>NW_017728931.1:82951389-83155791 GCF_001723895.1 Crocodylus porosus | reverse complement strand
ACCGCCAGGAGTGACCAGGAATAACGGTCACAAGCTGGCAGAGGGTAGGTTTAGGTTAGATATCAGGAGGTGCTACTTCACGGTCACGGCGGCTAGGGTCGGGAACCAACTTCCAAGAGAATTGGTGCAGGCTCCTACCCTGGGGGTTTTTAAGAGGAGGTTGGATGAACATCTTGCTGGGGTTGTTCGACCCCAGTATTCTTTCCTGCCATGGCAGGGGGTCGGACTAGATGATCTGCTCAGATCCCTTCCGACCCTAGAAACTATGAAGCACAGCCATCAAGTCTCTAAGTGAATTATGAAGAGGCAAACAGCAGGTTATTGGTACTGAAGTGATTCAGCCTGTATCCCTGTAGAATACATAGTCAGGTTACTAGATCTAAAGACTGGGATCTAATTCATACCCACAGCCATGCTGGTTAGCCTGGGTTGAAGCCACCACTAAACTCTGTTGAAAGGTAGGTGGACCTTCCCCCTGTCAATCTGTGATGGTAAATTTACTACAGAACCCGTACAACTAAAAGGAATGTGATTCTATTCCTCTTTTTTTTTTTAATATTACAGTCTGGTAAACAAAGGTGTACCAAACTTAATGGGACTACCTGAGTGCAAAAGTAGAGCCTTTACTATTGGCAATACTACACAAGCTAAAAATGCAGATCAATTCTCAGATCCAAGGCTAGCAGACTGGGGGAGATAAAAAGTTAAACATCTCTCAAGTCTTTTAGACAACATGGAATTCCCATACATCAACTTTTCATGCACTGAAGATAAGAGGAGCAGTAATGAGATTAGGCAACACTTTGTTCCTTTATATGCTGTGTTAACATGGTTATACAAAATACTATCCAAAGCCTTGTAGACTACTTATAAATTTGTCTCTCAAAAAAAGAATGGAAAGTAAGAGCTCCAGTGACCCACCAAAAGAACTACTGCAGGTAATTTAACTCACAAGAGCAGACTTTACAGGCATTTTAAATACTGTATTTTTACAAGTGTGGCCTCATCTGCTAGGGATTCTACTCAGCATTTTCAAGCACAGGTTCCTACCTTTTCCGAAATGCATTATCTAGATATTGTATTGAAGAATTAGTCATTGGAGTCTTTGCTTGCCTGATTAACCAGTGCTTGTTCTTAAAAAGAAAAGAAAAAAAAAATGTTAAGATTTGCAGAGTAGCAACATAGGAGTCAACTTTATATTAATTCCTAATTTTTTTAAATTTTATATTCCTAATCTTTGTTTGATTGTAATAGTAATACTTTAGGGTTAAATCTGCACATTATCACTATTAAATATTAAAATTAAAGAACAGCCTGGTCACAAAGCAACCAGGCTCTAATCTTCCTCTCATATCATGCAATTGCAGAAGAGATTTGGCTCCCTTCTGTTCAGCTTGAAAACACAGAGCTGAAAGTGTCTAGAGATCACTGTACAGTAGCCCAGGGAAGAGATGTGCAGAAGCTTCACTTGTTTTGTGGGACAGGCTCTTTTAGACAGAGACTGGTGGCAGTAGAGAAAAATGCTGGAAAAATTCTACGAAGTTACTAGCATTGTAGGAAAGGCTAGAGCAGAGTACTTCTGTTGCCATGCTCTCTGGACAACATCTAGAGAAGAGGTGCACCAAAAGGGAATAATTGCTTAGCCTGGGAAGGGCTGAGGACTACTGAACTTTGCAGGGAGTGCTCAGACCCTGGTTTAAGGGAAATGGCCACCCCACACACATTTATGGCTTAAGAGAGGGTAAAAAGCATTTGTAGAGCTTTTCCATTTGGATCTTTTACCCTAGAACAGGATGGCCTTTTGCTTTGGTTCAAGGGTTAGGTTACCTTTCCATTACCCAATTTAGACCCCTTCTGGCAAGAGAAACTAAGGGAGCAGTCATAGACCTGATAAGAAAGAAGTCACAATCTGGGGCCTGTGAACTGTGCTATTTCATGTACAAAAACAGGAGCAACTCTGGAAAAAACTTACTAGCCAAAGCTCTTATATAAAACTGAAAAGCACAAGCTTTTTAAGACCCAAGGCAACAAAGATCACAGGGGCTGAATGTTCATCATCCTACATTTCATCTTGAACTCGGTGGGGTCCGGATCTTTTGTGACAGAACTTCTCTTTTTTGCAGTTCTTCCTGTCCCCCAACACAAACACTATGGATCTCATAAGTTCTTCATACAAGTCATTTAGTTATGACCATTTCACTTTCCTATTCTCTCTTTTTGCAGACTGCAGGACTTCACTCAGTGTGGAGAACAACAATTTGAATCAATTGATGTTCAATTGAATTCAGCAATCACACTCTTTGTTATTATTCTGTTTCTTTTGTTAAATGCTTAAAATTTCCCTACGCAAAAAAACCTGACAGTGTAACCAAGACCAGGTATTCAGCCTGCAACTATAGACTAGGCTTGATCAAGTGCTGTGGAGGAGCTAAAAGGGTTCCTTTTGTCTTGATCTACTCTTGTCTTCCTAACTTTACCTTCCTTTCAGGTTAAGTCTACAAAAAAGACTAGGCATACCCAAATCTACTATCTAGGTGCTACCACCATCAAATTCACTTCCTCTTCAGGTATACCTTGCATTGCAGAAACATAACTCCTACTGCCACCTCCGCTCCACCCAATGATCTGCTCAAATCTCTTAACCCAAAAGGCCCTAAAGCTGGATTTCTTAAAGTAGGCACTTTCCCATACTTTGGGCTAGCAGGCATAATCAGGACATGATTAAGCCAGGTACCAATCCAAACAAAACAACCAGTCAACACATGCTTGTGTAGGTCTGTTCTCTACCTCCAAGAAATCCAAGTGGTTAGAAGGCTCACCTCAGATATTCAAGTCTGAGGTTCAAATCCTTGTCCTAGAGTAAAAGCTTCAGCCTTAGCCTAGCACACCAAGCAATGCTCTGGTCTACTGGCTATCTACTATTCTGGGGGTGGGATTCTCCATCTCTTCTGCTGGAAATACTCTGCTTTGGAGTAGGGACATATATGTGCTTAGTCCATTTTCCAGGCAAGCTCTCTAAGCACCACTCTATTCTTGGGTAGCTCTCTATTTAACATAGATAGCTTTAAGCAACTAACTCCAAGAGAGATGTAAAGATGACAACACTTGAGCAGAGGGCAACAATCATCTGGCCAGTAAGACTGGTTCCTGTTTTGTGTGTCTAAGAGGCTGAAAGCCCAAAGTCCTACTCGTTTATCTGAACTTCACTTCTGACTCACTCCCTGCTCAGCTTGCTTGTGACTGTCACATTCTTCAGTGTCTTAACCCTCCCTATAAATTGACATGATAATCCTACACATCCAATGCTGAGAAGTAGGTGGCAAGGTGCTGCAATACCTAGAAAACTTTAACAGCCTGGGCCTCAGTCCACACTTAGTACTGAATTAACTGAGCTTGTACTGAATGAATAGAGTTTGTATTAGCCATGCTGAAAGACATGAGTTCTAAGACTACAACACTCATCTATCAATTAAAAGAATGATCTGAACAGTAGGGTCTACCAATAAATATTTTATTGTTGAGGACTACACAGCAGCACCACTTGCATCAAATTAACAAACTAGTATTTCCCTCTTCCCTTGTTGTGTATCATTGGCATCTAAGGATAGAGTAACTACTGTAAGTTTCAGGTATTAAAGTGATTTTTTGTGGTTTGCTTGTGCCTTGCACTGTTTTTGCAAATGCAGAATTTTTTTGCCTTTGCTCCACATAAAACAGCAGTTTCTACACTATTAGCCAATGACTGTGTTGTAGCTGCTTGCTGACTTAGCTGGCCATAGAGCCTCTTCTATCCTACTATTTCTGAAGTGCTGAATTGAGCAACTGAGCCTCATATTAAAGTAAGGCTCCTTTTCTGGAAAAAGACAAAACCTATACAACTTCTACTCCCTGCTACCTCCTTTATCTACTTCTAATTTAGCCTAAGCCTCCTCTCTCTTCACATCCCTGCTCTATTCATAGGAGGTATCCCATAAGTGAAATAAGACTGGTTTCGCATCATACTCTGAACAGTTAGGTTAGAATCATTCTGAGCTCTTCCAGCAAGAAGTTATTTCCAAGAGCTCTCTAGCAAGAGCTTTCAAAGTTTCTTCCTAATATTCACTCAGATCAACCTTTATGCACACTGGTGTCATGAGGATGGAGACAGGAAGCAGTTTTAGAGCTGATTAAGGGCCTTTAAGATTAGGAACAGGGTCCTGAACTGAATCAGAGCTGAAGGCTGAATAGTGATGTGGTGTATTCTTGAGGTTTTATGAGCCTATGAGAGGCAGCTGCATGTCTTACTAGCTGAAGCTTGTGGCCTTCACTTTCAGCCACAAGCTGAACAAGTTGCAGCAGTTTAGTCTGGGGCTTACCACATGAATTACTGTAGTCAGGCTTTGAGATAATAGGTACATCTCCCAGATGATGGTGGAAGGTGTTTGTCCCAGTTGCTGGATGTGTATGTAACAACACTAATTCAACAAGTCTGGCGAAGACTGCAGCCTGCCTTAACAGCTGAAGGACAAATGCTCAAGGTTCTGTCATTGCCCAACAGGCTCCAAGTGCTTTCTTCTTACTCATATCACCTCCAACTTAACTTTAACCCAAACAAGATAAATAGGGGGTTTTTTGTACTAATCTCAGTGAGACATCCTCCTGGTACCACTGTGTCTGACAAAGACACCCCAGTTCATAAAAATCCCCTTGTGGCCCAAGCCCTGTGATTCATCACTTTACTGAGATCTTTTTTGGTCAGCCTGATAAGTTTTTCTGTTGGAGACTTTTTTTTTAAATGGGGGAAAAAAGGAGCAATTTAAGAGTTGAGAAAGACAATGGTGATTGTTCTAATAGAGATTAGGAAGGCACTGTCCTTTTCATTCTCTGCACAAAAGCTATTGAGTAGAACACAGTCTACTGAACAAAGTTGTCATGGCTGGCAATACCTGATAAGCATGCAACTATGAGCCATTCTGGCAGAATAATCTTAAGCCCGGAAGATGAATATGGAACTTTGATACATCTGTTATCACTAGTTCTACCAGTTTGGGGGCAAAAAATAAGTTCTTGTGTCTCAAGCATCCATTGCTACCTACTTTTATTTTGTTGCTGAAGGTCAGGATAGTCACTCTCTTACCACCAACAGTGCTAGAAAATTTTTTGAAAGGTCATAATCTTATAATTCTATCAGAAAGATCTTGGATAGTTAAATATACAACAGGACAGTATCAGTCCCATCTTCTTGGAATTTCAACATAGTATTTTATATCCAAATCAGGTTAACAGTGTACTAATTTTCACTAGTCAGCAGGGTAATCTGTACAGATTTTTGAAAATTATTTTACCTTTCCGTGAATGTTAAAATTGCTGTTTCTTGGTGCACTGACATTCTGGAAGCTCTTTGTATACTGAGGGGCAGCTATCCAAGGAGAGTGTGGTGCTGGAGTGGAGATCATCATGAAGAAGGGTTCAAAGTTAGATTTATATTCCAAGAAGTCCAAAGACATGTTAGCCTGCAAACATACAAATTGTTGATTTACCACTAGCCATAACAACCCCCAATACAAAAGTTTAAGGGAACCCCAAAGATCAGAACTAAAAGGTTCATATGAACACAAAGAAGCACTTCAACTACTTAGTTGCTTTCATATCTTTAACAGTCTGAATTAGCAATTTGTATTACATTAATCTCAAGTGTCATGTTAACTATAAACACCCTTTCTACATAAACACCTCTTTTATTCCACATCTCCAAATACCACTATCTCAGACCTGCAAAGCTCAAAAGACTCAGATCTCACCTCCTTCTGACTATGCTTACGTTATCAGAATTATAACCCCTGCATGTACTGACTTTTTTAATTTATATTTTATAGTTATTTGCAATCTCTTCATAGCTTTCCTAAGTCTTTCTAAATACTGGAGGATATAAAATGTAGTACTCTGCCTGAAAGATATGAATTGGCAATTTTAACTGATCCCTGATCATCTGGCTAAGACTCTATTCCTTGCTCTGCCTTTATTACATTTATCCTACAACCACATCCTGATGACTCCACTCATTTTTAAGAGGATGAAGGAGAGGATACCAACTGGGCACAGATTCAAGCTCCACTCATTTCAACTGCTTCATCTGATCTTTTCCCACCTCCTCATTTGCAAGTCTTACCTCAAAGACCTTCCTGTTAATCTTACTCTCCACATGATACCAAGTTTAACTTGCTACACCTGCCAGCAGATTGTCATAGCCTTTTCTTGGCCAGTCTTTGGAACTGGTCCAAGGGTGGACCTGATCAGCAGCCAGACTCCATTTCCCAGAAGCCCCTGCTCATGTCACCACAGCTGGTTTCCATGAAGACCCCAGCAGCAGGGGCACCATGACAGTGTGGAGCCAGGGTTTCCAGAGACCAGCCCCAGCAACACTAGCAGAGCACATGGCTGGGCAGGGAGCTATTCTGCAGCTGGGGCTGGGATCCTGCAGTGGTGACAGCATGGTCTGGAGCAGGGGTAGAGCTGCAATCCACTGCCTGCATGCTCCTGCCCAGGTGTGCAGATTGCAGCTCTGCCCTGGCTCCAGACTACTGTCACTGCTGTAAGATCCCAGCCCCAGAGCAGCTCCCCACCGAGCTGTGTGCTCTGCCATCACTGCTGGGGTCTCCGTGGAAACCAGCTGCAGCAAGGTGGGAAGGGGCTACTGGGAAATGGAGTTCGCTGCAGGTCCAATCCAGACCACAGGCCGGACTTTGCCTGCCCCCAAGCTAGTCAGTTCTTTGCTATTCTGATCTCGTGCACCTCTTTTCTTCCTGATCAACATACTTGTTTTAGTCTCTCTCGCTATTCTTCCCTTTGAAGAACTTTCTGTAATAGACGGTTCAGGGTCAACTTTCTCCTATGTGCTCCAAACATCTATGCCTTAGCAGCTAAGTGATGAGAGTTTTGCAGCAAGAGCCTCAGTAGAGAACAGGAAAAGTGCTGCAGTTGTCAAAGGATCAGAGGTACTGATACATGTAAATTTTTGTTAAACCTATAACAAAACCCAGGAAGGACTGCAACAAAAGATGCTGACTCTGAGGGCTAAAGTTAATCACCAACAGGTCATTAGCTGGCAAAAGCAGCTTATATTTCATACCATACAACACGGGAAACATCAGATCAGTACTCCAACCTTTCTTGAGTGGTCCCGTGTAGCTGCAGATTTGGCAGCACTGCCTAAACCAGCATTGCACACTAAGTAGATTAAAGCTGAAGCTTTGAAGAATTAAGTATTAAAAAAAAAATAACAAACTTTGCCAACTAGTCCAAAGAAAAATTCCACCCTTGTATAGCTACAGTCTGTTTTATCAAAACACAGGATTAACCCGTCCCAACCCTACTCATCTCCTGAACAGAGATTACCCAACAAATAGTTAATTGGGATAGATCAATAGTTCTAAAACATTCTGGGATGCCTACCATGCTTAAATGTATGATTCTTCATAAATAAAGTACAATAACGTATAATAAAGTAACATCACTACAACCCCTCTGTAATCTCTCCAACAAGCTAAAATGCTATACAGACAATCATCCTCCCACCACCTTTTCCCTCCATTTATATTTCCCCTTTTCCATTCCTTCTTTCACATACTCTTTAGATGCCTACCACATCCACAAGGATAAGTGCACCCCATTTTGAAAAACAGTGGAAAGATCATTGTTGAAATAATGGTCTAAGTCCAGAAGACAGTGACTTTTTAGCAAGGGGGGCAGTAATGGGACAGGGTCTGACGTTTGGTTTTTTCCAATTCCGATTTTGGAATATGGCAGTAAATCTACATCACAGAGTCATTCAATGACCTAAACACTAGTCACACTTTACAAAACATACCATAGCAATGGACAACTTTTGCCCAATGGGCAGATCTAAAACCGACTAGACTCTCACCACCAGATGGGAATCTTCCTGTCCATTATAGAGGCACATTGGTTGTAAGTGTTTGGGGAGTCTGATTTTTGTGAGTGGCACTGGCTTTCCAGTCCTGGGGACTGAAATACTCATTAAATATAACAGGAACAGCACAGGAAACAGAAACAATGAAATTAATGTCAGGGAGGGCTACGGTAATCAATCTAGTAGCTTTCCCTTAACACTTGTGACAGCCTATATTTTTCTGTGCCTTATTAACTTTTAGAGGACTAATAGTATCTTTTTATATATTTCAAGACACGCCACTATGGACCTAGTTAAATGCCAAACAGCCATGTACCCAACCAGGTGGCTTGTTGCTTCTGCAGTGCAGTCTCTTTTCTTCTCTTAAGGTTGAAATCTCTTGCTGTTTATGACAGCTTGAAAAAAAACACCCTGATAACATTTAGAAATTTAGCTGGGATTTTAAAGTATATTTTAAAAGACAGAGACCATACTTTGAACAAGCTATGTCTAGTTCTTTAACATTTCTAAGTTACTTATCTCTTTGGAGAATCAAGACCCTTTGAAAGCACATTTCTGGATATTCTGTAACATCCCAGTATGAAGAGGGGGTGAATTAACTCAGTTACCAAAGTAGCTCTGTTTACATGAAACACACACTAATGGTTCTTATATAAAATAACTATTTTACAGCTCTGTGATCTGAACAAATACTCTTTCCTAATTGGATTGGCAGATATCCAACAATGAAGTAACTGTGTCACCCAACAGGTGCTAAGCCCATGACCAAAATCAGCGGTCACTTCCAGATCACTCCTTTGGCTGGCAGAAAGGTATCTGAAACCAGTTTTCTTTTCCTATAATTTGCATACAGGAGCTTGCCAACTTTAAACACGGATGGAATCTAGTTTCACTAGTTATGCCATAAGGTAATGACAGCAACATTGGACATAATTAAGTCAACCCCAGGTGACCAAATACTACTTTAAGGGAGTTGTCACACAGTTTCTTACCAGTACATCTGTCAGGTAATCTACACTGTAGTTCTCCCCATGCTTTCGTGCCTTTCCATTTATTGAAAGAGTGTAATTGTAGTACTTTGAGTTTTTCTCCTGTAAGAAAACAAAAAGAAATCAGTGTGTATTTATGCAAAATACAAGGTCTATTAACTACTTCAAATACGTCAGGGCACGTACAAATATATATAGTTTAACTAGTTTAACAGTTTCAAAAGGGAGGGGAAGCCATTCTTTAGGAATGCACAGCAGCAGTTGTGGATGCAAGTCTACAGTGATACAAGCAAGCTAAACTGCCCCGTCTTTGAAGGTAGTTTGGTTTAAGGTTGGAGCAGTTTTGTTGCTATAAATTCATGCAGTGGTAACACTTGTATCAATAGCAAAGAATATCAGTATAAGCCAATATGGTGTGATTGATGCATCTATATCAAAGTTAAGCAAGTATGTGTCAATCTTACATTTGCAGGACAGTTTGCTTTAAGTATTTGCAGTACCAAGGAGGGCAAACATCCTACAAGCTTTGCTTTCGGTAAGACCAGCGATAAGAGACAATACCAAAAGGACCTGGCATTATAATAGAGCTAATTAGGTTCTCAGGCATTTATACAGACTCCTCAGTAATGTTACAAACCTCCACAGAAAGGTTTATTTTATAACTGCAATATGAGAGAAGGGACAATCGCATTTAGTTATCAGAAGCAAGCAAGAGAAGACCAGTTCTTATTCAGTGCATTTAAGTTAAAATTTATATTGCAAAATATCTATTGCTAGGTATTCAAGAACAACTAACACATACCAATGCATACCAAAAACTCCATCCTGGAGGAACATGGCCTACTCCCCCAGCACCTTCTGCTCCATACTGGGGGGGGGGGGGAGGGGGGAAAAGAAAGAGAGAATTAATAGTGACCCAGCACTAACTTATGTGCTACTCAGATAAAAGCTGTTTCAGTTGTATATTATTCTCTAACACCAGCCAAAAAGCCCCAGAGGCCAAAATCTACCCAAATATGTATACACAGACACACAAATCAAGTCAGTTTATAATATCCACCTATAATAAGTCAAGGCTAATGCTCAATTTATAGTTACTCATGCAATCTCCTTATGCATCTATCCTGTGCACTTGAAGATGAAAGAGTCCTGCAGAGAATGTGATCATTACATACAGGCTATTCTAAAGACTATGCATACTGGGGTAGTTTTGAATCTGGCATTTCCAAAATTTTCAAATTCTTGGCTGTTAAATCTAGAAGGCACAGAGTCATCTGTAAATTACAACTCCCACCACTATGCATTCAGCAGAGGGCTTGAATGCTGAACTTTCATTATTGCAATGCAAACTTCTACCGCTTTATCTAGAGTGGTCAGCAAAAGCAAAGGAAAGGAGATGTGCTGGACTCAGAATGGGGGTGATCCAGCCCAACCTGACTCGCTTTTCTCCCACTAAGGAGTTTGGAAAGCTCCTGCTTCACATAATCTAGGTGAGGTGACAGGATATAATCTAGATTGGGCCAGGGGTAATCAGAAGAGCCTACTTAAGCTATTACTGTACTATGACTGCTCAGGTAGTTCCCAGTTATTCCTGATATGTTTGTGCTGGTGTTACTGCAGCAGAGGCATGGATCTAATTTTTTCCAATGTTAATATTCAGTTATTCTCCTGTACCACTAGAATTTGACTAAGGAATGTGACTATGGAATGCAAGGAAAATGATAAGTTTTCAAGACAGCAACACCCACCCAGACCAAAACTGAATTTAATAGATGAGCTGGGAGCACATCTCTAGTCCTACACAGTTATACCTACTGGATTTTAAAGGCCTGCTGCAAACAAACTGCAGAGGGCCACAGCTTCCTCCAAGGGGCTGCTAACATTTTGAGAGGAAAATTGCAAAGCAGTTTAACTAGAGAGGCCCAGTACCAGCTCCCTACCTTCTAGATTTCCTTAGTACATATTTTGTATATACATATTTCATCATCATCATGCATTTCTGAAATTAAAAAAAATCACTAATGCATACACTCGCCTATAAGGAGACATTTCAATCAATACCAGCAGGGAAAATCCAAAGTTATTTATTTGTATAAAGACCACCATCAAGTCAGCCTCAACTAAAAGCAGAAAGGCTTTAGAAAAAACTACTACACAGGCAAGTTGCAAGCAGTAAATGGCTTCATACCCATTTATTTAAGTATGAAAAAAGAACAGCCGAGTAATTCTTCTATGGTTTGGAATTCCATACCCCCTATTTATAATTCTTAAGGCATCATCTCTGGAAATAAAGCCATATTGATTTTATTAAAAGTAATCACTGTACAATTCCTTCAGTATCTAGCACCTCTCAGAACTGCTGAATTTCTCAGAGGGCTACTTCTCAAACAAATACTGAGTTTTTGATCAAATTTAGATTGGATTTAAAGAATCAAAATCTAAATTTAGATTGTATTTCTTTTCTTCCCATTCTTATAGCAGTTCTAATCTGGAATCTTTGATCAGGTTATCAATATTCAGGGGTACTACTTTAAACTACAAAAATCAGTACTCAGGCTTTATTTTAAGGTCCACTGTAAGAAAGAGGACAATTCAGTTATGACACAGCACAATATGGGCAAACCATATAAAAAGCATGGATTTCTTAGGGTGATACCTTGGACCAGCTGCATAGTTTGAACACAAGAATAGCCGTGTATTTTAAAGCTTATTTAACTCTACCCCAACTATGTAGTTGGCACAATAAGAGAAATCCTTGCCTCATATAATCCATGGACTAATCACAGCTATGACATCACTCTAACACTCTAATACTACCATAACATGGAAAAGTTGGTAAAACAAACCTCATTCAAATACTTCCCAGCAAAGAATGTTTGATAACCACAGGAGGACTGGAGGAGGGCTGGGAAGGTATAGGGTTCCTGTATCTTTTGCCATGATTTGCTGCTACAGTTTCCCTCCAGGGTGTTATTGACAACATGGTGATTGTGTGGGTACTTCCCTGTTAAGATGCTGGCTCTGCTGGGACAGCACAGGGCACTTGGCACATACTAGAAAACAAAATAATAACGATTAAAAAAAAGTTACAAGGTACAAGCCGAAAACAGAGCTTTTACCTGAAAATTTCGGGTCTCAAATGGCAGCAAGCAGCATGTGAAAAGATAACCTGATAACAGAATTACAGCCAAGATTCACGTAGGCCAGACCTGGGGGCACACAGCTACAATCTGTATCTTTATTTACATAAAGATCCACATCTTTACTGCCACTCTGAGACTGCCTGTACGATTGGGTTCGTGTGTGCTATAGCACTTGCAATTTAGAAAGGTCATTGTAGTTACACTAAACACACAGCAGCAGCTATCAGGTCACTTAGCGCATTCGGGTAAACAAGAACAGGGACACTCTATTTGGCAACTTTCTAGCCTCTGCAAAGAAAAAGCTTCAATTCTGTTTTGCTGCCATGAACAGTGTCAGGAGCCTAAACCGTCTCTCTCAGACAACTGGGAGCCAAATTCATTTCCTAACCTCCTCCCTGCACGTCTGGGCAGAGAGAAGCAGACTCAGAACTGAAACCATCTCAGTGGCAGGACGGCACGCGCTGCAACGCCGCTCCAGCTCGCTGTGCTTCCAGGTAACACTTAAGGGGAGGCTCCAAGCTGTGCTGTGGTACCTACCGCGTTGGAGAAGGCCATGCCCATCTCTCCGATGAGGGCTTTGGTTTTCTTCAGAGGCGTCTGCAATGAAGGCAGCCATTAGGATGAGGAATTACAGCCACCCACACGCCACATCCAGCCCCGCCATACGCAACCCTGCCCGAGCGACCTGTGCCAGGGGGCGAAGCCCCCGGGCACGGGGAGGGGAGGGGAGGGGAGGGAAAGGGTTGGTCCTGCAGGTGCCCAGCCCGCATCTCTGCTTGAGGGCCAAACTGCCACCAGGCAGGGTTGTGCTTTGCGGGCAGGCGCTGGGCCGGACTCATCCGCGGACGGGGCCCAGGGCAGGGGGCGCGGGCGGGCGGCCATACCATGCCACCCAGGCTGACGTCCTGGTCATCGGTGAGGATGAGCACCACGTTGGGCCTCCGCGCGCCGCGGGAGCTGGTCGCCTCCGCGCAGCCCAGCGCCAGCAGCACCAGAGCCAGAGCGGCGGGAGACATGGCGATGGGCGCAACAGCGGCCGCCTCCGGCCTTGCGACCGCGACCGCGACCACCACCAGCACCAGCACCAGCACCAGCACCAGCAGCCGCCGCAGCGCAGGAGGAAGCAGCAACGCCCGCCCCGCCCCCGACGGCAGCAGCAGCAGCAGCTGACCGGGCCCGCGCGCCGCTCACGTGACCGCAGCGCTCGCTGCGCCCCGCCCCCGAACGCCGGGTGAGGGTCAGTGGGGTTGGGGTCAAGCCCGGGTCACGCCCCGGCGCTCACAGGCGTCCCAGCGCGAGGGGCGGCCGTTTGGCTCGCAGTTGAGCCCCCTGGCAGCCCCACGAGCTCCTTGTGCGGCATGAAGTGCCTGCAAATGCCCCGAGTTAGTACTGGGGTTATCAGGCTGCGGAAGCCTAGTGTGCAGCCCGGTGCCGGCGCCGCTTTAGGCGGGGGTCGGAGTGGGAGAGCTAGCAAGTTATGTTTGCTAGGGGATACGTCCTTTCCCGGCATTTATACACCACAAATCTTAGCAATATTGTGGCAGTGAGTGGTGAAAAATTGTGCCTCGTATGCAGTCGGCTGGCTGCTTTCAGGCCGCAGGAGGCTGAGCAATGGTCACCCGGTCACAGAGCATAGGTGTTGCTGTGACCTGTGTGCATGTACTGGGCCTTGGCCTCTTCCCATTGCACCACACGAGCTGCCTGGTTGTCACCTTCCTGTTCCTCTGTGTCATGAGCTCGTGCAGTTCCCAGTACCCCTGATGACTGGTGACCCTTCACTTTCCCGAATGCCAGGACTTTTCTGTGAGCTGCTTGCAGCTGACTGGATGGACAGCAAAAACCACAATATGCATCTTCAAGAGGAGACTAGACGGTCACCTTGCTGGAGTCACCTGACCCCCAGTTATCTTTCCTGCTTAGTGCAGGGGGCTGGACCTGATGATCTTCTGTGGTCCCTTACAATCTATGAATATTGAAAACTGCAGTTTTTGCCTCCTGGCCATCAGGAGTGAGTGGTGAGTGGTGGGACCAACAAGGTCCCTCTACCCATCAACAGTGGGGTGGGGACATGCAGAGGGAAACCAAGGTGAAAGGAGTCATGGCACAGCGTACTTCTGGTGCAGACTCCAGTGGTCCTTACCACTGGGCAGCAACAGGGTGGGCCGATTGCTTGGAAAAGTGAGACCTATCCCTACAGCATTTTATACCAACACTAGACAAGGCCCCCTTGGGCGCAGCCTTGGCAGAGAAGTGTGGGCCAAGCTGAACTGACTGGGGTCTGGATACGGATGCTTCAAAACAACACTGCACGAGATGAACGTCTTGTGAAGTGAATGCGAGGTCCAACAAACAGCACAGTACTTAATGGAAAGCTGCAATCTTTACAAATGCCCAGTCTGAGCAATAATGCCAGACCATGGCTCATACGTTTGGAAGTTGATGGCTTATGCCATATGAAAGAGAGCTAGGGGTGGCCTTCACTGCAAATCCAGAGCAAGGCTCAAACTTGTGGCTCTAAAGCTGCAGCCATGCGCTTTCAGTGCTCTGCCCTTACACACCGTAGCAAAAGGAGGAGGATTCTGTAACTACATACACTCACATACACCATGGATATGAATGCAGGTAGAACTTGGGGGTGATGTCTGCAGCTCTTAGGATTTCTTGGATTATTACCTGATCAGGTTGTTAATAAGTTTATACAGGAGCAGATGGGGAAGGGGGTGTGCTGGCACCTCTCTTTGACTCCTGGTCCATCCAAGATTTAAAACCAACTGCCTGGCAGTGGCAGTAGCGCTGTATTCAGGCAGCAGTGAGGAAGTCAATTGATTCTTAATGGCTCATTATAATTGGCTTGATTTCTTCTAAACCCTCCCTTCCACAGGTATTAACCACCCTTTTCCTTTTAAATGGCTCTTAGTGGTCATACCACTCCAGCTCTCCTTACTTTTGCAATGATGCTGTTTGTTAGCTGCTCCCATTTCACAGCCCTGGAGATTATTTTTGCCTCTAGTTAACAACATTAACTCAGGTGAGGAAATCACTTCTAATGGAGTACTGGAGGCACTGTCCCCATCCTTGAGAAGGCTTCATTATGTTTTATGAACTGAAAAAGAGACATACATTCAACTCTCGTGACTCCAGGACTGATGACATAACATCTTTGGCTTACATTTGCCTAGTTTGTCGTGTGTGTGCGTGTGCGCGCGCACACACGTGCCACACCCCCCCCGAACTAGGCAAATGTAAGCCAAAGGTGTGTGTATGTATGTATATGATGTAGCAAATTAATGCACATTCTAATAAAGGTTTTTTTCCCCTTCAATCTTAAATTGAATAATATTGCTCTAGGGCCCCACTTGTTAGCAAAGTTTCTAGTTTATTTTTAACAGGAGAAAGATGTGCATTATGCACTCACCATCTGTACCTGCCTTCCCTTTTCAAAACCTTATATTCAGCCATGAAGATATCACCTTTATAATAAGTTATGTTTATGTAACACTTGTATGCTATATGTGTAATAAACAGATATTGGAAAATATGTTCTCTGTGGAGTGGGTGCCACTGGGAAGAGGGAGATAGCACCAGAAGCACAGCTTTCTCATCCTGACATCAGAAGCTATATTGCATCCATGAGGGTCAGGCATGAGGTAGGATTGGTATGACAAGGGCTTTGCCTGAAATGATGACATAGCTTTTATTTTCATTTGTAAGTAAATGTTGAAAGGAACTGAAAATAATGCTGCTGCTGCTGCATCTAGCCGGATGCCTGTAGGAAGGGCAGGTGGGAGCCGTGGAGGCAGCTGCACAGGGGCCCAGGCGAGAAGCAGGGGAGGCTTGCGCTGCCTTCACGGCCTGCCCCGATCCTTTGCCTCTTAAAAAAATGAGGCGAGGCAGTAAGCGGCTCCTGCTCGTGGGAGGGAGGGAGGGGGCAGCAACGTGGCCGGCTGCCGGCCTGCTCCACGGCACCGAGGGCAGGTTGCTGCCGGCAGGAGGCGGCTCAAGCCCAGACACCAGCGTCAGGAAGAGGCCAGAAGCCACCACCGCCCTGGTCCCTTCCTGCCCCCTGGCTCTGTCCTGGATGCGCTCTTCCTGCCCAGCAGGTGCGACCCCCTCGCAGGTGGAATGCCACCCCCCCCGGCAGTGGCGTGTTCCAAGGTGGCGCCTACCACTATGTGCGGGGGGGGGGGTGACGCCAGCTGCTCCGTCAGGCACAGAAAGTGCTTTGGAGACGGCGCCCCCGGCCGGGACGAATGGGCCGAACCCGGAACTGTGCCCGGCTGCGGCGGCGGCATGGAGCGGCGCGGGGCCGGGGCCGGGGCCGAGGCGGACGATGCGGACAGCCCGGTCGAGGACGAGCCGGAGCCGGAGCCGGGGCCGGAGGCGGCGGGCTACAGTAGGAGGAGCGGGCAGTGCAGCCGCACGTCGCGGCTGGTGAGCGGGCTGCTGACCCAGCTGTACCGCGGCGGCCCCGCGCGGCACCGCGACAGCCTGGACAGCTCCACCGAGGCGTCCGCCGGCTCCGACGCCTTCCCCGGCGGCTGCGCGCACAGCCGCGTCCTCCACGAGCTGCAGCAGCGCCCCAGCCCGCGCCGCCAGCAGCGATACCTGGGCCGCAAAGGTACCGCCGCGCCACGCCGCCCGCTCGCCCGCCACGGCACGGGTCGCAGCCCGGCTGCCTGTGTGCGTGTGTGTGACTAGGTTCTTCGGGTAAAACCGGTATCTTACCCATCGTTTATAGATATAAATATAGATACACTGATATATAGATCTAGATCTAGCTATAGATAGATCTACAGATTTATATAGATCTATGAATCTATATATGGGGCAAAGGAGATTTATATAGATAGATCTATATATATCATTTATAATATGTATGAATGATATGTAAGAGATCTATCAGTGTTATAGATCTATAGATAGATCAGTTTTATAGATCAAGCTAGATCTATACACACACACACACACACACACGCTTGTATATGTGTGCTTATATATTTTTGTGTGCGTATGTGCATGCCTGCATGTGTGCATATGTATGCATGTGAGTGTGTGGTGTGTGTCGGTGTGTACATGCATGCAAGGATTGTGTGTGTGTGCGCACACATGGGTGTATCTAGGATTTTGAGAAGAGGGGTGCACATTGCGCGGTGCACCGTTGCCTATAACAGCACATATTTTTCTCCACATAAAAAGAAAGTAGAGGCTTTACTAATATGTGAGGGGCCTACATGTATATTATTCAGTTTAAGATCAAAGCACAAACAAAGTAACTTGATTGGAATGTGCATTTGTTTGCTGTGTTATGCATAAAAACCCAACACACAAGGCAAAAATACTTTAAAAAAATAGTTTCATTAATGCTGTTGGCATTAGAATTAAATGTACATTTTTTTCAGGTTCCTAAAACAAAATCTAGCTTGCTTGAGCATCTTGGCAGCATATCCAGAGCTTCACTGAAAGCTACTTCCATGCCTGAGTTCATGGTTTTATTTCAAGTTAAAAGCATTCGGCGGGGCTATGAAATGCTAGGTAGGTTACCTTACCCAAAGCTGCTAACAGACAGTGGAATTACAGAAGAAAGGCTGGCTTGATGGGTGGAACATCAAGATCATTACAAAGAAGAGAGGGTTGTTAAGGGCTGAGGAATGAAGAATTGAAAGGGATCGGGTAGATTACAATTAGCCATGAAGTCAAGTGACTCCATCAGCAGTGGCTAACTAGAAGTGCTGCTGCCACTGCCAGGCAGTTGGTTTTAAACTTTGGGTAGAGCAGGAATCAAAGGAGGGTGCCGTTGTACCAGTGCATCCCCCTAGATCTGCTTTTCTGGGCTGAAGCTTGTTTCATCATGCTGTGAAAGGACTGGCAGAAAGAGATTAGACTATAAAAGACAAGGATGGGGAGGTATGGAAAAGAGAGGCAGTGCTGGGAGGGGCAAAATGCCAACACCCTCTTCCCCTCTCTCCTCCTCCTTGTCCCTCATCTTTTGCTGTCTAATTTCTCTCTCTTCCTCATAGTCTGCTTTCTACAGGTTCTTTCACAGCATCTGATGAAGTGAGCTTCAGCTCAGGACAGCTCCTGATCGTGTGCTGTCTGTCTCTCTAGATCTGCTTTGGTTAGCTTATAATGGTTCTCAACGCTATTAGACTTGGTTCTCAACCACTATTAGAGTGGTTTTTCTGTTGCAAAGAACTAGGAAAGACCATAACTATGGATTTATATTGAAATCTCTGCATTTATCTTGTGAATTACGTTTGCAAATGTAACAGTTCTAATGTTGCGCAGCACCCCTGAAAGGGTCTGATGGCATTCGTCAGTACGGTGTCACTCTGATTGGGAATCATTGGTGTATAAGGTGTAAATTTATTCTGCCTTCTGCCTGATTATTGGAGACAGGCATCATCTGGGGCTCTGAGGCAGGCTGTTTTTGTATGTAACTCAAGTAGGCAGGGGGGAATCATTTAATAGAAAAAATGTCAGCAGAATTATTAAACCATTTTCCTGCTGCTTTGGAAACCCTGAACCCAGCCACTACTTAAATGAATCAGCCCCACAGCTGAGACATTGGGTAGTCAGACTAACATATTTCTTATAATTGCTGTGTGCTTCCTTTGAGTTAGCCTGTCCAAAGGCTCCTAGTGTTAAATCAGTAATGCTTTGGTCAGGAAAAAAACAGGAAGTGAATAAATCTGCCAGTTCATTCAAATCTGTGCTTTCTGCTTCCGTACTTGGCTACTTAATGAGGGATCACTCCTGATGTTAGAGGCAGGCCAAGTTCCTCCTTTGCTTCAAGTGTGTAGAAAAAATTTTCAGTTTCAACATGTGACTGACTTTATTTTAGAATATATATTCTGTTGACCTCAAATGTGCCAGGGCTTCTACATGTCTGCTTGCTTGCTTGACTCTAACAGGAGCTTAGCAAATAACTGAGAGAGACAAGAAAGAAAAAATCCATCTCACTTCTCTAATTGTTCCTATGTGGTAACAGGAATACTACCTTTTTTTTCCTCTCTCAAGAAAGCAGACTTTTTCTAAAGTTGCCTTTCTCTCCCATTAGCTGGTAGGGATACTGATTGGGGGATAGCAAGCATATCCTGGAAGGGAGGTGGGTGGGAGAGGGTGCTGAGCAAGACAAGGGCTATCTCCTTCACAATCTCCACCTTCTGCATTGATCAGAGGGGAAGAGGCACCCTGATTAGTTCTCCTATGTCTCCTAAACCCTTGTCTAGCCATTGGCTTATTTGGGTTTTTAAAAGCCTCTTGCCTCTCTTAGCTGTTCTTTTCTCTCTCTCCCCCTACTTGTAGCACAAGAGGTGTATTTTATTGTTCAATCTTATGGGAATTTTTTTTTTCCTGAGCCAAATTACCAAGGTCTGGTGATCTTCCTTGTTAAAATCAGGAAGGCACAGTTAAAAATTTAGTATCTAAAAATGTAATGTACAGTGACTAGTGGCAATCTCTGATAAGCTACTGGGATAAAAGGGCCAGCTCCATGAAGTAAATACAAGATGCTGGTGTCATCTACTTGGCTTATTGGTTATCTGATGGGAGCTTTGTACTTCCCACACTGGAACCAGTGAAAAGCCTGGTGTCTAAGAACAGGCATTTGGTGCAATAGCACCTCTCTACCACATTAAACTAATAAACTTGCACCTTTCTGTATAAACCCATTTTGTGTCTTGTTTTTTTGTCTGCATGCCTTGGTTTAGAGGAAGGAAACAGAGGCTCTAATTTTTCATAAGCAACTTTTTGGAAGTAGACTTATGTCCTTTTGGTTACATATGTCATTAATAAGCATGCTTTCCTATATTGGGGTGCGGAGAATGGAGACTACCTTTTTTCAATGCGTCCAAGTCAGAGTTACTGACTGACTGTGTTCCTTAGTGGGCTTATATTCATACGCATAGTCCCATTCAATGTCTTTGTATTCAAATGAGTGGGTTTTTGTGTAAATGTCTACAGAACCAGGCCCTTTAATTGGCAACTGAAGTAGATGCAGTGGATTCAAGTTATGTATATTTTGGCCTGAACTACAGTAATTTGTTTTCTGCCTGTTGACAGATGCGGATGAACTGATGGCTATAAAACAAGAACTGAATTACAGAGTTTGTGTCCAGTCAGCAAAGTTGCTTCGTCACCTGAAACAGAGAGATAGGCTTTTACACAAAGTGCAAAAGAACTGTGATATTGTCACTGCATGTTTGCAGGCTGTTTCCCAGAAACGACGTAAGTACTGCTCTGTGTGTGTGTGAGAGCCTAAGTAGTTTATTTATGTTATGTAGACAGTATTTCAATTAAGACCTCACGTTTGAGAGTCTGAGATTTTTTTAAATTCATTTTAAAATCAAGAGACCAGGTTATGCTATTGGATGTGTATAACTGGCTTGTGCTGATGTTCGCATGTGCCTGTTATAGATGGGTAAAAGCAGAATTTGGTTCAAAACAGAAGGTAGATTGATTACTTTAATAGTCTAAGCTCCATCACTGGGCAGTGTGCCTTCTCCTGGAGTAGTGTTTAAAGCTTTAATGTTAGCACAAAAAAAATCTATGTTGATTCTTTTTGCAAAGTTTAGTTTTAAATTTATGTGAGGATGGGAGAATACTTAAGTACCTTTTTTTATTTGAAATCCCGTTCAATAGAAATGTATGTGTGGTATATGAGTTTTTTTATTCCAGATTAGTGTTAGTAATTGGTAGGGTTTTGTGTGTGTTTAGAATGAGAGCATTTTTGGGGAAGCTTGTATATCAACATACGTTGCTTTTATTGGGGTTTCAAACAGATATGTTGAGAAGAAAAGAATAAGAAATGTTGCTGTTTGAGTGTTTGGTTGATGTCTTTTAGAGAGATAAATAGGATATTTTTACTTGCTTTTATTTTGATCAAATATTATTATGGTCAACTGGTAGTTCCTTATTTAAAGATGCTGAACCACTTTTGCTAGTTGTGATTCAATGAAACTGTATCATTTCATATATGAAAGCTTATACAACGGATATATGAAAATAACCTAACATTCCCTGTCTTATTTTTTCATTAACATGCAGCGTGACAGGTACAGAAATTTTCAGGTACAGTAAACATAAGCATGATAACTTCAAAGAAATGCCTGCTGCATTTTTGAGGTGCATGTATAAGGTTTATTTTTAAACCTTACTGTAGTGGCATATGCTGAGGTAGTTTAGTTAAGGGCTTGTCTTGTGTAAAAATTTGTTTCTCAGTTACTTGTAAATGTTAATGTGATTTACATGAAACTTAGCATACAAATACTCTGTCATGACTACATAAAATGTTAGTTCTTTTCCTAATTCTTCTTTTTCTTCATAAAAATCAGTGTTATCAATAGGGGTATGTTTGTGGAGCTCAGGGGACTGCCATACTGAGATGCACCTTACCTGCTTCATGTGTGCTTGCTCCTGAATCAAAAGTAGAGTATCTCGTTTGCAGTGATGCCTTATGAAATGCTACACTAACACAACAACACTGTTTCCAGTTCAGGAGCCAGTGTATGTAGAGTGAGCAAGGCACTTTTGGTGCAGCCTTGTGCTATATAGGCATTCCCAGAGGCCTCAGATATGCAAATGTGTAAGCTTGTGCATAGCTTTAATCATAGAAGTAATGTCAGTGAAATGGAACACAGAACTAGAAGGGGGCCTTCTGGGCCATAGAGTCCAGTCTCCTGAATTTTGCAGACAATTGTTTACTCAAGGAGATGATAGTTAACCAAGGGAATAGGACTAAAATGATTAAAGTTATGTATGTGCCTCAAGGTTTGTGAATTGGCATATACACATTCTTAAGGTGACACCCTCATTCCATCTTATGCATTGACAAAACATCCATTGATACCCAGCTTTACCTCACAGAGAACTGTGAATCTATGTTAAGGATGCTTTTTTGTATTTATATGAATAGAAAGGAGCACTTTGTTTAAAATAAATGAACAAGTAATTCCTGAGAAAGTAGTTTGGATTTTGATATATGGTATGCATGGCTATTAGTAATTATGTATGTGTTTAAGAATACTTGATGGCATTATAATAATAAAATTTGTTTAACACTGTGAACGCCATATATGTGAAACTGGGAAATTCAAACAGGTATATTGTAAAGTAATGCAGCTGCGATTCAGCTGTCCTGTATGTTTAGAAGCATATTGAAAAACTGCTGAGGTTGTTGGAAGTCTGTGCTGGATTCAGTTGACTTTGGGATCATGCCCACATGATGTTAGTTTTTAAAACTGTATAAGTCTGTATATGTACAAGGTGCAAAAATTATATTTGCTAGGGGATACCTACTTTCCCAGCATTTATACATCTAAGACCTTAGCAATATTATGGTACTCAGTGGTGAAAAATTATTTTGCTTTTTCAACCTTTTAGAAATCAGAACAATTATGGTGATGACATAATCAAAAATGCACAGTATGAAATTACTGAAATGTGGTTCTATTTATTTCAGTATACAGGACTCCAGGCATATACATGCCAGTGAATGCATGTTACAGCTGTCCATTTTTCAGATAAAGACAATAGAAATCACTTTTTATATAGATCAGGGGTCAGCAACCATTTAGGGTGGTGGGTACATAAGGTATTAAATGGTGATCCTGCTTAGTACCTCCTCCCAATTAGACAGCAAGCCATTGATGGCTACTCTTTGAGCACAGTGATCCAAAGAGTTATGTATTCATTTTACAGTCATTTCTATCTAAACTGTATCACCTCAGCTTAAGAATAAACATCAGGGAATATGTTTGAAAGCATATTCTTACAGTGGATATCGACAGGAGTACATCTGGAGCAGCTGCTACATTCTAATTATTTTGTATGGATAAACTGAGAAGAATACAGCAAAACCATTCCAACTTTTAACACAACTCCATCCTTGGTAGAAGTTGGAGTGTTTTTGCTACATTTTTTGTCATGTCCAGCTTGTCCATCTGTTGCAACAATTAGATACTTTTTAGATTATCTGAATGTCAGGATAAAATGATTTCCACTTGAAAGATAAAGTTATTTTTAATGTTGTATACATAGATATTTATATAAGGGTTCTATGAGTAGTGCAGTTTCACAGTATGTTCATGATACCTTAAAAAAATAAACCAACCAAACAAAAGAAGAAACGTGCACACAGACATATGCACAGACACACACCAGCAATGAACTTGTATCTAAAGCCATGAATCCAGTCTTGTTTTGTCTTTGTACAGATATTACAGTGCTTCTCAAAAATTATTCAAACCAAATACCATGTTAAAATTATTTAGACCAAATACGGCTACTCTTTGCAGTTATGTTCTTGAAAAATGTGACTTAAAACAAAACTATGTTAAAGGAATCCAATTATGTCACAGTACTAGTTACCTATTAGTAGGTGGTGGCCAAACAACATTATAACCGAACATTGCGCAACTTTAAACAAATATGTTCTCTAAAAGCTTAACAACGTAATAACGAAATAACATTAACTAGGATGACGTTGAGTGAGGAGTACCTGTACTAATTTGAGAATTTCTGTGTTATGTTAGACCAGGGGTAGGCAACATTTTTGGGCCAGAGTGCTGAAAAACACCACAATGCCTACCTCAGATGGTGCCGGAGTGCCTGCATGGCAGAAAAACGAAATGAGGGCAAGGGGTACATGGCAGGATGCTCTGCTTCTGCCCCTGGCCCACAGCCCAGGCTCTGTGCCTGCCAGCAGCTACCCCGGCTTTGGGTATCTGCTGGAGCCTGGGCTGCTCCCAGCAGGGCTTGCAGTATCCCAGCTGCCTGCTGGGAGCAGCCTGGGCTCCTGGCTGGCAGCAGCAGTTCCCCAGAGCCAGGAGAGGCTCCAAACAGTTGTGCTGGGTTCCAGCATCAGCTCCACACTGGTGCAAGCGGGCGGTGGGGAAGGGGCCTGAGGCAGCGCATCCCCAGAGTCTCCCCCGCTTCCGGCACGGAGGGGCCTGAGGCAGCCAGCCCCAGCTCTGGGGAGCTGCTGCCAGCCGGGAGCCTGGGCTGCTCCCAGCAGGTAGCTGGGACACTGCAAGCCCTGCTGGGAGCAGCCCGGGCTCCGTCGCTGGCAGCAGCTCCCCAGAGCTGGGGCTGGCCACGGCGTGTCTAGCAAAATGGCCTCACATGCCACACTTGGCACGCACGCCAGGGGTTGCTGACCCCTGTGTTAGGCCTTTAACTAAACATAATATGTCAAATTTTAATTCCTTTTGCAATTTTACTGAATCAGTGACATTATTGTGGGGATAAATTTCTTCCAGTCTTTTGTAACTATACTATACACTAGCTTATTCCTCCACAGTGAGTAAACTTGAAAAATCTAAGTGATAAGTTGAAGTTTAAAAATGTGAACTCCTACTGCACCATCAAGATGACTAATCAAGGATTCAGATATTGATCTGGATTTACATATTGGCTTCTGCAGCTTGACATTTTGGGCCTCTGGTAATGTTGAGAGACCTTGCCTAGCATATGTTTACTAGAAGTTTATTAAGTGTCCAATGTAGTCTGGAAAGTCTTCATTTGTTCTTTTAATGATAAATAAGTAGAACAAGTGTCGGGGAATGAACTGTTACTAAGAATGGTGCAACACTGAATTTGAATAGAATATATATCATGTATGTGCAACATTTTACTTATTGATGATTTTCATTGGTAATGGCAGGCATTTTGTTCACAAGTGAACATTGTCATACAAGACAAAATGCACAGTAGGATGGGATGCATTTTGGCTAGAAGCATACATCACTGTGGTTCTGTTAGACAGAAGGTAAATGCTAAATAAATCATGCCATGTTTAAGCTTTAATTTGAAAGACTGGTGCACGATTAGTTTTATTTCCATGGAATATAATGTGCCAAAATTAAGTTAAAGTCTAAATCAGCGGGATGGTATATCAGTGATGCTCCAGTATGAAGTACTGTTTATAAACACATGCACACCTATAATTTATTTTGTAACTTTATTTAATTGGAAAAGTGTAATGATACTGGTGCACCGTAAACTTTTCTTTATTCCTAATTGATGTGTACAAAGTACCCTTAGCATATATAGTTCATAGTTTAATGTGCAGACAGTGTCATATTTCAGAGGTGTCAAATGGTGTGGGGCTGGTCCACAGACAATACCCTCACCCCAACCCCTCCACCTCATGCTGGATCCACCGCATGAAGTGCTCATTCTGGCCGCTTCAAAATCTGTGCTGCACGCAGCACCTGCTCCAGCCAGCCCAAAATCTACACTGAAGGTAGTATGGAAAACACTGTGTACAGCATGTGTCCCAGACCAGATGGAGCAGGTGCTATATGTGGTGTGTGTCTGTGACAGTTGTGCCTCCCCGGGGCTGTCTATTCGTGGCCCTGCAACACCGATCAAGGGCCAACTGCCCGCCTTCTCGCCTGCCACGACTTGTTGTTATTTTGATTGATTGGAAGGTCTTAATCAAACTGGAGGCTGCCTATTTTCGGTCTCGTTGCCTTAGGCACTATCTGCAGCTCCTTTCCTCCCTGTAGCAGAGCACTAGGGTGCTTGCTACTAAGAAGCGCTGCTGCCAATCAGCTGGGCAGCCCCAGGTTCCGGTTGCCGTAACAACTAAGCAGGTCATGTGGCCAGAAGGGGGCAGGGCCAGGCCTTTGTAAACAGCACAGGCCGGAGCCTGGCTAGCAGTTCCCCTCTGGCAGCCGCAGGAGCTCTGCGGGAGAGCTGAGCAGCAGAGTCAATGGTGGCGGTCTGACCAGCTGTAATGATGTGAGGGGAGAGAGAGAGAGAGCCTGGATAGAGGTATGAGAGAGAGCCAGCATTGAGCGGAGCTGGGGGTTATAAGCTCGGGGCTTATGAGTGTGTTGTAAGCCAGTAGGCTTCTGGTGTTTGAGTTATAGCCGTTTGGCTCCCAATTCAGTTATCGTTATACCGGAGGACTGGGTGAGGCTGTAGGGGTGTGAGGAGGCCTCACGGGAGCTCCCCAATAACCTGGGGGGTCTGGGTGCCCAGTAGTGGCACAGCGAGTGGTGCCAGTGGGGCACAGCTGTTAGCGCTGGAGAGGCACGGCGTGCGGGGTTTCGGACCCCAGCCCATGAGGGTGGTATTTTGCCCGGTGGGGCAAACGACCCAGGAAAGGGTCAAGGGGCCAGGCACAGCTGCAGCCACCTGAGCCCCAAGCGCGGGAAACGCACGAGCGAGACCCCAGAGTGGGCAACGAGTGCAAGAGGTGCGGCATAGGCCCCAGAGAGGGCAACGACCGCGGGAAGTGCGGGGGTAGAGCCCCAGAGAGGGCAGCAAGTGCGAGGAGTGCGGTGTAGGCCCCAGAGTGGGCGGCAAGCACGAGAGGCGCGGAGAGACCCCAAGAGGGGCGAGAGGCGCGGCAGAGACCCCGAGAGGGGCCCTGAGGGGGTGAGGTGCGTAGAAAGAGTAAGACAGGCTCCAGTGGGGCGTAGCCTGGGCGAGACAAACCCAGAGGCGCAAGACAAGGGGGCACTGGTTGTGAGGCTAACCCAGAGGTGCCAGGCAGGGCACAGGGAGACAGAAGGACCAGATATTGTCCACGAAGAACTGCAAGGCTTGGGGCGTGCTAAAAGGGAGGTTGGAGGCACACATCACCCATAAGGCAGGGGTGCACTGGGGCACCCCAATCGGAATGGGGCATAGTGCGGAGTAGTGTCCAAGGCAAGACAAGGTAGCCTCCCTTACTGAACTTAGAACATCAAAGACGTGGCGGGCGAGTTGAGGGTGCTGAATCACCTAACTGGACACAGCAGGGGGCGCTAGCGGGATCACAGCCGCCCCTGCACCCACTCTGTGATGCTCCCCTTATACCGCAGCCCAAGCCTCGCAGATGTATCTGGTGTTGTTCAGGTCTGTCCTACTCCCTGCCGTGTAGACACCATCTGGCTTATCCCTCTGTCTGCACCCTTGCCAGCGCCCTCTAGCTCCTCTCAGAGTCCGTGCCCCTACCGGCGCCCTCTAGCCTGTCCCGCACTGCCCGTTTTGGGGACTTCTCGCCCATGCCAACTCTGGGGCCCCTTACTGCCCCCTTCCTTTGGCTCAGGGGCTCCTCACTGCTCCCTTCCTTTGGCTCAGGGGCTCCTCACTGCCCTCTAGTTGGGGCTCTTCACTGCCCCCAGCTCTGAGGCTCCTTGCTGTCCCCTTTAGTCAGGCTCTTCGCTGCCCCCTTCCTTTGGCTCTGGGGCTCCTCGCTGCCCCCCTAGCTCCAGGGATCCTCTCTGCCCCCCTTACAAAGCTGCACCCTCTCCGGTGCCAAGAGGCCCCACGCTATCATGGAGCTCCTGTGAGGCCTCCTCCAACCCCTATAGCCTCACCCAGTCCTCCAGTGAAACAGTAAACACAAAATGCAAAGCCCCCAGGCTACAACATAAAAGCCAGACCGTTCTGGTCAAAATACGAATCTCTCCCTACCAGAGAGAGAGAGAGAGCGCGCATCAACCCCCAGCAGGAACCAGAGGATGTTCCAACTGTCGGAATTCTCCCCTTTGTTTTGTCTGAGTTCTTCCTCTCTCAGCTGCCGGAGGGGAACTGCCCTCCTGGCCTTCTGCCTGGGCTTAAGTAGGGCTAAGCTCCACCCCTTCCTGGGTCTAAGTTTCCCTGGTTGCTAAGGCAACCAGCACCTGCGCAGTCCTGGTGACTGGCAGCTGCGCTTCCCCCTTCCCTCCACTAGGGGTCTCTCCCGAGCCATTTCTGTTCTCAGTTGCAGGGCACCTGAGAGTTCTGCGACAGTGTCCTGAACTGATGTGGATTCCAGAACAGCTGAAACAGGTACAACATATGGGACAGTCCAGCTGGGGCAGGTCCTGCGTGTAGTATGGGCCCAGACCAGCTGGAGAGGCACCCCATGCAACACATGGCACCTGCCGCAGCTGGATTGTATTGCACATGGCACTGGTTCCAAGATCCATGCCACATGTGGAACTCTCTCCCTCCAGCTGGTCTGGGACTGTGCTACATGCGGTGCCTGTGGGTGTTATGTAAAGCACAGGTCCCAGCCTGGTTGGAGTGTACACTGTATGTGGTACATCTTCTGGAATGGCCAGGTCAGGTGCTGGGTGAGGCATGGATTCCAGAGCAGCTGAAATGGACACCGCATGTGGTGGACATCTCAGGCTTTGCCCATGGGACTGAGCTGGTGTGCAACACACATGGGTCCATTCTCGGGGTGTGAAAGGTTAAATGTTTAATAGAGGGCACCGATACATCGGTCCTATATCGGATCGGCACTGACATGAAGAAAATTCAGAGCATCGGCAGTCAGCTTCTTTTGTCTGATGTGGCTGATAAATGCTGCATGTGTGCACACAGCTAGCCAGGAGTACAGCCCCACAGCGTGGAGAGCAGCTGGGTCTGTCTGGTAAGTCTCTTGTGGGGAAAGGGGCAAGGAGGGAAAGAAGGGGTGTGGGGGGCAGATTGAGGCCCCCACAGTGAGGGAGGGAGTGAGAGTGGGGCAGGGGCAGTGGTAGGCACTGCCCAACTGGGGTGGGGCGGAGCACAGGGTGGAGCCACAGCTCACAGTGGGAGCTGCCCCTCCCAGACTGCTTGCACCCCTGGAGGGTATGGGGTGCATGTGCCCCCAGATCTGTGCGTGGGACAGGGTGGGGTGCCGCTGGGGCTAGAGCTACACTGGACTTTTCCTGGCAGGGGATTGGGTTGGACTGTGCTCGGACCAGTGGGAAGGAGGGTTGGGGGGCTGCAGCCACCCCAAAATTTGTTGTAGTCTCTCCCCCACCCCCCCAACCCTTCCTCCCAGCATCACCATCCACCCTGAGCACAGCCTGGCCCAGTCCTCTGCTGGGAAAAGCTCAGCGCCACCCCGAGTCCAGCCCGCAGTGACAGCCTGCCTTCCTCTGCGTGCAGATCTGGGGCACACACCCCCACGCCCTCCAGGGGTGTGCGGAGCAATGGGAGCTGCCCCCCTGCCATGTCCCCTGGATGAGCCGTGGCTCTGACCCATGCCCCACCCCATCCTGGCTGGGCAGTACCTGCCCCAGACCCACTCCCTCTCCCTCCTTCACTGTGGAGGCCTTGGAGCCACCCTGCTCCCTAGCTCCCCCCTGGACGAGCCGTGGCTCTGTCCCATGCCTTGCCCCAGCTGGGCAGCACCTGCCCTTGCCCCAGTGCCAGTCCCACTCTCTCTCTCACCGCAGGGGCCTTGATCTGCCCTGCCCCCATGTCCCTTCCTTCTTCCTTCCCCCTTCCCCCTACAACAGACTTACTGGACATCATTCTTCATGCTGAGGGGCTGCATATCTGATTTGGATCAGCATTGGCCAATATGGCTTGTTAAAAATCAGCCACTGATATCAGCTCAAAAAATCTCTATCAGTGCACCCCTAATGTTTAAACTATAAGTATATTTATACTGGCAAAGTACTGGTTAATGGTTAGCCTGGGACACAGTTTGGCATGGAAGGGAAGCGATGTAGTGCCTCAGAAATAGCAAGGAGAAGGGCAGTGAGGAGGAAGGGCAAGGGGAGACTGGTACCCATAGCTAGTCTGCTCCCTCCTTCCCAGTGCGCCAGCAGCTGCAGTGGGCTGGGAAAGTCCCTTGCCTGCTGCTGCTGCTGCTGCTGCTGCCCATGGCTTCTACTATTCAGAGATGTAGAGTGTAATACCTATTTTTCCTCCAAAAAACAAGTGTTTTGCTATGCATGACAATATTCTTTTTTATTTGCTTTTGGAGCAATCAAAGTGTAGAGTATCCTTGAGCTATGCACTTTAACACCATGCACTCATTTATTTTTCAGAAGAAATTTTGTTTTAATTTTATTTTCAGTTAACTGAATTGGTACATAAAGTTTTAGTCATCCAGAAATTTGGTTGCCAGATATTTCATTTGGTTTCCAAACAAGGTTGTTCAAAATTCAGTTAGAGCATCAACTGAATGAAATTTGTTAAAGAAATGACTGGTAATATCCTCTTGTGGGGAAAAAAAAACAAAACATTTCAAGTAAATATACTCTTAGTACCACCAGCAGAATGAATTTTCTTTCTGTGAAAGCAGCCATAATGAATTTATAGGAAAAAATGTGTGTGAAATCAAAATTCCTACTTACATTTGTTAAATGGTTTAAGAAGATATTAAGTATTCTTCACTGCGTTGCCTTTGCAGAAACCCAAAAATAAACTATTTTATCAATGTTCCAAATTTACGGTCCTGCAGAATTCTATTAAAAAACTTAATAACTATACGTCAGTTCTTTCTGTTCTTGTTTATTTCCTGAGTTTTTGATACAGGATACTGGTAAAGGTACCTAATGGAGAGCCAGCAGGGGGAGCCAGAATATTTTATTGTTTGCACTAGTTGAGACTTCAGTTGTTTTACTCAGTGATGCTGACTAATGGTGGCTTGTTTTTCCATTCTTCTAAAAATAGGTTTAGAAATGACTGGTAATGCACTATTTCTTAATAGATTGGTTATTTTCTGAATTCATATTTCAGCCTATATGATATATATCAGGTATAGAAGGACACTTATTCTCTCAGTGTATAAAATGTATTTGACTTCAGAAATAAGGTAAGAAAAATGTTAAAGAAAAGGAAAAAATGTGTCTTTAAATGTACACCTGAGACTGAAGTTGAATGTTCTGAGGCACTGCTGGATTATTTGGAATTTCTGAATTGCAGTGGCTGAATGTCTTGGCAATGCAGTGATTTCTTCCTGTGCTGCTGACCTGTTACATCTCTCTCTTTCTCACACATGCACGCACGGACACAATTATTTTTAGCTTGATTTAAACTGATATAAACAAGATTCAATGAAAGATTCTCCAATGAAAGAATGGATTATGTCTTCAATGTCCATTTCCCATTTATAGTGGGCACCTATATACATGCAATGAGGCTGCTCCAACTTGCTGAAATTATACTGTGTCAGAGCAGACTCAATTAATCCAGCCTGCCAAAGCGTGGTAATTACTGTGCTCCAGCAGAGTCCAGTGCCTTGTGTATTTGTGTTCCCACTGAAAAATGGCAGCAGGGGCACTTTAAAGCTCATTCACTTTAAAGTACCCCTGCCGCTATTTTTCAGCATGGGGAGGCTGATGCACAAGACGCTTCAGGTGCTTTAATTAGAGTGGCTCTTGGAACCGCTCTAATAAAAATACTACCCCCTCCCCATTCCCTTCCCCAGAGCACCTGTGTAAATGGTCAGTGTCCCTCTCCTGATGATCAGGGATCTGGTTTTCTTTTCTTAAAAATCCAAAATTCTCTCATGAAACCCACAAAATCTGTGGTTTTCCATGATTAAAATGAAACACCACTATATATATATATATACCTATCTAGATATAGATACGTGCACATATGTGCACATATACATATATAGATATAGGTATCAGTTGAACACAATATTTTATTGATATATTTGCAATTTTAAAGCAACTTGGAAGCCTACCAGTATTTATAATTATAATAAAATAAATTCTACATACCTATGTATTTTACGATTTTGATTTTTTTATCTTAGAAAATCAGTGTTCCCCCTGCACCTTTCACTCTCCAGGACGTGGGTCCAGCTGTGGCTGTCCACTGCTTTGTGGCGCTGAGCAGCCTTGATATGCTGGTGCCCTTCACTCCCAATCCACAGCCCCCCACCCTCCAGCCCTGCTGGTGCCCCTCACTCCTGACCTGCTTCCCCCCCATCCTTACAGTGTGTGGGGCAGAGTGTGTGTATGTGGGGCAAAGGGTGCCTGACCATAGGCAATGCCATAGGCAACAGGTTGGGGGGCATGGGGAGCCATGTACCCCCCCAGATTTGTGTGCCAACAGCATGGCATGGGGCTGCAGCCTGCCAGACCTGCACAGGGCAGGAGCTGCTTCTATGGCTCAGTGGGTAGGACCCAGCACAGAAAGGTAGAGCGGGATGGCAGAACTTGCTGCTGTTGCTGCCAGCAGCACAAGGAGTAATGGATCAAGGGGCAGGCTGTGCTGTCCTCAACACCTCTTGCTGCCAGCCACTCATGTGCCTGGCTGTTTCTTTACCCCACAGCCATGACTTTGCTGCCACTCCCCTTAGGCCACCTGTGCTGCCCCTCATCCTGTCTCTCCTCCAGGGTAGAGCCACACCCTGGTGCCTGAGCAGCTGGAAATGGGAGGAGGTGAGGGCAGCACAACCTCCCCGGTCCATTATTCCTCATGCTGCTGGTGGCATGGCTGCTGTGGGGGTCCTGGTGGTGGTGGGGGCAGCAGCAATGAGTCTTGCTGCCCACTCTGCCCTCCCACACTGAGCTATGGAGGCAGCTCCTGCCCTGTGAAGGTCCACCAGCCAGCCTGCATCCCTGTGCTTCTGTTGGCACACATCTGGCTGAAGGGGGAAGCACGTGCCCCTCTCTGGGCATGCATGCATTGGTGGAGAGCCAGCCCCACCCAGATAAGCTGCCTGTGTCTCCATTCTACTCACCAGGCAGGCCCTGTGACTGTGCATTCCTGTCTTGGCCCTGGCTACTGCATGCTGCCCGAGCTGGGCAACACTCATAGCCACCAACCCTGCCCCACTCCCTCGCTCACTGAGGGAGGCTCAATGTCGATGCACATGTTGCCCCCTTTTTCAGATTAGCCTCCTTCTGCTTTTCCCCAGCCCCAAGCAGTCCCTCACAGGGAACTCTGGAACTCTGCCAGCCTGTAAGGGGAAATCTGTGGTTTTCTACATTTTTCTCCTTTAAAGGAGAAAATCCATGTTTTTCTGCAGCAAGCAGAAAACCTGGATCCCTGATGATGCTATATCTTTCTAGTATCAGGTAGTCTTACAGAATATGAAGTTGCCTTTTAACTTGTAAGAGAGTGGCAGAAGTCCCATTTGAGGCTGTAATTCTCTTTTAAGAGCAAATGTGGAAGACAATCCTGAGCGCACACACTACCATGAATGATGCGTGCCCCTGGCAGCTTGGGGGTCATGGTGGTGCTGGTGGCGGTGGGAGTGCAGTGGTGGTAAGTGGGGAGCTCCCCTAGATGCTGGTGGGAGGGAGGGGGGCAAATGCTGACCAGGGTTTGGTGACCACGTGCAGACACCACCAGCAGCATCAGTGGCAGCCAGCAGCTGTTGCTGACCACCTGCAGATGCCACCAGTGGTATCAGTAGCGAGGAGGTGGGGGTGGCAGCAGCACCTTTTTGTAGGGGGTGCATGTGCACCCCCTACACATTGCCAGTGTACACTACTATATTTGACATATGTGAGTGTTTATAGTGTGCTTCATTCCCTGAAAGCACTGTGGAAGCAAGATAGGCACCTGACGTCCCTTTCCTTCTTCTCAAGCTTGATCATTTTTCCTGGTTACTCATCCTAATTCCATTTCCTTTGCCCACCCTGTCCCAGTTTTGGTCCCTCAGGCTTATCATCTCAGTTTCAGTCTCCTCCTCCTGGCCCCTTTTCCAATTTGTCTTCTGATTATACTACTGGTCCTTGCAGCCTATGTTCCTGGGTTTCTTTACCTTGCTCCCTGGTTTGTTTGCTCCATATGTCCCAATTATTCACTGACACCACAGATAGGCATCAGACTCCTCTTCTTGCATAGTTTCTTCGACAATTTGATTCCCAGTCTTAAAGTGCAGCTAGTTATTTCTCTGTTTCATCTCAGTCTAGTCCCCCACTCTCCTACCCCTTCCTTTTCCGTTAGTCTCGCTTGCTAACAAACTTTGGATTACCCTGTGGAGGGTAAAGTTCAGAGAGATGGCTCAAGACTGTATCTGCATCACTTAAAGATCTATATCAGGGCTACTGGAGGGTACACTGGGAACTTCCAGCAAAATTTTTGTAGTGACGTCTGAGCTTTTGTACCCATTGAGTGCCATGGAAGAAGTTCTGTGTCCTATCTAGATTGGGAGGCAGTGCAGTAATGGGACAGCCAAGGACAGGGCACCTTGGAATGTATATTTAAGATGATGAACTTTTGGTCTCAGACATCAGGGAATGGCACAGAAGGGCTGTGGCATTTGCCCCCACTGGTAGATTGCTCTGGCCTATGGACTGCAATTTTACTCCCAGCTCCAGTTTCTGCGTTGATTGCAGTGATTTAGGCTTTGTGCGGGTTGCAGTCAATGTTTTTTGCTTGCCTTTCAGATAAGGTCACACCCAGTGTAATATGCTATGGGAACAATTGTGGAATTTTGCAATGATTAAAATATAAGGGAAAAGCTTTTGAAGAGAGTGTTACTATAACAAACTCATTGTAAAATCATTGCCATTTGATTAGTATCTTTCCTTAGCTATCAGCTCAGCCATCTTAGACTTCAGGGAATTTGAAAGCATGTTTTGTAATCAAGTTCTGTTGCAACAAGAGCCTGGTCCCTTCCAATGACAAGGAGGCTTTTTATACTCCTCTAACACTAGGCAGTATGCACTTTAAATTCATAGTAAAAGTGTTACAGTGAGTCTTTGGCCTAGGGGTCTGTGAACAGCACTATTACACCTTGTGCAACAGTTCATGGAGAATGTTACCAGGGGTACCTGAGTGTGGTATTTTTAATGCTTGAAAATGTAAATGAGTCTGGGAATGCTAAAACTCATTATTATTTGGCTGAAGGGAGAAATATAAGAAAAGAAACATTAAAACATGAGCTTAAAATGTGTAGTAGGGGGTGTTGAAGCCAAATAACAACAGGGACAAGCTATGCTTGGCCGGAAGATTTTGTTTTTAAACTGATTTTCCTCCACATAGTAAGGTCCAAGTACTTCAAAATAGCTCTCTCACCTGGGGAAATGCTTCCTCTGTGAAGGGTCTTCAAGCTCTTTAGAAGCTACGTCCACAAGACAAGTGAAATAGAGCCACCTATATGCTGAAGAGGTGGCAACTAACTGATATTTAGGCCTGGGATGCTAGTATTATTTCCCATTGTTATAAATGGGGATCCTGGTTTTCTCTGATTTAAAAAAAACCTACCAATTTTCGGTTAAAAAAAAGTAACCCCATAGCCACATTTTCCATGATTTAAATGAAACAGCATTAATATATAGATATATAGTGGTGTTTCATTTTAATCATGGAAAAATGTGGATTTGGGTTAACTTTTTTGTAACTGATACTTAGGGATTTTTTTTTTTAAATCAGAGAAAACCAGGATCCCTGGTTATAAACAGTTCCTTGGGATTTTTACGCAGCACAGAGCAGGTCTGATACAATTTTTAAAGGGGTATCTAATTTTTATTTTTAATTTAAATCAGAAATTTTGAATTTTGTTACCTAAACTATTTTAAAAAAGAAAACCTTAAACCTGCTTGAAATACAATCTGAATTGAATTCAAAATATGTTCAGGTCTAAGTAAATATGCTAAATCCATGAGCTTTTATAAAACCCTTGGGTGGCAGGCTGCATGTTTTTCTTTATAAGGGAAGAATCTGGGTACAATATCTAACTTTTGAAGTTAAACTTCATAAACACGACACAATAGATCACATACTGTATCAGGACTTGATCCTGCAGGGAACGGGTAACCTGTTCTATCAGGTGCAAGGGACTGGCGTCATTATAGATGTTGGGCCCTAGCATCTGTTGCTAGGAGACAACCAGGATTATCCCCTGTTGGGGCCACATGGGGGATCACATACTCCTATTTTATATCTTCTCCCTACCTGAGCTCTGAATTTCATATGCTCAGGTTTATGTGGAGTTTCATGTTTTTAATTAAATTCTAGTTGCCATCTTAAAGCAACTCCTTGACATACATCATGAGCAAAAAGTTAATTAGTAAATATGCAGTGTAGCATTCATCATGTTCTAATATACTGTAAATGTACTAAGTGGCAAATCTACATGATTTATTGGTTATTTCCTTAGAAAATAAATAAAAAAGTGTAAAATTGAGTATTTACATCAAGGCATTCCACTTGGTGATTTAAGCTTTGATTGAAATTGCCGATGTAGACTGTGGTAGAGACTAGACTCTTTATTCAAGGTGGGTTACTTGTCAGAGGCAGTGATTTGATGGAGTCTCAAACCTGCTTAGTGGCCCCAGAGCTGACTTAACCGGTGCTTCTTCTGAGGTTTTTCCAGGTAAGAATTATCCACCTCTTTTTCAGAACTTCATGTGTAATGTTGTTATCGTTTTCACATATAGATAGGATGTTTACTAGGTTAAAATGTTGTGTGCAGTTTGGGTTAGCAGTGATTTATATAGATTCTAAATTTGGACTTGTTTGTAAACAGTCACATTGCTAAATCCGAGGGAGGAAGTACCACGGCTGATTTCCATGTGCGTATTCTCTGGCCATGGCAGGGGCTAGCTGTTCTGTGCAGCCTTGGCTGGCTCATGCAGAACACTTCACTTGACTTTTTGCTGCCCAGCAGTCTGCTACTCTCCTTTCTAAAGAAACACTAAATTTAAGCCAACAAACTGTCCAATTTATGTTAATTTCATTAGTTTGTAACTAATTATGAAAGACCTGGCAACCTTCTGATACCACTTTATGCTCTAGATCTAATTTTCAGTTCGTAATTATCCACATGAAGTAAACCTTTTTTTTTTTTTTTTTTAAATGATTTTGAAACTGAGACTGAAAAAACAAAGACGTTCTTTTTTGGCCTGACAAAGCTAAAAAGTAAAAGGTGCAGAATTATCCTGTGCTTCGGTTTTATGTCATGACTAAGACCTCTCCTCTGGTCTGTGTACTTTACTAGGGTGGTACTGAGTACAAAAGCTGTCACAAAAGACTGACAAGAATAGTTCAGAAATTCAACTTTTCACTTTGAAGTTTTACAAAATCAAAATGTTTTGCTCCAGAGTAGAATGAAACAAAAATATTCAAAATTTCTTGTAAGTAAATCTTGAAAATTTGCTTTTTGGGTTGATTAATGTGTTATTTTATAATGAGAAATGAAAAGCCATTTTGAAATGGAAAATTAAAATGTTTCCTTCCAAAAGAATCAAAGTTGAATGTTTCAATTTTATTGCGAAATCTTTACATTTTTGTTCTAAAACAAAATTTATTTAAGGGCTCCACCCTTTTTTCTGCAAAACCATATTTCTTTCAATTAATTGACTATTTCTGACAGGAAAAAAAAATCAACTGACATCAGAAAAGCCTAACTAGCTCTACCAGTGCCCTTCTTGTAAAGAAATAGCTAGATCACTCTGCAGTTCATTTCTAGGATTCTCTTGGTATCTTTGCATTAGGACAGGATGGCTGGTTGAAGGCGCTAAGGAACTCAATTTACTGTTGAACCATATATTCTCCTCCTGCCTCTCTGGCTCCACATGATGCTTTTCCCAGCAGCTCTATATCCTGCTTCCCCATCTAGCCCTGCAACCTCCTACTAGCCCAGTGTATGAATTCCACCTCTCCAAATTTCTCCTGCCTTAGAAAGGTACCCTCTGTTTCTGCTTCTTTGCCCCATCTTAACAAATTCCATGCTCCACGTTCCTCAGCAGTGAAGACCCGCATAAAACTTGCACAAAAATATAGCATGGGCTTTATATTTGGCTGTAGAAAAATTTCCACTGCTAGAAATGATTCTGAGAGAAAGTGTAGTACAGATGTTCGGTTTGCAACCACCCCTTTACCCTGGCTCCTTGCGGCTTCCTGAGACTGGGTAGATCCTGGTCTAGGGAAAGCATGGGCTGCTCCAACCCTCTTGTTCCTGAGACTCTGGATTGAGAAAAGGCAGAAGGGGCAGAGCAGCTCCCTGCACTTGGATCCTGGTCTCAGGAAGACACAGGTGCCTTTCCCTCTGGCTCCACTCTTTATGCTCCTCTGAGGAGTTAGTGTATAAATGTTCATTATTTTGGGAGGAACTCTCCTGGGAACAGCTTCTAACTGGTTGGAGTTGGGTTTTTTCCCCCTGGAATAGACATTTTTGATTCAGGAGACAGATTGTGAATATTTGTATACTTGTATTTTCTACTGGGAGAATGGTAATCCATATCAGAAGTTGAGTGTGGGTACAGTTTTTAAATAAATGCCTGTTATTTAATAACAGGTACAGTGCTTATGGTGTATCTGCATATTTAACTCAACAGAACCCTCCACCAAAATCTAGGCCCAGCTTACTGTAGAGCACTCGGGCCCTTAACCATATGCATATTTAGAGTTCTGGGATCTCTATGTAGTTGTTATTCTGGGCCTTTGAGCACCAGCTGTCATAAATATTTGCAGGGAGGGGAAGGGTAGTTGGCAGTCTTTTAGCTACCATGGTAACACTGAAATGGTAGATTCAATTCTATGTTATCCATTCATTTTCAATCTTAAAAATGCATGAGTAGAATTTCCATTTACATTTTGAGCTTTTACCTTCTCCACCAGAAGGTTACTGGGCACTGGTACAACTGATGGTTGACTTCACATACCCCTCCCCCTACCTGCCAGCTCAACCTTCATAAACAAGTATTGTAACTATTAACTACGTGAAGCTAAGGCCCTTTGCTGTGCTTTATGACTTTTTGAAGGTAATGCAATAACTTTTGAAAAATGAGCCTGACTAATTGCAAACTTTCAGGGATCAGTGTAGGCATCAGTGGGAGAAACCATAGTTGATATTGGGTTGAGTTAGAAATCAGGATTTTATGGTTTTCCACTAAAATCAGCAACCTGGTCACTCTGGGTTGAGGCAGTGATCTTGGGATTAAGAAGAGATCATCAGCCCATTCTAGCCAGGGCCCCCAGACTGTGCTTTTGTTTCCATTCTGGGCATACCAAGATGGGTGAGGCCTGGCCAAAATGGGAAGAGGGCTGGAAGATTTCATAGACATTAGGGCTGACAGGGACCTCAGAAGATCATTGAGTCCAGGCCCCTGCCCCAGGGCAGGAAGTCAACAGGGATCATAAGATCCAAGCAAGATAAACATCCAGATGTCTCTTGAAGGTGTTCAAAGTATGTGCTTGAACCACCTCCGGTGGCAGTCTATTCCAAACCTTGGGGGCTCAGACAGTAAAGGAGTTCTTCCTTATGTCCAGCCTGAAACAATCCTGGAGGAGTTTGTGACCATTCGATCTTGTCATCCCTTGGGGCGCTCTGGTGAACAGATGTTCCCCCAGATCCTTATGAGCACATCTGATAAACTTATAGGTGGCCACCAGATCACCCCTGAGCCTGCGCTTTTCCAGGCTGAAGAGCCCCATAGCTCTCAGCCTCCCATCATAAGGTCTGTTTTCCTGGTCTCTGATCATGCACGTGGCTCTCCTTTGGACTCTGAGCTCGCAAGAATGGTTACAAGGAGCTGGCAAGAATGGTACATCCTGCTGGATGTATAGATCAGCCTATGTAATCAATGATGTAGGCAACATTCTAGTACAATAAAAAGATTTTTGCATTGTTTCTGCAGAATGCACAAGAAATAACCAGTTTATTGTTTTCAGTGGGATCATGGCAGTGCAGCAGGTACTGTGGAAATCCATTACTGAAAGAGTTAAATATTCCATATTCACTCATATGAAAGATGAGTGTTTTCCCCCAGTTGATATGCTCTCGAGGGGGACAAGGTTTTTGTTTTATAACTGCACACAATGAAATCTCACTAAATGCATTGTGGGCACATCTATGTGTGCATTAAGGCACTTTTTCTAATGTGCATTAAATTTAGTACCTCCAATGTGAGGTACTAAAGAAATATGCATTATGCTGCCTTAATGTGTACTCCGCAGTAACCAATGCACATGGTTTTTAAGTGATGCTTAAAGTGCAGTAGCCTATTTTAATGTGCATTAGTATAATTGCATGGTTTTTTATATGACACTTTAATACGCGGTAAAATAGGTTGTGTGTAAACGCACCCAGTCTTTCATTAAACTGCTGCCAAAAGCAGCATGTGCTCCGTAATGGAAACCAACTAGAAAGTTAATTAAATTCAACAAACAGTGAGCATGACTATAACACGTGGCCACATTGGGCAAACATGCCAATATGAACTTACTACAAGAATAGTGGAGCCCATCTGAATAAGACATTGTAGTGTCCATTAAGCTCAGTCTCCCTCACTCCTGTCTTTTTCAAATCATGGTGAGCCATGGCAGTTCACCAAGAATCCCTCTGTTGCTCCCTGTCAGCTTGGTGCATATGATGAGCATGTCCCTGCCCTCCATGAGGTAAAGCTGAACCAGATTGCCCTGCGCCGGGTCTACATATACATTTTTTAAGCATCGCAGGACATGCGACAAGAACACCTGGTTCCAGCCATGATTGGGCCTAACTAGCACATGGATCCTTTGTCGGGATATCTGGAGTACATGAGCAGTGCTGAGCTGTGTGGTCACCGTGGTTTGAAATGCTGTTGACTCTTGGGAGGTCCAGCCCACTGAACTGGACTAATATCATGCATAGTTTGTACTACATACAAGTAGATGACAAAGTGTAGAGGTATACCGATACATCAGTCCGATATTGGATTGGCACAGATTTATTAAGAAAATTGACTATGTTAGAAATCAGGCTGAAGTGGCCGATAATTTGGGGCAGGTTTGTTGTGGTGAAAGGGGAAGGGGAAGGGAAGAGGCATTGGGGTGCAGATCAATGCCCTCTGCAGTGAGGGAGGGAGTGGGGCTGGTGCTGGAGTAGGCGCTGCCCAGCCAGGGTGGGGCACGAGTGGAACAGAAGTGTAGCCTGGGCAGGGGGAGGGGGTAGCTGTCACCACTGCACATGGCTCATCTGGCGGCTAGTCCAGCGGCTCCCGGTGCTCGTCTAGGAGGGCATGAGAGGGCATGTGCCCCTGCATCTGCACAGGGTGGGGTGGGGTGGGAGGGCTGCAGCTGCAGGCCAGGGCCGGGGGCTGCGCTGCACTGCATTTGGGGTGGGCAATTGCAGTGTTCGGAGGGTGTTATGGGGGAGGCTATGGCAGAATTTGGGATGTCTGCAGCCTCCACCCCGTAGCCCCCTTCCCAGTGCACAGCGCAATGTGGCCCCTGGACCTAGCTCACAGTTGCAGCCCACCCTGCCTCACCCCACACAGATCTGGGGGTGCATGCCCCCCCCCCCCGTGCCCTCCTGGACAAGCGGTAAGAGCAGCGGTGGGAGTTGTCCACCCCTGCCTCCTGGACAAGTCACAGCTCTCTCCCATGTCCACACCACCCTGGCTGGGCAGTGCCTGCCCCAGCCCCACTCCCTCCCTCACAGCAGGGGGTGTTGATCTGCACCCCCATGCCTCTTCCATTCCCCCTCCCCTCCCCTTTCACCACAGCAGGTTTACCAGCTGCACACAGTTGTATCAGAAATCATAGATTTCATAGACATTAGGGCTGGAAGGGACCTTGTAAGGTCATCTGGTTCAGCCCCCTTCCTGAAGGGCAGGAAGTCAACTAGGGTCAAAGGATGCCAGCAAGATAAACATCCAAATGTTTGTTAAGCATCCAGAGTAGGTTCTTGCAGCACCTCTGGGGGGAGTCTTCCAGGCCTTGGGGGCTTGGACAGTAAAGAAGTTTTTCCTTATGTTCAGCCTAAAACAGTTTTCTTGGAGTGTGTGACCATTGGACCTTGTCATCCCTTGGGATGCCCTGGTGAACAAGAGTTCCCCCAGATCCTGATGCACACCCCTTATGTACTTATAGGCTGCTACCAAGTCGCCCCTGAGCCTATGCTTCTCCAGGCTGAAGAGGCCCATGGCTCGCAGCCTCTCTTCATAAAGCCTGTTCTCTTACCCTCTGATCATGAATGTGGCTCTCCTCTGGACTCTTTTCCACATCCTTCCTGAATTATGGAGCCCAGAATTAGATGCAGTACTCCAGCTGCGACCTGACCAAGACTGAGTACAGTGGGAGGATGACATCCTGGATCTTGCTTGAGATGCATCGGTAGATGGAAGACAGAGTTTTGTTCGCTTTGCCGGCTGTGCTGTTGCATTGGTGGCTCATGTTCATCATATGGTTGATCACGACTCCCAAGTCTCTTTTGGTCATGGTGCTAGTGAGTGTAGCATTGCCAAGCCTATAAGCATGATGTGGGTCCCCCCCCCCCCCACACACACACTAGGTAGAGCACCTTGCATTTCTCCATGTTGAATGCCATCAGGTTTTCATCCGCCCACCTTGCAAACCTATCAAGGTCCTCCTGGATCATCAGCCTATCCTCAAGTGTGGATTCTCTTCCCCAAATTTTGGTGTTGTCACCTAACTTGGCCAGTCCACTTCTGACACCAGAGTCCAGATCATTTATAAAGACATTAAAGAGTACAGGTCTGAGAATGGAGTCTTAGGGGACACCACTTGTCACTGAGTGCCATGTTGACTCGGTTCTGTCAACTACCACTTTGTGGGTCCGACCTTGGCGCCCGTTCTCCAGCCATCAGACTGTAGTGTAGTCAAGGCTGTAGTGGCCCAATTTTTCCATGAGGACATCATGGGACACCAGGTTAAAGGATTTTTAAAGTCCAAATATATGATATCAACCTATTCCCTTTTGTCCTGGTGATATGTCACCTGATCATAGAAGGAAATGAAATTGGTCAGGCAAGACCTACCCACGACAAACCCATGCTGGCTGTCCCTCAGAATGTTGCTTTTTGTTAGCCTGCCAAGAATGGTTTCTTTGATATTTTTTCTAAGATTTTTCCAGGGATTGAGGTCAAAATAATTGGCCTGTAAATTCCTGAATCTCTTTTCCTTCCTTTCTTGAAGATAAGCACCACATCAAGCCCTCTTCCAATTTTCAGGTACTTTGCCTGAGCGGCACAAGTTATTGAATATCCTTGCCAGTGGCTGTGCTATGATGTTTACTGTTTTCAAATTTGCTTCTTCCTTTCATGTGCTCAGGAAGAGCTGGGTCTGACAGTAAGGAGAAGGGAAAAAGTTGGGGGGGAAGCAGAGAACAAAGGGCTACCTGACCCCCTCCCTCAGTTTTATTTTCCCTGCCGTAGCAGTGGGAGGGAGACAAATCCAATGCCAGCTTCCACTAATTAGATTCTATACCTGGAAATTTTAAATAAATTTATGACTTTTCCGTATGCAGAATCTAATTATGGCAGGGGGGGTCATCTTATAATCAGGGTCATCCTCTATTTGAGTAAATATGGTAAATAACACACATTTCAGTCCCATAGAAACCATCTCTGGATTCTGACAGTGTCAGACTCGGATCTTGCTCCTGCATTCAGTCAGAGCCCTGTTCCGCATGCACCCCCGTTGCCATTGGAACTCTGAGGATTTGTTTGTACAGTACAGTCACAACTTACACGGGGGTTACGTTCCAAAGTCAGCGCGTATAGTTGAAATCACGTATAGCTGAAATTGCCGAGCAGCCACCACCGCTGCCGGGCCTGGACAAGGCAGGTGTGGCACCGCCCAACCCTTGCATGCAGTGCAACAGCTGCACAACAGCACACACTTCTCGCCCCTCTTGCCTTGTCCTGCAAGGGCAGCCAGGTAAGCGTGAGCCCCCCAGCCATGCCAGCACGTGCAGACAATAGTGTGTGGCACCGCACTGTGTGCCGGCAGCCAGCCCCAGCAGCCGAGCGCGTAAAGCTGAATTCATGTAAGTTAAATACATGTAAGATGTGACAGTACTGTATGTATGAGTAAAAACCGACATCACCAAATGAAGCAGATCAGCTGTGGTGGGACACTTCCTGCCATAGCTGATCTGCTTTATTGGGCAAAATGCACATTATCTGTTGTCCGGCATTGGGCATGATGTGGGAAAGCGGGAGACATGTCCCCTTTGCTGAGGGATTCCCTATATCCTTTGCTGCCTAGTAGGGCTGTATGAAACTTCAGGTGTTGATTCAATTTGGAGATTTGGCCCGATTCAGTAGCCGAACCTGAATCGAATTGGGCGACAAGTAAAAAGGTCCGAATCGATTCAAAGCCTCTGAATCAATTTGGAGAAAGATTCAGAGATTTGGCAATTCGTGCAGTCCCTGCTCACTGCCACAGGGAGCTGGACCCAGGCTCCATGCCAGTAAGTTGGGGGGGGGGGGCTGGAGGATGAGGGAGGAGACCATGAGGGGACCCCCACCAGGCCCCATTAATGGTTGGCCCACCAGGGCCCAGCATCCCAGCTCTTAAAGAAAAACCAAACAGCCCCCCCCCACACACACTCACCAGCTGCTGCAGCAGCCATCAGGGCTTCTGGGGGCTTGTGGTAGAATCCTGCCATGCAGTGCGGGGCAGTGGGGGGCAGCAGGGATTGCCTGCCCACCTGGCAGGAGCTTTTTTTGTTTGTTTGTTTGTTTGTTTGTTAAAGACCTGGGAGGAGTCACTGTTCCCCGAATTGGCCAAATCCTAAGTGAATGCTAGCCACTTTGCACAGGCCTAGTACCTCCTTGCCAGGTATGGGCATGCTGACCCATACCTCAGACAGAGAGGCACAGGTCAGTGCAGGATGGTGTGGAGGCACAGGGTGGTGCAGAACCTGAGGAATCCCCAGTGCCTCCACACTGGGACCCGCACCAACCCACACCTCTGCTTGAAGCACAGATCAGTCAGTGCTGGTCCTGGCAAGGAAGTGTGTGGTGGGGTGGAATTCGGAGAATTCCCAGTGCCCCTTGCTGGGATCTGCACTGATCCTTGCTTCAAGCAGAGGCATGGGTCACTGCGAGTTCTGGCATGGAGTGCCAGAAATTGCCTAGTTCTCTGTAAATGGGGAACCCTGACTTTCCCCATTTACAGAGACCCCTGCCTCCCACCCTGCTTCCACAGAGCATGTCTCTGGAAGTGAGAAAAATGGGACAGGTGCACCCAGTGCTTGCAGGGCCTAATCCTGCTTGGGAAGTGCTGTAGTGTGCAAGATTGGGACCCTCAAGCCTACAGAGCACCCGCTCAGGGTGGCTGTAGAGTGTCTGCAGCCCTGGGTTGCTCTCACTCTCCCATCACAAAACAAATATTCATCTACCTCAATAAAAAAAAAAAAAAGGGACAATTCTATTATCTTTTCTGGTGGTTATTGATATGGTACAACACATTTAGGGCTGTGTGTCTGCTTGCCATTTGTGCCACTATCTAAATTTTATGCTAGCAGAAATGTGAAGTGAGGTGATGTCTGTTTCTTCCCTATGACATCTCAGTATTGGTGCCCATGAGGCCATTGATCCTATGAATCCCATATCACTAGAATATTTTGGTTTTTTTTGTCTCTTCTTGCACCCTTTTGAATGTCTGTTTTAGCATAATAAGTTCAAGAAAAGAATGCTAGAGAAAATTGTGCAACTAGACTATGTGCTTCAAGTTTGTTTGGCTTTCCATGACCTTCTTGGCTGTTTGCTATTCAGAGCCTATGAATTACTGAAGATAACTTCAATGCTCAAGCTGTTCACCTTACTCCAATTAACAGAATGTGCCTTCAGCCTTTTATGAGATTGAAGGAAACTGTTGATGGGGTAAAGCTGAAAATGCCCAACCAATGATGTTGGATAAATTGGCCCTTAAGCAGTACTGATGATTTTTATTTCAGAACATAATATTCTTTATACATGGCTTGCTTAAGTTATCCTTTAAAAGAAAGATTTCCTGGATCCTGAAGATCAAAGGGAAGAAACATCTGTTTAGGATAATTAGTGCTAGAAATAGCCTAATTTATGGAGAGTCAGGAAGTGCTAGCAGCTAGTGCACTACAGCTTACAAGACAGATTTGACTTTAAAAAAAATGTTGGGAGTCTTTGTAGAAAATGTAGTTCACTCAGATCAAGGTTCATCTTTTGTATTTTTGGCTAAGGCAGTCCTAGGTATAAACTGTGGCCATACCACACTCACTGTAGCTATGTGGAATCTGATATTGGTCACTTTAACCGAGTTTGCTGTTGATTTACTGTGTGTCCCTGACATTGTAAGGTTAAATGCTGAGCTTGCAGTTTGCCAGAAACATGAGGGCGGCATCAAGTTTGCATATGTGTTTCACAGAACATCTTTTTGACACACAAAAATCCAAGTATTTTATTTGTGTTAAACTGGGCACTGTTATATTTGCCAACAATTAAACCTTTTAGATGATTGTTTCTATTACATATCTATGCTGATTAGATTAATTATCACAGAGGAGTGGACAGTGCAAGCCAGCTATGCACACACATTTTACATGGTGTGCATAGTCAACTTTCAAGAAGTTCTTAAGCTAAGAAATTAACTACAAATTATTACTGAGGTCTGGGTCCTATTTGCTGGATACTGGAAAAACAGATGGTAGGAAATGGTGTCTGTCTCAATGTTACAGTTTAAATGGGTAAAACAAAGGGTGGGAGGAAAAATTGAAACACAAATGAAGTGACTTGTTCCAGAATTCTCAAGTAGACAGAGGGGTTAGGAATAAAACTAAGGTAACCTGAATCTCAGTCCAATGGCTTTTCAACCTTTTTTTATCAGAAGGTCAAGTGAAAGTGAAATTTTCATAAGTAAATCAAGTACTTTCTGTTTTGTACAGTTTCATCACTGTTTCACCAAGTGTTGGGTGAATATGAAATGGGCAGACTGCATTCTTGCTTATCTGTGTGATTCTTATGGGATTATTTTAGGTTATGTTTCTCTTTGTAGACTCTCAGTATCTGTACATCTGGATTCTATTTTTTTTGCTTAGATTTTAATAGTTGGCTTTGCTTGTTTTTAATCTTTTTGAGTGTTTTTTTTTTTACAATTATTCTCCTTATTCTCTTCAGTCAAGCAAATTTAAACATCTGTGATTTTTTTTTTTTTTTTTTTATTCTTAGAGATGCTAAATGAAATCAGGGCAAAAAATTAAATGAAACTGATAATTTAAAATACAGTTTAAGATTTATTCTGAAGACAGCATTCTTGCCAAGCCATGAGGCTAATCCTTTGGAGTAAAGTCAGAATCTTTCTCAGTATTACTTACTGTATCATAAATTTCCAAGTCCTACCTTTTTCTCCTCAAGCTTTATGAAAAACGTAAGCAAGTAGTTTAAATTCAGGTATTATAGAATCAGTAGATTATGGTTATAGAAATATTACATATATATACACCAGTGTCTAGGAATATGTTCAGTAGAAAATACTGCAGGATTTGATTAGTTCACCCCGATTCCAGTCCATCTTTCATAAAAATGGTCATTTTTAATGCATATGGGAGTCTAATTTTTTTAAAACACTATTCCCCAGAATAAATATTCTTGGAAATAAAACATTTTTTTTTCCTTTAGGTACTTGGCTATAAAATTCTGCAGTTAAATGTGTAACTGTATCTTGTTGAGACTAAATCTTTGTCACTATCCTTTTTCTGGAATTTGTAGCTAGCTTTCATTAAAATCCATTCATCTGTAGTGAAGTTGCAGTATTGACTTTGTTTCTCTGATTCAAGTATATGTCTCCTCTTTGGAAACAAAAAAAGTTCAATTATCCACTAGTCCTCTGTTCTACTGTAGCAATAATTCTAGGTTGTTGAAGGGGAGGGGAATCCTATATTTCTGGTGAGTAGGAGTGCTATATGTGTTCAAAATGCTCTAAAGACAAAGCTGGCAGTTCAGGCTTCAACAATAAATTAATTTTTAATCTACTGTACATTTCACTACCACTTAGATTTTTGAACAGCCACATGATTAAACTAGCCTCATAAAAAGGAATTAAGAACCAATATTTAGTCATTCTACTGCTCAATATTAAAGTCAGAATAACAAGATTGTGATGCTTACTCTTTTCTTTTTCTTAACTAAAGTCTCTCTCTGTCTTATCTTTTATTTCCAGCTTTTTAATATATTTATTGGTCATCAAGCTTTCACTAAGGATTGGGCATATATTAATTGGTAGAATAGGTGCAAACTTCTAATACTTAATTTGCATTAGAAATATATTAAATTGGTTACATCCAAAATTAAACTTCTGTGGCAAGGTTATGAGCTGATATTTGTTATTAATTCCAACAGATTACTCTTAATTTCTTTAAACTGAATGCTTGAAGCTATGCTAAGTCCTTGATGTGATCAAAGCTGATTAATTTTTATGCTGGTTGTATTTTTACAGAGGACAATAACTGCTCATTGCTGTCTGGTGCTGCTGAGATGGTGCATAAATTCAATCTAATCCCACAGATTTTGACTATAAATTGTATGATTAATACAATTTGTGTTGATGGTTTCCATTTTTAAAAGGATTGGGGGAAATTTCACATATTCTGTTTTCTGATTATATGTACTGTACTTGCTTGTAAATTCAGATAAAGGAAAATCAGTGGACATCTCCTGCAAGATATTAATAATGAAACACAGTGATTAGTATTTTCAGTGTCAAATGTTTCTCTCCTCCAGCTTTCTGAACTTTTTTTTAATAGAAAGAGCATACAAATTATTTTACTGCATAGAAAACTAGACACAGATTATTAAATTTGCATTCTTTTATCTTACTGAATTATAGAATCTCATCTAACTCTCAGTAAGACACTTGCAGAACAGAGAAAAAAGGAATTGTGTTCAGGGGAAGTGTCAAAGAGAAATAGAAATGGTCAATAGTGCTGCTTCAAGAGGTGAAATGACTGCAGTGGAGTTTCTTTCAGCTGCCATTCCCCAAAATTAAATTTTTGTTGTCTGCAACCATTTGATACGAGGATGACAGCAAAAATTAATTAGATATGCATGGTGACATTAACTCTTTTGAGATGCGAAGTGTGCCTGCCCCATGCAAAAACTGTTTAAATGCAGCTTCTAAACGTGTTGCCCGGTCCAGCACAAAGGCATCCAAGAGCTTTGGCAGTTCATTTCTAATCAAAGCTCTAGATCAGGGGTAGGCAAAGTTTTTTGGCCGGAGTGCCGAAAAATCCCCACAATGCCTACCTTCGAAGGTGCCGGAGTACCGGCATGCAAGAAAAACAGACCGAGGGCAGGGGGTACATGGCAGGATGTCCTGCTTGTGCCCCTTGCCCCCCACCCAAAGTCCCTGCCCCCCAGCCCTGCTGCCCCTTGCCCCCCAGCTCAGGCTCTGTGGCTATCAGCAGCTACCCAGAGCCTGGACCAGCTGCAGCCAGGAGGCTGCAAACAGCTGCTGCCTCCCCACCCTGTCCCCGGCCCTAGCTGACTCCCAGACCCGGCTCTGGGAGGCAGCAGATACTGGCGATGCTCCCTGCTGTGCTGTCCTCACACACGCTGTGCCGTGCTGCCCTCCCCTGTGCCCCAGCCCCAGCCCCAGCCCTGGCTCCATTTTGATGGTGCCAATGGCCGCAGCCCAGCAGTGGTGGGGTTGGAGCTGGGGTTGGGGCCAGGCCTGCTGGCAGCTGGCACCACTTCTGCGGCTGGGGCCCGGCCCTGGCCCTGGCCCAGCAGGGGCACTGGGCTGGGGCCAGCAGAGGCCGCAGTGGTGCCGGAGGGCCGGCCTTGCCGGCAGCACGTGGCCAGGGCCGGGGCTGGGGCCTCATCCTGGCACTGCTGGCAGGCCTGGCCCCCACCACCACTGCCACTGACCCCAGCCCAGTACCACTGCTGGGCCAGGGCCATCGACAGAATCAGGGTGGGGCCAGGGCCCGGCCCCATCCCAGTTCTGCCAACAGCCCCACCCAGCATTATCGCTGCTGCCCAGCCTGGCAGCAGCACTAGGCTGCTGTGGGTGGCAGCAGTGGTGCCAGGATGGAGCCGGGGCCAGGGCCAGGGCCATGGACCTGCTCAGGTCCCAGCCCTCACCACCGTCGCCACCAGACCAAGCCCAGTGCCGCTGCCAGGCTGGAGCCATTGGCACTGTCGGGATGAGGCCAGGACCCACGCAAGACCCATCCCCATGCCCATCCCCATCCTGGTGCTGCTGACTGCCCCGGCCCCATCCTGCCGGTGACAGCACAGGCCTGGGGCAGTCGGCAGCGCTGGGATGGGGCTGGGGCCTGTGCAGGTCCACGGCCCCAGCGTGGTACCGGCATTGGGCTGGGGCCAGTAGTTACGGTAGTGCCGGCTGGGGCCAGGCCCACCAGCAGCATATGGCTGGGCCTTGGGCCATCAGCAGCTCTGGGATGGCTCCGGTCCAGCGGTGGCCCTGGGCTGGAGCAAGCTGTGGTAGCGGTGCTAGCCATGGCTGGACTCAGGCAGGGCTGGGGCCTGCTGGCAGCACGGGGTTGGGGCTGGGGCCGTTGGGGCACCGAGAGCCCCCGGCCTGGGGCTAGGGCTGGGGCTGGGGCTGGGACGGTGGTGAGGTCAGGTTGGAGCTGAGGCTGGGGCCTAAGGGGCTCTTACCTGGCTGGGGTCAGCAGCAGCTCAAGGCTGCTCCAGGGCAGTCACGTGCCATCTGGGCATGGCTCTTCCTGCCCCTCGGAGCAGGAAGCAGTCTGCATGCCAATCAAAAAAATTCCGTGTGCCACCTCTGGCATCCGTGCCATAGGTTGCTGACCCCTGCTCTATATGTACTGGTGGTGATGTTTGAGGTCTTGTCAGTGGATGGATCTTATAATATGGTGTAAGGGCATAGTTTAGTTTTACTTTCATTTCTTAGGTTTGGTGATTAAAGCCTCATTGCTTCTGAAATGATAGCTCAGAACAATTAAACCAGCACTGTACGCTGTAAAACTAAATTTATAAACCAGCTGCTAAACAAATAATCAAATTGAGAAAAGCTCCGTTTTTAGAATGGTAAGATGAAGTTGGTGGTTTCTGCTGCACAGCATGCTGCAAATATTGTTTAGAAATGTAATTATAAATCAGAAGCATCAAATAGTAGTTCTTGGTGTTCTTTTTATACACTGCTATTACATCTGCTAATATAGTGATTTAGTCTTAATAATGACTGCCTGGGATTAGCTAACATAGCGTTCTATGACTTGAACACTGGCCAAGACACATGTTTATTTTTCCATGATTTATCCAGGTAATGGAAAGTTTATGTAATTTTTATGCTGATTTTATTCTCAGCAGCAGTTTTGTTTTCTATATGGGGCTTCTTCAAAGATTTTTCTTCCTTCACATTTTCTAGCAAAAAAAATTAGTTTTTTGTGGTAATGAAAATAGGTAATTTTTCTGAGAGAGAGGTTTTTTTCTGGTTATCTGAGATTTCACTCCAACTCACAGCTTGATATTTTATTATAAAGCTCCCCTGTACATATTTTATACCTAAAATACATTGTTGCTCAAGCATTTATAGAAGGCTTCGTGACTATTTATTGTAGCAATTAAAGAATATGGTTACCATAGCAATCCCTACATCACCCAGCTTTTCAACCGACTTGGAACTGCAAAAATCCACCCTCTGAATAATCATGTAACTAAGTATAATTTGGTCTTCTATAGCCCCAGGCATTCAAAGAAGATATGTAAAATAAACCAGCGTTCTCTAAATGTTTGGCATGCCCTTTGTCAGTTGACTGTAGAATGCCTGCTATTCAACCAACAACTATGTGTTTATGAAGTTGTTCATTATATGTAAGTATAAATGGGAGAAAATATCAACCCTCTTTGCTAACACCGAACTTTTTCCCCACAGTTTAACCCTTCAACCAATGCCATTTATCTTTTATCTCAGTTTAATGAACTGTTGTAATAGCAAGCTTCTTTAAACTCTTCCCCCCCCACTTTGATGCTTATGCACTTTTCAGAAACAGTGCAAGTTTATGCAGTTAGATACAGAAAGTTAATCTTATTTAGTCATCTTGTTGTAGTTGGAATGCAGGAAAAATGGAATACAACTTCTCTCATTGGCTAGCATTGCAGAATACTAGAAGAAAATAGTGTGGCCAACTGTCTTCACCTTGTAAAGATCCTGTCAGAAACCCCACCAGTTTGTTCTAGTGATAAAAAAATTACACTAAAACTTCTCCCCATGCATTCCCTTAAGGAAAGGGGTCTCATGGCCCAGCTGTCCTAGGCCCTTCAGAATGGAGAGCAAGAGTCTTAGATATGCTTGATCATTCTAGTTATTAGTTTTACTGTTATATTGCTCAGATCAGGGCCTTAACTATGTCTTCAAGAGGAGACTGGACAGTCAGTCACTTGACCCCAGTGGTCTTCCTGCCTAGAGCGGGTGGGGCTGGACCTGATGATCTGCGAGGTCCCTTCCATCCCCTAACAACCTATGAATCTGTGCGCTGTGGAAATGCACACAAAGGTAGGGATTCTGCCAGGTTAATTTATCTTGATTGTTCACAACTGTTTTTCTTTAAATTATAAATAGTTACTGTGCTATTGCATGGCTTCTTGCATGTATGTGTCAATGCCAGGTACTCCCTCAGCCAGTCAGTTGACTTCTGAATGGTTGGAGCATGGAATATCTTTATGTTCTCTGTGCAGCAGCTTGTACTGGTGAGGTTCTGGGGCATGACTAGAGCTGTTAGGTGCTACAGCAATAAGAATAATTTAATAATCATAGAATGTCAGATCTGTGCAAGTATGTGTTCCTTTTGTCTTCTTATGACTGACCCACAAAGAATATTTAAGCTAATATTAACCAAATAAGTACAGGAGAAGTGCAAATAATAGGGATGTGTGAAATGGCTATGTTTCATTTCATTTTCGGATTTGGCCACTTCAAAGAACAGTGATTTATTTCAGTGTTTCAGATCACTGTTCCATTTCGATTCAGCCAAATCTGTTTTAGAGTTTCAGTACTGTTTCAGTGATTTGGCCATAGGCCATAATGGGGAATCACTAAAATGCCTATAACTCTGTCATTTCTTGCCTGATTCAGATGCAAATTGCAAGGATGATAGCCCCTTCTGTGGGCACGAAGCCTGCCAAGTTTCAAGGAGATGAGTGCAGAGGGTTTTGTGAAACTGCACCTCAAACAGTTCAAAGCAAAACATGTATCAGTTGCTGGCAGTGGCAGCATGCTGTCATCCTGCATGCAGATCTGGGGGCCCATGCCCCCTCGGAGGGCTACGTGGCTGTACCAGATTCCTCCTGGGAGGTGCAGGCCCCTGGATCTGCATGCAGGAATGCAGCAGGCTGCCACTGCCGGCTGGGGCGGGTGTTCAGCACAGCCCACGCCAAACGTCGGGAGGACTAATGCTGCCACTGGCCCCAGCCAGCAGTGGCAGCATGCTGTCATCCCGCGTGGGCCCCCAGATCTGCATGTGAGATGACAGCAGGCTGTCATCCCTCCCCCAGAGCACTAGGATTGGAAGGGACTTCAGGGAAAGATCGCAGACACTGACCAGCTACAGACATCAATATCAGAGCAGTCCTTCCCCCTCCCTCTTCTTAGTTTCTGTTTCCCTGCAAGCCAGCTCCAAAACGCCAACATTTTATGAAACATTTCCAAAATGTTTTGTATAGTTTTGTTAAGTTAATGTTTTGGAGCCTTCCATTTTGTTTCGGATTTGGTGTTTCAGGTGCCAGAATGGGCTGAATCACCTCTGAAATGAAATGGCTGCCAAAGTTTCGCACAGCCCAAGCAGATAACCCTTGGTTGCATTTCATAGAATTGTAGAAAATCAGGGTTGGAAGGGACCTCAGGAGGTCATCTAGTTAAACCCCCTGCTCAAAGCAGGACCATCCCCAACTACATGAGTACAGCCAGGGTTTTGTCAAGCTGGGCCTTAAATTCCACCACCCCTCTAGGTAACTTGTTCCAATGCTTCACCGCCCTCCTGGTAAGAGTTTTTCCTAATATCCAACCTAAACCTCCCTTGCTGCCACTTGAGACCATTGCTCTTTGTTGTGTCATCTGTCACCACTGAGAACAGTTTAGCTCCGTCATCTTTGGAATCACCCTTCAGATAATTAAAGGCTGCTATCAAATCCCCCCTCGGTCTTCTCTTCTGCAGACTACATAAACCCAGTTCCCTCAGCCTCTCCTCATAAGTCATGTGCCCCAAGCCCTGAAGCATTTTTGCTGCTTTTTCACTGTACTCTCTCCAACTTGTCCACATCCTTTCTGGGGGGGGAGGGGAGTGGGGGGAAAAACTGGACAGATGTGGCTTCATGAGTACAGAACAGAGGGGAAGAATCACCTCCCTCAATCTGCTGGCAACATTCCTACTAATGCAGCCCAGTATGCTGTTAACCTTTTTGGCAACAAGGGTACACCGCTGACCCATATCCTGCTTATTGTCCACTGTAACCCCTAGGTCATTTTCTGCAGAGCTGCTGCTTAGCCAGTCAGTCCCAAGCCTGTAGCAGTGCATGGGATTGTTCCATCTTAAGTGTAGGACTTTGTACTTGCCCTTGTTGAACCTCATGTGATTACTTTTGGCTCTATCCTCCAATTTGTCTAGGACACTCTATATCCCAGCCCTACCCTCCAGTGTATGTACTACACGCCCCAGCTTGGTGTCATCCACCTACTTGATGAAGATGCAATCCATCCCATCTTCCAGATCATTAATGAAGATACTGAACAAAACTGGCCCCACAACTGACCCTGGGGCCACTCTGCTTGATACTGGCTGCCAGCTAGACACTGAGCTATTGATTACTACCTGTTGAGCTCGATGAACCAGCCAGCTTTCTATTCACTTTACAGTCTAGTCATCCAACTCATACTTCCTCAGCTTGGTTGCAAGAATGCTGTGGAAGATGGTATCAAAAGCCTTGCTAAAGTCAAGGTATAATACATCCCTTTGCATGCACAGAGCCAGTTTTCTCATTATAGAAGGCAGTCTGATTGGTCAGGCATGACTTGCCCTTGGAGAATCCATGCCAATTGTCCCTAATCATTTTTTCCTCCAAGCACTGAGAAATTGAATCTTTGGGGACCTGCTCCATGATTTTTCTGGGGACTGAGGTAAGGCTAACTGGTCTGTAATTCCCTGGATCCTCTTTTCCTTTCTTAAAGATGGGCACTATATTTGCCCTTTTCCACTTGTCTGCGACCTCCCCTGATTGCCACGAATTTTCAAAGATAATGGCCAGTGGCTCTGCAGTAACATCAGCCAACTCCCTCAGCATGCTCGGATGCATTGCATCTAGCCCCAAGGACTTGTACACATCCAGCTTTTCTAAATAGTCCTTAACTCAGGGGTGGGAAAAATACAGCCTGTGGGCTGGATGCAGCCCATCAGGCCATTCTATCCAGCTCATGGGGCCCCTAAAAAAATTTAGAAAATTAATATTTATCTGCTCTGGGTTGCCTGTCATGTAGCCCTCAATGGCTTGCCAAAACTCAGTAAGTGGCCCTCTGCCCAAAATAATTGCCTGCCCTTGCCCTAACCTGTTCTTTTACCAGTGAGGGCTGCTGACCTCCTCCCTAAACTACTGCCCAGTGCAGTAGTCTGGGAGCTGACCTTGCCTGTGAAGACCAAGGTAAAAAAGGCATTGAGTACATCAGCCTTTTCCTCATCACGTCACTAGGTTGCCTCCCCCATTCAGTAAGGGACCCACATGTTCCCTGACCTTTCTTTTGTTGCTGACATACTTGCAGAATCCCTTCTTGTTACGCTTAACATCCCTTGCTAGCTGCAACTCCAGTTGTGCTTGGCCTTCCTGACTTCATCCCTGCATGCCAGAATGTAACAGGTTGCCCTCTCCAGCGGCATTTTTTTCCTTTTTTTTTTTTTGCCTATGAGATCCCTTAATGTTTCATTTTTCTCTCTTGTTCATCTCATATCCCACCTTCACTCTTCTGCCACGTCTTGATGTAAATATTATTTAGATGTTCTTACAAGCGGGAGACTGCCTGTTGTAATTCAGTGTTGGGTTCTCTTGTCCCCCCCCGTCTTTCTCTAGCTAGGCCTACCAGTTTAAACCCACCAGATAGGGTTTGACTCCAAGGCTCTAGCTCCTTAATCTTGGGGCTCGTGGCCCTCCTTCTACTTCCAATATGGAGCCCAGGCTGTCTGGCCCAGAGGCCTGTCCGCTGGACATGGAGCCAGCAGGGCACAAGTCCAAGACTGGGCAGCAGCCCCAAACTGGCACTGTCCCAAGACACCCTTTCTGTTAACTTGGGCTGCTAGCCACTTTTCCCCCACTGGGGCCCAGCTTAAAAGTCCTGCACCCAGTTCTGAGTGGCTGGCCCTATACACCTGCACACACTGGTGTACTAGGCCCCTTTGACCTTTTATGAATGCACCCAAGGTGCTAATTAGGTCTCCCCCTCCCCTACAGCCTCGTCTACAAACCACTGGTGTCAATCAACAAATAGGCTTGGGAACTCCCTTCTTGAAAGCACAGTGGCAGAAAGAGATCTTGGAGTCATTATCGATTATAAAATGAACATGGGCCGCCAATATGAGGATGCGGTCAGCAAGGCTAACCACACCTTGTCATGTATCCACAGATGCATCACAAGCAGGTCCAAGGAGGTGATCCTCCCCCTCTGTGACACTGGTTAGGCCTCAGTTGGACTACTGCATGCTGTTCTGGGCACCGCACTTCAGGAGGGATGAGGCCAGCATCGAGAGGGTCTGGAGAAGGGCCGCTTGCACGATCAGGGGGCATCAGGGCAGGCCCTACGAGGAGAGGCTACGGGACCTTAACCTGTTCAGCCTTCGCAAGAGAAGGCTGAGAGGATCTAGTGGCCAGCTATAAACTTAACAGGGGGGACCAGAGGAGATTGGGTGAGACCCTGTTCCCCCGAGCACTTCCTGGAGTAACAAGGAATAATGGCCACAAGCTGATTGAGAGTAGGTTCAGGCTAGACATCAGGAGGCACTACTTCACAGTCAGGGTGGCCAGGATCTGCAACCAGCTTCCTAGGGAAGTGGTGCTAGCTCCTACCTTAGGGGTCTTTAAAAGGAGGCTTGATAACTACCTAGTGAGGGTCATATGAGCTTAAACTTACTAGGGGTCATATGAGCCTAGTATTCATTCCTGCCCAGGGCAGGGTGTCGGACTTGATGATCTGCTCAGGTCCCCTCCGACCCTACATCTGTGAATCTATGAACATTACCCTTGTTGCTCTTCCTTCTCACCTTAACCCAGAGACTTTCAACAGGCCTATCTCCAATTTCATACTGGAGCTCTGAGCAATTATACAGCTCTCTTACATATAGGACAATTCCTCCTCCTCTTCTCCCCTGCCTGTCCTTCTTGAATAGTTTGTACCCATCCCTAACAGTGCTCTCTAGTCATGTGAGCTGTCCAACCAAGTCTCTGTTCTTCCAATCATGTCATAGTTCCTTGACTGTGCAAGGACTTCCAGTTTTTTCCTACTTGTTTCCCAGGCTCTGTGCATTTGTGTACAGACCCCTGAGGTGACTAGCCAATTGCTCTACTTTCTCAGGAAGAATGAAGCCTCCCCTGTTGCCCTCTCCTGCTTCTGCTTCCTCTAGGTCCCCTGCTTCCCCACTTATCTCAGGATTTTGTTCTCCAGCTCTCAGCGAATATAGTGTAAAGCCCTCCTCACTAGGTTAGTGAGCCTGTCTGCGAAGATGCTCTTGCCTCTCTTCATCAGGTGGGTCCCATCTCTTCCTAGCAAGCCTTCTTCTTAGAATAGCATCCCATGGTCAAAGATTTCTACTTTGTACTGATTAATGTCACTGCAGAATCATGCATTAAATGCTTGCTAAATTGTATTTAGTGTTTAAGTTTGTGGTAGAATTATTCTAAAAAAATGTAGGACACCTCTGATAATTCATGATGTAAGAACATAACATACAGTTTATGTATGCTGATCCACTATGTGAAGGAATTTGGAGCTGGAAAATAGTCTTGGCTGATTTTGGAGAGGCGATGGTAGGTTGGCAAGCAGAGAATTAATACGTTTTGACAGGGAAGCTGTACATTTCAGCAAATCCTCAGCTTTCATAGTATGATCACAGTATAGGAACAGACTTTAGGAACCCTGCTGAAAGGTTTCCTAAAGCCCTTGGAAAACAGGACAATTTCTAGAGTCCTTATTGTCTAAGATTGGTGGATTGTGCATGGGGCTAAGAGCCAAGAACATTTAAATTCCATTTCTGCTTCCGCCAGTGGCTGCACTTAATTCTTATACCTTAAAAATGTCACTTATCCCTCCCACTACTTCCTTGCGTAAATGAAATGTCTATATTTTTACAAATGGAAAAATTTGAAGCTTCAGTAGGTTAAGGGCCTGTCTGCAGCTGAAAGACAAATTGTTAGCACTCATTCAGCCATCTGCAATGCTGGTAAAATGCTTCTTGTTCTTGCTTACATTGCAGAAGCCTCATCACTACCACCATGTGAGGTCAACACAGTGCAGCCACTTCTGTTAATATTCATACAGGTGGCCCTGTTTCTCCTGGTAGTTTTTACATTCAGAAAACTGCAAAAGGAATATGATAATAAATTATATCAACATAAATACACTTTCTTGCTGGAACTGCCCTTCATTTCCCCAAAATAAATTCAAACCACAAACTTTTAAAAAAATAACACTATCTGGTCACTGGTGTCCTTCCATACTATTTATGGATAGCTATTTATGGCAGGAGAATGGATTACTGTTTTCTCCCCCATTTGCTCTGGACAGCATTTACTGACAAGTGAGACATCTTTCCTGATGAATGGAAAGGGACCAATGCTATACACATATGCAGAATGTAAGCTTTTATTTTTCAATAATTTGATACTTCGTATTGGTAAGAGACTTAGCTGAATCACTAGCATCCATTTTGTGTTCCAGTTTGTGATTTTTTTGAGTCATCAAACCTGTTAAGTAGGGCTATATTCATTTTTTTTTTTTCAAGAGACAAGGATTTCTTTGGGTTACTGATCTCTTTTATTGGGCTAACTGTCTAACTGTATATAGTTAGGATAGAGTAGACAAGTTTTTTAATGCAAGGCATTCTTCATTTTTTTTTTTTTTTTTTTGTCTGCTGTTTGGGGTTAAAGGCTGCTGCAGAATTTCTCTAGGGATCAAGCTTATGGAACTGGGCTGGCAAGGGGTCCTTAAATGTCCAAGACCTGATTCCTTGAATAATTGTTGTTTCTGGTCCCAGTCATCTCAGAGACCAACTTATGTAAGGATGTCAGGAGTCAACAAAGAATAAATGTTGCTTATAAGGACACTGTGTTGGTTGCCAATGCAATTTACTAGTATGGAGGCAGCAAGTATTGGGACATTGTAATGATTTTAAAATGGAGTGTTACCTGTATTTAGATTTATAGAATGACTAATACCCTGTAAGGGTCAGAAATCCATATGTATGGATATTTTGGCCAAGCATACGCAGTTAAGCTATGTGGTGTTGAATTGACCTACTTATATACATAGCTTCAGGAGGAGTAGGAAGGAAAGGAGGTTTTTTTATGGTTGTTTCTGCATATTTACTGGAAAATATTGTGACTGCTATTGGTGCTGTACCTGCAGCATCTGAGAATCCAGGTAGACCAATACCTTCTAGATTTAATGCTTTGGTCCTAAATAATCTCTTCCAGCTGGCACAGAAAAAAAATGATTCTGAATCATCCATACATTGCTAGACAAGGGTCAGTCACCCTTTTAAAAAAAAGGAACCAGATACACAAACATAATTATCTGTTTAACATAAGATCTAGCATCCTAAAACTAGTGACTTTTATAGAAAACCAAAAAAGAAGAAAAAAGCCCTTTAAGGGGGGAAAACAATCAAAATCAAGCTGGAACTTTAATAGTAGCTGCTAAGATGATTTCTCCCCCCCACCCTTTCAGTTTATTTGTGCATTTGAAAGCATGTTACATGTAAATGGCTTTGATGTTTGGGTACAATCAGTTTCTCTGTTCTTTTTGGGATGATGGAAACTTTTTTTTTTTAAATAGTAAACTGCCATTACAAAAGCACAAAAACTAGCAAGTAGGCAAAATACTGGGAACTCTGGTTTAAGATTGATTAACTAAATTGACTTTAAAATGTTCCTAGAAGCAAAACAGCAGGGATTGTATGTGCCATTGGTGGTTCAAGATTTTCTTTCTCTGGATGTCAGTTAGTCTCTGGTTTGAAAAAGACAGTCTGTGGAGTTACTCCTTATTTGTGTAGTAAGTCCTCTTAAAATGTTGGGTAGAAATGAATTTAAGTTTGAAAATACACCTCTTGAATGCAGTTGGCCAGAACTCAGGCTGCCTATTTAGTATATGATGTACCGCTCTAGGAATGAACTAGGTTTAAGCTCTGATTCATGGGAGTTTCAAGGAGAATATAATATTTATATAAAATATCTGTGCTAAATATGAAAAATGAGGCAATTGAGCAGAACCTTCTGACAGTTCTGTGGGCATTCCCTACTACTGGCACTGAACTGCCATGCCTGATGTCACTTTTGGTGGAAAGAGTTTCTGCAGCATCCTTTATCCCCTTTCTGCTCTAAGGTATTCCAGCACATATGGCCCTCTTCCTCAGCAGGGCTGTGAGCAATGGGTGGTAATACAATACATGCTATATGTGCTTCTATACATGTAGATTGAAACCTAATGTAAAAAAAAGAAAAAGAAAATGCATGTTAAAATTGGCTCTGTAAAGGTGTAGTCCTGCTGTTAAGCCTTTACAAAAAACAGCAGGCTTGGCTACCCCGGGAAACAGAGCTGTACTTAAATGTGTAATTGTTGCCTGTGCTAGATGATCTATTTGCAAAATGGAGTGAGCAGCAGCCTCTTTTAAAAGACTGTATAATATGCTGAATATTCTGAGTTTGATGGTGCTGCCCCTCCTCAAAGCTAAAACCCTTCTTGTCGCTCTCACAAGCTCTTTCATGGATGCTGTAATCTAGTTACTACTGAGATGCATTTATTTTTCTGTCAAGCCGCTGCTTCCTTTAGAATGCTGCCTGCTCACTCCTAGGTGGTGATGGAGGAGGAGGAGGAAACTCTGTTGAATTTTCAGTCAGTGATGATGGCATTGTGGGCGGGAGCAGCATTTTTTTCTTTCTTCTTTTCTGCACTTCGACTTTGCTGTCTCTGCACTGCAGATGTCCTCCAGCAAAGAGAGCTGAGCTCATACAACATGCATCAACCTCCTGCACCTTTCCTCCTTGCAATGCCTCCCAAACAGGGCAGCAGGCTTCCCTAATCCCTTGTCTGGGAGAGACTTGAACTTCTCCATTCTGGGCAAACTAAAGCATTTGAGAGCTGCCAATAAAGCAAAACTCCATCTGAATTTACGTCACTGGGGGAGCGGAGCAGCACCTGCAGGGGAGAAGCAGCTGCTAGCATAGGAACTGGATGGTTTATCAAAGCCTGGTAGTCACTCATGAGGCAGGACAAGCTGACAGGCTCCCTGAGACGTGGGGGAAGATGTTTAAAGAGGCAAAATACAGGAGGTGGCGTGGGCAACATCCTGAGCAATGTTTTGAAGAAGAGGAGCTGCATTTCCAGGACTGCTCCTCGCCTGCTCTGCACCTTGGAACCAGGTAACATTGGTCTGGGGTGCATGCAGATAGAAGAACATTAGTAGTCTTTTCTCCCTGTTTCCTTCTGATTTCACAGGTCTTATTTTTGTTTGAATGTGGCGCTTTGTGAATGGAGCATGTGGCTGTTATCTAATGCTTTTAGCCATGCTTAACTCTGACAGGGAAAGTGCAGCCTTTCCCAGAGCCTTAATCACATAATCTGTGTTCAGCTAGACTGGGATGGGGGGCTGGGGAGAGGGGCAAAGGCTTGTTTTTCTTCATAGACAAGAGCTTCTTGTAAGATGGTGGCAAGATAAAGATGAAATCCCCAGGTAGGAACTGGTATGTTGGGGATTTTGGGGTGGGTACTGCTCTGGTGGGCTTCAGCACTCAGCAGGGAAGGGAGCTGGTGTGCTTCAGGCATATATTTCAGTGACGTACTCCAGACAAATGGCTGCTCCTTGCTAGCATCAGCTCCAACACTGTGCAGGGCTTTATCTATAAAGAGGCACATCTCTGTGCAATGCAGTAATTGCACTGTGCTGTCAAGCCTGCTAGGGTTTGCATCCATCGTAAAAACCTTGTTTGTGTTGCTTGCATTTGAATAATGACAGGTGAATGGTGTCTTCCTCAGTGTGATAGCAACAGCAGAAGTGTGATTTCAGCGTGATGGTAAACATCCCTAAATGCTGTGGTCTAACCACATCAGCAGCAAATTGCAGTGTCCTTTGAGATTGTACTAGCTACAGTGTGTGTGGTGGGGGTTCTTGAAGAGTACGTTGTGTCTTGACTCTAATCCATGTGAAAATGTCAGCTTTACTATATTGATTTTTCATGTAAATAATATGTGTCGCTAATAGATGCACTGAAAGCACTTTGCCATCCCAGGATGAAGGGTGCTAGAGAGCAGCATAGTGAGACAGTGGAAACAGCTGCATTAACATGTATCTGAGGTTCCTTTGGACCTATTTTTAGGAAAAATTGGGTATGGGTCAAGGCAGTCTTGAGAACAGATCCCAGACTAGAAAAAGCATTGCCAGACACACTGGCCAATGGCAGAGCCTCCTGGTATGGGAACGGTTGCTGTCAGTCAATCCTGAAACCTCCCGTGGGAGGTAGCGTGCCACCTTTGTTACATGATGGGCCTGTGTAAGTATCCCTTTTGTGCCCTGCCATCATCAACAATGTGCTCTAGTGGTAAGTTTGTTCTCTTCCCATGCCCAGCCTAATGCATCCTGCAGGTCACTTGTCTTTTTGGACCATCCCCTTTCCCCTCCTCTGCTTTTTGTACCACTTAGTAAGTGAACTTGGAGCTTACTCTCTACTTTTCCCCACCAATTCTAGTAGAAATTGACCTGGGGAAAATCCTTTGTCTCACCCATTGAAACTCCTTTGTCTGTGCTGGTGTATTGTCTAAAGGACTTCTTTTTACAGGGATAGGCATCAATTATAGAGCTGCTTTTTTCTCTCTCTCTCTCTTTTTTTTCCTGGCTGCTGTTTCAGTTTTAGAATGAAATCTTTAAGTAGCCACTTGGGGAACCAACAAGAACAGGGACCAGTTCTGGGAAGTGGCCTTTCATCTTGTTTTAAATTCTAAGGTGACTTCTAATTGTTGGCTACCCAATCATACTTATTACCAAAATGTTCCTGCTTAAAATGCTGATAATACAATTAATTATTTTATTTTTAGTAAAATTTTGTAAATATGAATACTTTATAATTTAATGTATAAACAGCCACTCATGACTAAACATTAATCCTCTGTCTACTGGTCCTACAGATCAGTATTAATAAATATAAAGCAATGCCAAGAGCTATATGGAGTATAGAAATTCCAGTTTTATGTGTTTGTGTGTATACCATGTATCATCCTGGCACTCAAATGCAAAGCCATTTGTATAATCAGTTTAGCTAGACTGCATCTGTATTTGAAAACAATTTTGGTAGGTCTCTGGCTATGTTGGAAAGGCATTTATTTGCTTAGTGCAGCAACATTACATAGCTCTCAGGGATACAATGGTGTACTTACAAGGGGCTTCTAGTTACTTAAAGTAGATTTCTTTACAGCAGACTTCACAGCCCATGGGTCTGGCTGTTCTATGGCTACGAACCTACCAAATTCATGATTTTCATGGAAACCATGAATTTGGTAGGTCCCCCCCACAAAAGCATGGGGACTGTGAAAAAGTGGGGAAATGGTCAGCAAGCAGGGAGGGGGAGGGAAAGGGAGCTATATGGGGGCAGGGAGGGGAAAGGGAAGAGGGGAGGAGATTTTTGCAACAGGTCCCCGCCCATGCCTCTGTTCAAGGGGCCCCAGAAGTCTGCCCCTCTTCAGAGATTGAAGATGCCCACCTCTGTCTGTCTTTGGGGAAGGGCAGGACTTTCAGGGCCCCTCAACTAATCAGAGGTGCATATGTGTGTGTGGGGGGGGGCATTGTGCTCCACCACAGAAATGGTACCTGAAGCTGCACGAGGATTGTGAAATCTGAAGACAGCCTCTGTTAATTTGGTAGGTCCCAATCTATGGGTCCTGTACAGGCTGACCCCAGCAAGAACCTTTTGATATTCCAGACACTGCCATTCTTCTGACAGACATTTTAGATGAGCTGCAAGTCCTGACATGTATTTCTGCTTGCAGCTCTTATGCTTCTCCTGCACTCCAAGACAGGAAAAGGCAAAGGAGTGAAAAAGAGGAGTAACCGTGAACATCACAGTCCCACATCTAGCAGTAGGTTAGCTGTTGATTTGGAGTTTTCATATGTAAGGAAAGAGAAGAGCCATCAGGGGCAAAGATTAACTCGCCAGAGTTGCAAGCATCTGCCCCAGCCCCAAGGCTGCAAAGAGCCATGCAGGGATCCTTCTTTTCCCAGTGCTTCTGCAGGGGAGATGGAGGAAACATGAGCTCCAATATAAAAAGGGACCAAGTGAGGCAAGTGAGGGATGCCCAGAACCTGAAGTTGCTGACTCAGTCAGAGAGGTGGCAGGGAAAACTGAAGGCACAGAGGGAGCAATTAGGAATGGTTTTCAGAGAGTCAGCTCTGTTGAGGGAGCTGACAGAGAAGAAACCCTGAACAAGACTGTAAGGGCAGGAAGAAGTCAAAGTTTGTTTTCTTTTCTCTTTTCTTTGAAGTGGGAGAGGATACCTCCCAGATATAGCAGGATAGTGAGACTCATCTATCTGGACAATAGGCCAGAAAAAACTGGTAAAATACAAGTCAGTTCCTTCTGTTGATTCAAGCCTGGTGGCGGATAACCGAGATCAAGGTGGCTATTGATTTGTCAGACCCAGAGACATAAAAAGTGTCTAGACAGCTCTGAGGCTGACTATACAGACTGTGAATTAAGACCTAGTGGAATGGGTGGCGGTGTAAGGGTTGGTGGAGCCCTTACTACATTGAGGCAGATATCAAGACCAGCAACGTCAAAAGCCACACATCCAGGCATTTCTTTTCTCCCTTAACAACAAGTTGTGACAGGAGAGATCATGGGTGTGTGGAATGTTCCATCAAAATTTTGTGGTGGGCTTCAGCCAGCTGGCCAAAGTGATATGACTGTCTTAGTAGAGAAAGCAGAGTGAGAAAGAGAGGAAACCTTCTGGACAAGGTAATAACCACTACAGACTGACTGAATACAAAAAAAACTGAGGCAAGCATCTGGCCCAAAGCAGGTGGGTGGGCTTTGGTGAGAGCCCTCGTTTAGACATCATAGACCAAAGAGAAATGCTAGCAGGATACGCGGTAGTGCTGTAGTTAGGATTACTGCTTTTATCATGATCACCTTTGACACTGTCTCTCACCCCATCCTCATTAAAAAATTAGGTGACTGTGGTGTCGACGCCCACACAGTCAGATAGGTTGCAAACTAGCTGGAGGGCCACACCCCGAGAGTGGTGGTGTACAGGTCATTTTCAACCTGGAGGGATGTGGGCAGTGGGGTTCCCCAGGGCCTCAGGCCTGCACTGTTCAACATCTTCATCAGTGACTTGGACGAGGGAGTGAAAAGCACGTTGTTCAAATTCGCGGATGACACTAAGATGTGGGGAGAAGAAGGCACGCTAGAAAAGAAGGACAGGCAACAACTAGATCTGGACAGGTTACAGGGGTGGGCGGATGAGAATAGGATGGGATTCAACATTGACAAGTGCAAGGTGCTGCACCTGGGGAAGAAGAACCAGCAGCATACCTACAGGCTGAGGAACTCCCTTCTTGTCAGCACAGAGGCAGAAAAGGATCTTGGAGTCACTATTGATTCCAAGATGAACATGGGCCGCCAATGTGGGGATGGGGTCAGGAAGGCTAACCGCACCTTGTCATGCATCCATAGATGCATCATGAGCAGGTCCAAGGAGGTGATCCTCCCCCTCTAGGCGACATTGGTCAGGGCACAGTTGGAGTACTGCATCCAGTTCTGGGTGCCACACTTCAGGAGGGATGTGGACAGCATCAAGAGGGTCCAGAGGAGGGCCACTCGCATCATCAGGAGACAGCAGGGTAGGCCCTACGAGGAGAGGCTATGGGACCTGAACCTGTTCAGCCTCCACAAGAGAAGGCTGGGAGGGGATCTGGTGGCTGTCTATAAACTTGCCAAGGGGGACCAGCAGGGAATGGGAGAGTCCCTGTTCCCCTGAGCACTACCGGGAGTAACAAGGAATAATGGCCATAAGTTGACTGAGAATAGGTTCAGGCTAGACATCAGGAGGCACTACTTCACAGTCAGGGCAGCTAGGAGCTGGAACCAACCTCCAAGGGAAGGGTGCATGCTCCTATGCTGGGGGTCTTCAAAAGGAGGCTAGATAATCACCTAGCCGGGGTCGTTTGATCCCAGCATTCTTTCCTGCCCATGGCAGAGGGTCGGACTTGATGATCTGATTAGGTCCCTTCTGACCCTACCAACTATGAAACAAAGACCAGGGAGCATATGAATATTCTTTCCTCAATTTTGAATAAACTTTTTGGGTTCCTATTTGGGTTTCCCCTAGTGATGTGTATCTGCTGATATCCATTTATTGTGAGAAGTCCTGGGGGACTTTTTTCATGTGTGCTTCATTATTGTCCTTCTGTACCTTGTAGTTGCTGGACTAATGATGGATTGCACAAACGATCACGTGAGACACTACTTTTATTTCCCCATATGCAGGTGAACGTAACCTTGTAGAAAAACAAGCTGTGGAAGAAAACTGAGCAGCATTTTTTTAAAACAGTAATCTGACTATAGTTGGCAAAAGAATCTTCAAGAGTGTGGTCTTTCCCTGGCCAATAAAGCTGCTCTGTCCTCTTTCTTTATAATGTAACATGTATTTCTGGTCAGATACACCCTAGATGCTAATACTCAGTAGGGGTAAGGTAGAGAGGTTTTAGCAGCTGCTGTGAAGAGACTGACAGATCCAGCAGTAATCTGTTTGGGAAATTTTGGAAAGGTTACAGACTAGTTCAGTGATTTTTTTCAATCTTTTGATTTGTGGACACCTTTGGAAATTTTGAATGGAGGTGTGGACCCCTTTGAATTGTAAGTGTGGCTATACACATGCTTTTGATTGATCATACTGATATTTCACAGCCCCCTTAGATATAGTCTGCAAACCCCCACGGGTTCATAGATCACAGGTTGAAAACTACTGGACTAATTGACACCTGTCACCTCAAGGTCGTTAGGCAGTAGCATGTTAGTTGTCTTGCCCAAGTCTCCTGTGCTGGACTAGAGGAAAGGGGTTGTGGTTACTCTACCAAGACTATCAAGTACTTAATGTGTACTTTGCATCAGTCTTTCATCAGTCCAGTGGGACCGCCCTGCCTACCAAGATGTGGGACAGCCAGGGTGAGGGCGTATTTATACCCAGCATCAGTATTGATCTAGTAAAGGATCACCGTGAGAGGCTGGACACCTTCAAGGCAGCTGGTCCTGACAGATTACACCCTAGAGTACTGAAGGAGCTGGCAGGTGTCATAACCCAATCATTGGGAAAAATATTTGAAAACTCATGGCGCTCAGATGAAGTATCTGAAAATTGGAAGAAGGCCAATGTGGTACCCATCTTCAAGAAAGGGCAGAAAGTAGATCCTGAGAATTATACACCTCGACCTCAATCCCCGGTAAGATTCTGGAGAAAATTATCAAGGAGACCCTTCTGGATAAACTGGCTGAGGGCAACATCCTGAGGGTTGTCGCACTAGGTTGAAAATGCCCAGTTGTGGCTAGGTCGGTGGGCTGGACACTGATGAGGACGCAGTTTATGATTAATATGCAGTATTTATTTGGCTTTAACCTATAAAATATTGACAACTCAAGCAAATGATTTCCTATATAATACTAATCTATGACGACACACAATAATCAAACAATCAAAGCTGAGGAGCGATGTCCGTTGGGTCACAAGGTTCGGGTCAAGGCCCCTTGCTTTCAAAACCACGAGTGGTTTTGGTGCGGCTGGTCAGGGCCCTAGTCTCAGACCTGGTCAATGGCTCATTTCTTAAAAGGTCATTTAACAATCAAAACATAATCAAAACAATTACAAGCAGCTAAACGGGAAATTACGTCTGTTGAGTCATGGGGTTCAGGTCAAGGCCCCTTGCTTTCAAGATCGCGGATGACCTTGGTGCAGCTAGCCAAGACCCTAGACCCAGACTTGGTCAACAGCTCATGTCTTTTACAGGAAAGACAGACAAATACAAACATAAATGGCTACAGTCCTATGTACATGCTTACCACTACAGCAAACAAAAGGAGCGGCTTCATGGCTGGGAACGTTAATCTCTTCATGGAGGCCTCAAGAACAACCCCAAGCAGTGCTTGGTGTGGGAGGGGCAACCCGGTGGGTGATCAGTCCGCGGGCCCTTTGACGCTTGAAGTTACCGTTCGAACTTCCCCCTCGTGGCTCTACCCTTTTATACCCTTACTCTTTTTCACTTATATTTACTGGCCAATTGTGTTACCTTCCTGCCAGCATTCTGTTCACTCGTCAGTAGCCCCTTCCTCACTGCAGTCCCCTCATTGTTTTCTGCTTAGCCAGTTATGTTGCAATTTCCTTCCTGCTTCGCTGGCAGTTCGATGCGGTTGACTTCCCTGCCTTATGAGCGTGACAGGGGTCACCTGTCCAGAGGCCTGTGTTAGGCCTAGCATTCTGCCATTTCATTGCGGACTGGCCATTCATCTGGGGAGATGCCCGTGACAAGGGTCAGCCAGCACAGGTTTGTCGCGGGTAGGTCTTGCCTGACCAATCTCATCTCCTTCTATGATATATCACCTGAACAAGGGAGAAGAGATTGACGTCATATATCTAGACTTTAAAAAAGCTTTTGATCTGGTGACCCATGACCTCCTCATGGAAAAATTGGCCAACTGTGGCCTTGGCTACACCACAGTCTGATGGCTGGGAAATTTGGCTCCGAGGTCGAACCCAGAGAGTAGTGGTCAACGGTAGTGAATCATTATGAAGCCCCATGACCAGTGGTGTCCCCCAAGACTCTGTCCTTGGACCGGTTCTCATTAACATCTTTATCAACAATGTGGACATTGGTGTCAGAAGCACACTGGCTAAGTTCGCCAGTGACACTAAACTTTGGGGCATAGCATCCACACCTGAGGACAGGCTAGTGATCCAGGCTGACTTGGATGAACTTAGTAAGTGGGTGGATACAAACCTGATAACATTCAATACCAATAAATGTAAGGTACTCCACCTCAGGGGGGGACCCCCCCCCCCGCAGCATACTTATAGATTTGGCAGTGCTATGCTTGCTAGCACCACTGCTGAAAGAGACTTGGGGGTCATGACTGACCACAAGATGAACACGAGTCACTAATGCAATGTTGCAGCTGGGAAAGCAAACAAAATTCTGGCTTGCATCCATAGATGCTTCTCAAGTAAATCTCAGGATATCATCCTCCCACTGTACTTGGCCTTGATGAGGCCGCAGCTGGAGTACTGCATCCAATTCTGGGCTCCACAATTCAAGAAGGACGTTGAGAAGCTCAAGAGAGTCCAGAGGAGAGCCACATGCATGATTAGAGGGTAAGAGAATAGGCCTTATGAAGAGAGGCTGAGAGCCATGGGACTCTTCAGCTTGGAAAAGCACAGGCTCAGAGGGGACCTGGTGGCTGCTTATAAGTACATAAGGGCCTGGGGGAACGTCTGTTCACCAGAGCACCCCAAGGAAAAAAAAGGACCAACGGTCTTAAACCCCTCCAAGACCATTTTAGGCTGGACATAAGAAAAACATTCTTTACTGTCTGAGCCCCCAAGACCTGGAATAGACTCCCTCCAGCAGTGGTACAGTCACCTACTCTGGACTCTTTCAAGAAACGCTTGGATGCTTATCTTGCTGGGATCCTTTGATCCCAGTTGACTTCCTGTCCTTGGGGCAGGGGGCAGGACTTGATGATCTTCAAGTTCCCTTCCAGACCTAATGTCTATGAAATCTATGAAGTCATGTCTTTCTGTATTCAAAGGATGATTCTATACCTATTGAATTTAGATTTTCATTAATTTTCTGACATTATTTGGAAGCATTTGGCTGACATCTGGGAGCCATTTGATCCCATTTGTTCAGATAGGCTTGGTGATATCTGCTGTCATGTCTGGGCTCCCTAGTCAGGTCTGGGCTCCCAGACATTGGGTAAATGAGAGTCTGCCTGAAGCTAAGACTATATTATACCAGGAATGCTTATATTATACCAGGAATGGCATTTTTAGCTGGGCTTGTGGGTTTTCCTAAGTTACAGGATTACAGAAGCCTTGGCTTTAAGTGGGTCTTCAAGCCTCAGAAAAATAGTTTTACTGTTTGAGTGTTGAGCTGGGAGGAACTACTGGAAGACTGTTGTTTCACCTTGTCTTTGACTGCTACTAGGACATGTTATATTAAAATGTTATCTTCTATTACTACAACAGAAGTTGTAGCACTTTGTTATGATAGATCATGAACTAATCACCATGATTTACATGGCCATAATTTAGGATACATGCTTCTATTTTTCTTCCACATAGAGTATTCAGGGAGGAAATCTGCTTCTGCTGTGCTTTTGAGCAGAACAAACAAAAGCATCCCAGTGCTACTCCCACAGATAGATTTAAAAAAAAAAACTTGAATAACCCCCTCCCTAAATTTCCCATTAAAAATGTATCTAGAAAAAGCTAATTCAGCATAGACCCTTGTATGCTACATTACTCCCTGAATCATGTTCTTAGTATCTCATCAGGAGTTTAATATAGAAATAATAACAAACTGTTAACTGCTTAGTAGCAGCAAATGCCACTGCAGTTCTTCCCAATGCACACACAGCCAGATCTTGAGAAGGGTTGTAAATCAATTTCTGAATAATTGATTTACATGGCATTGTTTGCACTTGTTATCTTGCAGGACTAGACTCTTTATGTAGCTAGAAAAAAGGTTATGTCCAAAATATAGGAAGGCTTGGTGCCATATACAGAGTATAAGTAAAAACATGTGACTTTAAATGGTTCAGGGAAAATATTAAGAATGGCTTCAATCTTTTGTGTGCATTGCTCTAGTGTCTTGGTAGTGCAAGAGAATGTGAAGAATAGAATATTGCATTAATCAGCACCTTGGGTTTGGACAGCGGCACTCAAAATGACTGAGGAAAAAGTTAATTTATGTGTGACAAATCACATTAGAAGTATTATTATTATTTAATGTTTTATTGCAGTAGACCCAAATGCCACAATTACGATGTGTTCAGGTCAAGCCTGGGATTCTAACACTTCATTCATTGTGTTTATAAATCTGCCAGCTATATATATATAAAAAAATAATAATACTTAGTATTAATGAATTTTATAGCCAAATAAAGTCTAAATTGAAATGTGAGTATTAGGGAAACTTTAAAAATTCTAGTTATATAATATCTTATTTAACATGAGAAATATTAGTTTTGTTAATGTGCCAGCGTTAAAGTGAATAACCAGTTTTTTTACATCAGTAAGCTCAAATATATGGAAAGAAAAATCAGATGTGTATTTCCTGCTGTAATGGAAAGTCCACTGAGGAAGGGAGAGGAGTTTGAGGACTCTAAACAATGAGCACTCCAGTGAATAGTATTCTTCTAGGTTTTACAGTATGTGGAGTGTTTCTGCACTTTTAGTAAAATAAGTTGTGTTGAACTGCAGCAGCACATTGGACACATTGCATGAAAACATCACTGATATGTTTTGGCATACACCTTCAATATTGAAAATAATCTTCATAGAAATGGGTTGAACTATAGTAATTCAGGAGCACATAGTTCAGCTGGAAATTCTATATTTTCTGTGCCTGACTTAATTTTCCTTTCCCAAAAAATAATCATGGTTTGGTTTTGTCTCCCTCCCTTTTTTGTTTTCTTTTGTTTCTAGGGGTTGATACAAAGTTGAAATTTACTCTTGAGCCATCTTTAGGTCAAAATGGTTTTCAGCAGGTAATTCTATTTATTTTCTCTTGTTTTTAAATGACTCTTTAAGTGACTTTTAAGTGTACTCTCATTACTCATTCCAAAACATTGCTTTGTTCTGTCTCTGTGTGGGAATACCAGTTGCTAGTACATAAAGGTTTGCTCTCACTAATATTTGGAAATTATAATGCAGTTTTTGTTTGATTGACTACTCATAATTCTTTTTGTGGCAAAAAATTAAATTGATTATTATATTGGTAAATAATTAATAGATTATATTTTGCCTTTAGAGAAAGCTTCCATATTAAGTCTGATAGTTTGCATCCACCCATCTTAAAGCTAAGCATTTCATTTCTAAATTGTGGGAAATGAAATTAATGCATCTTACCTGTGATATTGAATATTTATCCATGCTACTGAATTGGGCTATTCGCATATTTTTCCCTTACTGGATGTTTTATTGTTAGTGGCATGACGCTCTCAAAGCAGTGGCCAGGCTACCAACAGGGATACCGAAGGAATGGAGGAGAAAGGTAGGTAGATCTTCACACTTTACAAGGTACATTATATTGGCTTCTACATAAGGCTTAGAAACATGTACATCAATATTGCCACTGTCTTTGAATGTACACTTGGTAGTTTTAGGATTTATTTGCACTGGAGATTTTTTTCTGAAACACAGCCATCTCCATGATCAGCCACTGGTGTAGTTGCATTGTTTCAAAGAGAAGCAAAGCTCGGTTTTGCACCAGTGGAATTACTTCTGCTTGTACCCCAAGTAATGTGTACCACTGCAAATCTCAGCTCTTTACTCTTTCAGTGCCATGGGGTCATGGCACATGGTAGAGTGAGGTTCAAAGCCCCCCCCAAAATTCTACTTGTAACAATTTAACCTGGACCAGAGTCACAGGTCAACTGAAAGTGGGGTTATAAATCCAGTAGTGGGGTCACACTGGGAAAAAATTAGGAGCTTTTTGTTTACAACAATGGGTTCCACAGGTAAAGGTGTGCCATTAGACAATGCTTGGCATTGTGGGTAAATCTCCATACAATATACTAGCCTTTAAATTTTATAGAACTGAAGTTGGTAACTGTTGTGGAGGCATAATGCTGGCAAGAATAGTTACATAAATGTTTGATTAGGGAAAGGCAGATGGCTGACACAGTAGTGGAGCTGAGCATCAAGAGTAATATGCAGAGATGGAGGCTGTCATTAATGTGAAACTGCAGTGAGTTAGTGCTGTAAAAAAGTGCTCACTAGGAGTTGCATTGAGATCACTGAGTTAACTTTTAAATTGAGTTAATTTTACTGCTTGATTAACAATATCTGAAGCCATTTAGCTTCATAGGTTAAAAGTTTGTCAGTGAGAGAAATGAGTTTGTCCCTTCAAAGGAGGGGGAAATAAAGAATCATAAGGGCATAATCTTTTCACCTGGAGAAGCTATGGAAACTTTATCTCTAGAAATTGTCAAGAGCAGCTTAGATAGATAGATACCTGGATTGGGATGCTTTAGTCAGGGATGATTCTGCCTTGAGCAGGGGGCTGGACTTAGATGACCTTATGAGGTCCCTTCCAGGCCTAATTTCCTATGAGATGAACAGATCCTGTTCGCTGATGTTCTGTGGGGGCTTGAATGACACAAGCTACATAATCATTCTTCCTCTCCCTCATCACAACTGTAACTGTATGTTGTAGTGGGGATCTAGTGTTGCTGTAGCTGTGATGGTCCAGGGAATGTACAAGAGGCAAGGATTTTGTTGTATCTTTTATTAACTAAGTATGAACTTAGGAGAGATTTTGGGCATCAAGTGCCTGAGAAAAGGCCCAAAAGCTTATTCAATAGCTCTCCTACCTATACAGTTGGATCAATAAAAATTACCAGAAAAATACATGCCTCTATAATGTTCCTTATACTTTCATTGTTGTGCCAGCAGGAGTAGCAGTATAAAACAGTGTTGAGTCTGTTCCTCTCACCCAGTTCCTTATATGTTTTTTCTGACCTGGAGAAATCATTCTGTGCTTCAGAAGCACTAGTGAGATCCTTTTCTGGTGCTAGGGGAAGGGCAGCACAGGGGAAGGACAGTGTCTGCACTGCTGCTATGATACAAGACATTTTCCTCAAGGTCTGGCAGAAATAAAGAATCCAACAAGCCAATTTCACTGGAGCAAAGTCTTTCTTGGAGACTTACAGGGGAACAGTAACAGCAGAACAAATTATTTCTCTGCATAAGAGGCTGTCTCTGGGTAGGGGGAGGGTGGGAAATGCAGGGAATGTGTGATTCAGCAAGCTGAAAATAAATCCCTGCAAGATGTGAATATTTAAGTGTTTATAACTGGGAAGTGTGTGAATTGTCTTTCACTTAGAATATAAAAACCAGCTCCTCACTGCTTTCCCCCATTTCTTACACTTCCCTTAAAAAACAGACTTTTAACATCAGTAACCATTATTACTTGATGGTCTGTTGTTTGTTTTTTATAATTCAATGTGCTGGACATTTTCCAAACATTAATGAAGGCATAAACCTCAAAATTGCATGTGGAGGCAGCTCTGTACCAGTGCTCCTCAATAAGTGGAAATTCGTTATCATTTGTATGATTTTTCAAAATGGCTGTTTGCAACAGGAATTCAAAACATTTTCAGGAAATAGGGTTTGGATCTGCATTTTATGTATGGGCTTTCGAGGGACAAAATAGTCATAAATGTCACCATTTTAAGCACTGTTTGTGTTTACCTACGGCAGATGCAGACATATTCTTTCTAAAGGCTGGCTAGTATAGTTAGAGCTCTCTAAGTTTCCTGTATCTTAGTTTAAAAGGATCCAATATTTTCTGTAACTTGTAGGCATATATGGTGCTGGCCTAGAGTCGCATATACATCTAAGCATCCTAGATATATATAATCATTATGCTTGAAACCAGCCTAATTTTTCAAGAATACATCTAGATACTCACAGTTCACAAAGCTTTTTGTAACAGTAGCTTACTATATGCTGAATATAATTTTGGTTCTGAAATTCCTTGCTCTCTGCCAGATCTCATCCTCTTTTGTAGAAGTCAGCAAAAGAGAGCTAGGAAGATGCAAATTATTACAAATTTCCTACGCAAGTTTTCCAAAAAGCTGTTCCACACAGGAGATTATAGAAAGAGTAACTTCATGTTGTTACCTTTTTAGTAGGTTACTTGTGAGTTACCCTGTGGTAAAAGGATGATGTGAACATCCTTCACCTGGCTGTTCCTCTGCCTGTCTTGCAGATCAGCTATCTTCTTGGATGTGGATTCTTGGCCACTGGGTCTGTGAGAGAGAATGCTGTTAAAGGTAGCTAGCATCTCCAGATAGGTGCATTCAGGGAAGACAGGCAGATGGAGCATCTGTGGGATGAGATTATTCATGTAGTGTACAGTGGACGTCAGTGGAGTTCTTAGAGTGCAGGACTGGTCCCTCTATTGGCATTTTAGAAATTAGGGTGTTACTTTTCTTATATAGCAATTGTTTTTACATCATTCCTTCTGCTTCTGATTACAGTTTGTGTATGCATGTAGTGCTTCAGTTCCAAGCAGAAACTGTGAATAATACATTTTTTAACATTTCTGTGAATATTTTTAGGTATGGCTGACTCTAGCAGATCACTACTTGCGTAGTATAGCAATTGACTGGGATAAAACTATGCGCTTCACCTTCAATGAGAGAAGTAATCCTGATGACGATTCCATGGGTATTCAGATTGTAAAGGTAATGGCACCTCAACCTATCTACGCATAATTATTTACAGCAAAACCCTCTCACACTGAGCTCCCCCAAAGTGCTCCCCACTGGAACTGCAAGCTAGAATCCATCCCACTTAGTCTTCTTTGTCACACCTGTATAACACGCATCATAAATCTCTGGGGTGATTGAGGAACAACTGTGCTGGTCCACCTGTCTTCATTTCTTCCTCAGTTTTCTGAATGTATGCTAGAGAGAAAATCTTCAATTCCTATTTGGAGAATGGAAAAATCTGTGCATGTAGGGAATCCTTCATGCAGAAGAGCTTTTACTGAAGATAGATTTTTTTTCTTAATGAACTGCTTTGTTCATTGTTATTTCCTGGCAGATGGAGATGACCAACTGTCTAATGCACCTTTTCTATCTGTGTATTGCATTTCCCTATGTTCATTTAATTGTGTACTGTATTCTGAGTCATGTAAAGTTTACAGTTCAGAGTCTGACTTTTTGTTAAATAAATATTTGAGCCCTGCTAGAAGCAATGGTTCTAAAATGTAAGGGATGCTTGCTTGAATGTTAGCACTTCTAAACTAATAATGGGCTAACAAGCTTCTAATTTAGGTTTTGCTTGTATTTTACAAAGATAGGCTCTGGTACTAGTCAGTGCTGTAATATAGTAACTGGCCATATTTTCACTGAACCTACCATAGTGAAATAGACTTCAGCCTGTGATATGTTTCAGTTATTTGGCATTTTTGTTTTAAGAGTAGGTGCTAGTTTGGGGAGGAGGTGATTTCAGGGTATTATGAATATGTTTCTAGTGTTTTGCTGCCGACAGTGTCTTACATGGATGATTTCATGAAAAGATCATCTATCCATTTCATTTTTACTTGAGCAAGGGTGCACCTCATGCATCCCTTTAGGTTCCTAAATAATTGTTTGAAAAACACCATGTGTACTTATGTATGTGTCCATGCTCCTGACCCACAGATGAGCTAGTCTCCAGACTTGAATTTAAAAATCAAGATTTTATTTTGATAGTTCCCATTTTTCCTTTGATTCTCAGAAAAGGGCTTTTGTCTGTGTTCAAGTTCCAAGATAAAGCACAACTGCAAAATATGCAGTATTAATGTCGAGTTTAAAAGACCAGTGGTTCCTAAAACATAGACTTATAATGTTTTTAGAAAATAGCATGATGACAGTATAACATTTTTATTTAACTCTAAGATTGAACTTGAAATTGTAGCAGTTAACGTTTAATTGTCCACAGCCACCCACTCAAATCCTGTTGTCCAAACCAGACAGTGTTAAATTTGTATATGCAACTGAAACCCATGCTACAATGCTTGCCCTATGTGTTGAGGTGTTGAAAACAGGAAAATTAAATATTTCCCTTTTAGGTTTCTGGTTAATATAGTGTATAAATTTTTCAAAACCCTTTTTTCTGGATTTTCTAACTTTTCAGAAGTAAATGACACTGTGAAATAAATGGTTTAAAAAAAATTCTGCAGCTGTTACATTTTACCTATTTGAAAGTAGCTCAAAACCCCATTGCCACTTGTGACAATTTGATACCAACCTCTTGTCTGGTAATTTACTTACCCAAGATTTCTCAGATGCATTGTTTGGTTTACAAAGTAGTTTCTTCCAGACCCATTTTTCCAGCCAGGTAGACAGAGAAACAATGAGTTTAAATGAGCCAGGGGCTCACCTTCTATTAGACCCCAGGGATCTCCTGGAGAACCTTCCTTTGCTCAAAGTATTTCACTCCTTCAATAAACTCAGCATCATAAAAGAAAACACACATCTCAAGGAGTGGCAAAATAATATTGAATATAAATGCATGGGCATGGTTGGCAAAGGTCTCCAGGGTGGGCTTGTGAAATAGGCCAATATCTCAAATAGCTTTCCTATTTTAGGATCTTCATCGAACTGGCTGTAGTTCTTACTGTGGCCAGGAGGCAGAACAAGACCGAGTCGTATTAAAACGGGTTCTGTTGGCCTATGCCAGATGGAACAAGTCTGTTGGTTATTGTCAAGGCTTTAATATACTAGCGGCACTGATTCTGGAGGTAATGGAAGGCAATGAAGGGGATGCCCTGAAAGTGAGTATTACTGCTTCTTTGTTTCTAACAGGTGTGGTGTGAGAATTACCTTTAAATAGGGACCTGCTATAAACCAGTAATTTTCTACCTGAGCACCATGGCATCCTGGGATGTCTTGAAATCATTTCAAGGGTGCTGCAGGGTACTGCACAATGTTAGCACTGTTAAGTGTGCAGACACGAAACCGAGAAATTTCAAATAGGAATTCATAATGTTAAAAACATTCTGACCTTTGGTGTTTTTGAGTTTTTTGCAGCAAATGATTTACTCTTATTATTTTTCTGTAGTCAAAAATGGAGCAAAAGCTAAGAGTTGATATTTTTCTAGAGGTGCCTTGAGTCTAATAAGGTTGAGAACCACTGGTGTAAACTGTTGATTTTTATCAATGCATTGTTAATTACCTCATTTAACTTAAACCTCTTTTAAATGTCACCCGTGTTAATGTTTGCCCAGATAATAGGTGGCATCTTGGCTCTAGTGAAATAAATAACAAAACTCCTATTGACTTGGTTTAGAGGAGCCAGGATTTCACCTGGTGTGCTGATTGCATGCTGTCAAATTGGCCCAGGAACCCAACCCATCACCTTCTCAGCAGCCAAAACCCCCAGCTTCTGCTGAGAACTCCATACGCACTGCAATTATGTGCTGTTAAAATTATGACAGATGTTTGGGTTGACAAATCATGAGGTCAGCATAAAGCAAATATAATTTAACATGAAAATAGTATATGACCTGCTATGCAGACTGTATCATTTGCATGTAAATGGAATCCTGCCCTTTTAATTTAAATGAAACTGCCACATTATTTTGAGGGAGTCACAAAATTTGGTATTAGGATCTGGTTTAAAATTTTCCAGTATTTTTCAGGAGTTCTTTGCAGGACAGATTTGTAATGTAAATTAGTTACAATGGAGGTTGAATTAAGGGTATAATGGAAGTTGAAAAGGGGTCATTGTCCTCAGAGAGGCTGAGGAATTTATCTTGCTTTAGGTATTATTACTAATCTTAGAAGCTACAGGCAGAATTATAGTAGAGAGAAGAAGTTAGCTGTGTTAGTCTGAAATCAGGCAAAGGCAGGGTAGATATGAACCTTATAATCTAACTCAGAGATATATATGGCATCAGCTTTTGTGAACTCAAGCTCGTTTCATCAGATGCTGTGAAAGGGAAGCAGGGCTATGTGAAACAACTATGTTTCGTTTTGGTTTCAGATTCAGCGTTTCGGAGGGACAGTAATTTGTTTCAGTGGTTTGGATCACTGTCCTGTTTCAATTTGACCGAATCTGTTTCGCAGTTTTGACCATAATGGCTATAATGGGGAATCACTAAAATGCCTATAACTTTGACATTTCTTGCCTGATTCAGATGAAAATTGCAGGGATGGTAGCCCCTTCTAAGGGAATGAAATCTGCCAAGTTTCAAAGAGATGGGTGCAGGGGTTTTTGTGAAACTGCACCTCAAAATGTTCAAAGCAAAACTAGTATCATTTGCCAGCAGCATGCTTTCATCCCACATGCAGATCCAGGGGCCTACATCCCACAGAGTCCAGCACAGCTCCGCAGCCGTCCCAGGGGGTGCAGGCCTCCACATCTGCATGTGGGATGACAGCGGGCTACCACTGCTGGCTGGGGCCAGCACCAGCACTTGGTTCTTCCCAGCACTTGGTGTGGGTTGCGCTGGGCATGCTCAGGTGCTGGAGCTGGCCCCAGCTCACAGTGGCAGCACGCTGTCATCTGCATACTACACAGTTGGTAAGTGCAGAGCTTTAAAAAAAACAAAAAAAGTCCTACAGTCACCAGCTGCAGCAGTGGTGATCAGGGCCTCTGGGGGCTTGTGGCAGAGCCCTTCAGTGCAGCGTTGGGCAGTGGGCATCACGCCCCCCCCCCCGGCCTGCCACGTGACACAGGTGCAGTGTGGGTCGGCAGGGTGCTGTGTGCTGTCTGGGAGCTGTGGCAGCTCCACTTGTCAGCTGGAGCTCCTGGTTCAATTCCTCAGCTCTGATCATTCCCTCAGCTGTTTCCGGAGTGGTGCAGACCCCCAGATCTGTGTGAGAGATTTCAGCAGGGCCCTTCTTACGGCTGGGGGCATAGCCCAGAGCCACCACCGTCACCATCTGGCAGCCTGCTGTCATCCTGCACTCAGATCCAGGGGCCCAACCCCCAGGAAGAGCTGGGGGAAGCGGTCAGAGAGCTGGGGGAAAGACTGGGGAGCTGGGGAATCGATCCTGGTTCAATTTCCCAGCTCTCTGTTTCCCCCAGCTCTTTCCCAGGGCTGCGGGCCCCCAGATCTGTGTGCCAGTTTTCAGCAGGCTGCTCAGTGGTAGCACCACAGTCGTCCCGGTGCTCAGTGTAGGCTGTGCCAAGCCGCTGCCACTGGCCCCAGCCTGCAACGGCAGCCTGCTGAAACCCTGTGCACAGATCCGGGGTCATTCCCATCCTCTTTCCTCTCCCTCCTAGTTTTTATTTCCCTGCAAGCCCAGCTCTGAAATGTCAAAATTCTCTGAAACATTTCCAAAATGTTTCGGAGCCTTCCATTTTAATTCGGATTTGGTGTTTTGGGTGCTGAAATGGCCCAAAACACCTCCAAAATGAAACGGTTGCCAAAATTTTGCACAGCCCTAGCAAGCATAGAGCAGTGTGTAAGTGGATCAGAATCTAGCATGGTATAAAGGTCTTGATGGGTAATGTCTGATACTTTGCTTTATCCTATAGACTTATTTAAGATATTAGGAAAATACTAGTGATTCCACTGTATGACTGAAGTAAATTTGCATTGCATTCTTGTCCTTAGTGACTGCCTTGTGTGATTGCCTCAGTAATTTACTGCTATTGTGTGCGTCTCACGACAACCACACATTCCTCAAGTTTGTTTTTTTTTAAGGGAAGGAGCTCTTTGGACATTTTTGGCAATTTGCATAAACTCTGTTACTTATGAATTCCACTTTGGTATTATGAATAAAGCATGCACGTGTTTTATTACTGTCTTTGTCTCATGTAATGTGTCATGCTCTGTCTGTTAAAGAGACACAAGATTGGCACCAGCATGTCTGCCTGTAAAGAGAGAGAGAGAGGTAGTTAATTATCTCTGATTGTGTTAGTCTATAAGGTACATTCCTACTCTGCCTTCTGCCTGTAACTATGTCAGTCATTGAAGATTATCACTCCCTGGAGAAATCAAACCTGAGGACAGTAATGGGTAGCTAGGTAAAACCAGTTTTCCCCCAGCCTCACTCTAGAAGGCTGGGGTTTAAAAGGCTGGAATTCTCCCCAAAGAAAAACAGTGGTCAGTTTTAGCACTGGATCTGAAAAGATCACAGCTGGAGGGCTTCAGAGAGACAAAAGAAGCATGGACAGGAGAAAAGATCAAAGGGTCATACTTTCACAGCAGAGGGGTCAACCAAGAAAAAGGAAGCAGGGTAGGGGGGAGTGCAGAGATTCTTTGATTTGGAGGGGAAACCATGTGAGGAGAAAGGATCCTGAACTTCCCAGATGACTTTGAATCTACTCTCAAAGAACACGGTAAGAGTGGTGAGGAAAATGAAGGGAGATACAGGTGCTCAGTGTTTTCTGTATTTCTTGTGCTGATACACTAAGCAACGAATGGTTTTGAAACATTTGCAAAGTCCAGGTGTGTCTCCATTTCCACTAAAACATATTACCTTTTCAGGGACAACAGTAAGAGGCTGAAGTTCTGGGAAAGTATATTTTAGATTCTTGCAGGGTTGGCAGGGGGAGGAGTCCTGGGAGTCTAAAAGAGCTAGATAGATTTCTGTGAATGGGCTAACAGACAGAGCCTATATTCAGAAAGTAGCCCAGAGATGATGAGGAAAGGGGTAGTGCTACAGTGTACTCAAATTCAGGAGTCCAAAACCATACGGATTTAGCATAGGACACACATGGCAGCTTGGTAAGTATTCAGCCTGGGGAGCTTTACTCAGGCTGCGACAATGCTCTGCTGCTAAGGGTAGGCCTGTTGGTGTTAAATCAATCGCTCCATAAAACCATCGTGCTGTGTAAAAACTAATACATTCAGCAAATTAAATAAATTTAACTTAAACAGAAGTGGCTAAGGTAGGTATGAGTACACACGGTTTGTGTGGCTAGAAACAGTTGAAATGTGCATTATTCCTATAGCTTTAAAAAAAACCCTTTAAAATCATAACAGATTAAACAACTCATTGGCACAAGAAAAAGTGTTACAAAATTGCACAACAATCAGAAAAGTCACAATCTCTAGAAAATGCCACAGAATCTTGAAGTAATATCAATTATGAAACAGGAGATAGAATTAATTGGTTGTGAGTATATGTGATTTTTTTTTTTAAAGGTAACGATTCACAGGTGAAGTGATGAGATATCGGAAGATATTTATTGAAGGAAAATATACTGAAGTTTTGATTAATGTCATTAAATTAATTTACCTTAAAATGTTCATAATTTGATTAAAGAAATGAGATTTTTTTTCAGGAGAGAATCATAATGTGTACAGAAGACTTAATAATGTAGCTTGAGACATATGGGACTCATTCCTCCTTGCATATAATATTTGAATCAGCCTACTTCTGTGAAATGCTGAGAAATGTAAAAGACCCCCCCCCCCCAAAAGCTTAAAATTATTCATTATTTGCATTATCAAATGCTGAGGAGACCATTCATGGACCAGAAACCCACTGTTTGAGAAGCTCAAACAGGGGTTCAAAAGACAGCTTCAGCCCCACAATCATGCATGATGCCCAGGTTACAGTCCTGAATGACAGGCAGGTTGGGGTGGTGTCCATAGTGATCCACAAGAGAGAGAGTAGGGAAGGCTGGAAAAAGGAAGAACAAAGTTGTGTTCTAGTCATGCTAAGATTTAGGTAATGACTAGACCTCAACAAGGAGAGGCTGAAGAGTTTAATTTGGAGAGAGAAGGACAGGGCTAGGCAGTTATGTGATTTGTCAGGATAGGGATGTGAAGACATGCATGTTCTTGGTACAAAAATAAATCTTGAATGCATACAGTAGAGATAAGTGCTGCTAGACTTCTTAAATACAATTAACCTTGTATACAGCAGCTTCTACCAAGACATTCATATATCTGTCTTTGATCCTTAAAAATTTCACGGTATATACAAATTATTCCCAATGAAGTTAAACCTTCTATCTATACTTAAAATTTGAATATGTTGAATTATCTTGTTATATTGCTTAGCTTATGATTTTATAAATGACAACATGAAGGTGCAACTTTCAGTGAACTATCACACTCGCTGAAATGTGAGAAAAGTGCTTTTTTTAAAGAGCAATATCACATATACTGTCAATAATACAGATGTTGAATTGACTATTAAGTTTTCCATTTATGATGTTTAAACTGTGTGGACATTTGCTTTAAGAACTTTTCAGCTTATCACAGTGTCTCCTAGCATGTATACAATGGAAATGACAAAAAAGTCTTTCTGAATGGAAAATGGGTTCCTATTTTGGTGTGGCTTCCATTTAAACTGAATTCAGTTTAATCAGTTCATAATTTCTTAAAGTTATTCAGACTGTTGTTAGCAATGCAAATTAGGACAGTTGTGACCCAGTTCTGTAGATGCTTTATATCTGGATGATGATATGTTACCATTAGAAAATATTGATCTGTGTCAGATGCCTAAAATTTAGTTCACTGGACTAGACAATTTTAGTACAAAATGTGTGTGTGTGTGTATATATGTGTGTGTATGTATGTATATATATGTATGTATGTATGTATGTATATAGTTTATGCACAAGAGGTCTTTGCTATTCTTGGGAAATAACTGTTTGCTCTAGCCTTATCGGTCCTATAAGTTTATGAACATATATTCAATTTAATCTCTTACAGATCATGATTTACTTAATTGACAAGGTACTTCCTGATAGCTATTTTGTCAATAACCTTCGTGCATTATCTGTGGATATGGCTGTTTTCCGAGATCTTTTGAGAATGAAACTTCCTGAACTGTCCCAGCACTTGGATATACTTCAAAGAGCAGCAAACAGGGAAAGTGGAGGTGGGTTCAACAAATACTGCTGAATTGTTTTTAATATCTGCTTCAGTAAGCACCAGCTTTAAAAGCACAGCAGTATAAATATGTACATACTGTAGCTTTGAGAACAATAAACTTGAATTGTGTACTGGTAGGGTTCACTGACAGACTAAAACTGTTAACATGATGAGAAAGTTTTTAATACCGGTGACCTTAAATTAAACCTGCAGCTCTCTGAGGCACAGTGAATGGAAAAGCGATTTAACCCCAGAAGTGGCTGCAGACAGAGTTGGGTTAACAGAGGCGTAAGATGTAGAGGATAAACTGAAGTTATTCAGCATGGGACAAGGGCTCTCCTGAGGGAGTTGTCTCTTGTCTTAGCACAAGTTATTTGTCTAATTGCGTGGTCTTCAGCGTCCTCCTCAGTTTCCTGGTGGAATCTGTACTTGAATGTGGTTCCTCTCTGAAGCTTGATGGGCAATAGGCCAAAATGGCTGGTCATTATTTTTTTTACTTAGATGTCTATTTACACACCAAGCAAAATTTTCATTTTGAACATCAGAGCTACTTATTAATTGTTGCCTGAAAAACTGCTTTGCCCTTTGAGCTTCGATACATAACATTCCCCACCCTCCCCTCTTCTCTCCTTCCCAGGCCAGCATTGTGTAATTCGCAAGACTTAAGTTTTTGCTGTTCTAGAACAGGGGTGTCTAACCTTTTTGAATGTGGGGCCGGATCATGAACTTTTTATCATCCAGTGGGCCGGCAGGAGCGGGTGCTCGTGCAGCCTGTCCAGTCTGGCCGCGGCCTGGGGGCACAGGAGTCAAGGGGCACTGCCTGATGCCGTGTCCTCCCTGCCACCTTGGTGGCCTCAAGGATGCTCCCGTGCCTGCGCGCTTGGGCTCAGCAGCCAGGGGCACATGCGGGAACTCTAGAGGGGGATGCGGGATGTGCAGGGACACCCCCTTGTTCCCTCTCCCCTGGGGCAGCCTGAGCCCAACTGGCAGGGCTTTCTACCTCCCTGGGGCCTGCGATTCACCACCCCCAGTGCGATGTCTAAGGGTGCGGAGGTATGCGGGGAGGCGGGAGCAGTGCCAGCTTCCTGCTCCAACAGCCACAGCAGCAGCAGCATCTCCCATGGGCCTGGCTGCAGCATCCCTCCGAGCCAGCATCTGCGCCCCCTACACTGCGAACTGCTCCAGCCCGTGGGACTGGCGGGGACAGGCACAGACGGGGCTGGTATGCAAATGAGGAAGGTAGGGGCAGGGCTAGGAAGGGACACCTTGAAATGAGGGGGGTGGGGAGAAGCCGCACCGCATCAGCAACGTCAAGCTGATGAGGTGCGTGTGGGAACCTTGTCTCTTCCCCAGCCCTTCAGCAGCCATTAGAAAGCTGCTGAGGGGTTGGGGAGGGACAAGGGATGGGAAGGAAAGTGAACAGTGTTTCCCATCACTGCACCTAGAGCCTCAGAAAATGGCTTGGCAGGCTGTATGGCAGCCCACAGGCCATATGTTGGACAAGCCTGTTCTAGAAGCCAAAAACCCTTGAGATCCATGTTAGTGAAGTGTGATAATTCCTTTAAATAATTACGCCGGCTAGGACAGTGCTTCTCAAACTTTTCCGTAGGATGAGCACATTCCCTTAGCATGACCCCATTTCCTCAGCATGGGCCCGCATTCCAAACTTGTAGCCCTCCACCCCTCCAGGTGCCCCTTACTCCCAATCTGCAGGCCCCCCACTCACGAAATGCCCCAGGGCCAGGGCCTGCAGCACACCCCAGCAGCGCCTGAGCCCCAGCTGTTGTCCACAGGACGTGGAGCCCAGCTCCCTGCCCCTGTCCCTTTCCCGCAGGTGGCACAGTGAGAGTGAAGCCCATGAGCGAAGTATGTGGGCTGCCCCCTATGGACTTGTGTCTCCCCACCCTACTACCCTTCCCCCGTCCTCTGCAGCCCAGTGAGCAAGACCTGGTGTAGGAGAGAGTGCTGCACCATGACCCCATCCACTGATGTTGTGACCCATTTGGGGTTGCGACCCACAGTTTGGGAATCTCTGGTCTAGAAGGTAAGGAATCTTGTGATTAGGGTGTCTGAATGGGATAATTGCTAATTAAGAAAACGTATTTAGTGTTGAGTGTCTTGACAAAGAAGTACTTTTGGAGAGCAGTGGTCAGTCCCTCCAATTCTGACCACCTTTGAATTGACACCAGTAGAATTCACTGATTAAGCTTCGGTCATATCGACATTGTAATTTCGGAATTCCATACTGAAAGAGTAAGTTTTTTGTGAAACTGCTAACAAACCAAAAGGAAAATTGAATATACTCCAGTTCTCTGCTATGGCAGTACAGTGAGATTTTTAACGTTAGGCAATATTTGAAGGAGCTGCTCACCGTAGGGCACTTAAGAAACTCTTCTCACAAACTTTTGCACATTTTAAATCTTCCAAAGTAATTCTAAATCATTTTTTCCACAAGCATTTATGGAAAAAAGGCTTCCAAATATGAACTTCATGTTTATTAAGTGATGCTAACTTCTTTATAGACATTTTCAGCACCTCTGCTACTGCTCAGAGCTTTCCAAAGCTATAGCAGAACGAGAAGTGACTAGATGCGTCAGCTGCAACAGAAGTTTTTGCAGATTTCAGCATGCACTCTGCTACAGTTTGTACTCATTTTAGAGTAACAGTTGGAAACAGTAAACCATGAATGACTTGTCATGTTATTTTTTTCCCATTTCAGGAGGTTATGAACCCCCACTAACAAATGTCTTCACAATGCAGTGGTTCCTGACCCTCTTTGCTACATGCCTTCCTAACCATACAGTTCTAAAAATCTGGGATTCAGTATTTTTTGAAGGTTCTGAGATTATACTGAGGGTAGCCTTGGCTATCTGGGCAAAATTAGGAGAGTAAGTAATTTTTTCTCTTTAATGTAAGCAACATATATGTTTTGAATAAGTACTATTTGTAAGGGTACAGATTCACAATATTATCAAGAGATGGCCTTACAGGAAACTTACTTTTAAAGTGGCCATGTAGGTGACAAGATGGTATGCCATAAAATGAACTCTTGGAAGCAGCCTGATAATGCCATAAAGGTGGGCAAGATGATCTAACTCGTCCTTTCCTTATCAATTTTTTGTTGTCAATTACATACCATGTAAAACATTTCTTTATATTAAAGAATTGGGTCTGATCTGGTAAGCTCTCTGCACTTTCTAGAACACTCGATGAAGCCAGTAGGGGTCATAGTCATTGTCTGAAGCTGAAAAAGACTTTTTTTTTTTTGTGCTAATGTGCTTAATGTAAGCTTCAGTCGGTTTCTCTCTGCAAATACATGGTGAGTGAGTACCAGCAGGCAAGTCTCTGAAAACCCTATCTGCTTCTAGAAGCAATTTGTTTAAAGAACATTGTAACTAAGATTTTATTAGGGTTCATGTGTATGGCTTGGGAAACCTGCAACATGCATTTTTTTTCATTTTGTGAGGGAACAGAAACTGAACATGGATTTGTTTTTTATTGTATTTTAAAGGATCCTCATAACCAAATCGTTCTTCTAAGCTGCTATGCTTATCACAGCAAGCATTTGCATTCCAAACAAAAGGGCTAGTCCCTATGAGCATTTGTCATTGACTTCATGGGTAACAGGAGTAGGCCAAACTGCTGTTAGTTCATTCGGAAAAGTACTGGAATCAGCTGCTGCGGCTAATGCTTTCACCCACCAGCTCCCACCCTCCTAGCAACAAACCTGTCCCTGAGGCTGCAATATTTACAGAGTTGAATGTACAGCAGTATCCACAAAGGATTTTTTTAATTAAAAAAAAAATAATAAACTACCACTAAAACTTCACCCACAGGTTTCCATCAGAGCTGGGTTTGTATCTTGCTTATTTAACCTAAAAAAAATAGTTCTGTTTCTTTTTTTAACTGGAAACTGGTGCCCAGTTAGCCACATTCTTCATTTAATTAATGAGCAAAGCCAGAGAGAATTGTTCACATTCGCACTAAACCAGGCATAGTTATGTCATTGTTATTTTTAACTATTGTAGCTACGAAGTGCTGCCCCCGTCCCACAATGCCTTTATGCACAGAGTTCTGTTTCTAAATATCATACTTGGCATCAGGACATCTTGCTAGGTAGTACATAAACACAGAATAAAAGGAGTTTTCTGATGTGAAGTTTATCATAAAATCTAACTGAAGACAAGACTTCAACATGGAAATAAATAGTTGTCAGGAACAGGGGCAGAAGGATGAGGGGAACCTGGATAAGATACAGGGCAGTTGACTAAAATGAGCATTATCATTGCTGCCTGTGTAGCTACTATTAGCTGTCATGATGGTAGAAGTAGACCTCAACAAAGGGTTGGAAGGAGAAGAAGAGAGCAATCCTCTGGACCACTTTCAAGAGGAAACCTCATAGAAAGCACAAAAGTGCTTACAAGAGGGTTGATTAATCAAGTCGTCTGGAGTGTGCTAATTAGCATGTTCCAGCAGCCTCAGTGTCTCATGTATTCAGTGTCCCCATGCTTCAAGTTGGTGGTGGGGGCACTAAATCTCATTAAACAAGCTTTAGCTAAAGCACCCCCTCCACCATTTTCAAGCATGGGATGCTGAATGCATGATATGCTGTGGGCCTTTAATTAGAGCAGCTGTCAGACAGCCGTCCCCTGCTTTCCCCCTGCTCGCCCCTGGAGCACATGTAAAGATGCCGTGTGGTATTTTAGTGTCTCACATTTTTAGTCCACCTTTGTAATCTAGTTTGCAAAGGTGCATCACAAATGAATTCCTTTCATGATAATGGAGAGAATCATCCTGTTCTGTTCCTGTAACATAAATTCATTTGAGCAAGCCTAGAACTGCATGGATTCCAGACACGAAAGTTTCCCCCCAGAATTATATTAATATAAATACAAAGAAGCAAGGGAAGTTTTACCTCCGTTTTACAGCTCACCAAACACAAGTGAAGTGATTTTACCAAGGTCAAAAGCAGGTGCCTAGTTAATTTGGTACTTGACCCACTGAACTATAACTCTCTCTCAGAAATTTACAGTCTCTAATACTATTAACAGTCAAAAGAATGAGCAGGATTAAAAGCTGAATGGTGTAGACCCCTTTGCATTTAAGCCTTCAGAAGATTGTGGAGAATGCTCTTTTTGAAAGGTGTCCTGCTTTTCTAGCTGATCATTATTTCTTGCCAATTGACCTTGCATATTGACATCAAATATAAAATGATCAGAATAAAATACTTAGACAATTATAGCTCTTAAGGCTTTGTATAATATCACAGTGATATAATGCAGACAATGCAGTATAAATTCTGCATTAAACACACATTGCCTTTATTCTTTTTCACTGATCATTGCCCTTTCAGCTAGAGCATATTGAGAGTTGAGCAAGTTCTAGCAGTTCTAGATTCTGATCATAATTCCTGAACTTATACATTCACAGTAAATGGCTTGGGTCTCCTTTTTGTAACGATGCTGGACAAAGGTGGTGGTTTCTTGCTGCACCAGCAACACACTTTCTGCCTAAAGAAGCGGGGGGGAGGGGGGAGAGGAAGGGGGGGAGAGACAGAGAGAGAAGAAGAAATCCTGTACTCAGAAAATTCCTCATTTACCTCCTGTATAAACAAGCAGGAAGGAAACTTAGAGTTCTTTGCTGAGCCAGGAGGCAAAAAAGACTTACTATGGTTAGAGATCAAAAGGGTGCTGTTCAAAGCAGTGAAGTATTCTCAGGGAACTGACTTGCTAGACATGCTGGCTCAGTGAGAAGGCTGTCACCTTGCAGATGGGAGCTGGATCAGCAGATGTTAAAGTTAGATTATTTGGCATGACATAAAACACCTGCTCTGTTTTAAACAGTTGAAGACAAAGCCTGGAAGGAACCTGAGTTCCATTTACTATTCCCACAGGCAGGCATTCTCTAGGTATGCCTTTTCTTACTCTGTCAAATTATCTGGAATGATAATATTCATCCCATCCTGGTCCAGATTTCCACGATTTATCAAATGGATTCTCTGCAGAACCTCCCAATCTTCTTAAATGGTGACATCTCTCTGTTCCTTAGTTTTAGCAAATTTAAGTTGGTGGCATTGACACAAGAAGGTCAGAATATCCAGGAGATGAATACATAATAGTTAATCCTGTGGTTCTCAACCTTCTTAGACTTGAAGCACCCCTCAGAAAATACCAACGTTTAGCTTTCACTTGTTTTTTGACTATGAAAAAATACTAGAACAGTTCTTCTGCAAAGAACTCAGAAAGACCACAACAGGTCAGAATGTTTCTAACACTGTAGATGCCTATTTGAAATCTCTGCATTTATCTTGTTAATCATGTGTAGGTGTTTGCATACAATGCTAACCCTGTGGCACCTTGGATGCCAGAACACCCTGGTTGAGAATCACTGGGTTAATCCATAGGATTAGGAGCCAAAAGAAACTGTTTATAATTCCAGTTTTACCAGATTTCTTGCAAAGTGTTTGATAAATACTTATACTCTGTAAATTCCATGCATCTATATATGGGGGTGATAATATTTACTTGTCTCTCAAGGATACTGTAAAATCAATGTTTGCAAAATGTGTTGTCACCCTTGCAGGGTTTGAGTGATGATGGTAGTTATAGAATCATAGGAAATTAGGGTTGGAAAGGACCTCAGGAGGTTATCTAGTCCAAACTCCTGCTCAAAGCAGGACCAGCCCCAACTAGATCATCCCAGTCAAGGCTTTGTCTAGCCAGGTCTTAAAAACCTTCAAGGATGGAGATTCCATAACTTCTCAAGGTAACCTGTCCCAGTGTTTTACTACCCTCCTAGTGAGAGTGATTTTCCTAATATCCAACCTAAACTTCCCTTGCTGCAACTTGAGACCATTGCTCTTTGTTCTGTCATCTGCCACCACTGAGAACAGTCCAGGTCCATCCTCTTTGGAACCACCCTGTAGTTGAAGGCTGCTATTAAATCCCCCCTCAGTCTTCTCTTCCCCAGACTAAGTAAAACCAGTTCCCTTAGCCTCTCCTCAGCTCTCATGTGCCCCCCCCCCCATTTTTGTTGCCCTCTGCTGTACTATCTCCAATTTGTCCATATTCTTTCTGTAGTGGGGGGCCCAAAACTGGACACAGTACTCCAGATGCATTCAGTCTCACCAGTGCTGAATAAAAGGAATCACTTCCCTCTATCTGCTGGCAATGCTCCTAGTAATGTCATGCTGTTAGCCTTCTTTGCAACAATGGCACACTGTTGGCTCATATTCAGCTTATTGTCCACTGTAACCCCCAGGTCCTTTTCTGTAGAGTTGCTGCCTAATCAGTCGGTTCCCAAATTGTACCAGTGCATGGGATTGTTCTGTCCTAAGTGCAGGACTTTGGACTTGTCCTTACTGAACCTCTTGAGATTTCTTTTGGTTTAATCTTCCAATTTGTCAAGGTCTTTAAATGGAAGATGCTATATGAGAGCAAAGAAACTGTTTTTATTCTTAATTGATACATATAGATCTCATAACTTGTTCTTGATCTTCATAGATTTCATAGACATCAGGGCTAGAAGGGACCTCAGAAGATCACTGAGTCCAGCCTCCTGCCCCAGGGGCAGGAAGTCAGATGGGATCAAAGGATCCCAGGAAGCTAAACATCTAAATGTCTCTTAAAGGAGTCCAGAGTAGGTGCTTGCATCACCTCTAGAGGCAGGTTGTTCCAGACTTTGGGGGCTTGGACAGTAAAGAAGTTTTTCTTTATGTCCAGCCTAAAATAGTCTTGGAGGAGCTTGTACCTTTTGACCTTGTCATCTGTTAGGGTGCTCTGGCGAACAGGCATTTCTCCAGATCCTGATGCACACCCCTTATATATTTATAGGCAGCCACCAGGTCCCCCATGAGCCTGTGCTTTTCCAGGCTGAAAAGTCCCATGGCTCGCAGCCTGTCATTGTAAGGCCTGTTCTCCTGCATTCTGACCATGTGTGTGGCTCTCCTCTGGACTCTCTCAAGCTTCTCCACATCCTTTTTGAATTGTGGAGCCCAAAACTGGACACAGTACTCCAGCTGTGGCCTCATCAAGGCCAAGTACAGTGGGAAGTTGACATCCTGGGATTTGCTTGATAAGTATCTATGAATGCAAGCCAAAGTTTTGCTTGCTTTACAAGCTGCAACATTGCTTTGGTGGCTAATATTCATCTTGTGGTCAATTATGACCCTCAAATCCCTTTCGGCCGTGGTGCTAGCAAGTGTAGCACTGCTGAGTCTATAAACGTGCTGTGGGGTTTTTTCCCCCCCAGGTGGAGTACTTGCATTTTTCGGTGTTGAACGCCATCAGGTTTTCGTCTGCCCACTTTCTGAGCCTGTCTAGGTCAGCTTGGATCACCATCCTGTCCTCAGGTGTGGTTGCTTTACCCCAAAGTTTGGTGTCATTGGCGAACTTGGCCAGTCCACTCCCTATTCCAATGTCCACATCATTTAACAAAGATGTTAAAGAGTATAGGCCCAAGGATGGAACCACTGGTCATGGTGTACCATGATGATTTATTACATCAACTACCACTCTCTGGGTCTGACCTCGGAGCCAGTTCCCCAGCCATTGGACTGTGACATAGCTGAGGCCACAGTTGGCCAATTTTTCCATGAGATGGTCATGGGACACCAGATTGAAGTCTTTTTTGAAGTCAAGATATATGACATCAATCTCTTCTCCCTTGTCCAGGTGATATGTCACCCTGTCATAGAAAGAGATGAGATTGGTCAGGCAAGACCTACCCGTAACAAACCCATGCTGGCTATCCCTCAGGATGTTGCCATCAGCCAGTTTGTCAAGAATGGTCTCTTTGATAATTTTTTCCAAAATCTTCCCCGGGATAGAGGTCAGGCTGATAGGCCTGTAGTTTCCCAGATCTACTTTCCTCCCTTTCTTGAAGATAGGCACCACATTGACCTTCTTCCAATCATCAGGCATTTCACCTGAGTGCCACAGGTGCTTGAAGATCTGTGCCAGGGGCTAAGCTATGACGCCTGCCAGCTTCCTGAGTACCCTGGGGTGTAAAACGTTCTGTGTCAGCTGACTTGAAGGTGTCCAGCCTCTCAAGGTGTTCCTTCATATGGTTTACATTGATGAAGGGTAACAATCCTCCATCACCCTGGCTGTCCCATACCATATTAAGCAGGGTTGTCCCTTGGGGCTGGTGAAAAACCAATGCAAAATACCCATTAAGCAGGTTGGCTTTTTCCTGGGCGTCAGTTGTCAGTTTTCCCATATGGTTTAGCAGGGATCCAATGTCACCCTTGCTTTTCTTTCAGCTCCCCACATATCAAAAAAAGGACTTTTTATTGTCTTGGAGAGCCTCTTACTGTCTTTTATTGTCTCTTGTAGATAGATAGTGATTTATCACCATAGTTCTGTCTTTGTTTTATTATACCTAAGTGGTTATCTGAAGACTGATCAAATGCTATTTCAGAAAAAACAGAGGGAACAATATTCATTATTCTTCTTTCATGGACTTCTGAAGAAGTACATGGCATGTTCAAAAGCTTTTCCTATTTGATCATGTTAGTGCATCTGTTAATCAAACTCTGCTTCACGAGCTTTAACAGTACATTCCACTAGGCTGTTGTTCCCCTCTTGGGCACATTCCATACAAAGTAGCAGTTTGGTTTTTCCTCTTACATTTATATAAAGCATTATAAAGTTGACATCCTTTCAGAGATTTGGCAGCAGGGTCTTAACTGCATTGAATTCAACGCAGTACTAATGGTTTTGATTTTTAAAAGTAGTTTAAACTCCTGTTTCTTCCCAGCCATCTTACTCTGTGGAAATTAAGAAATACAGTCTTACCAGCAGCTTCCTGGCTAAGAGGGCAGGAACACGTTTCTCATTTTCTCTGTCTAGGAAGAGGGGATCTGTGGACTTTTGACCTGGTGCATGCCCAAAGAGAAGAGCCAATAGTATGCATATTCCTACCCAATGTCTCCACTAACTGGCAATTTCATTTTCTGTAAGGGAATTTTATGTTCCCTGGAATTCATTTAAAAACAGAAGAGGATCCTGTCTCTAGCAGTAAGGGCAACTGGGAGATATAGTAAGAAAATAGTGCAACATACATTGAGACATTTTTCCTGTGGTCTGCACTGAGCAGTACTTTATTAATTTTTTCTAATTCTACTAAAATATTTGCTTTGGGTCCAGACTGCCATACCAAGCAAAATGACAGTTGTGTGATGGGGTAGTTGACTCCTAAACTGCAAAGGTCTGTTCAGTTAGTCTGTGCCGTCTACTGCATGTGAACCAGAAGGCAGAAGAGGTGTGTTGAGAGAGCTGAGAAGTCTCTGCTCCTTTCTTTGAATTGTTGGAGGAGCTGCTTTTTCTTTTCTAAAGGATTCTAGAGAAATTCTGCTGCTTCACTTAATACTCCATTTCTGACAATTTAAGGCTTGCACGCCCTTGGGGAGAAGATGGGATGGAGAGTTGCTGTTGGTCCACTTTCTTATTATGACCCAGGGGTCACTGGTTCTCATAGAAAAAGAGCAGAGTGAGGAGGACCTGTGTGTGACTGCGTGTGGGGGAGTGAGTAAATATACTAGAAAAGAGAAGAATAAATGAAGTGTTGCTGGAAGAAGCAAACAGATTTAAATCTATAGAAGGTAGCAGAGAACTGAACACAGGCTTTCTTTCAAAGCCTGTGAAGGTTCAGAACACAGAGAGGACAAGAGAGGGGTTAAGGTATGAAGGTGAGAGGAGCAAACAGTAGAAATGAAAAATGACACAGGAAAAATGTACACCACTAGCACGGATCAGAAAGTGAAGTGAAACAAAATCAGAGAGATGATAAAAGCCGAGTAGGTATTGTAAGTCATCATTTTAAAAACATTAAATAGAAAGCTGATTGTCAACAGATTGTAATTATATTCATTGGAATTTTTAAATTAAAAACGTAATCCTTGTTGTACTCAGATTCTTATACCATGCACAACACCAGTGTGGTTTCAATTACTGCACTGTAGGTTACTTTTTCCTACTTCATGCTACCTTCAGTCTGAATTTTAGTAAAGTAATCTCCTGTTTTTCCCCAACACTTGGTGCTGGTGACCATTCCATTTGGATTTCATAATGGGGATGCAGCCAGTCATAGAGGGGCCATGCTATATACTTACCCTGCAGAAAATACAGCTGATTTTTAAAAAATATGCAGTTAGTTTATATATCAAAAAATTATGTTGTGATTATAGGCAAATTGAATGTTGTGAAACTGCAGATGAATTCTACAGTACCATGGGCAAACTAACCCAGGAGATGTTGGAAGACAGTCTGATTGACAGCAATGAACTTATGCAGGTTAGTACGAAGTGATTAATAATATAACGATTATTAGTATGTTTCTCTTCTTTAAACAGTTGTCAATTTCCTGCATCTAAATAGTAAGATTTTTGGTCAAATACTGTGGAATCTTGAATGCTTCCAAGGACAAAAACCAATATCCTTCTGTTACACTTAAATATCAGTGAGGCAACTCCTTCGTTTATGGCTAAAGTAAAAAAAAAATCCTATTTTTTAAAAAAAAATTTAATCTATTATAAGCTACATGTAGAAAACTGTTGGGACAGCTCTACCTTGTCTCAGGGATTGTCTGGGAGCACTGCTATAAAAACTTGATCCATTCACTTGTTCCTGTACCATGACTACTATGTACTGAAAAAAATGTCATATAACTGTCATTCTCATGAACACAGTGGCAACTGAGAAACAGAACACTGCGTGCATCCTAGCTGCATGCCAAAAAAGCCTTACATGACAGATTTGCAGCATGTGGCTCATACAAAACAGAAGTGAGTGGGCAGGGCATGTGTTCACAGCGGCTGTCCCTAGCACTGTCCAGAAATTCATTGACGCAGCCGCAGGCTCCATTTCCGAAGGTGCTAACCCAGTTTTGTATAAGTGGATGCACTGTCAACAACTTAATGTTTGAGTGTTATAGTTGGTGTGATTAAGTTTTGTGCATTCTAATCTTAATCTTATTTCCATCTCTTTCTGTTACATATCCATTAGAATGTATCCTTTTGACGTTGTGGGTGATATGATCAGCTCAAAAAATCCTTGTGCCACTATAAAGTGATTGCATTATACTTTCTATTGTGAGCTGCAAATTAGAACAGATTGCACTGACTCTGTAACAAAGCTCCCATTGACCAGATTAGCATCTACTAACTAACTGGGTGCAATTATTGGAGTGAATAATTCACTTGTAATACTAGAGGGTGAGGTGGGATCTGACTCAAGAGTTCTGATCTTTAGAATGTCAATTTGGACTTTCTCAAAATAGTAAGCCTGGAGAAGGCTTTTGTCATTCTCTTAACTAACATACTTGTTTTGAAAGCTTTTCTTGGCTACACAGGAGAATTCTTTTCTGAAGTTGGGCAAAGCATTGTGGTAAAGTTGAGGGGAAAAAAGATAATTTAACAGAAATTGCTTCTTTTTGCTTTGTGAAAGAGTATTAGGAGTGGAAGATGTGAATAATTTGGCTTAATTTTGTTTTAATTGTTCCTTTGTATGGGATTTACCCCCACATGTTTTTAAATCTGTGTTACAATGCTTCAAAAGGCAAGTTAAATGTTGAGGAGGAAGTGATAAATGTCAGTGCAAGCTGTTGCCTTCTTTGTATTCATTACATTTCAGTGCCTTGCTTGATGTGCAATACAAAATCACAATGTGGCCCTTGTTATACAAAATAAAGTTGGTGAAGTTGCAGTGAGCTAAAGACTCAGGCACAAGGTTTTTCTTCCTAGTGTGTATCATGGAAGACAAACCACTGGTAACTAAAGGGAAAGAAAGCTCTTTTAATCATTGTAAGCTATTAATGAAATTATCCTTTTTTATATTTAACTTGTTTTGATTAGAAATTTCTTCTCACCTAAGCCAAAAATAGGAGATGCTTAATGCAAAGTACATACTTGCTGTGCAGTGCTGAGACTAACCACTAAGATTATTACATAATGTGTTAGCTAATATAGGAGTTCACCATCTCTAATGCTTTTCCCTCCTGGAGCAGAAGGGTCTGCTTAATTGTTCTGTGTCACTACAATGTAGCAATCTTATGTCTTAAAACATGAACTATTTTCTGTGCAAATGGAAACAATATTGAAAAAAAAAATCAAATAGCGAGAAGATCTACTGTAACACCTTCACTTCTTCGACTACCGCTCTGGAGAGTAGCTAAAGTAGGGTCTTCTCCCTCAATTCTCCTGCCATGACTTGGTGTTAATAGAACTCTAAGGAGGGGTTCAGTGATGAGATGATGAATTTCCCTGCTACGGCTACTCACAGTCTGGATGCGGTTGATGATGGGGCTTTGCCTCCCCTACACCCCAGCCACATGCCAGCCATAGGTGTTGAGGCATTTGGTTGTATGCCATAGCTTTGGCTACATCCAGTCCCGGCATTTGTTGCCCAGTGTTCTAACTTCCACTTCTTTTGTGAATGGTTGGCTGGGTCAGATACAGTTTCTCTGGCCCTCTCATGGCTGTCAGCCTGGTTCCTGATCTCTAGGCCCTGCTCACCCAGGCAGGCTTTAGGTAAAGGGCCACTGAGGCCCTGGCCTTGGGGGCCTCTCTAAATCAAAGCTAATGTTATGAAAAAACAAACAAATGCAAAAGCCTGTGTTCTGGAAGAACTAAAAATTAAGACAAGTGCCCTGATTTGAGTTATGTCATCCTCTTCACACCTTATGGGAGCTGCCCCCCCCAGGCCAGGCTGGACCCATTGCTCTGGCCTCAGCCTGTTGGGGCCTCCTTGCCCTGTACTGGTGTGTCCGTAGGGGCCCTAGCACCCTGCTGCCATGGTACACCAAGAACACTTCTGCCCCAGCCTCTGATGGCCCGGAGGCAGTTCTCTCTCCTCCCGTGCTGACACTCTGAGTGCCTTTTACATTTCCTGCAGCAGCACCAGCAGCTGACATCATCAGCTGGGCGCTGCCTAGCTTGATTGACAGGAAGCTGTTAAATCATGGTGGCGGCATCACACGTTTCATAGATTTCATAGACAGGGCTGGAACGGACCTCGGAAGATGGAGTCCAGCCCCCCGCCCAAAGGGCAGGAAGTCAGCTGGGGTCATAGGATCTCAGCAAGATAAGCATCCAATTTGCTCTTGAAGGTGTTCACTGTAGGTGCTTGAACCACCTCCAATGGCAGGCTGTTCCAGACCTTGGGGGCTTGGATAGTAAAGAAATTCTTCCTTAGTAAAGAAATTCTTCCTTAAATTGCCACAGTCCGGCTCTCCCTGCTCTAAAAGTAAGTTCTGTTTCTGCTCAGCCCATTTGGGGTTGACTGGGGGTCCCCGGGGTACTTAACGGATGTATACCATCCCTACTGTCACACCCAGTTTAATAGGTATATTTCATATTGTTTTCAGCTTCTTCAGAGGAGTCGCCCAGAACTGATAACGAAGGGGTTATAGTCCATTTTACTCATAATTTATATATTTCCAAATCAGAAATGTAGTGGTGAATATTTGCTGAACATTGAAGTTTTGACTATAAGCCATTTGGCTGTTTCACTGTTCAGTGAAGACGGTATATTTCTTTGACCTCTATTCCCTCTCCCTCCGACCTGTTCCTATATACAAGTTCTGTGTATACTCTTTCAATAATTCTGTTTCTCTCATGCACGTGCACACACGCTGCCATTGTCTTAATTTTGAGGCTCTCCCTATTAGCTTTCTCTTTGGATAGTTTCACTCCTTTTTAATTAAAAAAAAAAAAAAAAAAAAAAAGGAGCGGGTGTGTATATTATTTGGATCTATAACAACTCCCGTATTTCCATGACACTAAGATGTGGGGGGACGTGGGCACACTGGAAGGATGCAACAGGCTAAATTAAAAAAAAAAAAAAAAAAAAGGGGGGGCGGGGAAGGAAAGCCATCAACCAATGGGGCAGGTGGTACTGTGTGTGCTACCAGTAAGCTTATTTGCAAAATTGCTGTTTTTTTCCATGTACTCCCCCTCTCCATGGTGCTTTCCTGACAGTGCGGAGACTTTTGCAACTTATTTTTTATGTAGTATGTACACAGAGTTGGTGAAGCCCTATAAAAGTGGATTAGAGAGAGATTTTTACTTTCACCCATAATCACTGCATTGCCCAAGATTTTATAAACAGGTCATAAATGAGGTGTTATGACATGATGCAAGGCTATTAACACAATCCAGAAGTGTCACCATCATAACTACAAACAATACACCCAGATTCTGAAGGATTTGGAGGCTTTAAGAAAGGTCCACCTCTAGGTGGTGTAACTTGTCAGCTCCATCACAGTAAATGGAAGGTTGTGCTATATGTCTCTTGACCAGCAGATGAAAAATTGAAGTTCCATGGCCCTAAAAGTATGAGTAATTAAGCTAAAATGTAATTAAGTGCTCACTCTGAATAACTGAATATAAATGCTGAATGAAAAAGTTTCTCAGAATCTGGGAAAGACCACAATGTGTGTGAAAGTTACAAGTGGTATCTAAAACTTTGGAAACAAGTGAATGGCGAAGTCAAACATAACTGTTTCCTGTAGTAGGTAACAAGCATATGGAATAAGTTACCCAGGAAGGCTATTGACAAACAGAGTATAAATGGATTCCAGACATGCCTAAATTTCTTTCTCTAGGGTAAAGGGGATTGAACAATGTCACAAAAAAGCAGGAAGGTATAAAGGTGATCAAATAGAAACAGATCAACATATTGATCATAACATTTCTTAGGCTGATAGACTAGAGAAGTATCAGTGGAGCTCAAATAACATTTCCCTTTCATAGTTGTAGAAGTTGTGTATAGTTTCATCTAGTGGAAAAACTTTGTTTCATGCGGTGAGATTTTTGGGAAATGCTTCTAACCTTGGGGCCATGCACATACCTCAAGATATAAAAATTCTTAATGCAAAAAACTTCCATCTGTGTAACAGCCCTTTGGCTAATTCAGCCATGAATGTTTCTTCTGCTTCTAATTGCTTGCATCACTGCATCTGACCATGAATTTTTCTCTTCTGTCAAGAAAGACTCAATATTTAATCCATTTTTATGATAATTTTTAGTGCATTAAACCTAGACCAAACTTTGCTTATGAACAGACTATTTAGAAACTATGTTGATTTCCTTTTATCCTAATTGAGACCATTTTGCCTTTAAATCAGAATGTCACAGACTATACCACAGGAAAAACACGCAAACTAAAGTTTCTAGTCACAACTAATAAGAAGTTTCAAAGTTCTTGGACTTGAGAAACCATTTAGTTTCACCAGGGTAAAAGTTGCACTTTTAAAAACACTTGGTCTTTCATTCAGAATTTTTTTATCTTTGGCACTGATTTCTGATGGAGTGTCTCAATGACATGGAAGTCTTGAACAATTATACAACATTAAACAAACAAACAAACAAACAAACCATATGCTGCTATATTCAGTGATTACAGATGAGCAGTAGCACTGTAGTAAAGATAACATGTTGATGCGAAAAAGCATCTGTGTCACAAATACTGTTAATGAGAAAATGATTTATCAGTATACACTTACCAGTTTTATCTCTGCTTGAGCTAAAAAAAAAAAAATCAATCGAGTCTATTTCACTATTATGTGTCCCTTTCATTTCAGGTGTTAAATGTTGCCATGATTGGATTTCACACACTGAAGGGGATTACTTTTGTCTAAAAACAAGAGTGCTGACTGGATTATTTTAATTGTAGTAATATTTTTATTAAGCTGATGATGTGTAGGATACTTCTAGCCTGTTAGATAACTTAGGTTTCAGTTGTATATAGTACTCTCTTTCCATGCCAATCAAATCACTATCAATAAATCTTTAAGTAGAAAATGTTCAGCATCTTGTTCAGCATCCAGCAGGATCAGTTACCTCAAAGATTACTTCTAATTTTTAGTCAGTCCACCATACAAGCATCTTCTGTTGTCAACCTTAAAAAGCATTTGCCTTTGAAGGTGGAATTATTTTTAGGTTGTTCAAAAATCTGTGTTCTTTCAGCCCCTACCTGGATACTGCTCTGATTTAGTTAGTGTAAAATGCAAATCTACACTGTCTTCTAGAACTACCAGGCTCAACTTCAGTGTACCGTTGTTGACAATTTTGAGAAGTGTTTTGTCCCATTGGTAAGATGACTGGATGCATATAAATATTCTCTGCCAAAGACCTTCCTGTCTGGCTGTAGTTTCTGTGATAACGGAGGGCTGGGGTTTCCTCGTTGAAGACAGATCCTCACAGTCATAACACCATTGACATCAGTAGGCCTGTGACAGTTTACAACAGCAGGGAGTCTACCCCCATAGTATTTGGGATGGAGTCAGTGCTTTGTTGGGTACTCAGGGAAGTACTGGAAGGCTACAGAAAACCTGATAATGGCTTCCTAAAGGTAGAATCTTTTAAAGGTACATGTAGCAAAATGTTGACTTATGTTGTTACCAACTTCAGTAGGGAGAGAATTTCACCCCTAGAAATTTAGATGCTTGGGTCACTGAGGCACACGGAGAAAATACAAAAAAAGATGAGCCTTGAACTATATGGTTGTTCAGCTTTTCAGTTCTTTTCTCTGCAAGTAATGGGCAGAGTTTTCTTTACAAATGAAATGTCTACCGTGGGCAACCTGTATAAGTTTTGTTTTCAAATCTTTTGTTGTTCTCCTAGGGTTAAAAATTATAGATCTATTTTATAGTTTGTTGTATTTATCTGTTACACTTTCCTTAAAAGTTTGTGGTTATGTGATAAATGTTTTTAATGCAGAAACACTCAGGGCATAGGTTACCCTGCCTATGGGCTGTGCTTTCCATTCTTGTCCCACTATTCCCTGGAGCAGGGAATTGTCTTGGAGTGGAACTGGTCATGTGCCAATAAGCACACCTGCGGTAGCAAGCTTATTGGTGCATGGTCAGCATGGTTTCAGTGTAGCTACATTACGTCTGCAGTAGGGTGTGGCCCAGAGGTGCTATAGACCTGGGCCAGATAGCTCTTGCAGAGTGTATAGCCCGCAAACGATTTTGTTTGATTTCTCCTTTCTCTTCTCCACTGCCCTTCAACTCTCCACTGCTATGAATTCAGTAATTCTCATATAAATTAGTACTTTGGATATTTGTCAGGTGCTGGCGTGAAGTGGTTTTACACAAAAAGCTTGAAGTTAGTTAAATAAAAGAAATCAGATTCACCCAAAGAACCTTGTCTGCCTAGAAAAAGCTTTACATTCTGGTGTTAGAGAAAGTAAACAGCCTTGCCACAAACAATAATTTTATGGATTGTTTTTTTCAAAATATCCTCCATTCACATCGGGTATTTCTTTGAGACGCACAAGCAGTTGTATGGATAGGTGTGCATACATGACGTCTCAGGTTACTCATTATGTTTACTTTTGCTCTGGACCATGTATTTCTCTATTGAAGCATTTGTTGTTTTTCCTACAGGAAATACTGATTGCATCGTGAAAGTAAACCTACTGCATTTTCTTTGTGTATATGTGGAGGTTCAATGTTTAGTTCTTCAAGCCTACAAAAATCTGTGCAATGATGTAATTTGTAATGGGGATATTGCTTAAATGTACAAGATTTAAAATATGTATTCTCTTTCCATAGACTGTTTATTCCATGGCCCAGTTTCCTTTCCCGCAACTGGCAGAATTAAGGGAGAAATATACATACAATATTACTCCTTTTCCTGCAACAGTAAAATCAACTTCTGTTTCAGGGTAAGTCTAGAATCAATCCAGAATGTCTCTCATTCCCCTTATTCCCTGTAGCCCAGGAGTAGGCAATCCCCGGCATGTGTGCCAGACCGTGGCACACAGCAGCATTTTGCTTGGCACGTACGCCTCAGGTCAGGGGAAGCACAAGGGGTTTGTTGTGGCAGTGCAGCCCCAGCCTCCTCCCCACCATCCACCTTGAGGTGTGTGTGAACCCACTACTGGCAATGAGCCAGGCTAGAGCTCTGAGGATCCCAGTGCAGCTGCTTGTAGCCTCCCCACAGCCTTCTGTGAGCATCCTGGGCTCTGTGCTGGGCCCAAAGCCCAGGCTGGCTGCGGCAGGCATCCAGGAGCCTGGAAGTTGCTGCATGGGGATCTACAGAGCCCTGGCCTTGTTCATTGCTGGCAGCCAGTGCACATGTGCCACAGGGAAGAGGCAGAGGCTGCGCTGCTACAACAAGGATTGGGCCCCACATAGCTCCCCTGCTGTTCACCTTGGCACGCCAACATCTTGCAAGTTGAGATTGAAGGTGTTTCTGGCGCACTATCCAAAAACATCGCTGACCTCTGATGTAGCAGCGCTTAGACTACATGTATACAGCTGAAAAACAGGCACTGGCATCTTCCATTCTGCATCTGAAGAGGATAAAACTATTTCGTTATGAGGAGTTAGTTGCATGCTTCAGAACTGCTTTCTTTTCCATGCTTTCCTGTGTGACAGGAGGCTGAGCAGAACTAGAGATAGCGATGAAGAGAATGACCTAGAAGATGAAGATTCCATTGCCAATGCTGTCGGCTGCCTTGGACCGTTCAGTGGGCTCTTGGCACCAGAGCTGCAGAAGTACCAAAAACAAATCAAAGGTAAATGCAACATCAGTTCATTTTGAATGATGGCATTAAATGTTTGCAAGCTTGAATCTTTTGCAGTTTCCTTGGAATTATTCAAGCCATAGTGTGAATTTCAGGTGAAGAACTTTGTGCAACTATCATAACTTGGCATACAATCCTTGAATACATTGTCTCTTAAACTGTATTGGATGCTTGTGTATGTAAACTAAAGGATAGTGGAAGATAAAGATTCTGACCACCATTTAAAAGAAAAACCCCAAAATACTGTTCAATACAGATAAAAATAATATTTATGGACAGATACACTTAACACCGATTACCTTGGTTTTTGTTAGAATATGTTTAGATGATATTGGTATCTATAAGTGGTAAAAACACAAATTAATTCTGCAGATTCTAGTTAAACATTTACTTCTCACTGTATATATTACTTATCACTTTGTATTCTGTGTATGTCTAATTCTATGGACAACAGTTTGATGTTTTGGAGTGTATTTACATTTTCAAATATCCCTCCACTTCTGAATCTGATTTAGCTCAGCATTACAAATCCAAACCTTGCCAGCAAATTTAAATGCACTTTAGAAACCTATCCTTTTTTTTTTACTTCCAATAATAGTATATGTAAAATATCATGGTTTAGAGTCTGCTGTTTGTGATGCCTGGTAGAAGATTCTTCTTAAACAGCTATCTTAAAGATGCGTTGCTTTTAAAGATTTGTTGTCATTTACATTGTACTTTTTTGGTTGTGTAGTCAGGGACAATTCACCATTTTTAGGGGTAACACCAATATTTGACTGATTCTTACCTCTGTCAACAGATAGAATAGCTACAAGTTATGCAGTCATAACAGTGGTTTTTAACAGATTCATTTCATTGTGTTTACTGTTGTTTTGCCGTGATATGTGTGCTAGAGCTCTCTGCTTGATGTTTTCTCTTCTCCTTTTTTGGAGGGCTGTAAATTTCTGCCTGCTGCTTCAAGCTGATATTTACTCAGAATGTTAAACTGTTATTGCAAATAAGGCCTAATATAAGCAAACATGACATGAAAAAAATTAGCCCTTGAACCCTGATATGCCATTTTAGCAGTACATCACGAGCAGCTGTGAAAATAATGCGCGCTGCTCCTGTTGCTCTGTGGCTCTTTGATCACTCATTTTCTGTAGCCACCTGCTTATCTAACTTCCCCCACACATGCCCCTTCTGCTGCTCTGATCTGCTTTGTTCTTCTCAGGCTGCTGCTTTTCCTCCCCTTTTTGCTGCACATCATCAGATGGCCAGTCATGTAACCAAATAACTGGTCTATCCAAGTGACTGTGACATTCGTATCACAGATCATGGTTTGGTAACCGCAGTTTCTAATGACTTTACGACTGAGAGTTTTATTTAATAGTTAATTATGTGAAATACCCACTTCAGTGACTAACTGAGCTATATTTTTTTTACACAACTGAGTAAGTCAGAATCATAGGGTTGGAGGTGAGTGGAAGGGTCATTTAGTCCAGGCCCCTGTACAGATACAGAATTCATAAATGCTAAACCTTTCCAGATAGATACCATCAGTGTTGTAGCTTTACAAGGTTTATTGCAGGAAGAGGTCTGTACCTTCTTATTTTTGGTAAACTGAGTAGCGATTCTAGAAGGTTACCAATTTGAGTCTTACTGTGGAGGCTGTACTAAATACTTAGGTATTTATTATACAATCATGTTAAATATTTTAGACTTTTATTATGATACCTGTTTTTATTACACAGTACAATTAAAATAAGAGAACAGAACTTTGGCTTGTAATTTCCTTAAGCATTTCTTTGATTAATGCTTAAAGCATGTCTGAAGTGATGCTTGTTTTTTATTTTCATTTTATCCCACCATGTACAGATCACAATGAAGAACAGAGTCTGGGCTGCAGTAACATTGCCGAGCTAAGTCCAGGAGCAATAGACTCTTGTCGAAGTGAATACCATGCTGCTTTTAACAGTATGATGATGGAGCGTATGACCACTGACATCAATGCATTAAAGAGACAGTATTCTCGAATAAAGAAGAAGCAGCAACAGCAGGTTCATCAGGTGTATATCAGAGCAGGTAATGGAGCAGAATATGCTTTACCAACATACTTTTGAAAGCCAGCTTCACTATCAGAAAAGAAGCGAAAATTATGTCCTTTTATATTTAAATTATCATAGACAAAGAGAGAACAAAAAATAAATAAACTAACTTGCAAAACATTAGCAATGAACAGGTCCAGTTTCACTCAAACTGTAAATAAGAAGATGATGGTTTTGTTTTTCTTTCATCAGGACATGAAGATGATGACCCTGGGATCTTATTAGGTCCCGGGGACCAGCTGAATAATGGTATTTACAGATATCTTTGGCACTTGGGTGTGTTGCTTTCTTTTTGCTAACAAGTTATAATCCATGGCATCCTTGGACTTGACCATTTGGACTTGACTAAGCATTTAAGAAGTGAAAAATAAGCCTTTAAAACCAAGGGACAGACTTTATAGATTGAATAGTTCCATTGACTTTAGTGGAGGTATGTTCATTTAAACGAACTGAAGTCTTCACAAAGAATCAATCATAGCTAAGCTGACTCTTCTTTCTAGGCTGGATTTGATCTTTAGTACATGGAGGAATGAATCCCTTTTCACTGTTAGGGATGGATCTTCACAAGTGATGGTGAAAACATATTAATGGATCAGGGCAAGGAAGTTTTACTTCTACTGGTGATAAATCAGTCCTATCCATAGAATATTTTAGTCCCCACAGTAGTTTGTTCAGCATTTTTAACGGATACTAGATTCATATGAATTGGAGGGGCAGGGACTTAGTTGAAATAGTTCAGCGTTTGAATGGAAGCACTGGCCAAAGATGTTCATTTCCAAGGATTGCCCAACCTTTTCTGACTTTACTAATCATGATCAGTTTGATTTAGATAAACTGTCCCATAAATCTGTCTCTGTCACTTGGGAACAATTGGGAATTCTGGCAGAACAAGGTAGTTTGCCCTGGTTTCCATCCAGTGTGGAGAGACATCTGTTAAAAATAAATTGGCGTATCTTCTTATTGTTTGCTTACAGAAAGGCCTGTGTGACTGACCTTAAGTAGAGACTGAATTTCCTCTCACTACTGAAGGAGGGATGAAACAGAAGGGTACATTTCTGAGGCCAAGATTAACATTAGTCTTTCACTTGTGGGGCATATACCCATCAATGGTAAAAACCCATATGCAGGGATATGTTCAATTTTAAACACTATAAAGCAAAATTGTCTTTGTATTTACATTTCACCATTGTCCAGTGTCACATGAGCTGACACCTTAACCACTGCAATTCCAGAAACGATGTGGCCAGTTTGTAGATGAGCCTCACTTAAACAGTAGTCAGTGGATTAGCAACAGAAAGTAGGCAAAGGAAAGCTTTTGCCATGCTTGAAGATAGTGTAAGGGGAATTCAGTTTTTACTGGGCACAGTTCTACAGGTCTTCACAGCACAACAAAGAACAGTAGCTGTCTTTGATCTTGGATCACTGGGGTAAACATTTATTTATAATAGCACATAACTTCTTTTTTTTTTTTTTAACTTTTTCTTTCAGACAAAGGGCCAGTTACCAGTCTTCTCCCCTCTCAGGTAAATCATTCGCCAGTGATAAACCATCTTCTTCTAGGAAAGAAGATGAAACCAAATAACAGATCTGCCAAGAATGCAGTCATTCACATTCCAAGCCACGCAGCAGGCAAAATGTCACCCATTCCCCATGAAGACCTTAAAACAAAACTCAACTCTCCCTGGCGCACTCATATCCGAGTGCATCGCAAAAACATAGCTAGAGCCAAAGGCCAGCTGGGCTATGGGGATACCATTGGATTAATAGAAGAGCAAAGCGAAGCCTGTAAAACAAATAGTCCTGGTGCAAAAGAGGAGACTCCAAAACATTCTGATTTTGAAGAAGGAGAGAGAAGTGAGCTCGATGGCAGGACTACTCGGCAAGCTGATGGACAGTCGGCTGAGCCAGTTTCTGAGGACACCAATGCAAATATGTTAGCAGTTCAGCTAAAATTGGAGGCATTAGAACTTGCGTCTGACAGCAAAACTGATGCTGAGCTAGTGTCCAGTCAGTCCTGCCAAACAAACATGTCACAGTCATCTAGTTCATCCAGTGACAGTGGGACATCGGCTAAAACTCCCCAAGCCAGCAATCCTAAATCGCAAGTCTTTAGCCCTTTCCCTAGTGTCAAACCTCTTCGAAAGTCGACTGCAGCCAGAAATTTAGGGTTGTATGGCCCGACTGAAAGAACCCCAACTGTACATTTCCCACAAATGAGCAGGAGTTTTAACAAGTCCACCAATAGTAACAGTGGGACGAAGAAACGATGATGAATCACCAGCACTTTATATTTCCAGGGGAAAAACATTGTATTACTATTTGTAAACATGTCCAAAAGACTTTCTAAATAGTACAATTATTTAAATGAAGCAATGGGGACAAAAGCAGATAATGGACATATGACTACGCTGCCTTGAAAGCTCTGCCCCTGGATTGTGTGGACTAGTGAAGGTGTACTGTGGCACACAAATAGATTCTAATGGTTCTGTGGTAAAATAAACATTGATTTCTAGTGTAAAGTACACTCTTTTAAATTGAAGTTGTGTTTAAAAGCTGTCTGCTGCCTTCTCCCAACTTCTGAGAGAGCCCATGTCTATGTCAGAGCCCCAAGGACAGCCTTATGTACCAACTCCCATCCACAAAGTATTTTGTGAGCAGAGCTGCCCTTTAAATCTCATCAGTGTGGTTCCATTAGCTAGCTAGAGGAGCCGCAATTAAGCAACAAAAACACAGGCAAACCTAGAAATCAAAGGCATCTACTGAACACAGAGAGAGATCAGAAACACTAATTGAATGGACCAGCTGGCTGGTACTTCTATCTTCAGTGACATTTACTGTTTCCCTTCCTGTGGCTGGTCTTCTCTGTTGCTGTTATTTCTTATAAGTTTAGGTCAGAAGCTAGTCAGCTATGGTAAGATAACAAGAAAAGCATTCACCTCTTTCCTGAGGTTGCAGTTTGCTGATTTCCTACTACACAAAACCTGCAGAGTTACAGAGTGGTAGGATTTAGATACATGCATGTATTTCTCCATTTACTGTGGTAAACCTCTTGACTCCAGAATCTGTAGTCAGAATCTATAGACTCTAGCAGTCTGTATTTTTCTGGTAAACCAAATATAATGGTAAACAACTTGATGGTGGATAACATTTTGAAAAGGTTTTATGTGGTTGAGGAGCTTAAGCCTATTTCCGAATGTGATTTAGAATCTTATTTTTTATTTAATTGCAGCACAATATCTTTCTAAATTAATTAATCCAATCCAGTTGACTAAAATGGACTGAATTAGGCCTGTTATACATGGAGGGCCTATATGCAAATCAGTGTTAGTAGCGCTGGCTAAATTAAATACCAGATTCCTATTTCTATTCTAATCCTTTTTGTCAGTTGCTCTTGACAACTTATTCTCCAGTTCTGAGAGTGTGATGCCTCTGTTTCCTGTTTGTTCATTTGTTTGGGAGCTTGTAAATTCCTTGAGCCAGATATCACTGGGTTACTTTATATTAATACAGACAAAAATTAACTGCAAAAAACTAGAGATAGTTTAACTTCAGGTTGCATTCAGGTTACTTTTTATAACGTTAACTCAGGCACATTAGACATTGGCCCTGATTCAGCACCTTGTTACTTCTGTTACACTCATGTGCACCTGGAGTAATGCAGCAGTGAATCGGCTCACTATAGGTAGCATTTTCTCTTCCTAAATTCTTTGTAAAATGTAAACCTTAATGGATCATTGTCTGTTTATTACCGTGTGCCGTGATGTATAGAGGATGTGCTAGAAGGTATTACTGTACACCATAAATTTATATAGGCTATACGACATGCCCTGTTGTTGGGGAATAATTTTACCTTGTTCTTGTACTTTCTGTAAGTGTATGGGTATCACAAATACACAAATATGTCTATTATAAATTTTAAACAACTGGAGATCAGTGCTTGCCCCTGCCTCATTTTTCAGGGCTAAGTGGCACCAGTGATTACCAAAAAGGATGACTATATGAGGGAAAAAATGTAGAATTTGGTCACTGGCCAAGGACTGTATTAGGAAATTGTTTCATTCTTTAAGTTAAATACACTTCCTTGAAAATAAAATTATTACTGTGAATCAAACTCCCAGCTCTTACTCAGTATCAGTGTACTGTACATCTGTATAGTGAGCTAGTAAAAATAAAAGGACGGATGTTCTGAAGCCAGATAATAAGATGGCATGTGTTTGTTTGCCTTTTCAGCATGCATTAATTTGATTTAATAACAAAAAGTTGATCAGCTCTATAGAAATGGTAGTCTTGAAAGAATAATAGACACCCACCTCATAGAGAAGATGATACTAGAAATTCATACCTAATCTGTGTTTGGTAAAGCATGCTTGGGGGTGCCTGCATTTTTCCCCTTTTTGTCTAAAAACTGAATAATCAAAATAATGGAATACATTTAGCATTGTTGCAGCATGGAATATTCTGCATCGAATCTTGACACCCAGATTCCTCATTTCCATCTGTACCACCTCGAGCCGCTATCAGGAGCACCTCAGCTCTTCAGTTACTCAACGAACCTTTGCAGCTGTATCCCTAAACTCTACTGACTGGCCCCTAGAGTAATGACATAAAATGTAAGTATCAGCTTGTCCTAAAGAGAAATAAGAGATAGAGAAATTCCATAATATGTCTTTCTGATCAGGGATTAGATGTAGGAAACTTTGAGAGAGAAAACTCTGGAATCTGGCTGTTTTTTGAGGGATGGTTCATGCTTCTGTGAATCCTGGGATTTGTGCTGGCAGGAGGCGTCCACGTGAACAACTCTGGCTGCTTGATATCTGCAGGAGGCCTGCCAATTGCAGGGGCCTGGTTGTACAGAGGCAGCCACAGAGAGGACCAACATAGAAGTAACCTAACTGTAAGATACTAATTCTGTGGAAATGGAGCAGCTCCAGAATTTAGTTAAAGTCCCTTCTTCTTTATACATAGGAATTGTACGTAGTGATGAAACGCTTTCATATTTCATAAGGTTGCCTCATAGTGATGCTTTCTTTCACCAAACAAAAGGTTGGATCCAAATAAAGGACTTCAGTATCTAAAATAGGACTTGAGCAGATTTCAGGTGTCCATATCCAAAGCTATGGCCCAAAACACCTCTGCTCAGTGACTGTCTAGCTGTCTGAATTCACTAGCACTTCCCTTTTTTGACCTGAAAGTTCCCTAGATGCCTGCCTAAGCTTTCTGAGGGTCCAGAAGTATGCATAGCTATGCCTAAGTCCTGAGAGATCAAATCCAGTAGGGCATGCTCCAACCGTGCCTAACATGCTCAAATAATATTAAACTAAATACAAACCACAACAGCCACAATCACAATGTTTCTTTCAAACATCTGGCTGCTGGTGATGGTGCTTTCCACTTGCATATGATAGTTCAGTGGTAAATGATAGCTACACAAGGAGTGAGGATCAGAGGTTCAACTCCGCCAAAACTCCAACAGCTGCAATGCACTCACTGACAGCTCTTCATCCCTACATTGGGGTGGGGAGCACAGCTGTAGGACCTCCCCCCTCCCGTTCCCCACTTCCCCTCCCAGGGCCAGAAGCTACCACTTGATCACTGACAGCCCTGCTGTGGGGGTTGAGATGGGCAACCCCAAGAGATTCTGGGGGCTACAGCAACAATCCACCATCCCCTGTGGGTGGCGTTGGGCTGTCAGTGAGCACCCCGCAGCCCCCAGTCCTGAGACTGTTAGTGCAACAGCTGAGCTCTCAAGATGCTGGCCTGAACTCTATGCCCTCCATTCTGAAAGGAGTCCATGCACCAGCAGCATTCCTCATTGGATGGCTGGCTGGCTGCTATGCAACATGTTGCCATCCCTCTCTCTTCTCCCTGGTCCAGGAAGAGGTTTCTCTTGTTGCTTCTTGTTGCATCATCTTTTATGACCCCTGATCATTTGAGGAAATCTTGCATGTGACTCCTCCATATTTCAGCTGGACACCTAAATAGAAAGTACCTCTTGCCTTTCTTCCCTCAGAACAGTTACACGGTCAGTTGTGTCCTCTCGGTGTTTGGACAGTGCTTTGCATCTCCTATAATTTCTATCTCTGGTTTACACTCACTGATTCTGCTTTGGTGAGACTTTGTCCTTGTAATGCATATTCTCCTGCATAGTCTCCCAGCTCAATAGTTTTATGGAGGGAATTGCGGCGGTGTGGCTTGCTGCCAGTTTTGGTGCGGTCTTGCACATTAGAAAAAGTGGACAGTGGCTCAGTGGCACCACTTCCTACTTGCACAGACAAAAGCTTGAGACAGACAGGAGTGAAAAGTACAATGAGCACACTAGGGTAAAAGGAAGACTGAAGCAATAGTTGTCAGTACAAGGGCTTTTTGGGTTTTTTCAGAGTTCCTGTTAAACTGTCTTTTTGCTACAGAGGGTTTTATATCAACTCCTCTATCCTTACCATTCAGACGCTGTTGCTGAACTCCCTTTAGTGAAGTAGACCATACACCTTAAACCTCTGTACTCTCCTCTTGTTCTAATAGCATAGGTCTACATGTTCATTAATGCATTTGAAATATTTGCAGGTATCAAATCTAGATACGGATAGCCTAAATCGGCTTTTGTAAGATGTGCATTAAGGGCGCACATGTAATACACATTAACTTAGGCTAGTGCGCATTAAAGTGTCCCGTGTAGACACTCCCAAAAACTAGAAGCCCAGTCCAGCTGTGAGAATGGAACTGCCTGTGTTGATTCTAGCAGGAGTAGGCTGTGGCCCCAGAGGACAGAATAAACCAAAATCTGGGAGTGGAATAAGACTAGGCAAACAGCAAGTCTATATGATACTTCCTGTGCCAAGCAGAGGCACCCTCAAGTATACTGCACGGCTCTGGACAGGATGGCTTCTAAACTGAAAGCACCATAGCCTCATTTGTGTGGTCCTTCAGCCCTATGCTAGTTCACCTGTGGACACTGCTACACTCCTGCTCAGGACACAGCCTACATGACACAAAGTGATGTGTTTTGAAGGTGCGGCTAAGTTTGCCATCTTCACATAGCTTCAATGCTCCAGGAAAGTAAATCACACTGGTTGGTTGCCTATTCTTTTGACCCTTTCTGCATTATGGTAATACTTTGACTCGTATGACTGCCTTTCTTTTCACAGATGGGTTCTGAATGCTCCTTACTTAGACCTTGGTTATGGAAATGGCATTAGCTTCCAAGGAATCATTCCTGAATAACCCAACAGAGAGGGATAGTTTGTGGCTATGACGGAAATAGGATGAGCATTAATCCCAGTCTCGTAAAGACACTTCACCTGACAATCTAACTTGGGAAAATATCAGCAGTATTTCAAGAACTGTCTCCAAACCCTAAAGACATGCTCTTGTCCCATCCTCTGCCAATCCCAGTTACTTACATTTTTTTATATTTGTAGCATCTGATGAAGTAAGCTATTGCTTACAAAAGTGTATGCCTATCTGAATTAGTCAGTCTGTCATGGTGCTGCCTTCAGTCCTGCCTTCTGCCTGACTTCAGATTAGCATGCTAACTACCTTTCTCATTTCTGTTATGCTATATCATATTCCAAAAAGTCCTGAAAAACTTCCCGAAGTACATGCACCTAGCATGGCCATCTCAGGAATCAGCAGTAGAAACTAATCAGTGGAGATCACACTGTACAAAAGTGATTGTGGTGAGTAATTTTGGCCTAAGAATAAAATAAAATTGGCAGATCCTACTCTTGGAAAAGGCATGTTGGGGTCTTTAATGGCCACCCAGTCCAGATGCTCCATTTTTAGGGATTCCTCTGGAAAACGCATTGTATAGCTAATTGCTGGTGTTCAGTTAGACTCACTTTTTAGAGGATGAAAAACTAACCAGACACTATCAGAATCTGAACCCTTCTAGAGAGCAAAAGCAACATCGAAGCAGTTATAACCATACATTATTTTAACTGCATCATGACTTTTAAATACTATTTTCCCTCCTCTTCTAATTACACCTCTTTAGCAATCATTTCTTTCCATTCTTCAACTATAGGTCCAGGTTTACTGTCAAGATAGAAAACAAAACCTCTTTGTCTTATCTTTTCTGTTCTGCCAGTGAGTGACATGAGGCTTTACACCCTTTTCAATAAAAATATATTGAATCTTATATATTTTATGTTATGTATTTCCCTTCCTACCACTATATTTTTTTCACCCAGTTGCAGTTATAAGTTTTCACTGACAGGCTCCCAGTACCATCTGAGAAGAAAGTGTTCTTCAGAATGAATAGGAGACTATTGTCTGCCATGCAAAGACATGACTTGGCATTGGCTATAAGCACTGTGTAGTCCCTACAACTCGGTGTTGAGTCACTGATTTCTTTCCAGACTAGAAAATGCTTATTTTGTGCATGCAGCAGAGCAGTTCCTTCTCATATTAGAAGCAAGGTGTTCAACTTTGCTGAAATTTCAGCAGCAGAGTAGCAGTACAAAGGGGGTCACAGACTGGGATGGGGATTGTGCCCTTTTGTTTTGTGGGATTCTAAGGTGGCCTTGATTATTTAAATGAGGAAAGATCCTGTCCCCTGGGAAGCACTGAATAAACTGAGCTCCACCAAAGTGTGTGTGTGTGTGTGTGTGTGTGAGGTATATAGTCCTGCTGCTATACTATCCCCTTCAGAATGAGTGCAAGTAATTGTGGTTTCTTTGCTTGGTCACTAGATGCCACTCTTGCTCCACACAAATTAAAGAGGGAGAGGCTGCATGCAGCAATAGAATTGATTCTTAACAAAGGAAGTATGGAAATAATACAGGTGTTCGGGAAATGCATTTGAGGCTGCATGGAATAGTTTTCAAATAATATTTTCTCCTTTTCAAGTTGCAATTTCTAGGGTCTATGTGCAAGAAATTGTAACCTGCCAGTATCTGCTGTAAGTTCAAAATCCTGCCTTCCAAATGGATGATGATCTCTTTGCCCCTGAAGCTGTGACCTCACATTTTTCTGTAACATAAGCGGCTGCTACACAGACTGTGGTGGGAGAGCAGTAGTCACTGAACATTACTACTAGGAAAGAATAATTTAAATAATTCTTCAAAAAGTAAAATATCAAAAAGGCTGTTCTGTTCTGCATGTTGCTTGTTCTGTTACTAAGCTTGAAGTGGAACCTTGCTTGTATCCATGCATGAGAGAACTGAAGCTAAGAAAATTTAACCTGTTCCTTAGAATCCTCTTTCTCCAGGAAAAATAAAGTAGCAGTTAATGTCATATGTATATCTTTTGTTTCCAGTCCATCAGGAGCAACAATGGGGTTGAATGAAGTTTTCTTGTTCATCCACTTTCAGTGGGTTGGTATTTGACTTCAACTCCATGGTTTGTATCTAAGGGTGCTTGTACATGTGACAGTCATCACAATGTACACGTGACATATCATTTGTGTGACTTAATAGCACCACATATTATATGTGCGCCAGTATGGAGGCTTTAGCTGAGTTTGCATTGTCACAAACCAAACTACATCTGAATGTCATTTAGCAATGATGTATTGCAGCTGTCAGCTTGCCCCCTGGCTCCAGAAAAAGGATCAGCAGAAGCAGTGAGGGGCCTGATCTGTGTTTTTTTTCCAGTTGAGTCTGCCTGCCTCTCCTGTGGCTGGGGGGGCAAGCTGCCAGTGCAGCCCCAGGTCCTTCCCTCCATGGTGGTGGCACTCCTCAGGGCCGCCCAGATGACCTGTTAGCAGGCTGAGTGCTGCCCCAGTTTGGAGGCAGCAGCCGGCCCAATCCTACGCACTGGAAGCCCACCAGGCGCTGCTCTCCGGGCAGGCCCAGGGAACAGTTGGACTGGGCCAGGTGCTCTTTGGCTCTGCTTTGCCAAAGAATGTGTTCTGAAGGTCCAAAAATCAGTTTGGCAAGAATATGCACTTTGTTACAAGGTGAAAAAAAAAACCCATGAGGGACAATTAATGTACCATTACCTATTTTATTCTATGCTGAAACACCACAATCAAGTTAATGAGCTAATTCATTTAAGTTGTTTACCACAGATCACCATGCATAAAGAGGTGCAGAGAGGAAGTGATTTGTAGTGGTGAGCAGGTTTCGTTGTCCTTGGAAAACCAGAGGAACCACAGGGTATGTCCACATTGAATTTAGGTCTGCACTAAACTGGCCTTGGTCACGTAACCACCCTCTCCTGTACATATTGTGCTGCTTCTTCCTAATGCAGTGACATTCTAAGAATTAGTCTGAATAACTTTTCTTTCTTTCTGTGCATGACTGTAATTATGGCCATAGGGACAGGAGTTAGAGTACAGAGGACCTGAAAACAGGAAGAGGATTGGTGGTGTGCTTTTGATAGACTTCTGCTCAAGGCTGCAGACCCAAATGACTCCCAGACACACTGCAGGTGGGGATGGGCTTGGTGAAAACTGGACCTTTGGCACAGAAGTTCAACAGAGCTGTCAGGGTTAGGCTGCACAGCCACTGAGACTGAGCGTAGGGTTTTTCATTGCTGATGGCCAGCAAGAATGGGCTGGAGAGTGTGTTTTGGGCCAACCCTTGGTATCAATTAAAACAAACTATACTATGTGTTTCTGAATTCCTGAGTACCTTCTACTGGTACCTTGTATATTAACAAACTACTTCAAAATATACTCCATATACTGCATTGTAAGAGTGCTCCATGTAGACATTATACACACACACAAAGTGAACTTTTGTTATGCCACTCACTCAGCTCCTGCAACAGGATAATGAATACAACAGTAAAAGACTGAAATGTAACACTGCAGGAATACTTGACCTCCAGAACATATTCTTTGACTAAGAAGAGCCAAACACTGTAACACAGCTAGGTAGCTCTTCTATAACTGCTTCTTCAGCAATCCCTCACAGTCAAGGATGACTGACTTACCTGTGTCTCCAAAGATAGAAAAGATGAGCCTCGTCAGCCATCTCCTGTGGTTGTCACAAGGTTTCAAAGAGCTGAGATCCCTGCAGCAGGCTCTTCTTTTATTTGGGGCAGTCCTTGGTGATAATTTCCCACGAGCTGACATCAATGTTGAATTTTTTTAAGTTGGCTTTGAGGACATCCCTAAAGTGCTTTCTCTGCCCTCCTCTTGAGCATATGCCTTGGCTGAGCTGAGAATAAAATTTGTTTCAGGAGTCTGGTGACATGGCTGGCCCAATGAAGTTGATGTCAGATGATCATTGCCTCAATATTCACAGTATTTGCTTGTAGATGGTTGCTAACGGTGGTGCAGCTTCTTCAGCAATCCCTCACAGTCAAGGATGACTGACTTATCTGTGTCTCCAAAGATAGAAAAGATAAGCCTTGTCAGCCATCAACTGGATTTGAAGGAACTTCCACAGGCAGCATTGATGGTGCTTCTCCATAGGTGCCACATTCACAGAAGTTAAGATCTGTCATGGTTTGACATGACTTCCTTCTCAGGTCACTGCTTACACCTTCAGTTATGGTACACAATTATGTAAAGCAGTGATTCTCAACCTTTTTAGATACAGGACACCCCTTACAATGTCTTTGAACTTGGTAGCACCTGGTTGAGAACCATGGTTGTGTTGCCTCTGCTTACCTCAGTAGTTTTCAACCAGGGTGCTGTTGCTGCTGCTGCTACCAGGTGGAACTGTCCCATGTGCCTGAGAGAGAGAGAGAGACAGAGAGAGACAGAGACAGAGAGACACTGGGATGGGCTGCAGCAGAACCATTTGTTCCTGCCTGCATTAGACGTATCTGATAAACCTAAACTGGGCAGGAGTGCCTAGGGCTGCCATAGTCCTTCCTGGCCCAACACTGCATGCTTCCTTCAGCAATAGAGGTGCATGGGGCAGGTGGAAGCAGTAAGGCCTGGAACAGACATTGCATTTGTCCCAGGACAAGTTGTGCCTGTGCTTCCCCTGGACAGAAAAGTTGAAGGATATGTATGTACGTACTTCGCTCTTCCAATCAATGTTCCCTCTAAGGAGTAGTGGTCCGTGAGCACACTGCTTGGGTCCCACCTCCCCCTTTCGGCGCAGTGCAGTCTGCTGGTAAGTGTCCCAAAGTAAGTGTCCAGGTGGGAGCGGGAAGGATTCGGCCACCACCCTTCTCGATGCTGACTGCTGCCCAGAGCAACGCAGTGGAGTGCTGCGGCCCGCCACCGATCGACAAAACTGAAAGCGGGGGCTGGCATGCGACACTTACCAAAGACTCCTCACCCCTCAGCCGGGGCAGGCAGCACTTGTCCAGGAGGCAAGGCGAGGCTGGGGGTTGGGGGCCAGAGGGCTGGAGCCAGGGGCTGGCATGGACTCTGCTGGCTTCAAGGAACTGCTTTGCTCCCCCAAATCACCTCGGGGAGCGAGGAGGCACATGGCATCAAGACTGGGGAGTGCAGCAGTTCCCTGGAACCAGCAGAGCCTCACACAGGGCAGGCAGCGGCTCCTCTCCAGGGTGAGGCAAGGCAGGGATGGAGGCTGGGGCTGGGGGCTGGCACAGGACCTGCTGGCTCTGGGGAACTGCTTTGCTCCCCAGCCCTGACACCGTGTGCCTCCTCGCTCCCCGAGGAGATGCAGGGGACTGGAGCGGTTCCCCGGAGCCGATGGAGCTCGCCCCCACCTTGCCTCGCCTCAGGGAGGAGCTTACCTTTGGTAAGCGTCCCACGTCGCAGCCCAGCTCCTATCTCAGCAGGTACGCAGCCTTAAAAAGTTGGTGTGTGGCAAGACTTTTACTTGTGTGGGGCCGCACACGTGTGCAGCTTAGAGGGAACACTGCTTCCAGTCAGGGTTTAATGAGCAGCTCAAGGCACTGCTACTTTTCTGCCATTGATTCAATAATGCAGTCACAGGACAGCCATTTAGAGCACTTTACAAGGTCCTAGGAAAAGCTATTAGCACTTCTTATCCTGTGAACTTTTTTTTTTTGTCCTGGGACGTGTATATATAAGAAAGAGCAACATTTTTCACATTCCCAAACCGTATACTTTAAAAACAACGCCAAAAATCATGAATTGGCAATATGTGAAAACATGTGATGGAAATCTGCTCCGACATGTGCTAACTAGCGTGCATCAGAGCAGACTCAATGAATCGAGTCTGCTGTGAGTCTTCTGGAGCATGCAAATTAGTGCACTCCAGCAGTGTCTGCATCATGTGTCTTCAGCGTCCCTGCATTTCAAAAGGCAGTTGGGTTGCTTTAACTAAAGCTTGTTGGATGAGCTCTAGTTAAAGTGCCCTGGTGCCATTTTGAACTGCAGAACATTGGCTACATGTGACGCTACAGGCACTCTCAGAGCCGCTCTAATTAAAGTACCTCTCACCACCACCATCGCCCTGGGGCATGTGTACAGACACCCTTCGAGCACATTCTCCTTTGTGAAGAATTTTTACATCATTGAATTTCATACCAAATACCTAACTCAGGATAAAGGGATAAGCAAGTCCTTAACAGGCTCAACTTTAAGTTGTGTATGTATGTACAAATAAACTGGGAGAATTCTCCCAGGCTTGTTCTCATGGTAAAAAATACTTACCCAGAGCCACATGTACAGACATTTGAATGCTGAGGCCTTGAATAGTGGCGAGTTTTCAGTGCTGGCACTGTGCACCTGGGGGAGCAGGGAGGAGGGTCCTGTGCACACATCTCAGTATGCTTGCAGGCAACAGATGACAGTACTCCATAGGGCAGGCCTGACTGGCTAATCTAGATGGCCCATGGTCAGCCTATGTTGTCAGCATGTACCAACATTTGCTCTCCCAAGAGAAACTCTCTTGGAAATGATTTAACCCTGGTTCTGCCCAGGTTACTTTTCTCCTGTAACGGCCATTTTTATTCTGGGAGAAAAAGCCTGATCATCAGTACACCTGTGATTTCTCCTAGGAGAGCAGCAACTCTCTTGAAACTGAATGTCTGTAGTAGTTCTTAGTGGCAGGGAACTACCATCAATTTCCATGAAACGCAGTTAGTTTCTCTGTACATTTCTGGCACTTTTTATGAAGCATAAAAACAAGCTACCAACAAAACACACTGGCTTCTAGCTTTTTTGCTGACTCAAGAGTAAGGGCTAGATTTAACAAAGGACTTGGGTACAGTGCCTAAGTCTTAGGAGCTTGGTGCCCAGAGCAGAATACAGAACCCTTATACAGTGAATGAGGAGAGTTAGATGCCTCAGCATGGCAATCTAAAGGTCTTGCACAATGAATGGATACTGCTTAAGCTGGACAATAGGAAATGCTGAGGTCAAAGATGCATATGAAATCTTGCCCCTTAGGTGCCAAGTTAGGGCTAAACAGAGGTGCCTCTATGCAGTTGGGATCCAGAGGATAGGCAGCAAAAAATGTTCTGGCAAGACTCAGAGGAGGGTTCACTGATTTCTTGCCAAACACGGCCTCTGAAGGAGCTGGTGCTACACTTTTCTATATACTATACCCCCAAAAACCCACTACCTACTGAGCAAAATGTCCAAGATATTGAGCTTAACCAGCTGAGAGAAGAGGTCAATTCATCTCTAGCCATAGCACAGAAAAGCTAGCTGACTACTTTTGGAAATATGTTCAAGATTGCCCTCTTGGTCTGTGTATTTTTGGGCATGTGATCATGCTCTTTTTTCAAGTCTCCTCACACTAGGTCTGTAGCTATGAGATTAGAACATAAATGTAAAGCATGTTTATCAGGAAATGAAAAAAGGACAAACATGATGGGGAAAGTGACTTCTGCAATAAAACATTTAAAAATACAGAATGTCACAGAAATGGTCCAAAATCCAACGTGGCTAACAGCTAGGGCATGTTTTGAACCAGGTTCAACAGGGCTGGAGGGTTTATTTTTCTTCTAATTTAGAAGTTAAAGGTGAATTAATTTATCCTAGTTAGATCTTTATGAGATGTGTAAGACAGATGCAGGGGACAGCAGGAACATCTTGATCAGTGAAAACTGCTTTTCGCTTTAGTGAATCTAAAAAAAAGAAAAAATATTCCCATTTGACAGCACATTTTGCCTTCTCTTTTTCCAGGAAACCATTGTGAAAGGGACATCTTCTGTTCACTGTTTGCTATGACATCAACACAAAACAATCCATTTCCTTTCTTTTATGTTTGCAAGCTGCTAGTATTCAATGGGAAGAATACTTTCTGACCCGAATCCAAGTATAGTATGGGCAGTTTAGTGCAAATTCCTAATGTTATTCAATATTTCACAATGGCACCCCCAAAAAAATTCTTCAGCACTTATTCTGCTTACTTAACAAGCAGCCAATAAATATACCTAAGCAGAACAGAAGAAGGTTTACCAAAAAAAAAAGAATTGGATAAAATGATAGGAGAGATGGAGAATGTTTAGCTCACTGGAAGCTGACTGGTACTTTGGGGTATAAGTAGGAGCACTATGGTGAAAGGAAAGGTATTATATTAAACAAACAACAAAGTAACACTGCTGATCTCTTCCTCCCACCTGCCCCTGACCCATTTGCTTGCTTACTCCATCAGGTGCATCCTGTTCTATAAATGTCTGTGTCAGGAGAAACCATTTTCTCCTGGGACAGAGTTCAATCTTTCAGACATCTCTTTCTGTTGTCCCTAAGGTGCTACCCTCTACAGCGCCACCCTGCCCTGCCTTCTGCCTGACTGTGGACTAACACAGCTAAGTATCTTTCTTTATTTATTGTGTGATAATAATGTCTTATGACTCTTTCTGCCCCACATCAGCAGGGTCCTGTTTCAGATGGTGAAGAACCTGCTATGGAGCAGCAGCCTTCACAACAGATTCTCATACACCAGAAATGAATCTCTGAACTGTTCTGCATTATGTAAGTGCCACTGTTACACAGCACAGTGCTACAAGGTTGACAGGTGCAACAGCTTTCTAATCTTTCAGAGCATCTTTTGGGACCTCAGGTTGGAGAAATTAGACCCTATTGTGAGGGCTGAACTTCAGATTAACGCCTGGAAATCCTTTGACTGAACCTCACACCATCATTTTATTCTTTTTAATCTGAGTAGGAAGTAACGTAATGATCCCTCTGTTTGTTCAAAATCTTTTATGAGGCTACATATAACCCCTGGCTCAGAAGGACCATATTTTGTGGCAGAAGCTCCACATTTATTCTCTCTTTCTAAAATAACCCTTATTTTGCTGTGACTGGTGTCTGCTTGCTTGTCTGTGCCACCTCTGTGATCTTTCTTGGACCCCTGCCACGCAGCATGCCTGGTTACTCTAGCCAGCTCTGAGGGCAGTAACTCCCAGACATGAGGCAACCTGAGTGCCTTTGAGCAGTGCTGAGAGCACACCCAAGGCAGAGAGTCTAACTCTAAGGGCGGCTCTGGATGTGAGCTTAGCGTCATTCCCAGGTACCTATTCTGCCTCATATTTGGCTGATGATAGGCAGAGAGTAGAAGCGAGTGGGTAGTCCAGAGGCACCAACGTAGGATAGAGGTGCCAACATTTTGCTAGGCCCAGAGAACAGCACAGCTATCAAGGCTCAAGGAGCCAGAGAAGTCAACTGCTGAGATCTGGTGCAAGCCTCTTCCTTCCCTGCCACACAGGGTGAAGTAAGTTTTGAGTTGGGGAGGTTGGACAGCATTGCAGACTTCTGGAAATCAGTTCCCCAGAGACGCAGTGAAAAAAAACTTTCACTGAAAATAGTGACTGGCAGATGTTACATCCACATGCATTTCAACTGTGAATCGTAGCCAGGTGTGTTTTCTGAGGGGAGGACAATGGGAAGGACAAATTTACAGCAAAATTGTTGATACCTATGGCAGCTTAGAAAAATGCCCAAAGTCCACCTAGCCCTTGCCATGGTGAATGGGGAGTCCTCCCAAGATGTTGTTTTACTCTCTGGAAACTCAGGAAGCTGTCTCTGCATTGATTGCTCTTGATGTGAGATTTCAAAATTTCCACAACTAGAACAACTACAAATACATTTTTAAAACATGCAAAATGATATTATGGGTCTATAGGATATTACAGGTCTATGGGTCTACATTTCTATAGGAAAAGCGATGTCCCTTGGCAAATTTCACAGCTGCCAAAAGCACAGGCTCACTGCTTTGATTTTGACATTGCTGTTGATAACGGCTATATCAATGGCGTTAAAGTGCCATTATGATAGCCACAGTATAGACATACATCAAATGGGACCCTAAATATTTATAGTCTCATTTGAAGACTGACATTTTATAGTTAGTGGATTTAGGTTATGTCTACATTATAGAGCTGCTATTGCTCTAACTATGGTAGCAACAAAAGAGTGGCAGAACATTGTGTGGTGAATGTGGACTGAAGCACAGAGATGTTCTTCAACTTGCCCAAGGTCCCATACACAGGCTTTGTCTAATACGTGAGAACTATGCTGATGAGTGTGAGTGAAAAGCTGCAGCCACTGGATCTCTCTTGGCAAGACCACCAGGCTGGACCCAACTCTGTTGAAAGAGGGCAACTCCTGCTGGTAGCGACCGTGTAGACTTTGGAGTGTAATTCTGGAGGCAGAAAAACTTCCAGCTTCCGCATCCACATCAATGGGTAGCAACACTTCTGTGATGTAGAACAGGGGTTTCAAACATATGGCCCACAGACCAGATCTGGCCTCCAGAGCCCTGCCATCTGGCCCCTGGTGCTGCCTGTGGGGTGGGGGCAGGGGCTGGAGCCTGGTGGGACTGGGGCCTGGGGCCTGGGCCTGGAGCCTGCCTGCCCGAATGAGACTCCGCTGGGGGCTTGAGGCTGTCATGGGCTCCTAGAAACTGCTCTGCTGCCCTGCATTGCCTTGGGGAGTGAGGAGGCATGTGGCATCAGGACTGGGGAGTGGAGCACTTCCCGGAGCCCGCGGAGCAGTTCCCCAGGGCCAGCAAGGCCCGCACCAGCCCCCTACCCTTTGCCTCACCTCTGGGAGGAGCTGCCCTGAGTGAGGTTCCTCCGGCTCCAGGAAATGCTACATTCCCTGGCCCTGACTCCACATGTGTCTTCGCTCCCCTAGACAATGCGGGGGAGCGGAGCAGCTCTCCAGAGCCGGCGGAGCCCACGACAGCCCCCGCCTCCTCCTAAGGGAGGAGCTTACCTTTACCATTTGTCCCATGCCACAGCGCAGCTCCATTCCCAGCAGGCCTGAAAAAGTTTGTGCATGTCCAAACTTTTACTCGTGTGCGGCAGCGCACACACCCACCTTAGGGGGAACCTTGCACAATACCCACTCTAACTAGACTGTGCCACATAAGGCAACAGCTCCAGAACATGCACTGCACATAGCCATGAAACTAAACCCAGTTCTAAATGGCAGCTGTCATGAAATAATAGGCTGTCTAAAGCCAACACCAAAGGATAGCCTGTACTTACTCACTGGCATTGCACTACCCGATATCATAAGAAAGGTTACAAGCCAGAAGGAATGATCATGGCAGATGAAAGACCCTGGGCATCCATTGTATGGTCACAAAGAAGTACTAAATGGCTTAAAGCACAAAAGAGTTTTGTGACCAGTGTCATGCCATTGGACAAGCCGGCTGACGAGGCACGACTGAGGTTATGAAAAGAAAGATTACACACAATCAGGTGTTCCAAAATGGACCTGAAACCCCAGCAGGACTCAGGAACCAAAGGGGTTGATCCTGGACTGGCCAACATGGCAATGTCTGAATCTCTTGCACATGTAAACTACAACATCAAAAGCAAACATGATCAAATGGGGCTACTCTAATGACATGAATATTGTGAGAGGAGTGAAGTACAGACTATGGAGCACCTGCTTATTTGCTGAGTCCTTGATGAGACCTGTATGAAGGGGGAACTCACTGCAGCAACAGAAACAGCCATTACTTGTGAACAATTCTGGAAAAAACTTCTAGTTTATGACAAGGACATGAGAAAAAGAGGAAGCAGCAGCTGCACATTTTGTCCACCTCCGCAACTCCAGGACTGCATCACATATGGCACCTGCTCCAGCCAGTCTGAGACCTAGTTGTCTTTCCTGCTTGGTGCAGGGGGCTGGACCCAATGATCTTCTGAGGTCCCTTCCAGCCTTACAATCTATGAATCTGTGACCTGCACTGTGCAGGGGGCCTGTGAATACCTCATGAACTGTGGGTCCTGGAGTGACTGGAGCAGGTGCTGTGGGCAGCATGGTTTCCAGAGCAGAAGCTGAGTATGCTGTTGCATATGATGCAGACCAGCCAGGGCACAGCAGGCAGTGTGGTTCCCACTCTGACCAGTCTGGGATCCATGCTACATGTCCCCAGCTGTGCCTGTTCTGGCCACTCCGGGATCCATGCCACACACAGCGTTGGTCCCAGACTGGCTGGAGCAGGCACCAGATCCAGTATGCTGGCAGAAGGGAGGGGATCTGTGGGCTTGATCTAGTCCATAGACCAGCCCCATGCCACTCATCCAGCCTGCAGAGTCGAATTTGACACCTCTGGTATAGACATAGTCTGAGTCACTGGCAGTCAGGAACTGAAGCCAGACCACCCCATTCCCCTCCCCATCCATCCCACCTTCTATTTCAATATTTCTTTGTTTTAAAATCACCAACCTAGAGGAAAAATTCCCTCTTATATATTATCGGGTAACCTCTAAGCTGTTCTTTCCTGAATAGTTCTGCCTGCAATAGATTTATGGCATTCTGTGGTAGCTGAGGAATTTTCTTCTTCCCAACATCTATCTAATTATATGTTTTTCTACTACTGATGCTTGAAACTATCAATTTTGTACATGTTTATTCACATTAAGGATAGCACGTCATTTAATAAAGGCCATGCTGTATTTTTGAGACTTTCCATTCACGGTTTCTGGCTTTTCACGTACAATCTTACACTGTTTCATAATATCTAGGCAATTCCATATCGTATCTTAAGAAATTTGTTTCTCCTGAACACCTCTTCAAAGAAAATCCTATCAATCTAACCTCTACCTTTGACAGTTTAAGTGATATCGAAAATAATCTGCATGGTGTTTCAAAATTAAAAGATTTTCAAGTTGATCTCTTTTCTAGCTTTAACTCATTTTTTCTTAAGTTAGGGAATGTATATATCATTTCTGTAGCATGTTTTTCATTAAAGTACAGTTAAACTTATAATTTCATGACTGCCCAGGGTTTTTCCTAAGACTAGGATATTTGAGGACTGTGAGCGGGTGACCCAATCAGGTACCCTTCTCTTCCAGTCTGATCTTGGTCTTCCATCTCACTTGCCTGCCTTTTTTTGGTGGTAAAGAAATAATGAGAATGGGAGAAGTCAATGATCAGATGGTATGGGACTGAAATGTACATGTCCTGGCCTTATCCACTGGGCTCCACCTCTCCTACACCCTGTTCACACCACACTTGTTGATTTGTCAATGAATCTTTTTCCTCAAGCAAGCAGGCAACTTGCCTTGGCTCATGAGCCATAGAGATTTGGTCACCCTCACATGGATATTCTCTCTCAGAGAAGTGAAGAGTTCTGTCTCAGTCTAAGTCTATCACTTCTGTCCTGGAGGAAATTGCAATTGTCCCTCCAATTAATCAATACAGCCTCTTCCCACTTCCCAGTGTCACGGGGCATAAGACAACCCTCTCCTTTCTCTCACAGACTCTCCTCAGTAAAGAAATCTCCTCTTCTTTTACCTGCAGCCTTCTGAAAAGGGTACTGGCTCAAATTGTCGCTTTTCTCTGTGTGAACGAGCCTATCACTCGCCTGGCGATTTTGGTCCCAATGTCTGTTCTTCCTATCACCAGCCTCTCCTCTGGTCTTCCTCTGCACCCACCACGCTCTCCTGCCACGACTTTAATGTTGTTCCTGGTTCAGTTGGATTTTTGTGCAGCGGGTGCAAGAGTGTCCGAAATTGAGACTGGGGGTCCGTGGGACTTCTGAGGGCTCCTCCTCCCCTACACCCTCACCCGGTCCTCCGGGATGAGCATCCTCATCGCTCCCTTAAGCAAAGTCTCAGTCCCCCTTTTACCAGGGGTGTTGCCGGGTGAGACCCCGCTGCCTTGGTCCTCAGTCTAGGAGGTTCCAGCCGTTTCCTCCCCTACGCCTTTCTAGCGAGGCCACCACTTGGGGTCCATCCGCCTTGGCCGGCCCCAGGGTTGTGTTCCGCACTCTGCCCACCGGGTCCTGCGGTTCCTGGGTGCCCCACCACCTGACTCACCACCAGTTCCCCGTTTTCCTCGCTGAGCATCCTTGCTCGCTGCGCCAGAAGGTCCGGGCTCCCTGCCGGATGGGACATACTGGCTTGTCTGCTTCCTTGTCCGCGACTGAGGTCCATGTCAGCAGCTCTGGCTCGGCGGCTCCGTGCTGGGCGGAGTGGATCCGCCCCTCCGCTCTCCTGCCTGCCGCTGTGAACCACACTGACCGCTCTGGCTCCGCAGCTCTGCGCTGGGTGGCGTGGACCTGCCCCCCCTGCTCTCTTGCCAGCAGCTGGGATCCACGCCGGCAGCTCCGGCTTGGCGGTCCCGCGCTGAGCGGGCTGGATCCGCCCCTCTGCTTCCTTACCGGCGGCTGGGGAACATGCTGGCAGCTCCGGCTCCATGGCTCTGCGCTGGGCGGCGTGGATTTTCCCCTCCGCTTCCGGTCCCACTGCTTGCCGCCCCGGGTCTCCTTTAATCCTCCCGCTTCATCCGGGTGCCTGGAGTGGGTGAGTGGTTGCTCCGCCCCCTGCGCCCGGGCTGAAGGAGCCTCACGGGGCCCCCTAGTCCGGGTAACTCCCAGACACTCTGTAAGTCCCATCTCAGATCCACTTCCATCTTCTTTCTAATACAGTTGCTCCTCATGGCTCAGCCAGTGTTAGCTGGCCCTTAAGAAAACTCACTCTCTGATCCTTCTCCCGGATTCAGGTGCTTCTCCATGGTATGGGCTTTCTGGATCCTTGGTTCCCCTCTGTGCTTCTGCATGGATCTCACAACAGCCCTATGCTGCTCTGACTCCTTCTCCCCCTCTCTGGAGGATTTGTGTCCCAGCTGACTTTCTACCTGACCTTCCAGGCATTCAGCCAATCAGCACTGACTCCCAGGATAAGCCTCCCTGTGGGCCAGGGAAACCTATCTGCTCCTCCCCAGTGGCATCTCTGCTGCTGCCCGCTAGGAGCGCAGGTGGCCAACTTGGCATCCTTTCCTATCTTTTCCTGCTCTTTCTTGGGTTGGAACAGGGGCCATGTGCATTCCCCTATTACGCTGACCTAAAGACAGCAGATCTTAACTTGGATATTTTATCCTCACTAGATGTTCATTTTTATCACTGATTTCATGGAGAACTCAAAGCACTTGCAGAATGCAGAATGTCAGAGCCTCGGTCACTCTATGAATTTGATAAAGGAGTTTTGCTCTTGTTAAAGTGCCCTTAAAAAGGTATAGCTAAGGTCACACTGCCAGTAACAAATTAATTCCCGCTTATTGTTCATTAAATAGTAATGGGTTGTATTGTTGGAGTGGAATAGAACGAAACAGTCTATTACATGTTTCTGAAATAAAAGAAATATAATTTAGCTATGTGGATGATTGATTGACTTTCAACGCACTTTTATGCCTATGTAGTTACAAAATAAAGCCAAACTCTGTGTTACTTTAGTGTGAATTTCACTAGTGTCATAGAGTTAAGCATGCATTAGGAATTCAGAATCAGATCTATTAAAAGCATAATATCATTACACATTACTCCATTTTTTTTCCATTCATGTGTATCATTTTATCCTCCTTTATGCATGACTTGCGGATGACAGTCTTCATATTCTCCATATTACCAATATTATGCTTATCACTTTCTGAGTTTACATTGCTTTGTTTGTGTTATGTCTGATTCTGACTTGATCCATGAGCTGTGGTTTGGCTGGTTTAAAATCGTGCTGAAAGATTTGTTTGTATTTATATTCTAGGCTTGGTACTTTTAATCCTTTGTTGTAGAGGAGGTAGTAATTTGCTTTTCTCCTGAACCCATAAGAATTCTAAGAATGCTTTCTTTATCCCTGAGGATTTACAAATGAAGCATAAAAAGGGGACTGAATAGGATGTAGCTTCAGGTTTTTACCCTTCCTGACACACTGAACCTCCAATTATCTTGTTTCCTTAAGTGGTCCAATATGTTTGCTATGGCTCTGGCCCAGTTATCAGCTGAGTTTAATTTAAACCCAATTTCTTTGTCTACCCACTTCAAATTCCCATGCTTTGACAAATGGCTGATGGATAACATTTTAAAGCAGTGGTACTCAACTCATCTGGGCCTGGAGGTCTGTGGGCCAAATGCATTGCACCAAGTCCATCTGTGGGTCTGATTTGGCACAAACGGTCATGTTGTCTGGCCCACAGGACTCCTTACAGGTCTGGAAATTTAGCAGCAGGATAAGCAGCAGCAGTGCTACTTGCCACAGCTCCAGGAGCACCAGATTACAAGCCATATCCTTGATCACCCCTGTTCTAAAGTAGTTGGGGAAAGTTGGCTATAAGAACTAAATGCTTCTGATTTGTTCTAAGGTATAGTATATCTTGAGATCCTGTTGATGGCTGACAAAAATTTGAAAGATATTTTATAGGTGTATTTGGGTGACAGCACTATGTGAATCTTTTTGTTACAGATCCAGAGAGGACCACTGTGGTTAGCTAATCTAACTTTTTGACTACAGCAGGCCATAGGGCTTCCTTGAATTAATTCCTAGGGTATATCTTTTAGGAAGGCATTCAGTCTTGACTTTCAGTGATGGAGGCTACCAAATCTGTCCTGTGTACTCCTGTTCAATGTAGATACCATATTAGCTTTCTTTGGTTCTGTGGTACACTTAGGAAAGTTTCAAGACTTAAAGAAAATCATCATTTGTGGTCAAAAGTCTCTTTGGCCAGCACTTTTACAACCTCTAGATATGATTTATCAGGACCTTGATTAACTTTCCAGATTATCTTCAACTATAGAGTGAATGAGGTAACAATGCAAAACTATTGTAAAATAAACAAATGGCATTCTGAGATGTAGGAACAGGAACATTGTGCTAGAGATAGGAGGTAACTATTCTGCCCTAGTCAGTATGAATAGGACCTTAGCTGGAGTAGTACATCCAATTTTGGCTAGTGATGAGTGAGAGAAAATTCAGTCACCAAAATAATTAGAAGTTTAGAAAACGTGATATATGAGTCAAGTCTGAAACAACAGGATGTCTCTTCTGGCAAAGAGAATTCTGGGATATATTTTTTCAAATATATGGAAGATTCTCATAAAGAGGATATTAGCTAACATCCTTACCCAAGGTAAGACAAGAAATAAGCCGAACAATTTAGAGAGAGGCAGATTTATGCAGCTTTCAGACTGCAAAGGCAGTTAAGAACTGGAACAAGCTACTGAGATTTGCTATGGAATCATCAACACTGGAGGCCTTTCAAAAACAGATAACATATTTGTCAGGGGTATCTTCTTAAGCCTGCTTCAGAATGGGAGAGTGGATAGCTTCTTGGGAAACCTTCACTGACTAAATCATCTAGCTCCTCCCAAACACATTAAGGGGAGGGAGGGGGGAACTGGTGACCATCTATAAACTCACTAGGGGGGATCAGAAGGGTTTGGGAGAGACCTTGTTTCCCCTAGCGCCCCCTGGCAAAACAAGGAATAACAGCCACAAGTTGTTGGAGAGTAGGTTTAGATTAGATATCCATAAGAACATCCATAAGAACTGCTTCACAGTCAGGGCGGCTAGGATCTGGAACCAACTTCCAAGGGAAGTGGTGCTGGCTCCTACCCTGGGGGTCTTTAAGAGGAGGCTTGATGCCTACCTAGCTGGGATCATTTGAGCCCAGTTTTTTCTCCTGCCCAGGCAGGGGGTCAGACTTGAAGATCTACAAGGTCCCTTCCAACCCTACTTCTATGATTAAACGTGTTTGTTTGAATGGTGCTGCTTTTCTACACTGATGTCTCTATCACAGGGGTGGGCAAAATGCAGCCTAGGGCCCAGATGCAGCCTGCCAGGCCATTCCATCCAGTCCGCAGGGCCCCTAAAAAAATTTAGAAAATTAATATTAATCTGCCCTGGGCTGCCTGTAATGCAGCCCTCAATGGCTTGCCAAAACTCAGTAAGCGGCCCTCTGCCCAAAATAATTGCCCACCCCTACTCTATCATTTCCATCTTGCAATGGATCAACACTATTATTAGCATTCCTTTTGTTTCTGATTAAGATGGAAAAAACCTTAATCCCTAACTCTGGCATGATTGAGGGGCAGAGGGAAAGGGAGCTAGGAAATCTTCACTGTGTCCTTCACTTGTCATCCGAAATATAATCACTGCTTTCAACTTTTCCTTTCTTGCATTTGTTATAAAATCTATAGCTTCTTTCATTTACCCTCTCAGCTAGGTTGGTTTATAGTCATTGTGGTCTAGTTTTTGAAATGTGGGATTGTGGCTTTTTGGCATCTAGAAAATATCCTTAATCTGTCTTAATTATTCATATTTTTCTGGTTTAAATTATTTCAATTCATAGATTCATAGAAGAAGGGTGGGAAGTGACCTTGTAGATCATCAGGTCTGACCCCCTGCCCTGGGCAGGAGAGAAAACCGGGCTCAAATGACCCCAGCCAGGTAGACGTCAAGCCTCCTCTTAAAGACCCCCAGGGTAGGAACCAGCACCACTTCCCTTGGAAGTTGGTTCCAGATCCTAGCCTCCCTGACTGTGAAGTAGTGCCTTTGGATGTCTAGTCTAAACCTACTCTCTAACAATTTATGGCCATTATTCCTTGTTACCCCAAGGGGGCGCTAGGGGAACAAGGTCTCTCCCCTCTAGTGAGTTTATAGGGGCCACCAAGTCCCCCCTCAGCCTTCTCTTGTGAAGGCTGAACAGGTTAAGGTCCTGTAGACTCTCTTCGTAGGATCTGCCCTGTTGTCCCCAAATCATGCGAATGGCCCTCTTCTGGACCCTCTCAATGCTGTCCCATCCCTCCTGAAGTGCGGCACTGAGCACAACACTCCAACTGCGGCCTGACCAGTGTTGCATAGAGAGGATCACCTCCTTGGCCCTGCTTGAGATGCATCTGTGGATGCACCACAAGGTACAGATAGCCCTACTGACTGTGACCTTGCATTGTCGGCCCATGTTCATCTTGGAGTCAGTAATGACTCCAAGATCTCTTTCTGCCACCATGCTCTTGAGAAGGGAGTTTCCCAGCTTATAAGTGTGCTGCTTGTTCCCACTGCCCAAGTCCAGCACCCTACGCTTGTCAGTATTGAAACCCATCCTATTTTTGTTAGCTCACCCCTGTAACCTGTCCAGGTCCTACAGTAATCTGTCCTTCCCTACTAGTGTGCCCACCTCACCCCAAATCTTGCTTTTCACCCCATCATCCAAGTCACTAATAAAGAAATTGAACAGTGCAGGCCCAAGGACTGAGCCCTGGGGGACTCCACTGCCCACTTCCCTCCAGGTCGAAAAAGACCCATCCACCATCACTCTCTGAGTACGACCCCAGCCAATTTGTAATCCATTTGACTGTGTAGGCATCAATGCCACAGTCACCTAGCTTTTTAATGATAATGGGATGGGAGACAGTGTCAAAGGCCTTGCTGAAGTCCAGAAAGACTACATCCACCGCAACACATGCATCCGATGATTTTGTGACCTGATCGTAGAAGGCTGTCAGGTTGGTCTGACAGGACCTGCCCCTAATGAAACCGTGCTGGTTGCCCTTGAGCATCATCCCTGCTGCTGACCCATCACAGATGTGCTCTTTGATAATCTTCTCAAAGAGCTTCCCCAGGATTGAAGTAAGACTAATGGGCCTATGGTTACCCGGGTCCTCTCTCTTCCCTTTTTTTAAGATGGGGACCATGTTGGCTTTCTTCCACCTGGCCAGAGCACCACAAGTGCTTGTAAAGCCGTGCCAGGGGCCCCACGATAACCCCTGCCAATTCCCTCAACACCCTGCGGTGGAGAGCATCTGGACCTGCTGATTTGAAAACGTCCAGCCCCTCCAGAAGCTCTCTAACCTGGTTCTCCCTGACCTTGGGCCTGGAGGCATTTCTCCCGAGTCTGTTGGGAATCTTGTTCAAGAGTCCCGGTCCCTGCACAAGAAAATGGAGGCAAAGAATTTGTTAAAGAGGTCTGCTTTCTCCTCTGGTGCAACTACTGGATTGCCAAGCATATCCTGCAGGGGCCTCACATTACCCAGTGCCTTTTTCATTGGTCTGCATAATAATTGCTTTCAGTATTGAAACTAGTTTTCCTTTTTTTAAAAAAAACCCACCAAGTACATGTTATTGGTTTTGACTCTATTGCTGGCACAAAACAAAGGTAATTGAGTTACAATTACCTGCATCTAGAACTAAAAGTTAGCAGTAGTTTTTTGATAATTCCTCTTTATCTGTCATGATGAGATCTAAATATAGCATTTCTCTGTGTTGGATGGAACACTTAATTGATGGCAATTTGCTAGTTCAATGATGTAAAGAAATTTCAGAGGCATCTAAGTACTTAGTACATCCAGCATGTCACTCAGACTGAGGTCCATAAAACTAAGTGGGGTTCATAAATTGTTATACTCATGAACTTTTGTGGAAACTCATTCAAGAGCTGGTACAGCCTGACATTTTGTCTTTATATCATAGGATTTCAGAATCCTCAGGAAGCAGAAACCATCACCTACAACTGGAGGAGACAACTGGAGCCATAGGTGGATGCTTTCTCCCGCTGTCAGGCTACTTGTGCTAACTTGCACACAGAATAAATTCTAAAGTAAGTTCACTTTTACCCACAGATTAACTCTGTCTCTTGATGAGAAATAGGCAGCTAACATGGAACAGCAGGGACAGCTTCTGCAGGTCAAAAAAATCTGTTTGGTGACTTGCACTTGCAAATTGGGTGCTAGCCTAGTTTGACCACTCTTGCTTCTGCCATGGGGTGCTGCTGCAGACACCCTGCTATAATTTCTGCTTTGGGCCTTCAGAGATCACCATTGCTTCTGCACATTCTGTGACCATAGAGACTATGACATGTGGTTGTCACATGAAGGTATGTCTACACTGCATCCTTAATGTTCTCACGGAGGGATGCTACTGTTTGCATGCTCCTAACTCCGTGATGTGCTGGTAAGGTGACTTTGCAGCTTCCCTGCAAAGGTCACTCCTAAGACCTCATTTATGGCACGCTTGAGAGTGGTTGTAGGGGGTGAAGGAGGAGGTAAGTGCCCCTCTGGTACTCTCGCTACCACATTTCCAGGCTTGGTGTATGCAAGTGGAGCAAGTTACGGCGTGACTGAGAACTTCCCTCCCTGACAATGCTGAAGATGCAATGCAGACACACCGTCTGAATTCTCCTCTCCTGGATACTAAAGTCCAAGAAAACAAACTTCAGAGAAGCTTTTACTGCTTTTGAGCTGGTTTTGTTCCATTTTCTCAGTCCTCGGTGGGGCGCTGCTTCTCAGCCCTGCTCCTCCTGCCGTTTCTTACCCCTCTGGGGCACTACAAGCTGGTGCCTTTTCTATAACCTAGCGGCTTTTGTGAGAACCCTTCTACTCCCCCAAGTCTTCCCACTAAGCTGGAACTATTATGAACACCAGGTGGCCCCAGGCGATTTCCTAATTTTGTCATCTGACCCTTCAGTTTCTTTTCCACCAGGAGAGAAGGCACTAAGTCTGACATAGATGCTAAAACCCCACTTAAAGGGCCAGATCCCCCTCTGCAAAATGCATAGAACACGAGCATTGCAGTCCAGAAACTGCACACACATATTTAATATTAATATTGAACTGTCTGATCCCAACCATTTTTCTCATGGTCACTATAATTTCCCTATATAGAATGTTTTGCAAAATTTATTTTTTTGCATGAGCTAGTCATGGTGTCCTGAAAAGGGGGTGTAAGAAGGGCATTTGATTGTATGTGAATGCAGATGGGCTTCCTATACATGTGTGTTTGTGAATGCTGATAAGACTGAATGTGGAGAGACAGGAGAGCAAGGCAGGTTAATGCTGGTCTCCTTCCTGCTGTCCTGGGGCAACTGCTATCCATTTTCTAAATGTAATGGCAGGGATTGAGGAATCTGTAGCAGATTTGGGCAGGAAACAACATTTTTTTCCCCCTTCACTGAACAAGTTTCAAGATTTGAAAAGAAAAAAATCCTATTCAGACTCAGGCCAAACCAAAGGCCACTCAAAGAGAGAGACCTATCCCAAAATAACCCATGGGCAGTGGTTATGGCACTTAGATGGATTGTAGAGAACCCAAACTCAAGTTTGTGCTTGGCTGGATTCAGAGCATGGATTTGAACCTCAGTTTTGGGGTGGGGATTTCTGTCTCTTCTGTTGGAGCTCTTCCAATGTCTATAAATTACTCTTTGGAGCTGGGACTTAAACCCAAGATCTTACATCTGAATGCTTTAGGCACTAGGGATGTAGGATCAGTAAGTCTCTATCTTTGCCCCAGTGATTAATTTTTCTCTCATTTTAACCAAAAATTTCACTCTTGCTGAGACCAGTGTATACATACTCATGAGGAGTTTTGATTTTGTCAGATTGGGAGCTTGTCTGTCTTTGGAAAGTACCAAACACTGATTTTCAGACTGGTCTCCCAGATGATGTCAACTTACCAGATCACAGCTGCTTTGTCTTATCTGGAAACAATGAAACACCTGGCACTGGCAAAGCGATTCAGGGGGTTATCACTGTAGTAAGGGGCTATGCTTCTAAGGGTGAAAGCAGATGTTGCCTTTTGGTGCCTGTGTGTCACCACACATTTTTTTATGGCAGTCCAAAGTGAGAGCAAATAGTCATCCATACCTTTTGTTGTGCTATGATGTGGTCATGACAAAAGGTAGTAATAATTTGTGCCACTCTATTGCAACAGATGTTTATTTGCTTTATGGCAGGACAGTATAGGCAGCCCAGGACTGCCTTGACTCTGAGACCACTACAAGCAGTGCTTCAGGAACCTAAGGGGCCCAATCCTGCACACCCCAGGAATTCCTAGGCAGAATCAGGCCACAGAGATGCTGGGGATGCTTCTTGGTAAACAAGGAAAGCTAGGCAAGTGCTCCCAGGACTTGGGGGCAGGGGACGGTATGCTGATCTTCCATGGGAATTCTAGGTTGCCCAAGTCTCAGGAGAACGTGTTGCCCAATGTCTTACAGCATCCGCATGGGTGAGACAATAGGTGAAATGGACCAGCTGTGCCAGGACACATCCTGCCGCAGCTGATCAACTTCCTCTGGTGATAACTATTTCTAACCGTAGTCATCTATCCAATACCTGGATAACATCTTTAAAGTATTTGCAAGAATTTCCAATAGACTTGAAAATTCCTTAAGTCCAGGAGAATTTGTGGGGTTAAACAAGGTTCTGCTGCTAACAGGTTCTGCAGTAAGGGAGAAGTCGAGAAGTAGTGAAGTCACATTTAATGTTGGTGACAATAACAATAGGAAGACTGAAAAACTTGTGAAAGTTGGGTTTTACATACAGACCTCATCTACAGTGGGCGCGTCTACATGAGACACTTTACTGTGCAGTAGACTAATTTACAGTGCAGAAAGCATCACTATCTACATGTGCAGATGTTTACTGCACAGTAAATTGGTCTACCCCATGGTTAATTTCCTATCTGCAAATGTAGGCAGCAAATTAAATGCAGAACAGTAACTGGACAGTAAGGCATGTATGGACTGATGAGGAAATTTGCTCCCTGTCAGCTGGGCAGCAGGTTGCAGGAGAGTGTTTCTTGCCCCTGGGACATTCCTGCTGCAAGGGTGGGCTCTGATGGTGGAGCCTGGGCTGGGACTATGTTCCCCTGCCCCAGCAGCTAAGAGCTCCTGGCCCTGGTTCTGCAATTGGAGTGGGGGCTGAGAGATTTCTCCCTGCCTCAAGAGTTCCTGCTGCCTGGGCAGGCTCTGATGGCAGAGCCTGGGCCAGGACAATGCCCTTTGCCCCGGTTGGACAGCACCCGGATGCCACTGGCTGAGCGGAGAATCCCCACCCAGCCGGGGCCTCACTGCTAGAGGTCCCACTGGTGGATTGGGGCAGAGGGCTGGGACCTGTCCTTCCCCTGCAGCTCTTTCCTATCCCCTGCCCCCAGTTGTGGAGCCAGGGCCAGAAGTTCTCTACTGCTGAGGCAGGGGGACGTCTGCTTCCAAATACCTGCATGTATAGACGCCTGCCTAGGGTGGGTTTACTCTTCCATAAATTACTGAGGAGTAAATCCATCTAGCAGCACTTGCACATGTAGATGCTCCCAGTTTCTAAGAAATTATCTATCAACTTCTGTCTTCATACAAAAGCATACATGCCCTTTATTTTTCTTTACAAAAAAGATTGGACATTTATTACCTTAGAGTCATTACTTTCATGGGGTCTCCTACAACCCCATGAAAGGGCTGTTTCAGTAGTTATGGAATAGGTGGAGTGCAGTGGTGTTATAGGTACATCTCTTTCTTGCTGAGATGCACAGCAATGTTAGGATAAGGATGGAGTAGAACCACCAAATCAGGTCCACAGTACCCAGGTACTTTCCCAGCAGTGGAGGAATCCCTGAAGTCTGGTATTCCTGGAGTTGTGGGTCTTCCACACCAACAGAGCAGTGTAAATGGGACTGTAATACAATAATGAATTAGATCTTTCTTTGAGGTCTAAAATGTTTGCCCAAGGCAAGGGATCTAAAAAAGACAGACTGTTTAAACAGAGGTGGTATGCAAAGACCAATCATGTTGAAGCTCTTGTATGTGAAAGAGATGGCTAAAATTAACTGTATTAAATTAGGTAGTTGTTATGGGCAAGTTTTGTGTGCATGCATGTGTGCCTGTAGTGCTGGTATAAGAATTTCTATTTGTTGCTTTATTGTTATTATTATTATTTTCAAATTCTGGTTCTACAGTAAAAGGCTTAGAAGAAAAGTTATCTGGGATTAAACCTGTCGTGTAAAAACCAATCACATTTTCTCTGTAGAGCACTGTTGACTTCCATGGTCTTTGCCTAGGCACAGAGCTCTATTTGAACCCAGGACATCCCAGGACTGGGATCTTTACCATTTATATCACCAGTTCCTTTTTTTTTATCTATTTCCCCTCTGCTACCCCAAACTTTCGCTATAGTCATTGTCTTTTCTTCTGTGTAATCCTTTATTTACAAGTAGTACAAGTGACCATTATATTTGCAAATATTAGTAAATAACTTCTTATAGCAGAAAATGAAAAGCCTGCTGAAGAATGTTTCAGAACAGAACATTGTTTCTAGCTGGCCTTTATCAGCGAATTGAAGGAACATCCTTGTTGGCGTGCAGGAAAATTCTGAGCTGCTGGCTGAATTCCACTGGTAAATGTGATGTTTGGTAAAAATAACAAAATACCTCTTGGAAAGCAGGTATATGAGTTCATTCTTATTTTCAGTGAGTGTGTGTGTGTGTGTGTGTGTGTGCGCGCGCGCTAGTGAAAAGGCTATCTAGATTAACAGTGTACTTTTTATTTTTTAAAGAGGAAGACCTCTTAGTTTTTAGAAACAGGAATAGCAGATACAGATTTCTGAGTGCTACAATTGAAGTGATTACTTATGCTGTAAAAGATTGCTGAGATCACATAGCTTATTTTTTATTTTAAGTAAAAGGGGTGTGCAAGTGTGAAGAGATTTTTTAACTTTGATTTTACATATCACTTCCACAACTTAGTCTCTTTTCAAGAAAGCCCACTACAATACAGTATTTTTTAATGCCAGATGCAAATATCAGTCCTTTATTTATTTGACTTCAGCATATAGACATTAGCACTACTATCCCAAGCTCAAGTCACACTACCAGATAGCTAAAAATTTGAACATGAGAAAAGGCAGCAGGAATAATCAGTTATCTTTCTTGGGTAGTATTCTTAAAACAGCTGAGCTCCCAATCCTACCCCATACTCTAGCAACATCTAAAACCTGCCCTTGCACTAACAATAACAAACAAATAAAAGCCTACCCAATTGCATAAGCTATTATAAACACAAAGTAGAGTTGCTTCCATATCTAACTAAATGTAGCTGTTTCCCAAGACGCATAACTTCAAACCAAACATTAGCGTGTATGAGTTGAACTTAAGGATAGAACAAAAACATTGTTTGAATTGGTTACATTTATTGTGCAAAACATCTTGTGGCTTTTTTGTAAACCTCATTCTAACGTTGTCTGGAAAGGAAAAGCAATGGTATTGGAGCACATTATTCCTTGTCCATTATATGTTTATTTGAACTGCTTAGAGCCCTCTAATTGCAGCTTTGACTTTTTCTCCTATAGATGTGTGTTTGTTTTCTTCGGATTTCTAATCCTGTTCAGTCTATCATGGAGTTAAACCATGGTGCCAGGAGTTCACAGAGTAAAATCAATTACATCTTCTTCACTTAGTGTGCAACTATGCTGACTGCTTGGAAAGCAAAAGAAAAGTGTCTTTGAGGGAAGAGGGGAACCTTAACAAAAAAACAAACAAATAATCCCCAGTCCCAGATCCTCCTCAATTTGTTCTGCTTCACTTAAGGTAAGATGTAGGACACTTTCCCATATGTTAAGAAACAAAAAAGAAAATAGGGTAATGCACTCCTCCTGCATTTGGGGCCAGGGCTCTCTAAACAAATGCTCCAGACTTGAGGGTTTGAATCTATGTTGTCTTGAAATCTGTATCTGATCTAATCCCCCAGCACAACAAGCCTACTTGCAAAGATAATGCCAACTGTTAGCCAAGTGTTCATTTGAACTTCCTCCAACTTGAAAAGGAAAGGAAACAAGAAATTCCACTTAAAATTCCAGTGAGTCTTGTATTTGTGAGTGACAGTTCTGAGGAATTCCAGATGACTTAACCCATTCTTTTGAACATATCCTTTGATCTCATTCAAATTTCCTTCTTATTTCACCTGTTCTCTGTTTATTGACTAAAGTCTAAGCAGGTGGACATACTAACCCCACCATGGGGCGCAACTGAGCCGCTGGAAACATTCAGTCCAGGGTTCATGTAACATAACTAGAATATTTGCATATAAATCTGAACCAAAGTAGCATAGGATTTTATACTGTGATTTTTTTTTATGGTGCAAAACCCACAATATAATTGTAACAGATGGAACAAATAAACACAAATAAAGAAACAAAACCCTGACTCCCTGTCAGCAATGTGTGTATTCTAAATGCTTTGGTCTGTGAAAGTAATGAGTTTAGTTCCTTGACCTCGTAGTTGCCAGAAAGAGTTCTGTAGGGTGAACACTTTCCATTCACACGCTACCCCATTTCTCATTAACACAGTTACAGTTTTTTCAATTCATGCATTTATATGTGAAGTTGGCCTTTAAGATGTCAAGCTACTAGACCCCTTCTCAACTGCAGGCAGTAATATAACAAGTGGAAGGGGGTTAGTAGGTCCTGACAAGGTTCTGGTTTTAATAGACTCAAAACAATAGCTGAACTCCAGCTGCTGGGTAGAGGAAGCGTGGTTGCAATAAGTGGTCTCAGTTATGGCTCATCTCATAGGAAGAGAAAAGACTGGCAACCTGAGACCTACTCCTGACTCTGCAACTGGCCCAATGTCTGACTTCAGGCCAGTCATATCACTGCTCTGTGCCTTTGTTTCCCCTTGTCCTATCTGATGATTAGTTTGTAAGCTCTTGTAGGCAAGGACTGTCTTACTATGCATTTGTATAGTGCCTAGTTCAATAGGACCTCCATCTCAAATGGGTCCTGGTGGTAATATTGCAATAGGAAGATAATCAAAATTGGCTGGTAAGGCAGTGATTCTTCTTCAGGGTACCGAGGCACCCTGGGGTGCCATGAGATCCTTTGAGAGGTGCTGCAGAAGATATGAAAATATAAGCAGATAAGGACAGAGTCAGGTTTTCTCTGTCTGGCTGGTCCCCTGTCCCCATAGCCTGGCCCCTTTGCAAGCACTGTAATAAATACATTTATTTGTGAAATAAGGTCAATTCACAAAAAGTTATGGAGGGGTGCCTTCAAACTAATGAGCAGTGCCTTGGGTCTAAAAGGTTGAGAACCAGTACTCCAAGGCCTCAGTCCCTTAATTAAGCCACTGCAGGCTGACTCCTGCATTCATGATGGGTCTGGCTAGAACCAGTGAAACTCCATGCATGTGCATGGTCAGGCCTCCAGGAGTCCATGACAGGCTCAGAGAGTAAGTTTCTAACCATCTATATAGTCTGTAACAACATCAGGTTTGGCTCATATACAGAAGCAGGGTCAGAGGCTACACTTTGTGCGCGCCCAAAACTCCTACTGACGTCAATGGAAATTTGGAGTATATTAGGAATGTACAGTCAGGATTCTGGTGTAGGAGCTTTTGACATATCAGTTAACTTGCAATACATCCCCAGCTGAGATGACAAGGTTTCCCTAATCCCAGCAGAAAAGCCCACATCAAGGTTTTACAGTTCATTACAAACCACTACAAAAAAACCTCACAGCTGACATTACTTAAGGGAAGGTTTAATTCTGAAAAACAGGCAGGTGGGAATTTATTAACAGGGGTATCCTTGTTTACAGGCAAAGTCTGTATAGGACAACATCACAGTAAAAGGAAACTGAGTTCACTGGGCAGGATCCCCATTCCTGCAAGGGCTCCTTTCAAAGTGGACACCACAGAGTTCGTGATGAATAGAAAGCAAGGAAGGCACAGTAGTTAAGCTGCTGCCTGGAGAGTGGTTTAGTTCTCCTCTTGACTACAGACTTCCCATGCGCAGAAGTCTGTGCATCACTTCCCTACCTGTTCAATGAAAATAACAGAACTTTCCCATTTCACAGGGGACATAGTGAGGCTACATGCATGAACCTGTAAAGTGCTCAAGTACTATTGTAATAGGGTCATATAACTTTCTAACTTTACTAGACCTATTTTGCTGTTCACCATTTAAAGTCTTTACATTGGCTTGTAATATTCTTCCAACTGGAAATCTGAAATATTTTTCCTCTCTATTGATTTAATTCTTTTTTTTTTGGTCAGGAAATAGTAATAATTTATCAGAATTGCTTTACAAGCAGCAATTTATCTCTATGGGAGGAAGTATTGTTATGGTAAAGTATTCATGAAATGTATGTTAATGTTAATGTACTATATGTGAGCTCTGCATAAAAAAAAGTTCAACAAAAATGGCCTGCCTATGGGACCTGATGAAGGCTTGCAAGAAAAACTGCACTGGGGGTATTGAGATGAATGAGTTAGTCTTTCTCTATTTTCTAAAAGAGTTACAGCAGGAAAGCCAAGTGTGGTGGACTTCGGGTATAGTCAGACTTGCTTGTATGGAGAACAGCTGCAGAACAGGAGGGTGAATGTCTTGACTTACCTGAAGGTGTACATGTCTAGAATTGAAAACACATGTGGTTAAGAGTACTGATTTGGGGTTAAGGAGTTCCTTGGCACATGCAATAGTTGAAAACAAAGGGACAGACAGGAAAAAAACTATTTATTGGCAATAGGTACTGACTTGCAATGTGACTGATCGTGAAATTAAAACCTGCTTTTTTATTTCTGTCTACTAGGCCCCATGAATGAGGTGGTAGTCCATAGGGCCTGTGTCTTGCTGACTGCAATAAGTCAGAAGATGCAGAGCTGAGGAGTTTTGCAGATAGGAAGAAAAGCTGCTTCTCACTATTAGCCTATTGATCTATCCAGTATCATAGATTCATAGAAAATTAGGGTTGGAAGGGACCTCAGGAGGTCATCTAGTCCAACCTCCTGCTCAAAGCAGGAACCATCCCTGACTAGATCATTCCAGCCAAAGCTTTGTTGAGCTGGGCCTTAAAAACATCCAAGGATGAAGACCCCACCACCTCTCTAGGTAACTAATTCCAGGGCTTCACCACTCTCCTAGTGAGAATACTTTTTCCTAATATCCAACCTAAACCTCCCTTGCTGCCACTTGAGACCACTGCTCTTTGTTCTGTCATCTGTCACCACTGAGAACAGTCTAGCTCCATCTCTTTGAAACCCCTCTTCAGGTAGTTGAAGTCTGCTGTCAAATCCCCCCTCCCCTCAGTCTTCTCTTCTGCTGACTAAGTAAGTCTAGTTCCCTAGCCTCTCCTCATAAGTCATGTGCCCCAGCCCCCTAAACATTTTTGTTGCCCTCTGCTGGACTCTCTCCAACTTGCCAAATCCTTTTTATAGTGGGGGACCCAAAACTGGACACACTACTTCAGATGTGGGCTCACCAGTGCCAAATAGAGTGGAATAATTACTTCCCTCAATCTGCTGGCAATGTTCTTACAAATGGAGCCCAGTGTGCTGTTAGCCTTCTTGGCAACGAGGGCACACTGCTGACTTATATCTGGTTTACTGTCTGTTGCAACTGCTAGGTCCTTTTCTGCAGAGCTGCTACTTAGCCAGTCAGTCCCAAGCCTGTAGCAGTGCATGGGATTGTTCCATCTTAAGTGCAGGACTTTGCACTTGGCCTTGTTGAACCTCATAAGATTCCTTTTGGCCCAGTCCTCCAATCTGTCTAGGTCACTCTGAATCCTAGCTCTACCCTCCAGTGTATCTACTACACCCACCAGCTTGGTGTCATCCACAAATTTGCTGAGGGTGCAATCCATCCCATCTTCCAAATTGTTAATGAAACCAGCCCAGGACCATCCCTTGGGGCACTCCACTTGATACTGCCTGCCATCTAGACATTGAGCTATTGATTACTACCCATTGAGTCTGATAATCCATCCAGGTTTCTATCCACCTTACAGTCCATTCATCCAACCCATATTTCCTCAGCTTCCTTGCAAGAATGCTGTGGGAGATGGTATCAAAAGCCTTGCTTAAGTCAAGGTGTATTGCATCCATTGCTTTCCCATCTCATCATAGTAGGAAATCAGGTTTTCCAGGCATCTCAATATTTTTCAAAATGTAGCTCTCTGGGTAGGTGACTCCATGATGTAACATCCTCAGGAGCTCATTGCTACAGTCCTGGTGTCAGCCAGAAGTCTGGATGGAGGATATTTAGAAGGAGGGAAGGAGAAGCTCTACTGTCTTCTCACACCTGCCCTCTGCTAGGGCTTCTCACATTTACTGTCTACCTCCTACTCCACTGTTGTCCAACTGCTATGCTCCAGGGAAGTGCCACGTGACAGTGTAGCAAAGAGAGCAACATGGGTGTGCAGCCCTGTCCCCTTAATATTTTTAAGCAGAGCTTTATTAAAATAAAACATACTTCAGGCAGCAGGAATAAAGAGAGGGATTCTCTACTTCACCCTGTAGTGCCACATTTTCTCAGATAATGTTGATCTCTACTGCCCTATAGCCTGCATCCCCAAAAATGCCAGCAATGACCTCTACTATTTTCTTGCATGAGCTGCCACAAACCCTGCAGTGCCTTAACCCTTATCACGGAAATACAATGACCCATTTCCACCATTCCCACCTGTAGCACTCAATGCCATCCACATTAGCTATAGCTTAGGAGTACCTCAGCCTAATAACATTTGCAGATACAACAATCCCTGTGATTCCCAGGTTTCGGTAGTACTAGTAGCATGATCAGAGCTGCAAGCGAAACTGTCCCAAAAGTCCGTGGGATGTATCTGTAAGAGACTACAGCAATGATGAAAAAACACTGCTGGTTAGGAGATGGATGGGAAATCTCTTCTACGGCATAATTTCTCCCTTTGTTGTTAATTTTTAGGGGAGGATAAACCACAGACTGTCCCTAGCTGTCTTTGGTCTCTGATTGCCCCTGTTGTTTATACCTACAGGAAAGACCTCATAAACAGAACTCTTTGCCATTCCTGATCTACCATAACAGTGCAGACCACCGCAAGTTGGTATAGTGGCACTTGCTGTCTCCGCAGGGCTCACTTCCATGTTATTCTGGTTCACTGCTGTGTCCAAGAACTCTCTGACTTAAGGCAACCAGATCCCAGAGAATCAGCCTACAGCCACCCCTGTGGCAAAGGACTAAGAGGGCCTCCCCTCACTGCAACATCTAATCAACTACTGGAAGTAGTTTCAAATGACGTGAGCACTTTCTCTTCTTATGAAGATCTGAGGTGTTTCTTTGAAAATGTTCCCAGGTCCTGCTGTTGCACATTGTTGAGAGACTGGTGTGGGAACCAAATGCAGTTTTCTCTCCTAACAGCACAGGGGGCAAGCACTGATTCACCAACACAGTCTTATTGTACCTGTCCAAAATTGCTATTCTCCTGGCCAGCGGAGAAGTTAGGAAATATTCCCAATGACTGATTTACCCAAAGTTCCATTTATTAAGTTGTGCTGATGCAGCAGTGATCTAACTGTCCCCCAAAATCAAGACGACAAAAAAGAACATAAGGAAATCTGGGCTTTTGTATTTCCAATTACCAATGCCATCTTTCCTGGCAAATTACTTTAGGGGAGGAGGGGAAGGAACTCTGCTGTCTGCAACCAATTAAAACAAAATCAGCCTTCAACCAAGTGTGGTTCATCATGTTTGAAAGCTGATTTTTAACTTTGCAGACTGCATGACTGTCTGTTTTTCACAGTAGACAGCATTCCTAGAGTTGTATGGAAATTGGTATGGTTTAAACCAGTGGTGGCCAACCTGCAGCACACATGCCACAAGTTTTCATGGGCAGCCTCTGTGTGTAGCACCTGGCAAACTGGCAAGGAAACAGACAGTACAGCATCAGATATGGCAAGAAGCAGAAAGCAGAGCAGCACACCGGGCAGGGGAAGGGGAAGGGGATCAGAGTGACACTCAGGAATGATACAGAACTAATTTATGGCACACCTGCTTAAAGGGGTGGCTGCCACTGGTTTATCTAAAGCATGTCTAAGATGAGGATTTGGGCACCTATACACATGCAGTGAGGCTGCTCTGACACACTGTAATTACAGCGTGTTGGAGCAGACTTGATTAATTGAATATGCTGGAGTATGGCAAGTACTGGACTCCAGCAGACTCCAGCATCATGTGTATCAGCATCCCTGCGCTGAAAAATAGTGGGTGGAGCACTTTAATTTAAACTTGTTCAACAAGTTCTAGTTAAAGTGCCCCACTGCCATTTTTCAGCATGGGGATACTGATACAAATGATGCTCCAGGCATTTTAATTAGAGCGGCTCCCCACCCACTCCTGGAGCACGTCTATAAACGCCCTAAGTTCTACTGATCTTTGCCATGTGTGGCTTCTATTTTGTGAGGTATTTACTGGTAGTAAAGCATTATGACTTTGCTTCCTAGCGCCTCTAAACAACACACACAGATCCTGCATGCATGTATATTCTACAAAGGACAGGGAATCTTTTGTTGCTGCACTTTCTGAAGAGCTTTTTTAAATAAGGGGGAAAATATATAACTGAAAAGAATAAACAGATGTTTGCTGTTACAGTTTAGGATACTGTGTAATCAAGTTTACAATAACCTCTTGTAAGTATAAACTAAGTTGTGAACAACATTTTCCAAGGTACTGCAAGGATCTCATTTTATTTCTCTTGTCATTTACAAGTAAATCCTATCTGGAATAGTTTACAGTTTGCAACGTATCAAAGGTCTCATTCATCTGAAGCTGCTTTTTTATCTTACAGTAAATAAACATACTGTTTTTTTGTTGCCCATACTCAGAGCGGAGAAAAAACCTCTCTACATTTTACTTTTCCAGTATTATACAATCTACACTACAGAGTAGCTAACAATTGTGGTGTCCCTTTTTTATTTTTTTACTATAACTTCTCTCCCTCTGGACTGAGCAGATACTGGGGACTGGCTTCAGCAGCTAGGAAAGCACTTTTTATCTCCTGCAAGTCATACAATACTTAAACCCCCCAAAAATAACAGTAACGAGGAGTCTTTAAAAAGACACAAACCCACTGGGGGCCTTTTGCTGTGCTTGGTGCCTGTTACTGGGCTCAACAGTAGTTCTTAGCTAGAAGATGGAGATGGCAAGAGCAACTATAAAAATAAAACTAACAAACAAACCCAGGTTTTCAAAGGTACAAGAAACTAGGTTAATTGCTGTAAATAGATAGAGACCCCATTATTTTTAATGGAAGGTATTGTTGCTATTATTTTTCATTGTTACATCATGATTACTGTAGACTGCTTCTGGAACTACTGTGCACAAACAAGGTGCATCTACATGTGGACCCCTATTAGGCTGGAGTAAACTAATTTACTCTGCAGCAGGATAGTACATCTAAACACAAAGGTTGTGTGGAACCTCTATCCTTGGAAGTTCCTGTGGTCAAATTTAGATATGTGCCTTAGATTTGTACTTACAAATACTATCCTGATGTAGAGTAAAAAATCTGTAGCTGAATCATGAGTATGTTTCAGCATGGGGGTTGGTTGGTTGGTTGCCTCCCTGCATCCTCATACCCCATCCAGCCCCTCTGCATCATGTTGAGCTGTGGGAAACAAACCCCAACACCCTGCCAGCTGGGGTTACTCTGACTGTGCTTAATGTGCAAATGCGCACCTGGGAGCAATAAGCTCCAGTGTGATAAGCACCAGAGTTTATTGCATCACATTAATAGGCATGTGTAGATGCACCCACAGAGGCCCTTTTCACTCATTTTCTCTTGAGTAGTAGATGTTTGTGTTCAGTTTTTTTAAAGAAAACAAATATAAAATATATAAGGGTTGATTTGAACATCAAACCTGATGATATTCAACACTGAGAAATGCAAGGTGCTCCACCTTGGGAGAAAAAAAAACACATTATGCTTATAGGCTTGGCAGTGCTACATGCATTAGCACCACAACCGAAAGAAACTTGGGGGTCATGATTGACCGCAAGGTGAACATGAGCCCCAATGCGATGCCACAACCAGCAAAGCAAATAAAACTCTGGCTTGCATCTATTGATGCATCTCAGGCAAGACCCAAGAAGTCAACCTCCTGCTTTGCTCTGCCTTGGTGAGGCCACAGCTGGAGTACTGCATCCAATTCTGGGCTCCGCACTTTAGAAAGGATATGGAAAAGCTTGGAAGAGTCCAGAGAAGAGCCACATGCATGATTAGAGGGCAAGAGAATAGGTCTTAAGAGGAGGGGCCGAGAGGCATGGGACTGTTCAGCTGGAGAAGTGAAGGTTCAGGGGTGACTTGGAGGCAGCCTATAAGTATATAAGGGGGGGTGCATCAGGAACTGGGAGAATGTTTGTTCACCAGGGCACCCCAAGGGAAGATGAGGTCTAATGGTCACAAACTGCTGGAAGACCGTTTTAGACTGGACATATGGAAAAACTTCTTTACCGTCTGGAATAGATTCTCCGCAGAAATGGTGCAAGCACCTACTCTGGATACCTTTAAGAAACACTTGGATGCTTATCTTGCTGGGATGATCTGACTCCAGCTGGCTTCCTGTCCCTTGGGCAGGGGGATGGACCTGATGATCTCACAAAGTCCCTTCCAGTCCTAATGTCTATGAAATCATAGGAAAGTAAAGCTGGAAGGGACCTTATAAGGTAATCTACAACCCCCTGCTCACAGCAAGATCATTCCTGATTGAACCTTGCCACCCAAGTATCGTTTCTAACTTGCTCTTGATAATATCCAAGGATGGAGTTTCTCTGGTAGCCTGTTTGCCAGACTGTACAGCAATATGATCTTGCCTGGTCTGAAACTAAACAGGGCCAGTAACAGAAAAGGTGTTTGACATCATCTCTAGTTGCATGTAGCTTTCCTGAGACTGCTTCACATCGAATCTTTTTGCACCCATACTGTTTGCTCCATGGCACCAATTCTGCAAAGCTTAAGGCACATATCTAAGTTTGACCACAGGAATAGTCTCATCGGCTTCAAATTTTTAAGGGTTTTTGTGGTATTGGATCCTATCTGTCTTTACCTTTCAAACTGATACAGGGGTGTGGGGGGCAGGGGGAATCTTCTGTGATGCTGATTTGCTATTAATCCAGAAGACAGCTATAGCTGGGCCACAGGGAAAGCAATGCCAGGAAATAATCGACAGAAACTGGTCTATTTGGTAGGTGGGTAACTATTTGGTAACTGGTCATGAGGTAAGAGTTTGGCTTTTTACACATTCTAAGGTCTAATAGGGGTTGTGAAGAAAAAAGGACAGAAGTACACTGCACTCAGGGCTTAAGCACTTAAGAAAAGAGATTTTTCAGAAATCTGTAAGCTGAGGAGCCACTTAAGTTAGATGAAGGAAAGGTGTTAAAGCCCTTAATGGATCCTTAAACTAGCTCAGCTCTTTAGATAGCCTACTGTCTAGTGGCCAAAATCAATCATCTGTCTGTCTGTCCTGCTAATGTTTGCCCTGCATGCGTGACCTGGTTGTTTTCTCTGAGAGTGATGTATTGCTGCTTGCTTTCATTGCTGACCTGGCCCTTCTGCTGTGGCGTATAATAGGCATCGGGTGTTAGCAATGCTCAATGCACACCTATGGTATCATCAGGTAAGAGAGTTGTTTCCTTGTCTAGTTTGAAAATCTTGCCTGGGGTCTCCAAGGGTAAACAGGCCACTAGCTTTGGAGCAACAGCAGTGGAAATGTAGGTACTTTGGATTTTTAAGCACCTGAGCAGCAGTTGCATTAGCGGTGCTAACATGATACACTTAAGTACTAAACTCCTCTGAAAAATCTGGCCCCAGATAACTTAAAATAAAAAACCCTAAAGATTCTAAGAGACCACCTGGTTGCAGAACTACTTAGTATTTCACTGAACGTGTATGACATAAAAATATTCATTCTTAGTCCAGTGAAAGACTGCAGCACCCATTATTTCTGTTGTGACTGTTGTAACTGAAGGCTCAAAGTGAGATCCCAGCTGAGTTATATTATGTGCTGCATGTTGGTATATTGATTTACAATCTAAAAGCCTTGTCCCTACAGCCCCTTAGGTCTAAATATATCTCTGTTTGTGTAGGGGCTCCCCACATGCATACAGCTACAAATATTTTAAGAGTTTAGCACAGTCCAAGCCTAAATAAGTAAGTCAGAGTGTGAAATATTAATATTGTCCTCATTTATGGTTGTTGAGCTATAAATTAAGTACCTTGCCTAAGGTCATGCCGGGGCCAATCCAGTAGTTAAGAGCTCAGTGCTAAATGCTGCTCAATTCTAGCGAGACCTGAGCAGCATTTAATGCCTTAAAGGACTTCATTTTTTAAAGTCCATATTTTTTTGCTTTTACAGCTTCTAAACTTTCTGTGCAAATTAATTGCAACTCTTAGGCTTACTGCAATCATACATGACTGTTGTGGTTTTCCCTGTTGTTGTTCATGTAAACTTTATGGTACATAGCTAAATCCTTTTAGCTATTATCTGTGTTTGCAAATGGAACTTACCTTTAATGGCTTAACTTGCATGCTGGCTCTTCTTTGAGGCCTAAGGCAAGGGTGACTCAGAAGTGTGTACTTCTTATCAAGTACTCTTGCATAAGTGGTTAGTTTGGACTTGCGTTGATCAGGAAAGAATCATGAGGTTGCAACCTAATATTACAGTCCTGCAATATTTTGTGTACATGCTTTAACAGTGCACACTATGGGCATTTATAGACATACTCGGGGGGGGACTTTAATAAGTGCAGCTCTGATAGCCACCCTAATTAGAAATTACCGGCGCATCACATGCATCAGTGTCCCTGCACTGAAATGGCAGTGGGGCTCTTTGAACGAAAGCTCATTAAACAAGCTTTAGTTTAAAGCACCCCACCACCATTTTTCAGCTCAGGGATGCTGATACACATGATGCTGGAGTCTGCTGGATTGTGGTAATTACTCCAGCAGACAATTAATTGAGTCTGCTCTGATGCACTGTAATTACAGCGCATTGGAGCAACCTCCCTGCATGTGAATAGGAGCCCTATGAATAGCTTTATTGAATGTATGCCCACATTTTTGCTGGATTGGAGCCTTAAGCACGTAAAGAAGGCCTTCACTAAAATGGATTAAGAAGTATATGACTTCCTTGATTTTGCAAAATCTATGCAGGATCTTGTAAAATTTTAGCAACTCCTGTATGTATTAGGGCACTCGTTTTTGTTTTTTTTTCCTTTTCACTTTTTACAAGAGAAAGATGAGTTGGGATTGAGAATGGGCAGGCCTCTACCTGCTACTGAAAAAACCCTGCACGCATACACTAAGCTGCAGTGTAAAGAACCCCCCTTCTTGGCATTTAGCTTTACTGGTATGACTCCAAACCATAAGAGAATGTAAGCGTCCGCCTAAGCTTCTTCCTCTATGGTCTTTCTTCCAGGACCCCTGGCCCAAAGGAAACATTTCCTACTTTTCATCTTTCTTGAAACAAATTGGCCGCATGCTGGCATGACTTGACAGTAGGTAAATTACCTAGAATTTTTATGTGTATTTTTAGTAGATAAGCCTATGATAAACCAAGAGGAAAAACCATGCAAGGGGCTTGCTGTCTGTTTAAAAGTATCTTTTAGATGCTGCTGAAGATTTGTTTTCAAATTCCTTTCTTCCTGAATTTCATTAAGTTTCAGTGTCACTTTCATTATTGACTTTATTGTAAATAGTAACTTTAAAGCACATTTTTAAATAGGTTTTCTTATACCTATATATGTTGATTTGTTCACTGACTGTGGCAGCTTGACTTTGTTTTACCTAAATATGTTTTAGCAATGTGTAAAGTTTTAGAAATAAAACTGGAATTTAAAAGTTCACAAATTAATCTAATAAGCAAGGTATCTGCTTGGCAGCATCTTCCATTAATTTATACAATGAATATGTCTGTCTATTTGGACAACTCAGTCTTTCTGGTGTGCTGTCAGAAAGGTGTCTTTTGGCATATTCATGTCTTTATTAGACTGGTTCCTCTTTTAGTGAATAAGAAGATTGCTCTGTAAAAACTTTCAGTGCTGTTTGCTTTCACTTAGATGATAATTGCTGACATTTTTTGTCTTCTTTCTACTCTGATAGCTCAAGCATTTTTTATGATTTCTTTTTAAAATGATCAGGCAGGTAGAAAAATGGCAGTGGGTAAGGTGTATTGTTCTGGTAAGTGATTGTCCTGCCACATTCTAGTTTTCTTTGTTTTCTTCAGTAATGTAAATATCCGGCCTCCCTCTTGGTTTTGGCTTAATCTCTTCCTTCAGCTCAGAGTTGTTTGTTTCAACTCTGTTAATCAAATGTGCATGCCTGTTTTGTAGGTGAATTTCTAAACTGTTATATAGTTTCGTACCGCTTTTTTGTTTTGTTTTTTAAAGCAAGTCTGTTCTTTGCAAGTCCCATTCAGCTTGTCCACCCAATCGTGATTATAAAGGACTTACTGGCTCATGATGAAACCTTTTTGTTTTTAGCCTCATTCAGGAGTTCTCTGTTCTTGAACTGACACTCATCTGTAATTGCCCTGGGTAGTTTGCAATACGAAAATGTAGATTTCACATGTCTGGTTGCGGCTGAAGCTGCGGTAGCTTCAAGTTTGGCTGCTTCTTGGAAGCTGATTAACCCTCACTGTGGATGAGGGTCCACAGAGATCAAGCCTGTACTCGGGCCTCATCCCATGAGCCACCAGGGACCTCAGCTGGTGGCAGAGCCATTGCCATGGGCATGCATCTGGTGTGTTTCACAGGCATCCCTAACACCTGTCCCTTCTGTCAGTAAAGGGACCCTTGGCACATGGCTACCTTGTGTGTGCCAGGTTGTAGCCAGTTCACCACGTCCTCAAGAACCTCTGCCTCAGGTTCTGGCTGCACTACTTCCCACACCCCTTTCTTGTGCATCCCATGGCCCCACCAAACCCAAGGACCACCTGATCAACCTCCTCCTGGCTGTGCCCAAGCTTGCCATCGACCTGACTAGGAAGGAGGCTCTGGCTGGGGGCACCCTCTGGTGACTGTGGGGCTGTCTTCCAGTCCCTCATCCATAAATGTCACTGGGCAGAGTTTCACCGCATGATGTCCACTAGTTTCTTGGACTCATTAGAGGGTCAGTAGGCACAGACTGGTGTGCTCTGCTTGGTGTCCCCACTTGGACACTCGTTATTAACTTTTAACCTGCTCCCCCATTCCTGCTTCCACATTTGTTGTCCCAAGAAATCAGTTGTTGTGCCTTATTAAGAGGGACTTACAGTGTTCCTGAGGGCCCTGACGTCCATTGTTACAATGGCACAACAAATGGGTCTGGACACTGACTAAATTCACAGTGTGAGTGGATGACAATGTCTTTTCAAGACAAATAAGGCGACTGTGAGAATGCCATATAGGCTGTCATCCTCCTGCACCTTCACCCTCCTCTTTTTTTTCCTCAGTCTCCTTCATGTTTCTTCTGTCTGTGTTGCCATTCTTTGTGCTCTCTTCTGTCCCTGTTGTATTCAGTCTGTTTCCTCTTTTTTTCCTTTCTCCTTTCAGCTACCTAAAAGCCTTCCTTGTTCTCACCTTTCTAATCCACTGTCCCTCCTCTCCCCGACCTTTGCTTCCAGTCCCACATTGCTGATCAGGTGGATTTGGTACCCAACAGCAAGTCCCCACTTGCTGGACCAATTGCCACTAAAATGGGCCGTGTTTTAAAACAACATGACTAGTAATAATTGCAGTTGGTCACACATTCTTAGTTGGAAATGTTTGGTGTGTAAATCTCAGTAAATGATAATTTGACACTGAAAAAAGCACCTTGTTTAGTCTAGAGCCATAAGTAAACTGGGCCTTACATCTTTGCTTTCAAGCTGCAGTCATGCCTTGTTGTGTAATTGCAGTTTGCATGCCAAAGGGATTGCGTAGAAGTGCTAAACAGATCAAAGTTACATTCATTTAGCCTTGGCTGTCTTAGCTTTAATTAGTAATGAAATTTTAGGAGACAATACCACATTTGTGAAATGAAGTGAAACTACAGTGGTGTCACAGCAAACAGCAATGTAGCTACAGTTTCTTGCCTTCGTCAGTAGCAGTAACTAATTTGGGATTTATATCATTTACTCAAGAAAAAAGAACATTTCTAAAATAGCACAATATGTGAAGTTTAGGTTATTTAGGTTCAGCCTCTAATTCACAGCAGGAAAAGAGAAGCCGGTCAAAGAGGAATGCTCTTTATTTTGTGTTCTGGGGAAGAGAGGCAGTTGTAGCCAATAGTCTCAGTAAAAGATGGCGTACTTGGATGGATTTTGTAAAAAGTTTTCTGGCTATCCTATCATTGAGCTCTTGCCGTCCATTCTAAATAGTCCTGCACAGTTTCCACCTGCCCGTCTGCTCCCTCCCCCCTGCCCCAACCCACTCCATAAAATGAATCTGGACTTCAGTTGTCTGCCTCATCTCCCAACACATTCATTGTGCCACGTGGGACAAGACATCTGTCATATCATCCCACCCTGGATCTCTCCTACTTAGCTTCCTTGTTCTTCATGTTGTTGCCACTGCTCTCAGCCACGTTTCTAGCAACCTCTTTAATGGTATCACCTGCAGTCTACAAGAACAATGGCTGCTCAAAACCTCTGGAAACTGGGCTAATTTCTTGAAAGGTTTGTCTATATTACAAGATACCACTGTGTTTGAATGTGACAGTAACCCATTGAGTTGGATGACATGAATCTCCAAATGACCACTGTTGAGGTTGATCAATAATGTACAAGTTATGTTTTAAACTTCAAGTTGCATATATATATTCAGAATCAGTCGGAAAGCACATTTTCAGATCACATCTACCATGGGAATAAGGGCACAGACAGACAATAAGGCATGGAAGTGTAACTTGTACCAGTGTAGTTTTGCTCCTGATTATTTCATGGGCTATCATAGTGTGTCTGGTGCATCTTTACACTGGTGTAATGCTGAACATATCATCTGTCCAGGACTTCAGTTGTTCTAGATTATAAAGACAGTATATGTATGGGGGCAGGGGGGAGTTGGATGACTTGTGAACTAGATGTAGCAATTACCGTATTTTTTTTGTATACCATATGCCTCTAAATAAGACAGCTTGTTTGGGGAAGGCAGAATGAAGAAGAATTTTTTTTTTTCCAAAGTCTTAGCTGCCGCAAGATGGGCTCAGCATGGCTGAATGCTGCCTGTGCAGCAGGGGTAGAGTTGACTTTGTCAGTGTTACTCAGTGTCTAGCCACAGCTTCAGAACTACACATTTAACTCTGTCACAACCACTGCTAATTGGCAATAGATTTTGGCTGCCCATTCAAAAGGTACTGCTAATTTTGCAGCATCTGTCACTTAAGGGTGACCCTTAAGGCAATTTGTAGATGTGCTCACCCTTTTCTAAACCATGTTAACTGATTTTCATCGTGCAGTTCAAATCAAATTTCAATTTAAATTAAATGTTAATGGACAATCAAAGGAGTATGCCCCCTTCTTCACAGACCTGTAGCCCATGTGCTTGGGCAGGGCTGGTGGCTTAGTAGTCGGGACACTATCATAGTGAAGTGTTGTTGTTGTCCAAGGCTGGGGTGGGGGGTTGAGTGCCTGTGTGCATGCATGCACATGCCCTAGCCCAGCAGGCCAGTCCATGGGGAAAGGAAGGGGCAGGGGCTAGATCGGGACCCCCACAGTGAGGGGAAAGTGCCACAGAGGCAGGAGCAGGGGTAAGTTGAATGGGGCCCCAGCTGGGTGGGACTTACTGCTGGGGAGGTGCACCCCCAAATAATTCTTTTTCCCTCTGCCTCTATCTGCCCTCCCTCCCTTCCCTCCCAACAGACTTACCTGTGGGATAGGGGGTGGGGGAAGGGGTGATGGCAGTGCACAGTAGATCTTGGGTTGCTTTTAAATGCCAAAGGTAATCTCCTACTTAAAAACGTACTTTAAAAAAATGCTAAACTAAGGCTAAAACCCTAGCTGCTGCTGAAGACTGGTTTCCATGGGTGAACATATGATTCTGAAAAGAGTTAAAAAGTTTCTATGACCTTGAAAAAGGATGGGAGAGACCAAGAACAGCTAGCAAGCAGCAAAATTGCCCTAAGAAAGGTTAGTTTATTGCAATATTAAGACCATTAAAAAGTAGAGACAGTCATTAACACCTGTGGGATGAAGAACAATTCGTTATTAAGGCAATTGCTTCCCTCAGCTGCCTGAACAGTAATGTCACAGCTGGTGCACCATGGAGCAGGAATCAAACTAGGGTGCTTCTATCCTTGGCAGAAAATCAGTTTCCCTGCTTAATACAGTTTTGAGGGGCTGATTTTGTGGTATGTGAGAAAATATGGTATGGACTAATCCAATTTTTAATCCAATTTATGTTAAACAGATGAAAATTGTTTGTGGGCCAAGCCTTGGGATTTATCTGTGGGTATGCACAGTAGCCACACTACAATATGAAAATTAGCTGACAGCTGTAGGAGAAGCTATTGTCTCCTCTGTTCATTTAGCCCAGCGGTTCCCACCTCTGGGTTGTGACCCAAATGAGGGTTGCAGGGGCAAAGCTAGTGGCAGTGGCACCGCAGACAAAGGATGAGCCCCATCGTGTGCTGGGAGCTCCCCAACCCCTGGGCCACCACTACCACTGCACTCTGATCCCAACAGTGGGTTGCAGCAAAAAAAAAAAGGGTGGGAACCACTGATCTAGTCTGTGTATGTGAGTAGTTCCAGTTAAGACAGTAGGGGTGTATCAACATATGCAATTAGTGTACTTGGGCTGGCGGGGACACAGGGACTTAGCCCGAATTTTTGGAAGGTGTTGTGGGGGAAGCTTTCCTGACTTGGCAGGCATCTCCAGCCCAGCTAGGGGGAGACTGGGTTGGCCCCAAACACAGGGGGGAGGGGCACAGCTGTCCCAGTTGGGTGGGCAGCTGCTTCCCAGCCACATGGAGACTGGGATGTGTCCTGATCTCCGCATGGCTGGGAGGCAGGATTCTGCCAAGCCGGGACAGCTCCCCCCAGCCCCCCATGGCCCCTTGCTGCCTGGGCTGATCAGAAGCAGTTTGTTCCTGGTCAGTGTCTACATGTGCGGTATGGCACATCAGTTAATGCACAATTTTTCGAGTACTTGTATCTACAGGTACTAGAAAATGGTGTATTACACTAATCCTGCACAGTAATTGCCACACATATAGGTGGTGATGCTTTACTGTGCATTAGATTAGCCTAAAGCTCAGTAAAGCATCTCATATAGATGCACCGTAGGAGTCCCTCAGCTCCACTTAGTGAGCTTTAGATCAAGCCCTACTTGAGGGGGAAGCAAAACCAACAAAAATGTGATACTACTAGATTATCATATACAGGAATACCTGTATGATAATCTAGCAAGTACCGGCCAGGGGTCAACGACCACCCGCGGGCACCACCAGCAGTATTGGCAGTGGCCAGCGGCAATTGTGGACCGCCCACTTTTTGCAGGGGGTGCACTGCCATGCTCAGGGGGTTCACGTGCACTCGAGTGCACCCCATACACGTTGCCCCTGGCAGTGAATAATATAAATTGGGCTTCTGTGTTGCTGAAACTGGACTTGAAATATGTAAAATAGAAATGAGAAATAATTTGGACAACGATCATTATTTCAGATTATTTGAAATCTAATTTTCTAATGTATAAATAATTTTTTATTGATTAACTTTTTCACACAAGCTCATAATTTACTATATATATTACTATAATTGACTATATATTTACCAATATATAGTTAATTAATTAAATTAAATACCTGTACAATAGTGCTGTGATCTGCTAATAATTTGAACATTTTTTCCAAAATTGTTTCTTCTCCAAAGAGGTTTTACATGTGGCTTTTTTTTTACAGAAAATCATACCCCATGGTGTCTCTTACCAGGTTTTAATGTTCAGTTTAATTTTTTTTTTCCCCTTTTTAAAGGTCTATTCTGGTAGTAGAGGTATTTATATGACTTAATCTGGCTTGGATAAAAATGCACAGCCTGTTTAGATAGTTAATCGAAACTTTTTTTTGTTTTTAGGGATAGATCATAACGGTGACTGGAGAAAGCTTTGCTCCTTTTACTCTGCTTAGTAACACTCGGATCCAGGCAAACTCAGTCCTTCAACAACATTCTTTCCCCATAGCTGTCTGATGTAGTTCCAAGAACTTCAAACACAGGAACCATCCAAAGTGCTTAAAGTCAAAATGGCTGGGATTCCACTGTCAAGGGAACCCAGAATAGCGACAGTGCAGTGCAGCCTGCCGGTTACTTGTAGGACTGGAAAGAAATTGCTAGCTAGCAAACTAGATCATAGTCTTCTCAAACCCTTCTATTTTTCTGCCCATCTGTGAGGCAGCAATACTTGAAGCAAGTTTCAGAGATCAGCACCTGTAGATCTGCTTCAAATGAACAAGACAATCTCATGACCAGTGTAGACTTCTGCAGTACCAAAAGGAAAATTAGGAGGGTAGGAGCTCTTTACAAAAGATGCAAAAGGAAATAAGGTGTGAATTGCTGAAGAAAATATAGTTGTCAGAATTCAGGATTTTGCTCAAAGTCGTGTACTTAGAGAAGGAGAATGACTAGGGTAACAGGGATCATGTAGCATAGACCTTGGAAGGTGCATGCACAAATATGATGACCCTAACAGCAGCATTAGAATTGAGACTTCTGCCTATACTCCATCGTTATTAACTAGCAAGCAAGGTTAGTAAGACCTGCATGGTAGTCAGTTCAATGGAGCCATTGCCATGGCCTAAACCAAGTCCAAGACTCTTTGTTTTTTATTTGCAAGTCTCCTCCCGCTGTTGCCTAGTAGCAAAACACGGAGAAAGTTATGGTCTCAGATAGCTGACTTCTCAGGTAGCTAGACCCAATCCCACTGAGGCCTTTGAATACCAGGATAGAGACCTTGATTTGGACTCTGTATTCAACAGAGGTACACTGATCCATATGGTCCCATATCAGATTGGCACCCATATGAGGGAAATTGACTATCAGCAATCCACTTTTTTAGGCTATATGACCGATTAATGCCCCTGATAAATGCCCCGTGCATGCATGCAGCCACAGCATATCATGCAGGCAGCCTAGAGTGCAGCCTGGCAGTGTGGACAGCAGCCAGGTCCAGCTGCTAAGTCTGTTGTGAGGGAAGGGGCATGGGGGCAGGGTGGATTGAGACAACAGTCATGAGGGATGGAGTGGGGCAGGGGCTGGTGCTGCACAGCTGGGACAGGGCGTGGGATGGAGCTGCGAGTGGCTCGTCCAGGGGGCAGGAAGGGAGGGGGTGGTGGCTCCTGCTGCTGCACGCACGAGAGGGCATGGGGGCGGTGCTCCTGGATCTGTGTGCAGGGCAAGAGCAGGCTGCTGCTGTGGGCTGGGGCCAGAAGGGATGCCAGGCTCTTCCCAGCATGGGTGCTGGGCTGTGCTCGGGGCAGGCAGCAGCAGTGCTGGGAGTGGAGGCTACGGTGAATTTTGAGGTGGCTGCAGCCACCCCCCATAGTCCGCTCCCAGTGCTGCTGCCTGCTCAAGCACAGCCATGGCACCAACCTCCAACCAAGAAGAGGCGCCACCCTGGCCCCAGCCTGTAGCGGCAGCTGCCCTCACCCTGCATGCAGAACCAGAGGCATGCACCCCCTATGCCTCCTGGGGTGCATAAACCAGCAGAAGCTGTCCCCCCACATACCCCCCAGACAATCCACTCCAGGCTCCATCCCCAGCTCCACCCCAGCCCCACTCCCTCCCTCACTATGGGGTCCTTGATCTGGCCCCCCATGCCCCTTTCCTCCCCCTCACCCCTTCCCCAACAGCAGACTTACCAGATGGATGTTGCTCTCTAAGCTGCCCAGCTGCATATCGGAATCGGATCAGTATCAGCCGATGTGGTTCATTAAAAATCGACCATCAGCATCAGCCCCAAAATTCTCTATCAGCGCACCCCTAGTATTCAGTTGCAAGCTAAATCAGAGGTGAACTGTTCACATCCAACTGAGTGTGTTGAACCAGATGGAGCTTTTACAAAACAGTTAAGGTTACAGAATGTCTTTCCTCTTCAGTTTGGCACTGTAAGATGCAACTTTCTCAGTCCAGCAGAGATCAAACACCTATGTGAGACTTAACTGGAGAAGAACAAAAGTGATGCTCTTTTCTTGGATGTGAATTGCAAGTCACACTGGAAGTCATATAGATCATCACAGCCAGCCTAAGCACAATAGATGGAGTGCAATCTTTGGGCCAATCATGGTTAAAGTGGGGACTTTTCCAAAGCTTTGTCTGTTTGAACATTAACTGGCAGCGAGGAGGGGGCCCCATGGTCGTAAGCAGATTTAACGATCTGAGCATGAGTTGAAGGAAGAGGATGTTGTGAAGGGGGTGGACTCTTAAAACACTTCCATCTTTCCACTAGCATCACTTTTATTCTTCTCCAGTTAAGTCTCACGTAGGTGTTTGATCTCTGCTGGACTGAGAAAGTTGCATCTTACAGTGCCAAACTGAAGAGGAAAGACATTCTGTAACCTTAACTGTGGAGTGAATACCTGAACCAGCCCTGCAGTTGAGTGTCTTGGTGACACCAGCCCCTGCTAGTTAGTACATAACATGATCTGTGACCCCTAAGTGTCAATGCAAGCACTCTGAGTACTCTCCTGTCTTTAGTACTTCTTTGCACTCCCATAAGCACTTGCATTTCTTGAGTAACTGAAAATTTCTCCACAGAGAAGTGGACTTACTCTGAGCACAAAGCTTCTCATGGTTACAACAAATGATCAACCCACTAGTTCCTAAGTTAGCTTCCAGGGGCAGTCCAGGACAAAGGTAAAAGCTAGCGGGATCCTTGGTGAGACCCCTCCATACAAATGTCCTGCTTTCAGTTGCAACAACTGCTGGACTTCCAGATAGTAAGAAGAGGTGCTTTTGGTCTCCATTTTCTCTGGCTGTAGTGCCTCTTTGCTGCTCTCAGCACCCTCTTTGGCATGCTGGACTCAGACTTCTCCCTCAGACTTCTCCGAAACTGTGAACATCTTCTCAGTCCCGAACTGCCTGGCCAGTTTTCTGATGGGCCAGGCCAAAATGGCAACTGCAATGTGAACAGCTGCAGAAACTGTCTTGAAGGGGCTAGCTCTGATGCTCTCCAGCTCTTACTCTTCCTGGTTTGGGGGTATCATATTTGAATTTGGACACTTCACCCTGAAACAAAACGTGGATCAGTTTGTGTTGCACAACACAATACAACAAGGGGCCTTCTGTAAGGTAGAAGATAGACATCTGGGCCTACATACGTGTGGGGGAGGTATGGGGGAAGGGGCTTCAGTTTCAGGGGCTTCAGTGGCATGGTTTTTTTTTGTTGCTAACAAGTGTTTCATGCTAGAAGGGTTGTTCACCTTTGCACTGTCGTCATTTCAGACTTTTTATATTTGTATAATAAACGTTTAAAAAGTCAAAAAACCAAAAAAGTCTCCAGTTCCAGATCCCAGAACATTTCCTGCGGGACCTTCCCAAACACTGCTACAAGGCTGCTGCCTGCTGTGCTTGCTTTCTGGCAGCCTTGGGGTCTTTCCTCACTTTACATCCCTTCTGACTTCAGAATATGGCTTCCTCTTCCAGCTCTTTGGTGACTGCTCAATCAGCCGTACACTGACTGACTACTGAGCTATGTAAGAGTTGGGCTGGATGTTATTTATTTGTTTGTTTATGTTGTCAGAAAATGCCAGTTTGTTGAAACCCCATATCCTAGCTTGACTTTTCCTGTCCTTAGTTCTTCTAGGGTGGGACCAATGTTTAAGTGTAGAGAGACATAAGGAAAAATGCATTGCTGCTGCCTGTGCTGAATTGTCGTATAGATGGAGGACTTCCGAATGAGCAGTCTGACACATTTTCAGAGAATATAATTCACTTTGAAACAAATCGTCCTGAACAAGAAACTCTAAAATAATTATGCAAAGCCACCGCAGGTTTATACAATATCCTGTTGAAGATCTTGCTGAAAACTAAATGTATTATGCTTTTTCTGTGTGGTTAAATTGGACTACTAATGTTGAACTGGTTCAAAATGAAGAATACTTTGATGCTTTTCTGTCAGAGTTTGCGGTTCAATATTCACACTTTCCAGGCTCCAGTTAAATGATTTAATATTCAGTATAATGCCTTTCATCTGTCACTTGGATAAAAGAGATCTTGTGAACAAACTGCCAACAAATAAATGCTACATTTGTCCAGGTGGACTTTGGCCAGGCCTGGAAAACCCATCTTGCCCAAATACTCAGGAACAATTGTGTAACCCAGTGTGACCCATCTTTGGTACCCGAAAGAGAGAGAGCACATGGTTGTGATCATACCTGCAGATATTTCATTTAAAATATACTGAGCCTTTTTTTATTTTTCAATGGGGAGAATTTCTGAGAGAGAAAGTTACTAGCCTTCGAAATGTCTCTGAGTCCATAGGTATTCCTTAATTTATTTTTTTGTGCATAAGACTTTGTACACAAACAACATTCAAGGATACCTTCAACCACTAATAAACTGCTTCCATCTCTGGAATTAACTATGGCTTCCATTTTAACAATGTGTAGCAATGCTACATAGCAATTAATTAAAGACTGGAAAAGAAATAGTACCAAACACATTTGAAATCAGGGGGAAGAATTTAGGAAACAGGAATGTAACTACCCAGGTTAGGATTTAACCAAAGTACTGGGCCATGTACACAGATCTTTAAGACCAGAAAGGACCATTATAATCATCTTGCCTGATCTTCTGTCTAGCACAGACCGTGGAACCTCGTCTAGTAACTTCTGCCTCAAGCTCCTAAACTCTGTTTGAACTACAGTATAATTTTAAGAAAGACATTCAACTTTTAAATACGTAGGTCACAAAAATCCTATTATATCCTTAGATCATTGGGGGCCAACCTTTTGGGCATGCATGATACAAATTAGGCCCTAGATCCTCTCCAAGTCTGATCCCCTTTCTATACCAGATTTGCTGCTCTGCTTTCTGCCCCCTACCCTGTTCTCTGTACCCAATCTTCTGCTTTGCTTTCTGTTCCCTGCCCTATCTGCCCCTGTGTTGCTACATGTAGGGGCTGCCTATACTACTTGTGGCACATGTGCTGTCACTTGACCATGCCTGCCTAGGTTATCTGATGCTTGCTTTCAGAACCTGCACTTTAATGCTACTTTCAGTTTCCAAACATGGCTTTGTTGAGAAAAGTCTTGTGAGATGCAACCTTCTACCAGAAATCTTTTCCTTATGTAATTACATGATCACCATGTTCAAGACTTGTCTTAAATGCTCTTGAATAAGCTAGATAGCTGACATCTTTTGTCATGGCCTCCAATGATTCTTGTAGCTGGTTTCTTAGAATCTTCATTGAACAAAGTCATCTTCTGATTATATCCATCCTTTTGCTTTTAATGATTTACCTCTTCATTCTCTAATTAAGGAAGCCCAGAGGCTGTGTGGGGCAGCAAAGATGATTCATTATGAAAGGAAGCACAGTTAAAAACAAATGCTGTGAGGTAGGGTTATGATTACAGTTCCAATGAGGACACTGCGTGTCTGGCATTACTATTTTCTATTGTTAAGCTCGTCCATGAAAATTGTTAATGAATAGGTAAGGACTTGCACACTTCAGTTCCACAAAACGTTACATTAAGATGTTGTGAAGCCACTCAAAAAGCAAGCATCTAAATATTTAAATTGGCTATATGCTCTTTTGAGATTTTTTTTTTTTGTGCTTAAAGGATCACTTCCTTTGATTTAGCTGTTCTGTGGTGTTCATTTGCTACAAAGGAGATTTGGTCCTTCCCAAGCAGAACAGCTCCACTGAATGATCAAAAGCGATTTCAGTTAAAATACAAACCAACAAATTGTTTTCTCATTGTCCCTAAAATCCCCAAGGAAATGTCACATTTTTCCAGCCACGGTTGCTGCTCTCTTTGTCTGTGTGTGGTCCCAAGGTATTCAAACATGTCCTGGGAAGAGTGCACCACCAGGGGGAAACAGAGAGCTGAATACTGTCATTCCCATGGGAAAAGGTATCTCCAGAAATAGGAAACTCGGAAGTTGTTTTCACTTGTAGTTGTGAATGCACAACTTTTTATGCAACTTTTTCCCCCATGAACTACTCAATGTCCCAAAAAAAGAAAGACAAACCAATTCTCTGCCATCTAGAGTATGATTTGGTGTGAAAGCCAGAGTATTCAGGATGAAGGCTGCATAGGGCAGTTCTGAATCTATCTCCGGAATATTTTTGACTTGATTCTGCAAGCACTTATGCAAATAAATAATTACACTGAATTCAGCGAGACTGTTAATATTATTCACATACAAGACTATTTGTAGGATCAGAGCCTCAGTGGAAAAGGGGACTCTAAAAGGGAATTCTGTAAGGTCCTTTATAAACATAAGTGATGCTTAAAAATTGTTCTTAAGCAATAGAATTTACTGGATGGTTTTCTTAGGCTTTTTTTATCCTAGGTACAAATCAAGTACACTGTTTACAAAAAGGCTTCATTTGCAAAGGGCTAATAAACTTGTCATTTTTGAATGGATGGTTAATCAATTGTTTTAAAGAAATGCATCTGTCAATAGCTTGCTTTTTAATTAGGCTCCTACATGGCCTGCAAAAGGAGAGACCCTACATTCTGCAGCATTATTGATTTATTTTATCTTTCTGAAACACATTCCTTACCCACCCCCCAACTACACATGCAGTTCGGATCCACAACTGAAAATGCTGTTGATGTACTATTTGACAGTGATTATTTTATCACTGATTAGTTTTGATGTGGAGCATTTCTCACTGGCTTCTCCAGAAGGCCCTGTTCTTTGGATTTCAGCTGTCATGAGTCAGGGAAGTCTTACCTGCTCGTGTTGTTGGTACAGGGAGCACAGCTGCTCGTGCTACTGTCATCAGTGCTGCTGTAGCCAAAGCTGCCTTCCCTGTGCAGAGAGCCCAGGCAGCTGCAGCAGACAGGGAGAGAGTCCCTATGGCAATAGCAACCCCCTGCTTTGGGGTCCCTGGGAGATGCCACTCCCCCCATCCCCCGCTTTCCCAGATATGCTACTGGGTACATTGCTGTGCCTGATTCGAAAAAAAAACTCTCCAAAGGGAAGCCATTCCACCCTGCCCCCAGATGCACAAGGCTGCTTCAGGGGCTAGGTGGGGGCAGTGCGGGGTTGCTCCTGACATGGTAGAGACTCTGGCAGCGAATTCTGGTTCCCCCTCATAGTTGACGCTCAGGGCCTGTGCCCCACTTACTGCACTCTATTTATGCTGCTGTCCCTGATGTTGGGGAGAGCAGGTGGAGACCTAATTGGCAATAGAATCAGCCGAAAGTGATTAGTTTTGACGTGGTAACCCATGAGAGTTGGAGTACTGGAGAGGTCTGATCATTTTTTGGTCCAACTAGGTCACCATTTCAGCTGTACTTCACATCCAATTAATTCTTTTGAAGAACAGACTTAGGAAGTGGGACTCTATCAGCAGTAAATTGCCATACTAAACATGTCAAAAAAAAAAAAAAGGAACAAAAACAAAGCCACAGACTGACTTGGGAAGCAAAATTTTGGCCCAGAAAATTCACATCTTATGTAACTATATAAGGGTGAAAACTTTTGTTCCTTTGCACGATAGGTTGGGTAAAAGGAAAATCACAATCAAGTTGAATTGTGCTGAGCTTTAATAGAATTTGTCTTAATGTTGGCAGTTTTTGTGGGGGTGAAGTGGGTGAAGCCCCCATTCTGAATGTGGGGCCAAGAAGGAAAAACTGTTCTCTGAATTGCTGGTCAAAGCCAACTTCTTGCAATCCAACCGCTCCTGGATTTTGCACAATCTTGAAATGGAAGATCAATTCATCCCTGATTGTGACTCATAACTTCTATATTTTGAAACTGTAGTGATGAAATATTGGCCTTGTGTTATCTGTTAACTCTCTGGCTGAAAACTAAGCCTGGCAGATCATCAGTTACAAAAGCTAGTAAGACATTAATATAAACAGAAAAGGAGCAGTTGGATTAGCCTGACTCAGAGCAATCCAGAGCACAGAGTACGAGTTCACGCACTAGCCAACTTTGTCTTTTAAAATCTGGTAATCATTGGTATAAGAACTGGAGGAAATGCCAGCCCAGTGTTTCATCAGTGCTGTGCATTGGGTTGTCATGTGGCAGACTTGACGTTGGGAGCTGGCTTAGGCAAGTTTCCTGGCTCTGGTGGCTGATGTAAAATGCCAAGCACGCTGAATATGATGATGCACTAGGTGTAAGTGTAAGCAGCATGTGACTGCTTCTTAGAATACCCCTTGCTGGTGGATTAATGGGAGCGCAGTGGCACTGGCTATGTGCGAGAGTTGTTTGGTTCACTGGACAGGCATTCAGTAAAAACAAATGGAATGTGATGGCTAAATCAAGTACCTTAACACATGATGGGCTTAGTAATAATGGACAAAATGTTTAGTTTGTGGTGAACAGTTTTTGGCTTTTTATTGGAATTGCTGGTGTGAAGAGCTGGCAAGAGTGTAAGTAAAGTGGAAACTATGAGATATAGACTGAAAGAAAAATGTTCAAAGTGCTATTGTAGGGCGCTTGTACACATTCTTGACTTTGTCTAGATCAGTATATTCTTTGGGATTTTTTTGTGTCTCGCAATGTACCACAATGATTCCCGCAACTATTTTGCACGTTGCATAGAAACGTAACAGCAGGACTGAAGACTATCATGAAATTGTCAGCTTCCTTTTTTGGGTTAGATCTGATTTGTTGTTTTAAGAAAGTCCTCTGATAGTTTTACAGTGCTATTCCTTTGTATCCCATTGAAAAAAGCTGGGGGGGAGTTAACTTCAATATTTGATCTAATAATGTTAGGTCAAAATAGAAACATTCCTACGCCATGGTGCCAGCCTGGCCACGGTTCCATTGTGAGTGGACAGTCCGGTTTTCTAACATCTGTATGTAGAGAGAAACTCCAGGGCTGTCGATCTTTCTAGCGTGAGTCAAAGGAGCAGCTTTCACCACTGGAAAGGTAGGTTTGCTAAGCTTATTTAGATGTAGGTTGATAAGCTTGAATCAGATGGTTTCAGGGTTTCTTAATGATTTTGTCCAGCTACAGCCATCACTATCCAAGATGTGACAGAGTATAACATTTATCAGAAGTGTGACGTGAAAGCCTGTTTTCTGCGGGGCAGACTGAACTGACGGGCAGGAGCCTCTACAACCTTAATTAGGCCAACGTCTGCGTGTGAATTTTGAGCACGCGTTTCCACAGAACTTCATTGCCTGCACAAAATGGATCGTCTCTGGAACTCAGCCGGGGTTGCAGAGCGAAGGAGATCTTCTGTCGGAGCTCTGACTTGTTTTGGTGAAGCTGGAAGGTATGCAGTCAATGAGGCAGATGAGATAGAGGTGTGTCCTAGTTCAAGCAATTGAGTGCTGCCCTGGGACACTGGGATTCTCTTCCTGCCTCCTGCAGGGTTCTGGGCATGTCTACACGGCTACTTATGGCTACTCCCAGGCCCACTCCCTAGCCCTATCCCACCAACTCTCTACACGTAAATCCAGTTTGTCCCCCAGCAGCAGTCCAGCCCCCTGCTTTCCCCCCACCACACTGCATGCCTGAGCATTAGGACCTAAGACTGAAATCTACCTCAGCAGCTTGCTCCTCTGTGCAGTCTTGGCCTCTTGAAGGCTCAGATCAAGTGTAGCTTGCTCAAACCAAGGAGGGTGGGGGAAAGGGAGGTGCAGGAGCAGCAACTGGTGCTTCAGGGATAGCCACTCCCTACTCTCAGTTTTTCCTCTTTCCCCGACTGGGACAAGCAGACCATGCCACAGAAGCAGAAGCTGGGGGTTTAAGTCCCCAAATCATGTAAGACTCTCCCCCCTCACCCCTTCTCCTCTCATCCATGCTCACCAGCATGTCTTCTTCCTTCCCATTCACCCCTTCCCCTGCCCACTGCTGCTACTGTCCCTGGCTGCCCCAGGGGCAGGGGAACTCTAGAGCCAGTGTCCATTAGCGATGCGTAGAGATGCACGCAGGTGCACGTGCACCCCCTGAGTGTGGCGGTGCACCCCCTGTGAAAAGGCAACACTGACACTGTCGGCTGCACCTGCGGGCGGTTGCCGCTTGCCATCTCTCCCCCACCCCCCTTGCTGCCAACACTGCTGGTGGTGTCTGCAGGCAGTCAGTGATTGCGGCTAGCCACCACTGGCCACCGCCACTGCTGCTGGCAGTGTCTGCGGGTGGTTGCCAACCCCTGGTCAGTGCTCACCACCTCCCCCCACCACCAACACTGCTGGCGGCTTCTGTGGGAGCTTCCCACTTACCACTGCCACACTCCTGTTGCCACCACCATGCTCCCGCTGCCACCAGTGCCATTGTGGCCCCCCCGCAGCCACGGGGGGTGCACGTCGTTCATGGGAGTGTCATTTACAAGTCAAGGGAAGTGATCCTTCCACTCTATTTAGAATTGGTGAGGCCTTGCATGGCATACTGTGTCTAGTTTTCAGCCCTGCGCTTCACAAAGGATGTGGACAGATTGGAAAGAATCCAGAACAAAGTAGCAAAAATTACAGGAAACCCTCGGTATTCGCGGGTTCAGCATTCGCAGTTTCAAATATTCATGAACACTGAACCCACATTTTAAATGCACTTTAAACACTTACCGGAGCTCCTTGGGAGCTCTGCGCTAGCTGCTGCCAGGCTTCCCCCCCACCCCCACCAGCTGCAGGGAGCAGTGTTCATGCAGACTGCATTCGTGGATTTTGCCATTCATGGGAATCACGGGAATGTATCCCCTGTGAATGGCGAGGGTTGCCTATATTAGGGGCCTGAGAAGCATCACTTGTGAGGAAAAGCTGAAAGAGTTGGGGTTATTTAGTCTGGAGAAGAGAAGATTGGGAAGGATTTGATAACAGCCTTCAAATATCTGAAGGGCAATGATAGAAAGGATGGAGAGGGATTTCTCTCTGTGGCCATAGGGGATAGGACTAGGAGCAATGGCCCCATGTTGCAGCAGAGGACACTTAGGTAGAAGTTTAGGAGGAATTTTCTGGCTATGAGGGTGGTCAAGCTTTGGACCAGGCTACGTAGGGAAGTTGTGGAATCTCTGTCCTTGGAAATTTTCAGAAGCAGGTTGGGTTGGGATGGTCCTGCCTTCATCAGGGAGCTGGGCTAGATGACCTTGTGAGTTTTCTTTGTGACCTACATCTCCAATGATCCTATAAATGTAGCAGTTTTGGCAACACACAAAAATGAAGGTATCTTGCCACACGTGCTAAAACGCCACTGGGAAATCGAATAACCAGAAAAGAGTTTGTGTAACAGCATTTTTTAAAAACGTAACCTTGTAATTTATTTTGTAATATATAAAGTTAGGGTCTTCTGTACACTTGAAAGTCACAGGGATAAGTAATAAATCTGCTCAGAGCTGAACTGAAAGGGGTTTTTAAAACCATGTAGTTCTCTCAAATAACCCATTTATCCCTTGTACAATTTAAGTTTGCATAAGAAAACTGTTCTAAGAGAACACAGCAGGCATCTCACTTCACACAGACCACTTGTAGATACTATGTGCAAAGACAAATTCCCTGCCATTTGCATGTATTTTTGAAGTGTCTTTGTATCAGCCAGTATAGTTTAATAGGGATAGAACTGGCTTTAATGCAGATCGAGTGGTCACTTCCAATTTAGCTTCCCATTTCTACCTATTTTGGATGCATATTGAAGTTCTCAGAAAGGTTTTTGTCATTGATGGTCTAGACTCAGGCCACAAGAAATGGATAAAGAGGATTTCAGCAAAATCTTTGTGCTGAAAGCCATGTGCAAACTTCTTGAAGTTCAGCAGTCTCACTTCCAATAGCGACCACTACAACAATACTTAAAAAATCAGCAACCGTGACTGGTATTATTTTAAAACCTGTTTTTCAAATTAGTTGCTTTTTCAGAGCTGCAATAAAACCTTTTCTGTAGTGCTCTTGCTTGGAATAATTCCATGCTTCAGAGGTTGTTGATAGTTTAACAATTGTCTTGAAGTTTGGCACCAGCTCAGCCCAGCGTGGCATGTACCCTTTTGTGTGACTTTGCTTAGCCAAATACGAACTTACACCAGCAGCACGGACACCTTGGGGGTTAAATTCACAGCACAGATCAAAGCCCTTCTAGCTGATGGAGGTGCTTGGAACTTGAGCTGGAATTTTCACAAGCGTCATAAAGGGTAAAATCTACAACAATGCAATCCAGCTAGGTGGGGTCTTGAAAACAGACGACACTTGAGGCATGTCTAGCCTGTGCTGGCTTGTGATAGGGAACGCCGCTGTGCAAACATGCCCGGTCCCTTGCACCTGCTTGGCGAGCAACAAGTGCCGAAAGAATGCAATGCAGTCACTAGTTGGCACGTGCCCAGGGTGCATCCAGCCTTGCTCTCACAACCATCACATGACTTTTTTTAGCATGGGGCATAGATAGTGGTGCTTCCTAGCATAGTCTGACATGGTAGAGATGTGCCCAGAGGGTCAAATTTGTCTATGCTGTCACTGGGTGCAGACAGAAGTAATATTTTTTCATGTGATTTGAGAGGCAAGGAAGCTCCATTTCACCCCCTGCTCAGGCCAAGCAAAGCCTAGCTAGCAGCTCTGTGCTGCTCCCTTCCCCCTCCCTCCCCACTGACAGCCCTAGAGCTAGGAGCAGGGCAGGCAGAGGGGCAATTGAGCAGAAGGACTGAGCAGGAGGGCTCAATTCTCCCCCTGTCCCCCAATAAATGTCTGTTGGGTGGGGGGGAGGGGAGTTCTAAGTCATGGTGCTTTACATAATAGGGGTGCTTTAACCGAGGGTGCCTACAAACATCCAGGAACCCATCTGTGAATATGATCCCAGACTTACAACTGGAATAGGTAGATTTCTCTTCCATCCTAGGCAAGGCCATAAGAATGCATCATCTGGAGAGTGTAGCAGGCCAGGCAGAGGAATAGCAACTGAATTAATAAGGATAGACAATGGTCAACATTAAATTTCAGCTCAAATCCAACAGGCATAGGATCAGCTGGAACAATTTTTAGTTTTTTATTACCTTCAGAAGTCAGAATCCTTTATTCCTTGAAATGTTTTCTTCCCAGCCACAGCTACAACTGGAAGGCACATTTGCACAATATGAACAAAATGTACTGAATTCTGGCAGACTGCGCTGTCTCTTAGTATTAGAAACAACCTGTTATAAACAGGGGTGCAGTCTTGCTATGAACAGATTTTGAAAGCTTTGGAAAAGTTACTCTAATCAAACTTTCTTTGTTGTTCTGACTCTTCTGCTCTAAGAGAGAACTCTGAAATAATTACTGGTTTAACTCCGCTGGCTTTAGAGGAGTCAGACAAAACGAATTCAATCAATATGTTTAAAATATAGCAGCAAGATCAGGGGAAAAAAAAAAGATCCTTAACATTTCTTTAAAGCCAAACACTTTAATTAAGTTGCAACAGTTATTGTCTGCTGAATACCTGAAATTCATCTGATGCATCTCCTAAATATATTAGGTTTTCAGTGGGAAAGGACTGGAAAAGTAGTTTTCAGACCATTTGTGTGGGTCTGTTGAAAACAAAACCAGTCAAAATTTATATTGATTCTTTTCTGAAGTATTTCCTGACTGTGTTAGGACAACAGTAATCACACTGATCTGTCGTTACTATACCTATAAATGAATGGTGCTGCCATGGGTACATGTATGGCCCCCATCATACTAATATATTAATGACCGACCTTGAAGTCTGCTTCCTCCACAGCTGTCCTTTCATCCCCCCAGTATACCTAAGGTACACTGAAGACTTCTTTATCACATCGACACACAGGAAGAAATCTTTAGAGAAACTCCACCAGAACTTTAACAACTTCCACCCCTCCATCAAACTGACTCTAGAATAATCCTTCCAACAAATCCGTTTCTTGGACACCACTGCCGAAGTTTGCTATGGCCACATCACCACCACATTGTATTAGAAACCAAGCAATTGCTACAGCTGCCTACATGCCAGTAGCTCTCAACCTAGGCGATACCACTAGATCCATTGCCTACAGCCAAGCTCTGTGTTTCAACTATATCTGCTCTAATCCCACCAGGGCAGATCCAGGGGGGATCCACCCTGAACCACCCAAAGTTAACTGATTAGTGGATCACCCAAAGTTTAAAACCAACTGTCTGGCAGTGGCAGCAGCATTTCAAGTCAGACAGTGCTGAAGGACTTCATGGCTCATTACAATCTACCAGATCCTTTTTAAACTTTTCATTCCACAGCTGTTATCAACCCTCTCTTCTTTGTAACGGCCTTGATGTTTTACCAACCAAACTCTCCTTTGTTCTGCTGCCTAGTAGCTGCTCCTGATATTGAAGCTCCTATTTCCTATTTTCAGCCCTGCAGATCATTTAACGTGCATTAGACTAATCATTAACACAGTTTTTGCCAGCAGTGCTAATGCATAGTAGAATTAATCCAATGCACATTAAGCATCTAATGTAGACACACCCACAGAGAGTGAAAGTATGGATACCTTTAAAAATGGACTGGGGACTGTATTAGATTCAGCTTTGTATTGTTTGTTCTGTCATTAACTTGCTATTAAATCATTAGGGATTTATAAGCCATTTTGTCCTGACCAAGATTTTTAGAGTGCAGCAATTTTCTTGAGAAAAAGTTTTGAACTGTCCAAAAGCAGTGATTGCATGTCCGACTGGAAAATGTGAATTGTTTGCATTGAGGTAAATACTTGCAATCCTTGGCTAGCAGCAGATTTCCTGTGCTAGGCACTATGTTTCTCTAGACAGACAGTCTCCTGTAGACCTGAGGCCTCTTTGTACCAATTTAGGCTTTCAAATGGGACAATTATTGCCTGCTCCATTTTGTACGGTATGACTAGGGTGATGTGTTCCAGATCATGATTGTCAGCTTTCCCTCCTCTCCCTCCTCTGGAGGTAAATATTGAGCACAGATTCTTTGTAACTCCTGGAGTGACCCAGGAAACCTGCAGGCTTGTATTTACATTTGGAAAAAACATGTGCAACTGAATCCTGACCCTAGCTTAAAGCAGAACAGCAACAGATGGGCTTTGAGTCTAGGTGTTGAGAGTGCTGTTGCAAGTGACCTATTATCTTTAACATAGCTGTTACATTAAAGAGAGCGGTAAACATTCTTGTCTCACCCTTTTTTTTGAAACCACGAAGACTGGTCCAGTCTCATTTTTCCCATTCCTCACTCCGGCCTTCCTCCATACCGTTTTCCACAAAGGTGCAAGATTCCTAGACCCACACCTGCTTTGATCCCATCTCACTATCTAGCTTGTTCTGCTTACTAGAATCAAAACCTCTGGCAGTCGCAGCGCTCAGAGCTTGGAGTTAAAGAACTGTCTATCAGAAACCTAAATGGCCAAGAGGGCTCACTTCTCCACAATGGCTCAGTCCTCTCTAAACCTTTCCAGTTCTTCAAGAAATAAGATTTTCCAAATCTGCCCAAGAGTGATCAGCTGAGATATTTGAAATTGTCTATGAAATCTGGCCCCTTATTTTCATTAAAAGTCAGGAGTCCAAATCCCTCAGGCAGCTTTAAATATCTCAGCCATCTCCTGCAATTTGGCTGAAATGAGGTATCTATAGAAACAGGGATCATTTCCTGTCCCTACTTTAAGTACAGGGATTATGGCTGCCATCATCCCAGACCTTGGGGTGACCAGCTGTTACTGATGGAGGAAAAACACCATTGGTGATAGGGGACACACTGATCAAATGAAAATACAGGTTCACAAAGAAACACAACAGAGGATCAAACAGCCACATTAATTGGGGCTAACCCTGTGTGCTTTGTCCCACTGATACTATTTGGTTTGTTTTTGTAACAAGAGCATGTTCACATTCAGCTTAGGGTCCATTATAGACCCTGGGTCTTTTTTTTCTGCAGCATTGCACCGTCGTCAGTTATCCCCTGGTTGACATTTGTGCATGCTAGGGTTACATCCTAAGGGGTAGGACTTTGCATTTTCCTTATTTAATTTCATTTGATTAGTTTGGAGCTATCTTTTTGGTTTATTAAGGTCACTCTAAATCCTAACTCAGTTAAACAGTAAATTGGTAATTGTATGAATTAACTAGTAGGGCTTCATGCTGGTAAATATAGCAAAGTTATAACAGTTTTAACCCTCAGTAAAATGGGGATAAATTTAAATCACTACAGAAACATGCAGAGGTGCCAGTTGCTAGATAACAGCTGATGTGTGCTCCTGAGCACACCCTCCCCCTTTTTAAAGGAGTTAAAAGTTACTTCTGTGCATAGCCAGAAATTGCCTTTCAAAGAACTTCATTAACATAGAGGGGCATTTAGAAAATTATTTTTTCAAGATCACACACGTAGCAAGAGATTCTCTGAAAAGAATCAGGAACTCCTCAAAGAGCCTAAGAGAAGGAGAGACACAGTGGTTCAGAAGGTGTGTGAGACCATGTGCAGCTAACTGGACATCTGGTTGTTTGGTGTTCTACAGTAATTTAGATCGGTGGGACTAAGAGCTATAGCTTTTAAGTAAAATTAACTACAATGGGTGTAGGTGTGGTTTTACTGAAGGCAGTGTTTCTATAGAAGGATGGCCGGAACAGATTCCAGTACAGTATAAATATCCAAATTATGAAACTGTTTACTGGTGACACCCGATAATAACTTGTTCCAATTTTTTCAGTTTCCTAAACCTAAAATGCAAGCTGCGAACTGGGGCAGAGCGATCCATGTCTAAAATTCTAAATTATAGTAATTTTATTTCACACAGTTATTGCCAGTGCACTGTTTTGCTTTTTTTTGTGGTCAACGCTACTTAGCGACAACTCTTTCCCAAATGTTATTACAACACTGTATCCCTTTCATTTGTGTCTGTCTGTCTTATTCCAGGTTGTTGTTTTTTTAATTGCCTTTCTTATAGAAATATATGTATACATCCCCTTCCTCCCCACTATTTGATTAGCTAGTATAATTGATTTTAACCATTTGTTTTCTACTGGCAAAATTGTTTCTATTACCCCCTGCGTATTTTTCTGCAGTGATTCCAATTGATTTATTGGATTTATTTGCCAAAGGCAAGTAGATAAACTGCAGTCAGCCAGCCTGCAGCTCAATTTGGCTAAGAAATGTCTGATATTTTTAATTTTGCCTCACCTCTCCAAAATCTTATCATTTTGCTTGGTGGAAATGTTTTCAAACATGCATCACAGATGTCCTTTTTAGCAGTACATTGTAATCTTGAGTCCTCACACTGCCTTGCCAGGTTCATATTTCTAATATGAAATGCCTGTCTATTGATGCCATTAGTTTCCATATAGAGAGAGATTCATAGATTGGAAGGGACCTCACAAGATCATCAGGTCTAGCCCCCCTGCACTAGGGTCAGGACACACTAGGAAGGACAACTGGGGTCAGGTGACCCCAGCGAGGTGACCACCAAGTCTCCTCTTGAAAATGTCCAGGGTAGCTGATTGCACCACCTCTGCAGGGAGTTTATTACACAGTCTGGACACCCTGACTGTGAAGAAGTTTTTCCTAGTGTTAAGCCTGAAATAGTTTTCCAGGAGTTTGTGGCCATTACTCCTGGTTTTCCTTGAGGGTGCCCTGGTGAACAGTTGTGGACCATGTTCAGGCAAGGTGTGAAACAGGAAGATTTCATTCTTGCTTTAAGTGTAATTCTCAATACTAATAGCTGAACCACAAAGGAGCCTTCGTAATAGCTTTGTTAGGTTTCATTTTTTGTCTTTTTCAGGTTTTTTGCACCAAAAGCATAACTTATGAACTAAAATGTAAATGAAATATATAATGGAAACTAGCTTTATGTTACTGTTGGCATTAAAGAGAAGTACAATGACATATTTGCCTGTTTAGGAAAAAAATTGTTATATTGTACACACACTGGAAGCATTTGAGGGCTTTTTTGTTTTGGAAACTAATTCAGCCACACTTAACTTTAGGGTTTGTTTGTGTTTTTTTTGCATAAAAGAAGGTTTTAGAGGTATAAATGAAATTCAGAATGACAAAGAAGGGAGTTGTGTCATGTTGGGAGCAAAGAGCAAAATAAGTTGTTATATCTGAAGCAACATGTTCATTGTTTTACAGAAGTATTTTGTATGAGCTAATTAGCAAGTCTATAGAACATGCACCCTGGCTGAAATCATAGAAAAATAGGGCTGGAAGGTATCTGAAGAGGTCATTTAATCCTACCCCCTGATCTATGCAGGATCATCCGTATCTAAAATATTCTACACAGATGTGTGTTTAACTGGTTCTTAACATTTTCCAAAGATTCCGCAATTTTTCTACGTTGTCTATTCCAATGCTTAACAACCCTGCTTTCATTTCCTCCAAATATTTCTTTGTTGCAGGTTAGAAAACATTATTTTTTGTCCCATCCCTTGCAACCACAAAGAATAGTTTATCACAGGGGCTAGCAATGTTTTGAAGCAGAGGACTGCTTTAATTGAGCTTTTCTCCAAGTGTGGGCCACTTCCAACCCAGCCTGAGCTGCAACAGCTGCAGCTACAGTCACCACTCCCCACCACCCAGCTCTCATGCAGGTTAAATTCCCCCATTGATGAAGTGTCACTGAAGCCCCAGCTCTAGCCCATTGGTTGCCAACCCCTCATTTATTACATCCTCTTTACGAGCACCCTTCAGGTATTTGAACACTGTTATCATCTTGCTCCTCCCCCTCAGTATTCTCTTCTCCAGACCAAATAATCCCAGTTCTCATAAGTCCTTTTCTCATAAATCATGTTTTCTAGACTTGTAATCATTGTTGTTGCTCTGCTCTTTTCAATTTGTCCATGCCTTTCTTGAAGTACAGTGCTTAAAACTGGATGTAGTATGCTAAGTGAGGCCTCATCAGTACTAAATAGAGTAGAAGAATCCTTTCCTTGATTAGCGAGTGACATACCTTACAGCCCCATATATTATTTGGTTTGTTTTGCAACAAAAGCATGCATGCAAATATTCCTTTGTAAATGTAGGGCTTTGCATTTGTCCTTACTGAATCTCATTTGATTAATTTTGGACTATTTTTTCCGGTTTCTAAAGGTTGTTTTGAATCCTAATCCAGTTCTCCAAAGTGTCAACAACTCCATCCAGCCTGGTATCATCTGCAAACTAGCTAACTCTGCATTCAGTCCTATCCTTAGAATCGTGATTGAAGATCTAAATAGTACTAGACAGAGGACATGCCCCTGGGGAGATGCACTCAATACCACCTCCCAGTTAGACATCAAACTGTTGATGTCTTATTGAGCACAATGATCCAACCTAGTTATGTACCCCTATTACAGTACTTTCATTTAGACCATGGGTTCTTAGCCTTCTTACTTAAGACACCCTTGTTAGACAAGACGTCCCTTGTTAGACAAAGTATCCTTCAGAAAATGCCAGTTCTTAGCTTTTGTTTTATGACTATGGAAAAATAATGGAGCACTTTTTCTGTTGCAAAGACCTCATAAAGACCACACAAGATCAGAAGTGTTTTTGACCATATGGCTTATTATTTGAAATCTCTAGGTTTATTTTATGCATCATATCTAGGTGTTTACACACCTAACAATGGAGTTTTCTGAGAGTAGAGCTTTCTGGGATGCTGGAGGATCCAGGCATCTCCTGTTATACAATGTAGAGCATGCACATGTAATATAAGGGGTGCCGGCAGATGTTCAGGCCCCCACTCTAACTCATGGAGCTTTGCATAAAGTGCCATGAGTTACAGCATCCCATCTGACCCAACAGACATTTGCCTGTTGCGTCAAGCAGGTGGAGAGAAGCCAACCAAGGAGCTGCCCCTCTCCCCAGCTCCACCCCCAACCCAGCCCTGGGACTTTCAGCAGGAAGGGAGGAGGGTGGGGGAAGCCAACAGCAGCAAGCTGCAGGCTGGGCTTTGCCCAGCCTGCGCTGGAGGGAGGGGGTGGATTGGAGCTCCCCTCCCCCCACCCCGTCTCAGCTCTCCGCAGTACCAGTTGGAAGGGTTGTGGGGGAGCTGCAAGGCAGGGGACCTCCAATCTATCCCACTCCCCTCCCCCTGCAGTTTAGGTTGGGCAAAGCACAGCTGGCAGCTTAATGCTGTTCACTCCCCTATCCCTCCTCCCTTCCTGCTGACAGTCTGGGGGGGTGGGGCTGAACATGCAAAAAATTAATCCTAGACATTACAAATTCCCTAAAATGCTGTAAAGCGGAGCACCTTCATCTGATACCTCATTTTAGGAAGGTTAATTTTTCACATGTTTGGTAACTTTAAAAGCTCTCTCCAGTTGTGCACATGTCATGGCATGGCTGTAGAGAGCTTTCAGGGTTTTGATCACGTGAAAAATGTAACTTACGTCTGTGCCCAAAGTGCCTCATTTTGAAGTACAGGTTTCCCTTGCTTTATGCAGGTTCTGTATGCGTGAATTTGCTCGTATGCAATGACCCTTTTTATATAAAAAATTCATTATATATGAGGTAAATTCACTCTTATGAGATTGGTGTGATGGATACTCGCAGTCAGCTGCTTTGTGTGGTGCATTGTGGGAGTGACGCACGCTAAAATATAGTCTCCTGTGTGGATCCTTGTTCATCACCTGTGACACTTTTCTGTAGTTGCCATCCCCATTATGTTAACATTCACCACCACCCTGTGCTTGTATGTACTGTTTGCTGTTGGGGAGTACCAAAATTGTCTTGTAAAAGTGGTAGAAATGGGTCTGGGGGTCAGTACAGTTGAGGTCTTGGAATGTACCTTATTTTTTACATTGTAAAGTGGGTTCCCTTTATCAAGTTATGCGCTGTTTTACAGGAATGCATGTACATAAAGTGAGGGAAACCTGAACTTCTAAACAGTACCTGTTCCTTTCATGGTTAGTTTTGGAACACTTCTGCAATTTTTGGATCACTTCAAAGGAGCATTTTTGGAGCACCATATGTCTGCCTGACTTACCCTTTGAAGCACTTCAAAGGTGTTTGAAAAGCTTCAAACAGTCCATCTGTCAAGACCCCACATTATTCTTTAGGTACTTAGAAATACAATAGTTGATGACTGGTTCCATAATCTCTCCAGGTATTGAGGTCAGACTGAATGGTCTAGAATTCCCAGACCCTCCTCCTTCCCTTTCGTAAAGATGAGCACTATATTTTGTCTTTTCCAGTAGTCCAGGCTCCATGAGTTCTCAAAGCTTAACAGTCCATTGCTCTGAAATTGCCTCAGTCAATTACTTGAATGTTCTAGGATGCATCTCACCCAGCCATGCTGACCTGAAAATGTCTAGTTTCTCTATCTCTAGCCTGTTTTTCCCCAGCTCTAGCTGATTAGCTTCTCCCCTTGCTATGCTGTCAACTGCACTTATTTAATAGCTGATCTTACTTATGAAGACTGAAGTAAAAAACCCCCATTAATTATGCCATTGTTCTCTACACCATCCATTATTAGACTGTCTTAAACGTTCAGTAAGCAACCTACACTTTCCTTAATCTTCTTCTTATTTCCAAGATACTTGTACCATGCTTTTTTCTTGCCTTCTACATCCCTCACTAGTTGCATCTCAGTTCATGCCTTGGCCTTCCTGAGATTTCTCTCTGCTTGCCCCTCTCTTCCTGCCTGTATGATACTCTTGTATACGTCCCTAGTAACATGGCTAAGTTTCCATTTCTTGTAAAACTCCTTTTTGAGTTCCAGCTCATGGAAGAGTTCATTGTTTAACCAGACTGGTCTCTTGCCATGCTTCTTAGCCTTTCTTTGCACTGGGATAGCCTATTTTAGCACTATTAATATGGTCTTTTTAACATTAAAAAAAGCTCTCCTCTTTCCCTGAAACTTGCCTTCCATGGTACCTTGCTCACCTGTTTTCTAAGTTTGTCAAAGTCTGTTTTCTGAAGTCCAGAGCCTTTATTCTGCTGCTATTCTTCCTTCCTTGCTTTCTTTCCTTAGGTGTTGAACTCTATCCATTTCACTCTATCATTGGGTCACTATCACCCAAGTTGACTTTCATCATCATCTTGTTCAGCAATTCCTTCCTACTCATAAGCAGCAGATTGAGAAGAGCTCTCTCCCTGCACCCCTATCCTACCCACAACACTTGGCTCCTTTTCCATCTGCTCCAAAAAGTTCTCCCTGACACAATCTAAGAACTTGTGGGCCTGCCTATGTACCTCTGTTTCCCTTCCAACAGATGTCCTGGTAATTTTAAAGTCCCCTATCAACACCAGGTCCTAAAGTGGGTGGGTGTGGTGGGGGTGAGGATGGCAGTGACAGAATTTTTGAGTGATTTATACTTGCAATATTATGCTCTTTTGATTATTTTAGCTGTCCACCAATCCACATTTGCTGGACTGACTTCTATCATTTTAACAATCTTTGCAGCTTTCAGATCTCCAGCCTTATATTAAAAGAGAATAACTCTCACTAATATTTTTGCTTCATAGACATAAAGTTATCATCCTCCCCCTGCCCATATACCCACCAAGCATTATTGTTTGAGTTAAGGTATAGGAACAGTAAATAGTCGGTTCTGAACCACTGAGAGGTTTAGGGTACAACATCTTGCAAACCATCTGGGGAAGAAAGGATTGAGTAATTGCTTTTATGTTATGTAAAGAGTACCAGTGCTTTGTACTGTACAATACACAAGTCCAGTTTTTGAAAGTATTTTGGGCACTCAAAGATTGAGACGGATGCCCAACTCTCATAAAAACAAATCAATAGGAGTTAGGGAAGTAGGTGCTTTTGAAAGTGCCATGATGCACCCGTCTTCATCTTCAGACACCTATGTACCATTAAACATATGGTTGTGAATTTTTAATTAAAGAGGTATAGAATACTTATTGCAGCTATGGCAGAACATATGCCTTCCCAAGCATGAGGCTTACTCCTTAGCATCTCCCCCCACCCCCTCGTAGTTTGTTTGGAAAGCAGCAACAGGTCAGCTCCCAGGTTTAAGTGAGGTGATGACTTGAAACTGTATGCTGAAGTCCTTACAATGCCATTCCTGCTTATACTTGAGCTTTGAGAAGCTGTGTTGGAACATCTCTTGCCATTTAGGGATCAAACCACTGTGTTTTAAAATGGCAGGCTCTGTTGGGAGGGGGAAGAGGGAGGGAAGAGGGGCTATGGCATAGACACTTCACCCCTTCCTGGATTCTGTCACAGTCCTTCTTTCCTCCCTTGTAAAAACCATTCACTGCCCACCCTACACCTTTGCCCCAATATTTGTTGACCTGGTGATCACCATGCATCATTTTTTTCATTCTGCCTGAATTTTAAGAGTCATTTTTGAAAGGGCAAGGACTAAATGGAGACAGCTTGAAATATCCTCTCCCTCCCCCAGGTGGCCCTTTTAGCTGTGCTTGAGGCCAAAGCACACTGGTGGGGTCACGTATGGGATTTTAATTTTACCTGTACCTGTGCTGTACAGTGGACAATTATTTCTTAAAGGAAACCTTTTACTTTACTAGAAATCTTCCTTAAGGAATTGGAAAGGCTGCTTTGGAGCCAGGGATGTAAGCTTGGATAAGGAGGGTTGCCTGTAGCATGGAGGGATTGGGTCCACAAAGAGGACTTAAGGTTGTCATGTCTAACCCAGGTGCTCTGCTCCCAACTGGAATCCATGGCCCATCAACAAAGTACTGCCCCCTTAAATCCACTAATCCTCTGGCTACAGCATTCATTTGCAGTATTGGAGATACATGTTCCCATCCCCCCTAATATGGGGGAAGGCTGCAAGCCCAGGTTTTTCATTTAGATCAGGGGTGCTCAACAGACTAGATCCAGCCCCCTGCACTATGTTGTCTAGCCTGCAGGGCTAACTGTGGGCCTGAAAATTTGCAAGTAGGGGACTGGTGGCAGCTAATTGATACTCCCCTGCAGTCGAATTTCTGGGCCTGTGGAGAGTCTGTGAGCCAGATAGCTTGGCCCCACACACTTGATTGAATACTTGAGGCCAACTGGGGCAGCACAGAGCAGTGCAGGGCTGAGCAGGGTGAGACTGCACAGCTAAGCAATGAAGGCTGAGCTGGATGGCATATGGGCAGTCAAGGGTAGTGTGGAGCAGCACGGAGCCAAGTGGGGGCCCATGGAGATGGCATGGGGCCCAATCCTGGTGTTCAGGGCCCAATCCAGGCTGCAGGGTCCAAAACATTGAGTACTACTGCTCTAGACAAGTGCCCTAATTGTGCTGCTATGAGGTATACTGAGGTAGAGCTTTGTCAGTCTCTTCTGCTGTAGATTTTCCATGTTGCAGAAATAAATATGGAGCAGGAATGGAAACACTCTAGCTGCCAGGCTATAGAGGCATTCTCACTTTCTCTGATCCAGATAAAACTGCTTGCTCAGCCTGTGGAAGAGTTGCATATATGAGAACTGTGCAGGGTCATGCCCAGAAATTGTCATTCTTCCATTGTGAATCAAATCCTTCTGTTGAATCATTTTATCTGTTTCCAAAATTGCATCTAGTTTTCCATTGCTATGGAATAGAAATATATTCTAGAGTGACTATCAATATACTCCATAGATCCTCCTTAGATCAGGAACTAAATATAAACAGGTCTTAAAAACTGAACTTAAGACTAATATTCTTGGCATATGCTTTCCTCCTAGTTTTCAGTCATTAAAGTGCAGAACTGGCCTCATTTCTTCCAGAATATGATTCTTCTCCTTGTAATGTATGTAGCTTGGGGCTGGGTTTTCTAACTCTGTCACATCACAAACTATGAACCATTGCACATCACAGGATGAAACATCCATGTTCTGCTCACTGTAAGGGCACAGGAAAATGCATGGACTTCATCCCCCCAGGCAAAGAAACCTCATTAGGATCATCCAACTTACTTGCCTTTTCCTTCCTAAAAGCAGCATATACAAGGGAAGATAAGGAGCAAATTAAAACCCAGAACTCACACCAAGGCCTTTGGCTGAGCAGAGCAGAAGCACCAACTATGATACCAGCAAGTTTTTAAAGCTTTGTTTGTACTTCTCCTCCACTGGACCAAATTCTCACACCGAGGTCCCTTTATTTTCTAAAGTGATGCCACAGGGTCTTAAAATAAATATAACTCAGGTCCCGTTGGTCTGAAGGTTGGGCATTGGCCTATGGAACTGAGCTGTATAACTAGGTGTGTGTAATGCAAAAGGAGAGAGGAAAAAAAAGGTATCCGTTAATTTGTTGTCAATATGGAACTAGGAGGAAAGCATATGCCAAGAATACTAGTCTTAAGTTCAATTTTTAAGACCTGTTTATATTTAGTTCCTGAAAATGATCTATGGAGTATATTGATAGTCACTCTAGAATATATTTCTATTCCATAGCAATGGAAAAAGGCTGAGATGCTGTTGAGAGATCCAGTCAATTTTTGCAGAATTACTTGCCTTTGTCACAACCATCTCCTTCCAAAAACTTTGGAAGTCTTATTCTGAGCCCCAGGGTTAGGTTGGAAGATCTTTTGGGAATGACTCAAAGGACAGGGAAGCAGGAAGATCATGCCAACCCTTCCTTGCGATTTAGAAGGGATCCTGATGGTCTAAGGAGTACGTTGATGCAGCACATTCCTGGTGAAATTATAATATACCACAACCATCGGTACTCGAAAAACTAAAGCAGCATCTTTATTTTATCAGTAACAATCAGTATAAAAGGTTTATTACAAAAGAGCTGTTGTGTTTACAATATATTATGTTGCTTCAAGCCAATGCAAAAAAATCCATACATTATAGATCTACTTTGTTTACAATATATTATATTGTTTGAATGGCACTACTGTAATGTATTGTTAATACAGAACACTCTGCAAAATTGTAAAGACCAAAAGTATTATTGAAATGAGTTATGCATTCTTTTTAAATTAAGATTTTTTTATATCCTTTTTTAAGATAAAAATGTCTAAATGCACAATAGTAAAAATAACCCTGACTTATGCTTAGGTAAACTACCTCTGTAGTCACTGGACTGATGCAGGTTAGCATCTATACAGTTCTCTGCTGGGATGCTGTTTACATTTTGGAAATATTTGCAGCTACATAATTAAGAAGACAGGTTTAAAACGTAACTGAAATATAGTACAAACACCATCCAAAGCACTGAAACAAGAAGCCTATATAATCGTGCTAAAGACGTATTTATAAAACTTAAAAGGAATAGTAAATATCAGCTCAGTGGTTTATAATGAAGCTAATAAAATTCAGGCCAGTAATCTTAACTGTAATGAACAGCATTTTAACATTCAACACATGAAAGGTTAATGAAGGCTGTGAACTTTGTGTAACATAAAACGTTTCAGATGTCTGAGTTCACCAGATATAATTGGATTCGGGTGGAACAAGCCTCTCTTCAGCCTTTTTAGGTGAAGGTGTGTGCTGTCTCTGCTTCGTGCCTGTTGGCCTCAGGGCAGTCATAATGCTGGCTCCATACCCTGAAAAATTATCCAGTTCAAGTGAAAACTACAAAAGCTGGCTGCTGGTACATTGTTAATATTTCAAATAGAAACCGTTTTCCCCATTTGAACATAAGGGTTTTAATGCACATCCCACAAGTCCCCACATGAAAGAATGAGGTGCCATGAGACAGAAGTTAATCATGAAAAGATGCACTCTGTGGCTTTTAGAGCAGGGTGATCTTATCCCATGATCGCTGCACTATTTCCTTACTTAAGACTAGAATACAGAACTGGTTTCACACATGTCCCACTCATGTTTGATGGATGGAGAGTAATATACAGTCATTAGAGACCAGCTTTAAACCAAATTATTGGTTTAGTTATTGGCCATCAGTTTCAACCTGTGGGGAGTCAGTGTTAACAATGTAAATATTTTTTGTTTAGAATACCAAGAAATAGAATAGCAACAACAAACACCTGGAGAATAAATAAATCCTGTCTGACACAGCAGCTTTGTTGTTGAAAACAAAATGCGAATTACAAGTATTCATGTTATAACTCTTTCTTATTTTATTTACAAATGTGATTACAAATGGGGAAAAGACTTCGAAAATCCAAATCTTAAGTTAGTGTTCTATTTTACAAATTTTCCTTCAGGAGACTGCTTTATTGCAAAGCCATTCCCTCAATGTGTTCTTTTTCAGCATTTTCTTTTTTAACTCTGTATTTTTATAACTTTTCAAGGCCACTGATATCACCATAGCTTGCCTTTCTTTGAGATTAAGTGTGAGCCCCTTCTCTGGACTGGGAGAGATTTGGTTTTATTTGTAGAAGGTGAAATGCAGATCAGTACAAAGTGTCCTCAGCTCCAGTTTAGTTCTACTTGGACCCTTAATACTGGGCCCCTTTTTGTTGTTTCTATGCTGGCAAAACTCTCCATGCAGTGAGAGTTTTGCCTCCATAGAAACTGCAGGACAATGTCCATTCTTTAAATCAACATGTTCATTAATGTTGGTTTCAAAGCCTTGGAGCTAACACTAGTGTTCAAGTACAGCATCCTGGTGGTAGAGCTTTCATACTATGCAGTTTATTTTACTTGCATGGTTAATTGCTTCTTTTGGGGCAGTAGCGTGTATATTTATTCACAATAAAGAAAAAAGTTCACTTGCTAGCTGCTGGCTGAACTTTACAGATGTGTTTCTGAAAGATGGTATCAAACCTGGTATGGATTTCCATACACTTTTTTTTTTTTTAAGCCTATAAGGCATGTAGTACATTTACTAATAGACTTATGCCTTTTTTTAACAGGAGAATATATAGGCAAACAAATATACTAGCCAACTACAGAACAGATTCCGGAATCTTAGTTTTACAGTATAACCTATTCCTGTTAGACTGTTTTAGTGCTTTTATAAAAACATCCATAGTTATTTTAATTCATTTTAACATGATGTATAGGTCCTCTAGCTAATGAATCAGTGGTGTCAACTAATGCTCCACTAATGGAGCTATTCTTTCTTCTCAGTTCTGCTGTCTGTTGGCTGTTACTGGTAATTAGGGGTGTGCAAAGTGGGCAGTATCCAATTCGCATTGGGATTTGGCCCGATTTGGGGGACAGTAATTCGATTCACTGATTTACATCAATCTCCTGATTCAATTCAGCTAAATCTGAAGATTTGATTCTGATTCAGAGATTCAGTGATTCAGCCACAGACACAATTTTATATGTTTTTTCTACATACCTCAAGGTACCGGGCACGGCTCGTGAATGCTGAGATGGTGGGGCAAATGGAGCGTCTCATGGGAGCACGGGGGAGTCCCCCACGTGCTTGGCAGCAGACCCGGAAGTGGACCAGATGTACTTTCAGTCCACTTCCAGGTCTGCTGCTGAGCACGCGGGAGACCACTCTTCCCTTCCCCCCCCCAGTTTCCCGGGTTGGTGATCGGCTGCAGGGGGACCTTGGGTGCTCCCCCAGACCCAGGAGGCACCAGTTGCCAAGCTAGGGGGTAGGGGAATCCCCACACACTCTGCGGCAGACCTGGAAGTGGACCAGAAATACTTCTAGTCCATTTCTAGGTCCACCGCCAAGCACCCTGGGGACCCCCCTGCGCTCCTGTAGGACTCTTCATCTGCCCCACCTTCTCAGCATTCACGAGCCGCCTGGTACCTTGAGGTACATAGAAAAAACATATAAAGCTGAATCTATGACTGAATTGTCGAATCTCTCTGAACTGAATCAGAGGCTTCCAATTAGATTCAGAGAGATTAATGGGTCTCCTGATTCAATCGGATTTGGAGATTTGGCTACTGAATCAGGCCAAATCTCCTCTGAATCAAATCAGCAACTGAAGCTTTACACAGCCCTACTAGTAACATAGCTCCTATTTCACAGTCTTGTAGGCTGTTTTAACTCTAGCTAAATGTTAGTTCAGATGAGGAAATAACTTTCAGTGAAGCACTGGCTGCACTGTTAAGATGCTCAAGAAGGCTTGTGTTTTATGAATCTGAAAGAGATGTAAACCTAATTCTAATGACAACAGGACCAAAGAAACAGCCTCTCTTGATTATTTGTGTGTCTAGTTTGCTGGGGGGGTTTAATATGTAATGGCAAATGTATGATATAGCAAATTAATGCACATTTCAATAACTTACATTTGCTTTTGCTTCAATCTTAAACTGAATAATATCACCATAGGCCCCTCATGTATTAGCAAAGTTTCTAGTTCAGGGGTCAGTGACATTTTTGGGCAGAGTGCCAAAACCTCCCAAAATCTCGCCTTGTAAGATGTTGGCATGCCAGCGGTGGATGGAGGGGAAGCCATGATGGGCCCGATCCTTATTGTGGCAGTACATCCCTGGTCCTTTCCCCACCGCTAGTCCCAAGGCGCATGTGCACCCACTGCTGGCACCGTGCCGAGCCAAGGCTTCACGGACCCTGAAGCAACTGCTCGTAGCCTCTCCATTGCCTACTGTGAGCAGCCCAGGCTCCGTGGCCAGTGGAAGCGGCTTGCCAAGAACCTGGGCCGGCTGTGGCATTTACAAAGTAAAATGGCTTCTTAAGTCGCACTCTAGCATGTGCTGGGGGTTGCTAACCCCTGTTCTAGTTTATTTTTACCTACAAAAAATGTGTTGTGTTATATGCAGTGATACACCCTACCACCTGTCTCCCCCTTTTCAAAATTCTAGCTCTACCCATGTCAGAAATCTGTCTTAATAATTTGTTATTAAAGTAATGTTTGCCAACATGTAAAGCTGACTTTGAATTTATCACTTGGATGCATGCAGCCATATATATATATATGGCTGCATGCCATATATAAAAAAATCTTGTTTTTATAATTGTTCATTATTGATGATAAATTTTGGAGAATCCAAGTAAAAATTCACCACTAGTTTAACTCCATCAAATCAGCATGTGTCTACATATAGGCTCATAAGAAAGTGGGGCTGGAAGGGACCTCATATGTTCATTTACTCCATCCCCAGCTGTTGACCCTTGGGCAGGGTGGAATTTTACATAAATGCTCTTCAAAATATTTCTGCCATTTCAAAATTTCCCTTTTTTCCCCAAACTGTCAATCATCTCTAGAAACCCATACAGGTTGTTTTTTGTAAATGTATCTCCAATATTCTAATTTTCTGATCCAAAGTCCATTGAAGTCAATGGGAGCCTTGGAAGGCTCTGAAGCAGTTCTACCTTATGGGCAGAATATAAGCCAGGTCATTCAGAAATTGTGCTAGTATCCGTTTTTAGAATTCCTAATAGATTAATGTAAATAGAGTAGATTTCTGTTTTATTCATTGTTGTTATTATTATGCAGCTTAATATAGCACATACTGAAAATGTTTGGGATAATGAATTATTCTTGTGCCTTTTTTTTTTTTTAATGAACGGAATATTAGCTGAAGGGACTGTTTTCATTAGTGATTATCCTATAGCTTTGAACTAGTCATTTGCCCACAGCTGAAAACTTGTTAGAGAGCCCAGTATGTATTCTCACTTACTCTTGTTGCAGTGCCTTCCATGCCAGCCTTCTTTGCACTGGCATTTATTAGGTTCAACACAGGTTCCATACAATCCACAGCCAGGTTCACAGACTGCTGCAATCAAGGGGGAGCATACATTTATCACTTTCTTGATATTCCATTCAGAGACAGTTACCCAATTCTTTTCCAGTTAGTCTTTGGAATATGCTAGTTTTGGCATAGGCCAGAGCTTTAGCTGTGAATCTGTAATTGTAAATTGACTGTGTACCAAGTTCTGAAAATTACTTGTACCAATACTGAAGTAAAAGACCTGATTCAGCTCGCTCTCATTCTAGTGCAAATCAGGACTGACACACTTGAAATCAATGGATTTACACCAGAATAAGTAAGAAGAGATTAGGTAGACTATAGTTGTGTTCATAAAAGGCAGATTTCCAGTAAGATTGTAATATTACAAGGTCTTTAAGTTTTATTATCTTGTAACACATGCCTGATGATATTAATACTGATGTGTTATTGCTTTAAAGAAGCTCATAATGTTGAAAAGTTTTAAAAATAAGTTTTTGTTGCACTGCTCCTTTACCTGTACTGTATAAAGCATGTCCAGGAAGTAAATTAACTTGAACAAACCTGGCAGCATGCAACATACTGATATTACTAAACTATATACTGTGTTGCTATGTTATTGAACTTATAAGGATTGATGGAGTGGATTTAGAACTTACGCTTGGAACAAAGATCTCCTTGGTAACCTTTGGAGCACTTGCATTTATTTTTACCAGTACATTTGCCTCCATTTCGACATGGCTGATGACATTTGCCTAGAACAGGAAGTGTGAAAACAGTTATGTTAATATTCCATTTTTGTTCAAAAATAATTACAGAGGGAGAGAGGAAGGTCACTGTTTTAAACACTGTTTGTGAAAAACTTGGTGGACCATGTTGATCAAGAATCTTTTCTGCACAGTATGGATTTGGTGGAGGTGAACTCTTCTAGGCACAGATAAGCTCTGCTTTTTCAAAGATTCATGTGAGCATGTAGGTAGCATGAAACTGAGGCCAGAAATGAGCATGGCCAAGGGCTATGTTTCGATACAGGTTTTGGGTGCACTTATACCACTGTGATTGTGGAAATACAGTCTGCCATTTCTCAGAACTGTCCCTGTCCCCATACCTGCCCAGGAGAGAGACCAGCTTTCTGCAGTTAATAACAGGGAGTATTGATATGGACTGCAGGCAGCTGAGCAGCACGCAGCCCTTGTTTACTTGGAAGATAAAGAAGGACATGGGGGAGATTTTAAACAACAGAGCTCCTCAAAAACTGAACAAATGTTCAGTGTGGGACATAAACAGGCTGAGCCCAGGGATACCATGGTTTTGTAGAATTTGCTACAAGACCCATTCCACACTGCTCCACAAACTCAATTTTCACTTTTAAAAAGTTTCTCGGTCTCACAGTAGTGAAGAAAAGCTTGGAAAGGAGACCAATTTAACCAATGTTAAATTAAGAGCTGGTTGAGAATTTTTCAATGAAACAGTTTTGTTTTGTTTTTCTTTCTGGAAAACAGTAAATTGTGTAAAACAAAGCTTCTTGTGGGAATATGCAAATAGCCAGGATGAATATCCAGTAGCTGGGGCACATACCCACTTCGGGGGAGAGTCAGATTCATGTGCATGCTCCATGTCGGAGATTTGACTCGGGTCTTCTATATCCCAAGTGAGTGCTGCACCCCAGAAGTTTTTTGGTTTCTTACTCTCACATTTTATCAATGAAAATTTGAAAGCTCCTGGGGTAAAATGGGATTTTTCAAAAGCTTGTTTGGGGTGATAAAATAGTTTCCTGTCCATGCTAGTATTAATATTTGGCAGAGTTTGCAGACAGCCTGAAACAGGAACAGAGAACTGCCTCATTTCACTTTTTTGGGAATTACTCTGTGTGCTGTACTTGCACATAAAATATCAACCCTGTTAACTATTTCTCTGCTGATTTACTGTAGCAATAATACCCAGTTAAAGGGCTAATTTCATCATTACAAAGTGACCCTCTAGATGCTAAAACCCCCTCCCCAGCTGTCAAAACCCCAAACTACTGAGATGCATGCATATGTTGTCAAATACAAATGGAACATTTTTCTCTAATATATAGATTGTAGCAGCCCAGAACCAAACTTCATTACTAGTCTATAAACAGTCCTGCTGAGGAAAGCTGCCACATCAGTACAGTTTCTCTGCAGAAGTGCAGGGAAAGTGAACACTTTTAGTCATTCTGATTTACAAACATTTGCACTTAAAGCAATTACTGGCTGAAGGGTAAATTGCTCAGGAAATCTGGAGGCCATCTATCCTCATTCTCAGTTTGAAATGTGGAGAATGTAAGAAAAATGTTGTGATCTTTCAGACTGTACTATGTTACACCAAGGATGCATTTGGCCCCAGCCCTGTTCGATTAACTGTGGGCTAAAATATTTTTATGGAACAGAGCAAAGGCTAAATGCTATCCACAGATCTGTTGGTGGAACAGAATCTAAGAGAGGGAAATGGAAAAAGTGACAGAACAATTGGTGAAAGATGGAGAGGAAATAATAAAAAAATACTATACTCTAGGCTCAGACTGAAACACTAATTAGAGGCAAAATATAACTATAGTAAGAAGAAACCTGGAAGGCTTAGCAACTGCTTGTTAGTATTGTGAATTAAGGTTAGTAAATTTCCCAGGAGTCTTAGTGACTCCACTGTTAGAGGAGCACTCAAAATCTTTAAACAATATATAAAAAAAAAAAATATCTTTGCAATTCTCTAAAGATGGCTTTCTGCCTATTGCAAAGCTTTTCTCCCCCTGCTTATTCCAAGACCTCCATGACTGAATGTAGCTGGCTCTGGATCTAAGAAAACAGAACGAGGGTTTTTTTCTTCTGATGTTTATAAGCCTTGACTAGCATTTTTTCCTCAGTCTCCCACTGCTCCTGCTGGTACGGTTCAGGCAGACGGGCAGTATTTAAGCAATCATGAGCCCAGCCCTACAGACTGGTTGTGCCTAATTTTACTCCTTCCCATTGAACTCCATGTATTCCCAGCTTAAGTCCCAATATATTTTGGTCCTCTTTTCTTGGAATTGATTTACTGCTTGGATTTTATTTTAAGCCACTTTAGCCAGGTACAGACATTACACTTTTACTGGTATAAGTGATTGGAAACTGGTCTATACCTGTTAGAGAACGGAAGTTCGGCTGGTTTAAAAATGTAAGAACCATGTAACTGGTCTAAGATTTCCTCACCTCCTCCTCACTCCCCCACCCCACCAAAGGGCAAATGTGTGTTTTCGCTACTAATCTAAACTAAGATGCTTACAGAAAATTGCATAACTTAGATACTGCCTCAAGCTTTTTGAATGTCTGTACCCAGCCTTCATGTTTACTCATGTAAATAAACCTGCACGTATACCAAAGTTTTTGAGGGAGAAGACTACATAAGCCCTGAATCGAGTTAGCTGACACACTGGTTAAAATCCAGGGCTAGGTACAGACATTCAAAAAGCCTGAAGCAAATCTCAGTCTAAGTTATGTGGTCTTCTGTATGCAGCATAGTTTAGATCACTAGCGAATGGAGCACCACCCTTTGGCCAGTTGAGGGGAGGGCAAATCTTAAACTGGGTTCTGCCATTTTTAAACCAGTCTGTGTGTGCTGAACTTCTGTTCTGTTATGGGTATAGACCAGTTTCTGATCACTTACACCAGTAAAAATGTAATGTCTGTACTGGCCCAGAGGTCAGGGTGTATTAGAGCTGCTGCTACCTCTGGCAAAGATGCATTACTGGTAGAACAACAAAAGTTTAAGGAAAAAATGTGAATATGGTCCCAGCCTTTGAGGAATGAACATGTGGCAAGATACAATTTTAAAACAAAAAAGGAGGCATGACTCAGGGGGTCCTGTTTAAGACAGTTGCATTCTAGACTGATTGAACTGTGACTGTACCTATTACCAGGTAACTGAATACTGTGTTTTTACAAGGATGAATCATTTTAGGATATCAGATCAGAGATTTGATTTTCAATAGTTGGAGGTTTTAGAAATGCAAAGATTCTTATACCCTGTTAGTGGCTGATTAACTGAAATAGCCTTTTATGTTTTCTACTATATGGTTTTATAATTTTTTTTAAAAGGCTGCTGACAAAGGGTACACATTCCTCAAGCTCTGAGTTAAACTGACCATTTTCATTTGACATTATGGGACTTCTTATGTGATTTGTCTGGAATGAGGGAAGAAATTAGATTATCAGTGTTGGATTCAGACTTGATGGCAACAGGTGCAAATACCGTGAAAATCCATGGAGTTAAACCTTAGACTAAGTCTGATTTTTTTTTTCCAAATAATTAGCTTGTAAGGAACAGATACTTGTACCATCACTGTGCTGGAAGAACACATATTTATTTACATAACAACAACACAACCTTACTGCTGTTGCTGATTTTGCAGCTGTTTCAGAACTAGCAATCCATAAAGCATAAAACAGTAGAAAATGTTTCCCAGACTGTACCTGCCTATCAATATGGTCAAGAATTGACATACTGTGCCATGTTTTGATCCTTTTTCTTATTTGCCTAGTTATTTACTTATCTTCTGATAAGTGTTTGTTGAACTGTTTGTTGCACTTTATTTGCCTGTGTTGTGTGGGATTTGGGGGGTTAAATTTCATGTACCGAGAGGTGCATTTATTTCATGGAGTGCATGACTATATGGATGTGAGACAAGCTAAGAAAAAAAATCATACATATACAAAACCAAACCCCTCACCTTGCTCATGTGGATAGTCCCACTGAAACTGCTGAGCTTGCTTACATGAGTAAGAGGGATATTCAGCACTGAAATTTGTTAGTGGACATACAGTGCAAAAAGTATAATGTGTGTGTATATTTTCCAAACCAAAACACTGACACTCTTTCTAGGAATGGGGACGACTAAATTAATTCAGAGTTGTGAGAGAGTCCTTTTTAGTGAGATCAAATGCCTGACAGCTGACCTCCCAGTTTTGTACAGCACTGGCCACACCTCCATCCCCAGCTTTATGTAGAACAAGTTTGATTGACTGCAGACTAAAATATTCTGAATGGCTTTGATGCTAAGCTGCTGAAAATAGTAAGCCTTTTGATGTTGAGCACAAGAATGTTCAACTTGCCACATAAATGCAACTTAATACTGCAAGCTGAAGCTCTTAGCCTAAACAGTCCTCTGCCCTTTTTGCTTGAACTCCTCCAACAGCAATGGATATCTCCATATATCCCTTTCAGAATGTATGGCCTTAGTTCCAGTCTCACATGTGTAGGTATGAATTGCTATGTATTTTGAAAATATCCACTCCATGTAGATTTGCCACACTGGCATGACCAGACAGTGGTGCATGAGTGCTCAGGCTACTGCTGTGCCCATATTGTACTTAGAAGAAGAAAAAAAATGAAAAGAAATTAAGAATGTACCTTAATGACCAAACAATGATTAAAAACTCATCAGTTAGAAACAATGGGGAAGAACGCATTCACAATTCTGAATTGACTTCTGAGGGCCCCAGCCTGCTACTTGATAACCTCAGCTGTAAACTAGCACAGACGTGTGTCACTTGATCTTTCAGACACTGTAAACAGAACACACTTTAAGTCACGTGAAACAATGTAATGTGGAGACTCACTAATTTCACAGTGGTCTCCTTCAAATCCAGAAGGACAAATGCATTTTCCTAGATAGAAACAGGTCCCTCCATTGAAACAGGCTGTTGTGCAGTTAGCTAAAGGAAATAAAGCAAAATAAAATTAAAATTAAATTTTGGATGTAAATTATTTTGACCCTTACCTGTACAACTTTGCATTGCCTGGCCAAAAATTATGTAAAGTAATGTTTAAATAGCTGTATTAATATATTTCCACGTAGGTTATAAAGGAATAGTAAAATGCACTAACAGACCTGTAATGGCTGATAGACACATGCACACACATAGTTACTCTCCAACCCATTTCATGTCATACTCCAAATTAGATAAAGCTTGTGCTTGAACATCTGGGATTCACATGAATCTAACTAACAGTTTGATGCCAGTCAGAATATCTGGAGTATTTACATTAGATAGTAGGAACAACTTTCTACATTTCCCTTACTGCAATTTAAGCCTTTTACTTCTGTCCTATAATTTGTGGAAACATAAAACAATTGTGACCTCCTATATAACAACAAGAGTTAGACACCATAAATCAGTGGTTCTCAGCTCCTTTATACTCAAGGCATTCAAAATGAGAGTGCTCAGCTTTCACTCATTTCTTGACTATGAAAAAATTAATAAAGAAATACGTCTGTTACAAAGCACTTAGAAAGGCCACAACAGGTCAGAATACTTTTGATAAACTGAGAGATTTCAAATAGGAATACATATTATCTTGCCAATAATGTGTAGGTGTTTGCATACCTAACAGTGTTAATATTGCACAGCACCTTTAAAAGGAGCTCACAGCACCACAGTGTGCTGTGGCACCCCAAGTGAGAATCACTGCCATAGATGATATGTAGGGAGACAGTTGTGCTTTCTGCAATCTGTGACATTTTGTCAAGATTATAATATAACTGTTTCCAAGTGTATAGCATAGGTACAAATAGTTAAACACAGTGCTATTGCATTTGCTTTCTCTTACCTTTTGTAACCAACTTTCCTAGGAATATGAATGATTTTTCTATAAGTATTATGCCTGTGTCCTATTATCTCTCCCTTGCTGTCCTATTGAAGCTTCCAGGCTCAGGTAAGGTTCTCAAGTTTCTTTACAGACGGTATTAAACAACCTTTAAGATTATGACTTTAAGCTGATTATTCGCCTAACACTCCAACACCCTCTGCCCACCACTGAGAAGAAAATTACATGAGGGACAGTTGAGCACAGCACAGAAAGGTAGCAATAGGTAGTTTTAAATACGCAACTTACAGCTTTCAATTCTACAGTTACCTTTATCACAGTTGATGCCATAGAATCCAGGTGGGCAGATGCACAAACCAGGTGTAACACAGAGTCCACCATTCATGCAGCGGGGTGCACATAGAGCTAATTTGGAGAGAGTGAATGCAAATTACTGGGAAACTTACCAAAAATGACTATAGGATTGTATATTATAATTGAACATTCACAACAAAACAACCTTCTGGTGACCGTACCAAGTGTGCTACAATATAATACCAAACGTGTTCTGGTAAACTATGCCTATTAGTATATTAGGAGGGCTGACATTTGAAGAATGCAAGAAATTTGAAAAATGACTGATGTTTTAATCTTAAATTGTAAATATTTAGACCAAAAATTGCTCCGTATTCAAATTACTCCCAAACTGGAGGCTACAAACTGACTGTTTTGGACTCCTGTAAATTCTTCAGTTGTTTTGGTGAAGAACCAGCCAAACGCTCAGTCACTTGCGTCTATGGATTAGGTCCATCTCGCAAAGTCTAGGCCAGGGGTAGGCAATGTTTTTTGGCCGGATTGCTGAAACCCCCCACAACGCCTACCTTGGAAGATGCGGGAGTGCTGGCATGCCAGAAAAACAAAATGCGGGCAGGGGGTACATAGCAGGATGCCCTCCTTGTGCCCCTTGCCCCCACCCAAAGCCCCTGCCCCCGAGCCCAGGCTCTGTGGCTGTCAGCAGCTGCCCAGGACCTGGGGCAGCTGCAGACCTCTGCCGCCTCGGCCGCACGAACCGGCAGCGCTCCCCGCCGTGCTGCCCTCGCCGCTTCCGCAAAGCGGCGCCGGGACCGCGCAGTGCGGGGCGCAGAGAGCTGCCGGCTCCGGCTCCCCCGTGTGCGCGGCTGTGCCCCCGCCTGCAGGGCAGCGGGGAGCCGGAGCCGGCAGCTCTCTGTGCCCCCTGCTGTGCCCCGCAGTGCCAGATGCCGGCACTGCTTTGCAGGAGCGGCGGCGAGGGCAGCACAGCGGGGAGCACTGCCGATATGCGCTGCCTCCCCGGGGCCGGGCCGGGCCGGGGCCGGGAGGCAGCAGGTGTTTGCAGCTGGCCCAGGTCCTGGGTAGCTGCTGACAGCCCGGGCTGCTTGCAGCAGGGCTTCCACGGGAGCAGCCCGGGCTCCGTGGCTATCAGCAGCTCCCCAGAGCTGCGGTTGGCTGCAGCTAGAGGGCTACAAACAGCTGCTGCCCTTTCACCCCGGCTCCAGACTCCAGGAAGGCAGCAGGTACCGGCACTGCACCCACTGGGGCCAGGGCCGGGAAGCCAGCAGCTGTTTGTAGCCTCCCGGTTGCAGCCGGCCCCGGCTCTGGGCAGCGGCTGATAGCCACGGAGCCCGGGCTCCGCCCAGCAGGGCTTGCAGCATGCCAGCTACCTGCTGGCAGCAGCCCAAGCTCCTGGCTGGCTGCAGCTCCCCAGAGCTGGGGTTGGCTGCAGCTGGGGGGCTGCAAACAACTGCTGCCTCCCCGGCCCCAATGCATGCCAAGGAAAATGATCTCGCGTGCCATGCTCTCAGCACGTGTCGGGGGTTGCCAACCCCTGGTCTAGGCCATCCCATTGTGGTTACAACATAATCCAGCTTTTGGGGAGATGTCATGGAGCGGGGGTTCAATTCATTATTATTCATTATTCATTATTGCCATAATTAACTTTCCAGGGATACCTGCAGAACTAAGTGAGATGAGGCTGTGGGGGTGTCTTGTTGCTAGAGGCTCTACCTTTTCCTGGAGCTCTCTGGAGCACTCACAGGAAAGGCAGTGGGAAGCATGAAGAAAATCAACAAGTATATGCAGCACTTCACCCATCATTCAATACCTTCCACTACCCAAAATGGCCCCTCTCAACTAATGGAATAAAAAGGGAGTATCTTCCCTAAGTATTTTCCTTTCTATTGTCCAGCTGCTTGAGACACAGCTTCAGCATCTACATTAGATATTATCTTCAAACAACAAATGCAAAACAACCAGAATGCTGCACTGTGTTTTCCAGCTAGTCTTCATTAGTAGAAGGATTTCATTTAATCTCTTGCCAGATTGTTTTTCGCGATTAGGGGACTCTTAACTGTTGGTGATTTTTTTTTTTTCCATTGAAAAATAGCTGCTCACTGAAGGATTTCTTTTTTGTTTACAAGTCGGCATTTTCATTAAGCAATTGATGTTTTGATTAGCCCTCAGCTCCTAATGGTAGTTCACATATGTGTTTGGATTTAATATATTCAGATATCTAGCTACACGTGAAAGAGGACATTCCAACTGCAAAGAGTACCATGTAGTAACTGCTCTTGTATCAGAACTATTGAGGAAAAAATATTGAGGGAACTTTTTAGTTACCTTTCTCACAGTGAGGTCCATAAAATCCATCTGGACATTCACACACATGCCTTTCATTGCAAAAACCTCCATTTCTGCACCCTCCTGGGCATTCAGCTTCATAAAAAATATAACATCATTAATCAGATATGAACATTTTCAGTTATAATGCCAGTTCCCACCATACCAATACATCCTATTCACAGACCAGGGAAAAATAGATGGCAACAATTATCAAAATTGAGACAATTATCTACCAATATGTGTGGACCAGTAGGAAAATTCTGATTCAGATGAAAGCTCAGCTAAAAAATTCCCCATAGGAAATCAACAACATTTTATCTACAAATACAACTGGCATCATATAATTAGTTACATTCATGTAAGTATGATTTATGCTTGACACTGATATTCTAGTCCTCTGTGCTGTTCTATGGGGTAAGGAATAACATAGAATCCAATAGTGTATATAGAAATAAACAGTCAGTCAGTACATAACCTGGAGCATGAGTGCTACGCTTCTCGTGAGATATGCCACTTACTCAGCAGGACAAGCTTCAGTTTCTGGGTTGATTTAATGTATGGCTGGAGGTATTAGGTGTATCGCATTAACCATTATACATTAATCTAATTACTATTAAAATGACAATGTCATGGATTGCAAATGAAGGAATCATTCTCCAGGCTGGATGCCTGGACAATGCTCACATATCATCATCCAACCCTCACTCACATCCCAAATATCTACCACATACTATTAGGCACTTGGCAGCATTGGCTAGGTTGTATAGCTAAGAGAAATACATCTGGGTATCATCAGCATTCTAAAACATCCTATACCATTGAGCAGGAGGCAGCACAAATTGGAACCCTCTGGGACCACACAAAAATAAGCCCTCAGGGCTGAAGAGCAATTGCTCAAAGATCTCTCATAGATAAGAATGAAGCCACAGAGGAGTGGCCCTGTCTACTTTCATTAAAGCAAGCCAACAATGTCTTGTGATCAGCGCTACTAAGAGCAGCACGCAGCTCTAACAAAATTAGGATGGTCATCTGATCTTTATTTATTACTGAGAAGGGACTAACTACCTGTGCAGTCTTTTTCACTATACCCAGGTCAGTTCTCAGAAGGGTAAGTATTAAAGAAGTCTATCAATACTCTGAGATGTGTCACATCATAACATTATCAGCACCCTTAACTCAAATTGGAATATTCTGAATGATAGTTGGCCGAAGAGAGTAACAGTGCGTCTGAAAAATCCTTCCTTAATTGCTAAAGTCTGTCAACAGTGGTCCCAGTTCTCTGCTGGCCCTGAATGCCTTTACCAAGAAATGCAATGACACCTTAACTGGATTCAGGGAAGATGTACAACCTTCTTTTGGTCCGGTCAATCTCCTGAACAGCAAGCACTAAGTTGAGTTCAAAGTTTAAATATTTACAGAGTTTACAAAGACTATTTTAATTTTGCTGTGAACAGTTGAATACATATAAATGCGGATGCACCTGTCTGCATGAGATACTCATGCAGCCCATGGAAATGCTGAAAACTGATTCTGAATAATTTTTAGAAAGTTTTGTGCAATTCCCCCCCCCTAATATTGTAGTCAGGTGGAATGTATGATCAGCTGGAAATGTACAGATTTACCCTTAGATAAATTTCCTTACTGAAATAATAAGAAAGGACTAAATAGAACTACAGGTAAGCTTTTAAAATTATAGACAATATTCTTTCCTCACTTACAAAACTCCAACACTTTGAAGTCAATAGGAACTTCTGGGTGAACTGGCAAGTAGAGAAAGTGAAAAAAATTCTACTCTTAGTTTTACTGTTGTGCAGGAGTGAAATTTGAGGTCCTCAAGCAAAAGCAAGCAAACTGGAAGAGAAGTTAAATTTAAATATACTATCTACATAGACTGTCAATGTATGAAATAGAATGTATGGTTTTAAATGTGAAGCTGTTTGCAATAGTAGTAATAAGAGTAAAGGCTTTTTGTCTTTGTTTCAACATTATATTCTAGGATTTTTTTTGGAAATGTTTTTCTCTTTGTATACAATGCAGAGCTGCTATTCATTATAGAGAATATATGCTTAAACAAATACCATTTCAAACAGAGAAATAGAAAAACATTATTTTTTGTGTGGCCACCTCTTAGCCACAACAAAGCCTCCCCTTTCCCACAAAATTGCTCCTTGGTTTTCCCTACTTCCTTTACTGGGGGCCCTTTCTGACTAGCTAGGAATAGCTAGAAACAATGACCCAGGGCCCAGGCAGCAGCAGATATGAATGCTGTGGCTTTATGACATATATGTCTTGGGATCTTCTCTTCTCCCATAAAGGAGTTCTTTTAAAGGAAACAAAAACAGTGTCTTTTATGACACCACTACAGAAACAGACTACCAATGAGAACATTTCAATTTCTTCCAATAGCCATCAGAAATTTTGCAGCATCCATCTCAATAAACTAAGCACAAGAAGGAGAAGCTTACCTTCACATAACCAAATATAGGCTGGAAGACACTGGCACGATAGACACTTACATGCCCCTAAGAGTACTGTCTCTGTTGTGTGACCATGCCTCATACTCAGGCTCAAGAAGTGAAAGATAGATGACTATTTAGTCACAGAATCCCCCAGGAGTAATATGGGTCTTGTCACACAGGACACTTAGTATGTGATAAATCTTGGAACGTCGTGTGATTAATGTTAGAACGTGTCCTGAGCAGGCTCAAGGTAATGTTTACTACAAACCCTAACATGCACAGCTTGTACTTTGTCACCAGAGACCTAGCAAGCAGGCATCGCAGCATACCATGCTAGAATGACTTTTCCCCAATTTTATGATGGCAGCCAAAAACAGATTAACATAGAGTAAAGCACTGAATGACTGCCTGTCTTGCTGAGGGCACCAGTGCCAATCTCACCTTGACCAACTGTCCCAAGGACAATCCCAGGAATCTCCAGAGACCTTATGGAGATGATGAGTGGTGGAACTGAGTGAATCCTTGCCTTGGCTTCTCTAATCCACAGACACTTGATGATCTTGTGGCTCAAGCTCTTGGCCCTGGTGAGGTGCTACTTTGAAGACCATGATGCTGCCATTGGCATCATGCTGGCCCACTTGCAGGAAGGACAACATGATGCTGTACAAGCCAGGGTGTTGCAGGCCTAGTATCAAATGCCACCTTGTTGCTGCTGGACACTGCTGGTGGGTTTGGACTGGTGGGAGCAACTTGTGCTTGATAACTGGGATGATGAGCAGCAGTGGCAGAACTTTAGTATGTTCCATAGCACGTGTGGACCTTTACACCGAGCTGGCTCCCTGCTGCCGTGCCAAGACATTGAGCACTGGCACCCTATGTCTGTCAAGAGGTGCATAGCCTTGGTGATTTGGAAGTTGGCAAAACACTGACAGCCTCTGTTCCATCACCAACCAGCTAGCATGGGGTTGCACAACAGCAACAACAGTTGTGTGTGAAATATATGATGTCAGACTTGAAGAAGCCAGGGCCTCAGTTCCTCTGGCTTGGGGACCCACAGGAAGTCATTGCTGGGTTTGAACAGATGGGCTCTCCAAATCACATGGGCACCAGCAGTGGGAAACACATACCCATTCTGTGCCCCCCTCATTTGTACCTCAGATTACATAAATTGCAAGGGGGGTCTTTTCTGGTATACTGCAAGGAGTCATGGACCTCCAGGGGAACTTCACTAACATCAATTTTGGGTGGTTGGGCCAGGGACACAATACCTGCATATTCAGGAACCCTGGTTTCTGGTAATGGTCAAGCTAGAGTTTACTGTGAGAGCTCCCACCATGAACTTGGCTGCCTGTTACTCCCTTGATCATCGGGGACGCAGCCTATCTGCTGCTCCCCTGTTTCATAAAGCCATACAGCAGCCAGCTGAACCATAAAAAGGAGTTTTTCAAATACTGGCTGAGCAGGTGCCAGATGGTGGTGGTGCATGTCTTTGGGCACCTAAAGGTGTGCTGGAGGTCCCTACGGGTTCAACTTGAACTTAGGCTGAGGAACATTCCTAGCTTTGTGGCCCCTGTATGCATCCTTGACAACATATGCAAAGTGAGAGGAAAAGCCTTCCTGGAAATTAGGCCAGTTTTGGACCGACACATATGGAGGAGAGCCCCTGGTGCTCTGGATGGTACCCAGAAGAGCTCCTGGCTGAACATCCCAGACAGAACCACCTCCAGGCTGTTCTGATCAGGGAAGCCTTGGTCAACTCCTTTCTGGGACAATGTTCTGCCAGATGGAAGGGGGGCACAGGGGACCTCTAAGTGATTGTCAGTCCTTCATTCACTGTGCTGTACCTTTTAATGTGCTTCTCCAAAACATCTCAGTACACATCTTTCACATTAACTTTTGCCTTAATGCTCCCTGTTGTGAAGGACTGGAGCAGGGCAGGGTGGGGGACCTGGAGAGGGAGAAAAAAGATTGGGCACGCTGGAAAACTGATGGGGGAACTGAGGTCCTGCACTGGGAGTTTGCAAGAGCTGGCTGGGAGGGGGAAACTCAGGAACTGGGTCCTGAGCTGGGAGTTCATGAAGGTTGGCTGGGAGGTGGGGAACAGAGGCTGGGTGGGTTGGGGTTGAAAATGACTTGAGTGGTGGCCTGGACCAGAAGCACACAAAAAACAAATTTCATAACTGTGAAAGCTTTATTTCTTCAAATACACTTAAAATAAACACTTGAAAACAAAAACCATCTCACAAGCAACTGTGATAAGCTTAAATTAACACTGTGCAAACTGAGATGAGTGGGGTACTTTCAGGTCCATCCAAATCCTTTATCTACAGGTCTCCTTGCTGGCTGTGAGGGTCCCTGGGAGTGCTGTGGCATAGGAGTATGCTCCCACCCCAGTCAAAGCTGGATGGCTCCATAGAGCTTGACAGCTGCATGGGTAGATCCAATTCCACACTGCTGAGGAGCTGGATGGGGGCAGACAGTGCCAGGGTACATCCTTCTGTCTCATCATTGGAGTTCAGGTACCTTTCTGTGGTGCTGCCTCCCTACTGCTGGGGTGCTGTCACCTCCTGTTGTTTCAGAAAAGGGAAAGGCTGCCCCTGCCATAGCCTAGACCTGCTGCCCAGACCTCCACTCCCTGCTTGGCACCCAGCCATGCCAGCAGGTATACGGTTCTGACTGGCCAGCGTGGTTGGAGTACGGGGTGGTATGCACAGTGTGCCTAACCAGCCTCCCCCTGCTCCACTGGCCATTTTGAGGCAGTTGCTGGCCAGGAAAGGGTGTGGGAGGATGTATGGGAGGCAGCCAGTCTTCATGGTAGCCCAGGCTGGTGTTAGACTGGTGCCATTGCCTGTGGTTGGGTGTGGGAGGGTAGGTGACTATAGGTGTTTGCAGCCCTATAGTCATGACATAAACATACTCTGCAGCAGCAGTAGCCATCCTGTCCAGGAAGGACTACATGAGTCTGCAACAGACTGGAGGCATGCATGGATCTGGAGGGCCAATTCCTGGACCATCTCTGAGCCTCTGCATCTGTTCCAGGAACTGGTGGTCCTAAGCCACGAAAGTCTGCTGAACACTTCTTAGCAGCTCCTCTGACCAAACATGCTGGTGCTCATGGGCAGCAAGCCAGCTCTCAGTGGCATCAGCTCTCCATGTGAAGGATTCCATGAACTCCTCCAGCATCTGATCTTGCTGGTCCTGCTGGTGTTTTGGTTACAGGATATTGTCTGAGTGGGACTGCCCTTTCATGTCCTTAGAGCAGCATCAGTGCTGGAACTTCCAGAGCTCTCCCAGGCCAGAGCAAACTCAGAGGACTGAACAAAATAGAAGTGACTTTGAGTGTACTTCCATGGTTAGCAGATAATTTGTGTCAATCCTGGAATTCCCACACATACAGTCTTGACAGGTGCACAGACAACACTACACTGACAGCAGGGCAGACCTTGAAATTGCTACCAGCTTCTAAGATATTATGAGGGAAAGCCAGTGTGTTTTACTCTCCCTGCTCACTTCCATGAGTAAGCAGGATGAGAGGAGAACTGTACCATGGTAAGCAATCTCTCAGATATCTACTTTCAGCTAGCTACCATCTCCCCCAAACTCTTCCCTCCCCACAGTTGCCCACAGGTGGGTGGGGATCACCCATTAGAAAGGCACCTTCCTACTACATTATCTTGTCTGTCCCTGTCTCAGCACATCACTTCTCTGGTTGGTATCTCCCTGGCAAGAATGTTTCGGCAGCACAGATCTTTTTGAGCTTGCAGGTGGCAACCCTACTACTAGGGCCCTGGTACTTCTGCAAGCTTTTGTGCCAGCACTGGTCCTAGAGACATGGAAGAGCATAACTATTTGTGATGGCTCCCTGGAAGGAGTAGTGATTCCATGGAATGTACGCTGAGACTTTGGAAACTTTTCTACTTCTGTATTACTGCTTCATAGCTCTGCCAAGCATCCTAGCAGTAAAAGCAGTGATCATTCTCATATTGAACTAGGATAATCTTGCCCTCCTCCACACCCTACAAAGCTCTCTTGAAGAATGATGCCCAGTCCTGTGCTCTGCCTGAATGCTCTGAGCCCACTGTCACTGCAACCCTGAGCTATGAAGAGGACCTGGAATCCCAAAAGATGACAACTTTCACTGCCACCCAAAGTGGCTCCATCTAGTATCGGTGGGGTGACAGAGACAGCTGAAGTGACAGTGATGACAGTGTTCCCCAGCAGCAGACTCATCTGCACCTGGCCACCACAGAGGAGCATATGGGACTACCACCAGCCATACCACCAGTGTCTTTGGAGAGTGAGGATGCAGGTTGACCTGGGGTTATGGTTTATTCTACATGTCCCTCCTCTCAGAGATTTGCCCCCTCAGTCACCCCTCTGATTGTGCTCAGGTGCACCTAAATAAATGCTTTAAACAGTGCGTTTCTATTAGTACCCCAAAATGCTGTCCAAGGGCTGGACCCTGGTGTTGCAGGGGGAGCTCTGCTAAGCCCACCCTAGATACTGGCATGCAGATTTCAACCAGCATCTACCAATATGTGTGGACCAGGGGGACATTGGCCCCTTGAAGCCCATCAAAGTACCCCAGTGCATGTGGGATGTCCAGAAACAGGGAAGGGGCTGGCTGTGAGCTGCCGTTTCTAAGTAGGGTGGTCTGTGGGGTGAGGCAGGTAGACTGGGTTTCCACTTATCATTTTGCATGTATGGATTAACCCTTAACTAGGGTTAATAATAACTGGCCCAGCCACTAGGTGCCATAACTGGCTCCTCAAGCCTTAATGTGCCACTGACCTATGTACAATTGCCACAGTGTAAGCACCGGCCACTAATTCTCATCTCGTCTGCATTGTGCTGAACACAATGCCCACAGTCTTCTGGTAAATTACAGGGGTGAGGGAGCAGTGTGTATTGATTGCCAATCCCACACCTAAGAACTTCCTGAGTCCTGAGTCACCACTCAGCTATGCGCCACCTCCAGAGGTCCAAGCACCCCACCAGTAATCTTTTCCCTGGAGTTCCTGCTGAAACGTACTTGTAGTTGGTCTAGGTTGCCCATGTCCACCTGCTTGATGAGTGTCTTGTCCAAGCTGTCCCCATCTTGTCCATCCTGTGTTTGAGTCTGGGTGGGGACCAAGTCCACTGAGCCGACATCCTTGTGCTCCGCCATGGCTTTTTTGGTAGCAGGTGGTGGAGACAGAACTCCACCATCATTTTCATTGTTATCATGCTGCATTAGGCCTGTGTGTGTTCAGTGCATGGTGTGGTGGAGAGCAAAAGGATGGTCCTCCTCAAGGATGCTTGAAAACTCCTTGTAGAAGGGGACCACAGTTCTTTCAGCACCCAAGACCTTGTTGGTGCCCATACCCTGAATATACTGCAACTTCATGCACTTGACTTTAGTGTGGATCTGCTGCCAGTTCTGGTAGTGCCCTTGAGCCACCATCTGGGCTGTGATGTGCTCGTGGACCATCTTGTTCTGTTGGTTGTCTGTTGTGCCCTGTTTTCTCCTCTCCAGATGCGGATTATTGCACAGGCTCCAGGGGCCCCTTGGGTGTCTGGGTTTCCTCAGGAAATGGCGGGTTTCCCCTTGCAGGTGGACAGCATTCTTGCCTGCAAGGGGTCCTGCTTGGAGCTGCTGGGAGTGGGACTCAAGGGGTGCTATATTCATGTGCGTGGCTGCATGCATGCCTATGGCCAGTAAACAGCCAGGTCAGCATGGAGAGCAGCTCCTTGCAGTTAAGTCTCTGGAGGGGAAAGGGTATGGGGAGGGAAGGGGCAGACCAAGGCCGCCATAGTGAGTGAGTGAGTGGGACAGGGACTGGGGGTGCTGCCCAGCCAGGGTGGTACATGGGATCCGGGGCCAGGGTGGGGAGTGGGATGGAACCATGGGCGGCTTGTC
>NW_017728931.1:82938710-82951289 GCF_001723895.1 Crocodylus porosus | reverse complement strand
ATGAACATGGGCCGGCAGTGTGGGGATGCAGTCAGGAAGGCCAACCATACCTTGTCATGCATCCACAGATGCATCTCAAGCAGGTCCAAGGAGGTAATACTCCCACTCTGTGTGGCACTGGTCAGGCCAGCACTGGAGTACTGCATCCAGTTCTGGGCACCACACTTCAAGAGGGATGTGGACAACATGGAGAGGGTCCAGAGGAGGGCCACTCATATGATTGGGGGCAGCAGGGCAGGCCTTATGAGGAGAGGCTATGGGACCTGAACCTGTTCAGCCTCCAAAAGAGAAGGCTGAGGGGAGATCCAGTGGCCTGTTACAAACTAGTCAGGGGGGATCAGCAGGCAATGGGGAAGTCCCTGTTCCCCCAAGCACTACCAGGAGTGACCAGGAATAATGGTCACAAGCTGGCAGAGGGTAGATTTAGGCTAGATATCGGGAGGCACTACTTCACGGTCACAGCGTCTAGGATCTGGAACCAACTTCCAAGAGAAGTGGTGCAGGCTCCTACGTGGGGTTCTTTAAGAGGAGGCTAGATGTACACCTTGCTGGGGTTGTTTGACCCCAGTATTCTTTCCTGCCGTGGCAGGGGGTCGGACTAGATGATCTACTCGGGTCCCTTCCAACCCTACCAACTATGAAACGACAGGAAGGGAAGTGCCCCTCCCCCTGCTGAAGTCCAGCTCCCAGGACATGGAGCCCAGCTGTGGGAGAGGAGTGACAATACATTCACATTTATAATGGACTATGGGGGGCCTCCAATTTTTTGTCTGCCCAGGGCCCCAATAAATGTTAATCCTACACTGCTCTTCTCCCCAGTTTGTGATGAGTCTTTTATGACTCCAGTTCACAACGCTTCTGCAGGGTTAGGGAATGTCTGGGGAAGACATTCTCTGATTATATTTGGTTCAGTACATCAAGTTAGGTGAGTGTTATTGACACTGGAGTGTTCAAGCAAAAGTGGCAGGCCTTGGTAAACCCTGAGGGTTTCAGTGGGTGCATGGGGTTGTGTTGTGGAGTCATACCCCCCCAAGTAGGTGAGGTTGTTGCCTTGATACCAATTCCCATCACGCTGTAGAGTTCTGCACAGTAGATAGACTGGCCCCTGGAGCAGGAATTGGGGGGCTGGGAGTTGTGCATCTTGGGATGCTGGAACTTCATATAGCTTGTATTATCTCCATGGAACAGGTCATCAGTAGTTCAACACATGTTCCTTAATAAAATACTCTTCACCAGAAAAGTCATAAGTTTGCTACAATTGAGCACATTTGGCATGTTATACTGCTTGAATACATAGCTGCTCATGTTTTAAGTCCATTTAATATATACTAAGTGTCTTGCGTGACATGGCCCTATAATGCATACCAGGAGTCCATAGTGCCTAACTAAAGCTAAAATTGCATAAGTGCAAATGATAATGATGATGCAATGGCAATGATAATAGTATGCCAAACATGGCTTGGGTGAAGTGTACTAAGAGATTGGCTAGAGAGGGTTTCAAACCAAGAAAAACAGTGTTTCCCCAACATACGTACATATCAGAATTATACAGTCTCTGTTATGACCACACTACTTCCAAACTTGATTAAATGTAATAGCTTTATATGTAATTAAAATTAAAAGTTGTAAAATCATTTTAAAGTGTTACATTTGCATCAAATAGACTCCTTTGTGTATAAGATGTATAATTTAAGTTTCCTTAAGCTTCCCATTTTCTCTTCTGCTTCTCTTCCCTTTTCATACCCCCTCCACCATTGCTCTCAGCTAATTGGTAACAGTGAGTCTTCAAAGAAGAAGACCAGTGCTGTTCTGCTGTTCAGCTTCAGTAGAGTTTCAAAAAATAAACAGCCCTTCCTCCCTCTGCTTGTTCTTTGAAACCTTACTACTGCCAATTGGCTAACAGAAAAGAAGTGAGAAAGAGCACGAAGGACAAGGGAATTAGGTTTTAAGGGACTTAACAGTCTCATTCCTTGCCCACAAACTCTGGCATGGGTCAGTTGGATAAAACAGCATGCAACATTTGATAACTACACAATCTTACAAATATACTGCTTGAAATTTTCCGTAGCCTCAAAATCCACAGAGTTAAGAACAATAGTTTGTAGGTGCATTAAATACTCTAAATTTAGATTAATGCTTCAAAAAAGAATGTAAATAGATGTTTCCCTCAAACACACAAACAACTCCCTTCTCAGACCATTTTAAGTGTTCTTTTTTGGTCAGTATAACTTTTGGTGTATTCTTTGTCAGCAAACACAATGGTTGTTTATATTGGTTCATGACTGTAAATACTGACCTGTTATTCCTCCAGAATAGTACTTATGCTATCTATGCTATCATTTATGCAACTGAATAACATGCATTAATACACTGCTACAGAGTAAATAAGGGTAGGTGAATTAGCACCTTAACAACACCCACTCAAACATCTTTTCATGCTTTACAAATATTAATGAAGTTTTGTGACGTGGGTGAAGTAGGTAAGTAGATTTTTATCTGCTATGCAGGGGAACCAAAGAGGTTAAGACTAACATTGGCAACAGCAGTCCCTGATTTAGGCTATCTAAAGTTTTAAGTGTTCAGTCTGAGATATCAAGAGAAGCTGTGCACCTGCAGCTCCCCATGACTTCAACTGGGGATGAGGATACCTATCTTCATATTCATATTATCATATTCATGAGAATAAGGTCTCTGGTGCTCACACTGTACACTGAAAAACCGATGTACTCAATGTTAGTGGCAATTTTTGAGAATGTTAATGTAAGTTAAATTGCTGGAGAAATGATTGGTCACACAATAGGAAACTCTCCTTGTTTCCATCTGCTAAATTGCATTAAAATGCAACTTAAAGCAAATTAAATATTTTTCTAATATTTATTTTCCATGTGAGAAATTCTATCACTGCCAAGAAGATATGTGATTGTGAATGGAAAGAAAAGTGTCTGCAAGACAATTTTTCCATGATATGAAAAATGTTTAAGAGCCTTTTGATTAAATTTCTAGCAAATCACAGAGTGCCAAAATAACCAAGAGTCCTTACTTTCTCTCCACTGCTACAATCCCAGTGACATTTTCATTACTGCCATGCCTACCTGTGTTTCAAATAAGACAGAGGTAACTTAAAAACCACAAGCTAATGGTATGTCATGAGGCCATGATTTCATAATTACCTTGCTGGCATGTTTTAAAGAAGATAGCATTTTGGGGAGTTTGGAGAATTATATTGCCTTCTGAATTCATTATGATTACATTCACTTCAAATGCTGCTACTCCATCTTGCTTTCCGAGGCAAGGAAATCCAACCTGGACAACTAAAGGGAAACAACTTATAATTATTTAATAATTTTATCAAGATAATATACATATTACAATGTTTAATACAAACACTGAAATAGAGAAATCATATAAAAACATTATATCAGTTTAGTATCCATTTGTTAACATTGGGAATGAATAGCATATACAGACTGTTGTCAACAAATAAATTAAATAATGTCCTGGAAGCAGAGACAAGACATCAAGACTCCTTCTTCCAAGCGGAGTGCCATAACTATTAAGTTACAGAGGCAGGCTCTCTCTTGCCTATTCTTGTCTTGACCCCATGAATTTTCCATTCCTTTCTGCACTATGGGCCAGCTTCAACAGGAAGACAAGAAGGTGCTTCTACAGTCTATTTTGTAGTCTGTAATTAGGGCACTCATTTGGAAGATGGGTTTGAATCTCCTCAGCCTGAGGAAAAAGCAGAACCAAGCTCTCTGAGTGGCTGAACAAGTGCTCTAACCACTTGGTTATTCTGCAAAAGGTTGATGGCTCTATTGCCACCAATTAGTTAGGTGCCTAGCCTCAGAAAATGGACTAGTGCCCTGGATCCCAAATGAACAGAGGTCCCTAAGTTATGGAAAAGGGCAGAAGCATTTTCTTTTGTTCCAGTCACCTCCAGTCCATAGGCTATATAAGGGTTATGGATGCCTTATGTTTTTGGTGTTGTATCACCTAAGACAGGGATGCCCCATCTGTGTTACAGGTGCCACAAGTGGCATGGGAAACCTTTGTGTGTGGCACACGGCAGAGAGGGGAGGAGACAGCAGCACAGCAGCAGATATAGCAGGGAAAAGAAAGCAGAAAAGCAGAGCAGTGAGTTGGTTAGGGAGCACAGGACAGGGAGCTGAAAGCTGAGCTGCAGAGTGGGTAAGGAAAAGACACTTGGGAAGGGTGGATGGCTAATTCGTGGTATGCCTGCCAAAAAAGGTTGGCCCCTGCTGACCTAAGAGAAGGCACCCCGATGACCGGTCTGTATTTGTCCTTTAGGAGCTTTTTTTCCAGAATTAACTAACTTTGTACTTTAGAGCCTAAATCCTATTAAGATTCCAGTTCCTGTTCCCTGCACCCCTCCTCACACCGCTTTTGAAAATGGATCTTAGATGTTTTTGAAAAGGTTATCCTAGATGTATTCTGCTGGTGCATAAATTAGCATTAATGTCTGAATAAAGCTCTGACTTTAATAAAAGCTTGTTATGTGAAGTAGTGGTAGGAGAGAATACTTAGTATATGCAATACTTGATGCAACTATTTAAAATGATTAGAGAGACGTCACTTTGACAGAGCTTCTTAAGTGTTCTAAATGTAGTGGATAGATGGAGATTGGCTCTTTAAGAAAAGTATGCAAACACTTTTGAAGTACAAAGAGTCTAAGTAAATAATTAAAACCATTAAATCTGCAGTATTTTAATGAGGAGGCAGGCCTGGGACCTCAGAGTCTTGGAATGCTGTTCTGTGATTGTCACAACTGATCTTAAATAATCTTCAGATGAAACAATTATCTTTTTTTCTTCAACACTGGCTCCTTCTTGTTCTATAAATTGGTTCCAGCTAATAGCACTTAGTTTACTCATTTCTATTAAAGCTTGTCTGAGATTTCAGAACATAATACTGAACTTGCAGCTCTGCATCATTTTTGTTTTCCATAAAAATATTTTTGCAAGCCAAGGTGGGCAATATTTCTTGATTTTTTTTTTGCTTCAGTAAAGCACAGCAACATTTAATTTGCAATTCATTTTCTGTATCTGACAGATCCAAGATTGCCAAAAGTCAGTTGCAATTTGAATTATAAAATCCAATACAATGCTCCATTTGAGGTGGTTTTACATTGACCTTTTAACAAAACTGTTAAAAAAGTACATCCGATAAGGCAGGCAGGCAGTTATTTCGGGTGCAGGGCCATTTACTGAGTTTTGGCAAGCCATCGAGGGCCACATGACAGGCAGCCAGGGGTAGATAAATATTAATTTTCTAAATTTTTAGGGGCCCTGTGGGCCGGATGGAATGGCTTGGAGGACCGCATCCAGCCTGCAGGCCGCATTTTGTTCACCCCTGCAATAAGGGGTAAAGTCTTGCTGTGGATTAAAAAGATTTAACTGTGGTGAACAATGTAAGGCACTGAAGAGTACAAAAATGTAGTAAGTAATGCAATGCTCACAAAAATGGTTTTAAGACAAGTATCACTTGATGGTTTCCTGAACGAATAGCTTAAAAAGTGTTTCCCCAACTGTGATCTGGAAGGCCATGGTTAATAGGCTATGAATTGTGCCATCCCTCATTTTCTAGTGAAGGTTTGATGATAAGGGAGGCAAGGTGGCCTCTAAAAAATAAGGAGAGTTGACAGTGGTCCATTGGTCCAAAAAGTCTGGCTTAGAGGAAGAGAACAGATGAAATAGCACTGTAGGTTGACTTTCCAGTTTGACTTTCTTTTTATCACAGATCATTGAATTTCTCCCAGTTTCTGTTAAGCCCAAGAACTTGTCTGTCAAAACATTCCTTCCAGAATGGCATCCATTCTTGATTTCAAGATATTAGTGGAAAACCCACCCTCTCCCTAGCAGTACATTCACATGGACAGTCATCTTCACTATTCAAAATTTGTGACATTTCTAATTAGAATGTGTCTGGCTTCATTTCCTACTATTGGATTTTAGATCAGAGCTCTCCCTGAGAAATTAAAGAACTCTTTAGAAAGAACTCTTTAGTATCCTTTGTTTTCTCCCTGTAAAGATACTTAAATGCTAGTTACCTCTCACTCTTATTTTTGATACGAGGAACAACTTGAGCTCTGTAAGGTTCTTGCTGTAATCTTTCTCTCTGAATTCTTTTACTGTACAGTGGGATAGTGGATATAACAAAACCAGTGCTCTGAAAGTGGGGGAAGAATGCGGGGGTGGGATAATTAAAATGGCTTAAGGGAGTTAGGTTTCCAAATCTCATTAATATTCAAGAAGAGATGTGTGCCTAACTCCCTTTATCTCCTTTGAAACTTTGGTCTCATTTGATTTCAACAAGAACCATACTGTTAAAAACCAATTTTATGTTTGGCTGGATTACTTCTGAGGACACCAGCTAATCTTTACCTACTGTACTTGCTTGTTATTTGCCTCCCCCATACTCCCCATCCTCATTTCCCTTTCCCCACTCTACTGCAAAATAGCGACAGACAAGAAGCTGAATACTATTTTGTAGGCTATACAGAGATATATATATATTCAGTTATAATTAGTTATTTTAGGTCAGTTTACAGATCCATTTAAAATACTAGCAGCTCACTGCTAAATACCATACGTACTTCAAAAGTGATTACCCATTACTGTTAAATGGCATATACATTGTGCACAAAGCATGATTTAACTAAGTTACTAAACAATGCACACACAAAGTACAGTTGCTTACCATATGGAAACACAGCACACATGTCCATGTTAGTTTGGGAACTCAGTTAACAGAGCTACAAAAAGGGTAAGCTCATTTTCAGTTTAGTCAGTCCTTTCTTTGTGATAGTAATCATGGCTCTTTCCTGAACTATGAAAGCTCATCTCTGTTGTCCATACAGTGGAGGGCCATACGTCCTCCTAAAGATAGTCAGGGACCTGCATGTTGATTCAAACTTTCACAGGATGTAGAAATTAGGGCAGGGTGGCATTTTATAAGGGTGCAGATGCACATTACACTTAGACCATACCAAATCTGCAGAATGTTAAATGGTGTTAAAGTTAGAATATTCTGTGAGTGGCTGCAGATTAAGGGTTAATACTGTTTTTGCCAGCACAGCTCTGACTTGCCACTAGGGCTATGTCAAAAAGCCCCAGGCTGAATTGATTTAATCTTTGCAGGTTAGTCTAGGCTGCATAGATGGAACTGATAAGCAAGTAGACAGACATTTTCACTTTTGATTCTAGAAATGCAGCCACATGCCTGCAGTGGCTCAGGCCAGATGCCACATGTGCTAGAGCATGCCTCTCTGCTCGGCTGGAGTAGACAGTTTAGGTCAAGGAGTGACCTTGTGAGGGAGGGTTTGCAGGGGAGATGCAAAGCATTCTGGGATGTTGGGGAACTGTGAGTTAACTTGAATATGGAAGGGATCTGCGACAGAAGTTTAATTAACTGATTTAACCCAAATCAGTCTGCTACTACATCCATCCAGGTTTACCTTAAACCAGTTTCAGCCATTTTGAAAGCAGTTTATATGCACTGAACTTCTGTTGTGTTACAGATTTTAACCAGTTTTCGATCACTTATACTGGTTTATGGATAATTTGTGTCCCTAGCTATTAGGGCTGGTGAACAGGAGTGTAGCTAAGAGCCAGAATACTTGGGTTGTATCCCTGGTCTGGGGCCTGGAAGCTGTACATCCTGGGATGCTGTAGACTTGCAAATTACTTATTTTATCTCTGTGGAGAAAAGTGAAATTAACCTAACATGAGCTAGGTAGCATGGCCCAAAGTTAACCTTTGGCTAAAGGAGTGTAACTTTGAGATGCTCAGAGGGCACTTAGCATGAAATAATGAGCTTTAACATGTGGACACTTGGGACTCCTATAGACATGTGGAGAGCCTGGTCTGATGCGCTAGAAATACAGAGCATCAGAGCACAGAAATTGACGCACTCTGGCAGCCTTCTGCATCACATGTATCAATCTCCCCGTGCATCCACAAACTGAAAAATTGGTGTTGGGGTTCTTTGAAATAAAACACATTCAGTGAGCTTTGGTACAAAGCTCCCCACCGCCATTTTTTCAGCATGGGGACACTGATCCATGTGAAGCGGGAGTGCTTTTAATTAGTGCAGCTGGCTAATTAAAGTGCCCGGTGCCATGTCCCAAAGTACATGTAAAAATGACCTTGTATTTTAAGTGCTCTTAGTATGATCTAAATGTAACATATAACTTCATGCTCAGGCTAGGGACAGAGATTACACATGAACTTGTTTGAGTGATCAGAAACTGCTTTAAACCTGTAACAGAACAGATGTTCAGTGCACATAAACCAGTTTCAAAATGGCTGAAACTGATTTGAGATAAACGTGGTTGTATGTAGCATCAGACTTATCTGATTTGGCTCAAACTGGTTTATGCAATGTCCGTCTGAGACCCCTTGCTGGTTTAAGATAAATCAGACTCTCCCAGCACCCTGGCTGGGTAGAGCTCTCTGCTCCACAGCAGGGCTGGCCCCTCCCCTCTGCTCCCTGGCTGGAGCTTGGCAAAGATTTGCAGGCACAGAGGATCTGCCTGGTTTCTCCCTGCTAAACAGGGATTATTCCCCACTTCCCTCTGCTTTATGCAGACACCTCAGCATTAGCCAGCAGACCACATGCTGGCTACAGCCTGTGCTGTGGGACACCACGGGCAGACAGGCTTTTTGGAGCTAACCAACAGGTAGCTTAATGTCCTTCTTTTGAAAAGCTGTTTAAGAAGATCTTAGAGAGAGGCTTTCTTTTCTTAATGGGTTCATAAACACTGAGTTAAGGGTGATAAACATTCCCTGCTGGGCAGGTCAGAAAGCGGGGGAATAATCAGAGCGTCCTGCCTGGGCCTGGCTAAACCAACTAACCTGTTAAAACTAACCTGCAAAGATTGAATCAATTCAGGCTCAGGATTTTTGAATGTCTGTCTCTAGCCTTAGGGAGTACCTAGTTCAGATGCAGATAGCATCTGAAGTAGTCTGTTGTCTGTGAAAGCTCATGCCTCTCTGAACTTGTTAGTTTCTAACACCCTGATCTGCCTCCTGCCTGACTTCAGACTAACGTGCCTAACCACCTCTGTGCTTGCAATGTGTAAAGTCTGCAAAATAAATCCGTTTAAGAAGCAATTACGCTGAACTGGAGCTCTCTCTCTGCTTATCTTGCCTCACTTTCATGTAAACCAGGTTGTTATCTAAAGGGATTTGACTGAAACAGTCCTGCAGGGGATTCTATATTACCAGATCATCAAATAATTTGATGTAAGGGGGTGGGTGCAAAACAGAAAAAAATACGTATCATACATGCTGAAAACAATGAAAATTACCTTAAGAGTTCATGTGAACGAACATACCAGTACTTACGCTTATTTTGTTGGTCTTGAAATAATTGTCTTTGCTAACAGATGTGTTTGGCTTGTAATTGATTATTCTACATCACTCTGTTCACATGCATTTTTCAATGTTGCTCACCAAATACATACTACATTAAAGCATGGGTTATTTATATTAAATTCCAGATGCCATACAAAAGACATATTGCTGTTACCATGACATCATTTCAATAACACTGTACTATTTAAACTGTAAACTGAAGATTTCAAATACAATTCAAACCTTCTAAACTCATGCTATAAAAAGGGGGGGGAAAAGCAAAAAGCTGTCAAAAGCATGTACATTTCCATGCATGCGAGATCCACTAGCTCTCATACTCTTCTCTTGCTCTTTCACCTTGCTCCACTTCTTATTTCATCCTCACTGTGATGAAGTCATCTCTTCTTTCCCTCTCTCTCCTGAGATTTAATCCCCTTTTATCCAATCCTTTCTTCCCCCTTCCACCCCTCTTAGTTTCAGTGCTGCTGGGGACACCCCAGAACTCTGCTTTTCTGAACAAGCAGCTGTTCAGTTCCTAAGCCAGGAAGGAACTAGAAGAGACCATCCAGAGTGTCCAAGAAGCAGAACAGGAAGCAGTGGACAGCAGAAGAGCATCCACACCATATCCAGCATTTGGCTTATGCAATTCTACTCCCCCTGAGGCAAGGCTTTTCCTGCAAGGTATGGCAACATACTGGGATAGATACTCTTTGATCATGTCAGATGAAGGAACCATGTTTACTATCACTCCTACAGTTCACTCTATATTATCTGTTAGTTACTGGCCTTGAATAGACTTCCATCTGGTTTTAATTGAGGCAGCAGGGAATACAGCCTATTAGTAAGCACTTTGGTGAATACCTTGACATTAAGGTTTATTAAAAACTATGTCTACAAGGGGCACAATCAATTTTAATGTGGTTGGGTTTCCAAATCAACAAAACATGGGCTTCTCACACAGAATCTGGAATGTGAAAAGAATCTAAGAAACTACTGAATATGTTAACAGCTTGGGCATGAAATCCTTTAAAAAAGTTTTTGAAATTCCAGTTTGAATAAATAAGTAAATTAACCCATGCATTCTTTTTAACTGACTTTCATCCCTATGTAAAATAAAGTATTTGAATATTCTATTTTATAATTAAGGCTGTTTTACCATCCCTTATTACAAATATGGTCCTTTTCTCTCGATATGTTTGAGAAGGAAAATTTTGCAAGCTTATTACCCCAGCCATAATAAAGTTGTTTTAAGTAAGAAAAAGCCTGTTGACTGGTAAGATTGGTATTGCCTCATGAATTCTGACAATTTTCAAAATGATTCTTATATAATACCAGAAAAATTTCAAAGTACTGTATAAATGAATGATTTTGTTTGGTTTCCTTTCTTCTCTCTCTCCCTTCCTCCTAGAAAGGAATCAATATATCTCAAAGTATCACTTTGTTTAGTATCCCAAAGTACCATTCTATTTGTTTCTTCTATCTTTATACTTTTCATATATTGAAAAAGTTTGGAATTTTACTAATTTTTCATAGGATTCAGAGGTCCCTGAAAATTTTTTTGTGCTAGTAGTGAACACTAATTTTACATTGATAAGAGTTATTTGCTAGTGGTTGTAAAGAGAAGCAGAAGGCAGGGTAGATTTGCACCTTACAAAATAATTAAAACAGAGATGTAAAGCCCTGATCAATGTGGATCTTGATTATAGTATGACTTGTACAAAACTTTTGTACCAGTTATAACCATGTTGGTTAGAGCTGTGATTTCTTTTCCCTGGTCTGCACATAGATATGTCAGTATAAAGGTGTTTAATACCAGTATAACTCAAAATACACTAGTATAACTGACCATGCTTGAGGAATTGTCACTTTTAAACTATATTCCTGTAAATAAAGAAGCGCAGCATTTTTTTGCAGAGAAATCCATGATGTCAGAAATCCTAACTGAGTCTGATTAGGCATGTCAAGGTGAAAATGGCCTGTGCCTGCATTCTGTACTGAGAATGCAGTCTTGGAGTTTAGCTATCTCCATTTAAAAACACAAGTGGTTTTTGCATTGAAAATGTAGTCAGAGTATTGCCTTCTTTCACAAGTATTCCCATTGATTTCAATGGCATTAATACGGTAGAGTTCTATTTGACATGAAAAAGGAAATCTCAGTCTAACTTTATGTTATAAATACTTGTTGGAGATGGTGGGGGGAAGAAGATTTAACCTCTTAGGTTTCATTTATTAGGCATAGGGGTCTAGGTTGGGTTGGGTTTTGTCAATGAGAATTAAATTAATAATTTTCACAGCACTGTAATATGGATTTGAGCTAAAGCCAACAATATGATGATGGACTGGCTTGTACACAATCACTGCCCAAGTGCTGGAAGGCTCTTCCCACTTTGGAAATGTGGAAATCACGTTTGTACTTAAGTTCTCTCTGTTTAGGTATCAGATATACATGAATCCAAGACAACCCCGGCCCCCCCCCGCTCCATAATTAGACTACATTACAGCAAACTTATGAATTTATTTGGGAAAGCTTCTGAGGGGCAGGGAACACAGACGACAGGGGGCATGTGGCCTTCTGCCCCCTTGTTTTTTCCCCTGCAGTCTCTCTGCCCCCCTGCAGCTTCTGCCCCTACCTGCTCCCCACAGCCTCTGCCCCTATCCTCCCCCTTCCCTACTCTCAGATGTGGTTACAGCTCCATTACTTCCCAGGGCATGGAGCACTTGGAAGAGTTGATTTAAATATTACTACATTTACTCAGTTCCAAGACGAGGCTTTTCTCCACATTCATCATGGGGGAAATGAAACCTTGTTTTAGAATCAAATACCGGCAGGCCACACTGGGTCCTGGGCTGTTCTCTGGCTCTGGGATGATTCCTTCACTCCCCTTTTGTTCCTTGTCCCCCCATAGCTTCTCCCCTGGTGTCTGCCCCTCTCACATACATACCTCCTCCCCCCCCCACCTTCCCCTGGCCACTTGTCTTCCCCGTCCTCCACTGCTGCATGCTGTGCTCCTGAACAGCTCTGTGCTGTGTCCGTCTTTGCTCCCTGGCTCAGCAGGCAGCCAAGAATAAGTGAAGGATCCAGTGCCGTGCCAGGGAGCAGTGGGGGAATCAGTCCTACTGGCCCTCTTCTGTTCATTAGGTTTTAGTGCTAGAATAAAATAAAACAATCTCATGTTGTTTAATGTTCAGCATTATAACAAGCATT
>NW_017728931.1:82935599-82937905 GCF_001723895.1 Crocodylus porosus | reverse complement strand
AGGTTTTAGTGCTAGAATAAAATAAAACAATCTCATGTTGTTTAATGTTCAGCATTATAACAAGCATTTCTTTGAGACTGAAATTTCAAAGTGCTATATATAACATTATTCTTTTAAATACATGAGTTAAAAATTTTAGAGGAACATTATATTTATAATGTGAACAACACAAACCTGATGCCTTATGAGGAACTTTTCCAAGCAGGGGAATATTTATAGTTGGATCAGCCATTATGCCTTTATCCAGTGAGCGCAAAGACAGGAATTCATAAAAGTACTCGGCCTACGAAAAAGCGTATTAAAAATACATGTTTATTTTAACTGCATTCACTGCAGCAACTATTCAGCATGTAAAGCATAGAAGGATACTAGTGAATTTTTAGTCTTCATGCCCTTAGTCATATTTTCCCATTATTTCTTTAACTGATTCCTTGGTTAAATGTAATTTTCAGATGAATATTTGTCCTTGGAAATCAGGTATATTACAGTGCTGTAAGCTACTGGGAAGCCTAAACAGCCAGGAAAGTTATGTTTCTTTGTATTACACATTAAAATAAAAGGAACAAATACTGTGGTATCAATAACGTTTACACACCAACTTCCATTGCAAGGGATTATGCAACCAGTAAGCTAATTCTCAAGCAAAATTCCCACTGAGCTCAATGGGTTAGAGTCTCAATTTTGCAATAGCTCTTTAGCACTGCTCCAGTACACAAAGACACCATAAAGCTGTCCTAATGATGCGGCTGAGGAATCCCTCATAAAGCAGTGTCTGCACCACTGATGACCAGACCCCACAGCATAGAGACTGTGTTGTGAGTGTCAGCAGTAGGAGCTGGCATAAATTATAGAATCCTGGAAAATTAAGGCTGGAAGGGACCTCAGGAGATCATCTAGTCCAAACCCCTCCTTACAGCAGGACCATCCCCAACTAGATCATCCCAGCCAGGGCTTTGTCCAGCTGAGCCTTAAAAACCTCCAAGGATGGAGCTTCTACCACCCATGGTTGGAACGCTGTGGGTGCCTCGCCTAGGCATGTTAATTTTGTTCCCTTGTATGTGTACATTATAATACAGGATAGGAGTCTTCACTTATAAGATTGCATGGTGTTTTACTACAAGAACTTTGTCTCATTCCTGGATAGATATTTCTTTTTATCCTTTTCATTTTATGTCTTAACCCTAGGCCTTACTGAACTCCATTCAAACCCTAAACTGAATACAGGATGATAAGTTTTCTTCTAAGCAGCTCTCTTGTGAGGGTTCTCGCAACAGCACTTGGGTTCTTCACACAACTCCCTATGAGATTGGATGATATCATTAAGCCCATTTTATAGATGGGTGTTGAGGCATAAAGAGATTAAAACTAAATTTTGTCCAGAAATTTTGAGGGCCTGAATTTTCAAAGCATTGGGCACTGTACGTTTCAATAACACCTCCCATTGATTGCAAATGAAGCTGTCAGTGAAGTGAAGCCCAGCACTCCAGCAAATCCAGAAAATGAGAATTAGTCAATTAGTGAATAGCTGCATCTCAGTAACCTGCCCAGAATCATCTGGGCCAATGAATGTCAGCCAGAAGCAGGGACAGAATCCATTTCTAATGGGCAGTATTTTACTTCCTTAACCACAAAATCATCCTGTCTTCTCTTCGATTCCCTGCTTCTTTCAGTATACACCTTCTAACAACTACAACAAATGCTTTGGGAAGCTTCAATTCTGTTGCTTCCTAAGTCCCATGTGCTTTATTTTGTAAGAATAATGTTCTTCTGAAATAGTTTTCAAATTCCTACAGACAAAATTTGAATTCCTGAACTTCCATTGTATGGAACTATAGCAAGCCTTCTGCTTTGGCCAGGGCTTAATCAACAGCACAGATCTCTGGTTGAGCTAATAGCACAACTGGCAGCATTGTCAAGTTATCCTCTATTTGGATGAGTTGCAAGGTGGAACAGGAGCCATATGCTTTGTCAGGGAGTTTCTCACCTATTGGCTGAGCACAGAGGAATGTAGAGACTGCTGACCTCTGGTTTCTGTTACAGATTCTGTAGTGGTACCTTCCAAATGGCTATAAATCCTCCTGCCCCCTTCTCCTACCAAGACTGTCTTTGTCCTCTTTCCTCTCATCTTCTCTACTATGACTCCTCCTATTCCTCTCTGCTCTCCCGACACACCACTACATACATCCTGCTCCTCCGCTCCTCCTGTTCCGCTCATAGATTCATAGATGGTAGGGTCGGAAGGGACCTCAATAGATCATCGAGTCCGACCCCCTGCATAAGCAGGAAAGAGTGCTGGGCCTACATTA
>NW_017728931.1:82930279-82935499 GCF_001723895.1 Crocodylus porosus | reverse complement strand
GTGGAGGTCCTGTACACAGGTTAGAAACCTGCGTGAGCGGTGAGACTTTGCTGTCTGTGTCTCCCAACAGATGTCCGTGCTCCTCTCTGCTACCTCCCCTTTCTCCTTGATGCTCAGATCTCAGGAGCACTGACAGCATGGGAGTGACTGTCTCCTTGCTCTTAGTTGTGGTGGCAGCAGCACAGCATCTACCAGCAGCTAGGAGGAGCAGTTACTGAGAAAGTCTTGCTTAGGGGTTTCAGCCTTGGGAGAAGCACGCCCAGTTATTTTGTGGGAAGAACATGAATAATCCAGTTAGCACATAGGATTTTTGAGGATCTGGAGTATACTCATTGCAAAGGACAATTTTAGAGGAGGGCTGAATAGAAGAGCAGTCTAGGCATGAAGATATAAGTAGGGGTGCACTGATAGAGATTTTTTGGCTGATACCTATAGCCAATTTTTAAGGAGGCATATTGGCTGATACGATTTCCAATATGCAGCCCAGCAGCTTCGAGAGCTGTGTCCAGATGGTAAGTCTGTTGTGGTGGAAGGGGGGGATAGAAGGAGGGGTGGGGGGCTGATTGAGGCCCCTGTGGTAAGGGAGGGAGTGGGGCAGGGGCAAGTGCTGCCCAGATGGGGCAGGGTGCAGGACAGAGTCATGGCTCATCCATGGGGCGTCAGGAGGGGGTGCAGCTCTGGCCACTACACATACCCCAGGAGGGCATGGGGGAGCGTGTGTTCCCGAATCTGCGCAGGGCGGGGTGGGGTGGGCTGCCACTTCAGGCTGGGGCCAGGGGCTGTGCCAGGCTCTTCCCAGTGGGGGCTGGGCTGCACTTGGGGCACGTAGCTGCAGTGCTGGGAGGGGAATTGGGGGGGGCTATGGAAAATTTTGAGGTGGCTGCAGCCCCCCTGTAGTCCCTCCCAGCACTACTGCCACCCGCCCTGAGCTCAGCCTGGCCCAGCCTGCAACGGCAGCCACCCTGACCCACACAGATCTGGGGGCACATGCCCCTGTGTCGTCCTGGGGTATGCGCGGCAGTGGGAGCTGCCACCCCTTCCCCGTAGCCCCTGGATGAGTTGTGATTTCATCCCGTGCCCCTCCTCACCCCAGCTGCTCAGCGCCTGCCCCTGCCCCAGCTTACTCCCTCCCTCACTGCAGGGGCCTTGATCTGCCCCTCCCTCCCCTTCCACTACAACAGACTTATCAGCTGGATGCAGCTCTCCAAGCTGTTGTGCTGCGCTCCTGGTCCCATGCATGCTGTGGCTGTGTGCATGCATAGGATGTTTATGGGCCACATTATCAGACGCATCAGGCAAAAAAGGCTGATTTCCAATATAGTCAATTTTCTTTCTGTTGGTGCCAATCTGATATTGGACTGATGCATCAGTGCACCTCTAGATGTAAGTAGTTAAAAAGAAAAAGGACAATTATTATAGGTTGATGAAATGAATAGTTTGTGTGGAGGGGGTATCAGTAAAGTACTCCAAGTCTGATTTTAATTAAAGAAAGGTTTTACAATACAATCTGCTATGCCAAAATATGAAAACAAAACCATTGAAGTTTTATATTCTGAACATTTTTGCTTTTAAATCTTTTGTTCAGAAAAATAATGGTTCAGCTCCCCACAGATCTGTACAGTGCTATAGCGACTAAGTTAATACTGCACTGTCTGTTTCTCATTGGATAGCTTTGATGTTTATATATCTAAACCAGGTCATGATGGGGTGGGTTATTAAAACGATATGTTCTTACAATGAAGTAAACAACAACTAGGAAATAAAGCAATAGCTCCACTCCCATGTTTCCATCTTGGTGGTGGTATAGCATTCTGTTTGCTAACAGCTGGGGATGAAGCTGGCATTATTTTCTAGATGAGGCAAAGACAAAATCTTTTGAGGAAAAGGGGAATTACAGGGAATTACTGCTACATGCATCACTTTAGTGCCTCTCAAGGTAGAAGTACTAGATGACTCCTTTTTAAAAAAGAGGCATAATAGTCATTAATGCATTGGGGTATGAGTCTGTTCCAATCACGTTACAAATTAGTTGGGCAAAGCTGGGGAAAAACCAACATAGCCATCAAACTTACTGAGGAAAAAAAAGTTCTTACCAGTGTCGAAGGTGTTCTCTCATAATTATGCAGAGACCAGAAACTCTATTAGTTTCTCTAGTCTAAGAAAATTTTCAGTTTTCACTGAATTAGCTAACAAGACCTGAAATACCAGTTAGCACCTAGGGAAGGCCTCACAAACCTGAAAGTGTGTTTATACTATGTGCTAAGTAATGTTGCACATACTATGTTGCAAATCATGTTTGTTAAATCTTAGTTAAAAAGGCTGCACAAACTAAGGGCTACGTCTACAGCCAGTGGAGTGCAGCCCAAGAACAGGTGCCAAAAATTAGCCCCACATCCTCACTGATTCCCCTTCCTCTGCCTGATCTGATGTTCTGCTTTCTGCTCCTTGCCCTGTATTCAGGCCCAATCTGCTGTTCTGCTCCCTGCTTCACACTCCCTGCCTGATGTGCTGCTCTGCTTTCTGTCCTATCTGCTGCTGTGCTGCCTGTCCCCTCATTGATCTAACACATGCTACACAGAGAGTGCCCATTGGCACTTGCAGCACATGTGCTGCAGGTTGGCCATCCTTGTTCTAGTGCAGGGGTGGCAATCTATGGCCTGAGGGCTAGATCCAGCCTATAGATCCATTAGATTTGGGTCCTAGAACTGGGGGTTTGGTGACATTTGGCAGTATATGCTTATCAGCATTCAACAGTGGGGACCTGACCTTTGCCATACCATGACACTGACATGTGGCCCAAGATCTTTCATGTGCCACACCAGAGCTGGGTGGCAGCAAGAAGTGGTGGCAAGGAGAGGACCAGCCCAACTCAGACCTTAGCTGGGCCATTCTGCCAGGAAATGTTGCCAACTCTTGCATTAGTGTAGATGTAGTTCTGCTGGCAAAAGGCGTGTTTCTCCTGTCAGAGTTAAACCAGTTCCACGGAACAACAATCTCTGCAGACAGAAGCTGCCTCCTGTTGGTAGAGCTGTGTCTGCACAAGAGCTGTGCTGACTGGGGCTGCTGGCTGCAGGGTGTTTTCCTTTCACGCTTCTAGTTCCTATGGCTCTGCCAATAGAATTTTCTAATGTAGAGAAGGACTAAGGAAGTGACTTGTGACTTGTGTGTCTGACAACTGCCTACAATTTGTATATTTGCTGCAAAGGCTATTTGTGTGGAGTTTTTATATAGTTGCCTCCACTGTTTCCAAGTCCAGGCTGGGGCTTTGGTTCTGCTCTGGCTGGAATGAACTGCTTGCAAATAAACCTATGTTGACTATCACAGCTGTAAAGTTTAATATGGAGGACACTGAACAAATGTTTGCTCCTGACCCTGGTTCAGCCAAGGATATGTTAGTATCGGCAACTGCACAGATCCTGAGGGGAAGAAGGAAGGAGAGCAGCAGAATAAAGACACTGGACTTCAGAAAATCAGACTTTCGCAAATGTAGGGAACAGGAGGACAGGAACCCTGGGAGGCAAGTCTAAGGAGAAAAGGAGTCCAGGAGAGTTGGCTGTACTTTAAGGAGAATGTATTAAGGACACAGGACCAAGCTATCCTGGAAAAGAGGGAAGTGCAAGTAGTGAGCTGAAATTAAAAAAAAAAAATTGTATAAAAAGCAGAAGGCCAAAGCACGCTTTGAGATGTAGCTGGCAAGGGACATAAAAGGCAATAAAACAGAATTCTACAAGTATTTCAGAAGTAAAAGGAAAAGCAAAGAAATTACAGAATGCCTTACAGATCCCTGTTGATCTCTTACAGAATGCAGAAGCCACAGGTCCCTGGATTGCACATCACATGGATGCCCCCCACTGCACCACACAGATGCCTCTCCCCACATGGTACATCACTGCACCATGCCTGGGTGCCCCCCACTGCTGCACCGAGCTCACCCTTAACTCTTCACACTGCTGCACCGTCCCACCTCCTGGTTAGGGGTAGGAAGGAGAACCTGGAGGGGAGAGGGGAAACTTGAAGACTCCAGTTGCTGTTGGCGCCAGAATGATGGATGGAGTGGCAGTTGGTAGGAGCCTAGGGGCTGCATCTTACCCTTTCATGGGCTGCATGCAGCCTGTGGGCCAGGAGTGACACACGGGGGGTGCATGTGGTGCACCCCCTGCAAAAAGGTGCTGCCCACACTATCAGCTGCATCTGCGGGCAGTCGCCACTCTGGCAGCCGGCTGTTCTGCCGGCAGTGCCAGTGGCATCTGCAAGCGGTCCATGATCGCCTCTGGCCAGCACCAATGCTGCCAGTGGCACCTGTGGGTGGTCACCAACCCATGGTCTGCATTCGCCACCCCCAGTGCCAACAGTGCTGGCAGCATCTGTGGGACCTCCGCTCACCACTGCTGGCTCCCACCACCACTGGTGCAGCTGTGACCCCCAGCCTCTGGGCGCACGCTCTGGACCACCAGCTGGACAGACCTAGTACATATAGCATCGGGAAATGAGATAACATATGGGAATTTGCAGTCTTAGGTCCAGTGTGTTCCCAAATGAATCAAACTGGACAGATTTTGACAGAGAGGAAGCTCTAATTGTACCACATGGACCAAGTTTATTGATGTAACTTCCCTGAAACTCATGTATCAGCAGCACATGTCTTTACTGCAGTACAGGCATTGTTGTAATAAACTACTGTATTTACTCAAATCCAAGACAAGGTTTCTTCCCCCTAGCAAAAGATGAGGAAAAACAAGCCTTGTCTTGGATTTAAGTACTCTGGCTCCAGAGCTGAAGCTGCCATGGCTGCCACTGTTGCCTGGAGTAAGCAACAAGGAAGCAAGTGCAGGTCAGGGGCCAGCAGCTAGGGTCTGAGATCAGGTGGCAGCGGGAGCTGGAACTCGGGCAGGGGATGGGGCAGCAGTGAGTGTGGGGATTGAGCAGCAGTGAGGATCAGGAATCAGGTGGGGGATGGACAGCAGCATGGGTTGGGTGAGGGAACTGGGTGGCAGTGAAAGTTGGGGATTGGGTGAAGGGTGGGGCAGCAGCTTCCATGGAGATTGGGAAACAGCATGCATGGGCTAGCAACAGACATTCAAAAAGCCCAAGCCTGAATTGATTCAATCTTTGCATGTTAGTCTAATCTGCATAGACTGAACTGATTTGTAAGTGAATAGATATTCACTTTTGATTCCAGAAATGCAGGAACATGCCTGCAGTGGTTCAGGCTAGAAGCAA
>NW_017728931.1:82923095-82930179 GCF_001723895.1 Crocodylus porosus | reverse complement strand
CAGTAGAGCAAGCCCCACCTTCCCTTCCTCAGCAACCACAAAGCTGGAGTGAAACTGACCTGGGGGCATGGCCAGGCAGGGACTAACCCCGACTGGGGAGGGGTTTACCCTCCCCACCCTGGCCCACAGGGACCCCAGCTGGGGTATGCCTGGAGGGGGAAGGGGAAGCAACCCCTGCCAGCTTTGTTCCCGAGGCCAGATACTGGCCCAGGCAATGCCTCAGGTGAAGGGGGGCTGGGGCTGGGTCAGGGACGGAATTAAACTCCCTTATCTCCTTTCTTGGACACAGACACGGGGACCCAAGCTGCGTTCCCCACCTGCTCACTGCTCACAAGGTGGAGAGCGTGGCCAGAGCCAGCTGGTGTGGCCCTGCCATCCACCCAGGCTGGTGCTGAGGCTATGTGGCTGCAGGGCCGGGGCTGTGGGGCTAAGCCGAGCTGGCCTGCAGGTCTGCTGAGGGTAGACACAGATGAGCTGGGCCACAGGGGCTGGGCCCTTCCCAGTGGGCTGCAGCTCAGGCTGGGGTTGCAAGAGCTGCACAGCCAGTTTGCTCCTGGATCCCCACACCAGGCAGGTGGATGGATGGATGGGTCCAGCGGGAAGAGCTGCTGGAAGCAAGGGGAAGGTGTGACCTGGCTGGGCCGGGCAGGACTGTTCTGCTCCCCTCACCTCCAGCTGCGCCTCCTGCTATTGCTACACTGTGCAGCACAGTGCCGCTCCAGGCAGGTGGAAGCTTCAGCCCGGTGGCTTCTGCCCAGCGCATGGAGCTCCAGCTCCAGCTCCTGGATGCCTCCCACCCACTCAGCCTGCCCACAGGGGCTGCTCATTGCGCTAGGTGGGCAGACCAGATGGAAGGCATCTGGAAACGGCAGCCAGAGCTCCACGCACTGGGCAGAAGCCACTGGACCGAAGCTTCCTACCCACCCAGAGTGGCAGCAGTACTGGCAGTGGCAGCTGGAGGTGAGGGAGGCAGAACAGACCTGCCAGCCCTTGTGGTGCAGCTGCAGCCAGTGGGTACTCCATAGGTAGTAGCTCTGGGCACACAAGCCCCTGTGGTGGGCAGTTGCTGGGATCAGGTGCTGCTGATGCCTCCAAGCTGGCACAGGCAGTCTGCTGCCCAGCCAGCCACCACTTATGCTGCCCAGCTGAGCTGTCACAACACTGCAGCTGGCTGGGAAAGGCCCTGTCCCCATGGCTTGGCCTGAGCTGGCTCTGTCAGGCCCTTCCCAACAGGCTGCAGCTCCATGACAGCCCTGCTCAGCCTGGGCATGGGAAACCAGGATCAATCTGGCCATGCAGCTCCTGAGCTGCAGCCACCTGGGAAGGGCCTGGTCCCTATGGCCCAGTCCTGGCTGGCCCCTCTGTGTGGCCACAGGCCCAGAGGCCAGTCCAGCCCCAGCCCCAGCCCCAGCCCCAGCCCCAGCCCCAGCCCCAGCCATGGGCTAAGCAGGATGGCGGGGCCATGCCAGCTGGCTCTGGCTGTGCCCCTGCCTCTGCTGCTGGAGTGGGGAGGAGAGGAATGCTCTGCCCCAGTGAGGCAGACCACAGCTGCTGGTGGGACAGGGATGGAGGGGGAGATTAAATCCTCTTCCCTCTCTTGGTTTGATTTAGGCTGCAGATGGGGCTGGTCATGCCCCACTGCTGCTGCTCAAACAGTGATGGGGGGGAATGCTTGATAATGGCTGCTATACCCTGGCCAGGCAGACCCCAGCTGCACCCTGGCCAGGCAGACTCCAGTGGGAGAGGGGAAGGTGGGGAATAAATCCCCTCCCTGCCCCCTTTGCCTCAGGGGGCCATGCCAGCCAGTGTCTGACCATGCCCCTGCCCCTGCCCCTGCTCTGGCTAGACAGCAGAGGGGAGGGAACAACCCTGTTGTCTGGACCAGACAGCACAGCCCAGCCCAGGGATGCTGGTGGACTACTTTAACTTAAACCAGGAAGGGGTCTGGGACAGAACTTGCATAAACCAGTTTGACCCAAACCAGGTTTATCTTAAAGCAGTTTCAGCCATTTTGAAACTGGTTTATGTGCACTGAATATCTGTTAAGTTCCAGGTTTAAACCAGTTTCTGATCACTTAATGTTTACGTGTAACTTCTTTTTCTAGCCATGGAGACAGGGTATGGAATGGGGCAGTAGCATGGGTTGGGTAGCACTGAGGGGTTTGGGAGCAGCAATGTGTGATGGGGATCAGACAGCAGCTCAAGTTAGGGTTTGGATGGGGAGGGTAGACAGCAGAGCTGCAGGAAGGAGGACAGGTGGTGGGAAGCACGGTGCCCCCACCCCATTGCTGGGGACAAATTTAAGATGAACCTCCAGAATTGGATTGTACAAGTGGGGAAAATTATAATAAATTTATAATTTTCCATGTATAGAATCTAATTACTGGGGGGTCATCTTAATCTGAAGTTGCTTTGGATTTGGGTAAATATAGCATGCACACGTGTGTGTGTGTGCGCGCATGCGTGTATGCATACACACGCACATACAGTTCATATTGCATGTAAGAAGGCTTATATATGATATAAACCTCCTTGGAAAAAGTAACTGTTTGCCAAAAGGTGACTTATTTTGTCCTTTAATTTCCAGAGCCAAGGAAAGGAATATTATTTTTCTTGTTAATTGGTCTTATCAGTCTCTGTAGTTTTTCCACCTCCTCTTGAACCTTATAGATAGTACCTCCAGCCCAATGAAGTTCTTTTGGTTTTTAGACACAGTTAACAACATGAAAATAAAGGAGACAGAAGGGAGGGCAGAAGTCCACCGGGAAAAACCTAATTTACACAAAAGAAAAGATTTTCCTATTCTCATTGACAGGCCATTTTCCTGTCCTGTCAAGCTGCTGAAAAACAGCTGATGGCAAGGGAGTTAAGTAAAGTGGTGGAATTTTTATAAGTTTTGTCAGTTACAGGAACAGGAAACAATGAGTAAGTTGAGGCACAAACAGCTCAGAGCTGCATATAGAAGGAGAAATATGGATTTTTATTTCTAAAATGTGATGGATAGCTTCCTGAATTCAAAAACAAAATGGAGCCTCAGAGGAAGACACGTCTACTTTCGTGCATTTAGAAATGTTGTGAAAGATGAACTGTGGAATACAGCCCAAATTGGTTTTGCAGAGCTTGTCATGTACCTTTTTTCTACGTCCAGGAAGTAGTGAAGGACCTGAGTGGGCCCATATACTGCAAGGGTAAGTTTTTTTAATGCTGGAATCGATTCCTCAAATACTGTTTTAAATGAAAAGGAAATAATGGCATTATTGGGCTTGTGGTCTTGTCAGAAGTAGGAGGCACGAAGTTCTGTTTTTTCTAAAGGAAGATGGCGAAGAAGTACTGAAAGACTGCAAGAAGATGAGCCATTCTACTGAGGGAGCCCTAGGATGGATGGAAGGAAAAGAAACCTCCTTGGCATATGAAAAGAACCACTACATTTTGGAAGGAATTCTGATGTGATTCTAAAAATAAAATAGCCAGGGAAGAACTGATATGGGGGTGCTTTGCAGGTGACTGTACAGACTCTTAAGTAATGGTAATAAGAAGAAATCACTTTAAGGGCCAATCATTCTTTTATAATAAAGGGCTTAGTCCATCTATTTATCCAGGAGCATAAAACATAATGCTCCTGGAGCACTCTTATTGGTTAGTGAAACAACCAATTGGAGTGTGGAGCGCTGCCATGATTGTGGGGACAGAACGGACAGACTGTGGAGGTGAGGCCAGTGGTGTCAGGTGCTGGTGGAGCAGGATGGAGGGACGGTGGGGCAAGCTTCTCCCCACCCCCATACTCCTGGGAGGCAGTGGCAGCGCAGAGTGGTGGGTGGCGGCACACCGTCCCTGCCCCCCCCCCACATCATTCTTGATGGGCAATTTGCTAGTAATACAATAAAACCTTTGCCAGTTTCTCAGCAGGAAGAAACTACATACCACATTTAATTACATTTATTTGAAAGCCAAATTTCTGGCAGTTGGTCTTCTCTCTTATTGCTTTAGAGGAAGTAAAAGATATGGATGGAGAGTACAGTTATCATTTTAACCATTTGTGGTTTGAAATCTGGGTAGCAGGAGTTCTTTAATGCTGATCCTGATGGAATTCCAGGAAAGGAGACTCCCTCCTGGAAGCTAAGGGGACTGTGAGAAGAGTCAAGTTCTCGGCTAAAACCAATGGAAAAATGGAATCCAAGTATGCTAATATGCCTTTGACTGTGATGCTCTTCCCAATTTGCTGCAGCAGAAGGCTACTTGACAGCTGAAAATAATTAATTGAAGGATATTCCTGGCGACCGCTAGTGTGCTAAACAAAAACTTGATGCTTTTTATTTCCAGACCAGACCTGGATGCAACGTGTCACTGGATTAAGAAAGGAGAAGTGGACCTGTGCAATAAAGACCATTCTCCTAAAGAAAAGACTTTGTAAAACAACATATGTACAAAGGATTTCATAGTTACTTTTAAAATATAGTACATAGTCATATTCTAAAAATCAGGACACATTGAAGTTTTTTAAAATAACTCGAATGGGAAAGGTTATATAGTTTTTCCTAGAGCATAAAAATGTTATAAGGACAAATTTATGACTATGTTTGCAAGTACTGGGAGAAGAATGACCTTAAGGAGGAAAAAAGGGACATTCTCTTGTTTTATCTTGTTTTCTTCAGAGACCTCTCACAAAACAAAAAGTTACAACAAAAACTTTCTTGCAGTGTACTTTGATTACCATTCAGAAAGGAGCTATACGTTGATAAATACTGAAACTGGTAATCTGCAACTGCTATGGTTTGGCTTATTTTCTGTAACTATAAAGTATTTATTGTAAAATTGTTTATATATTTTAATTTTAAAATGATAAAGGGAGCGCCCTTTAATTGTGAATGCTTACAAAATTTGTTACAAACATTTTTTCTGGTTGCCTGTTTTTTTTCTTGTTCTGACAAGGGCTTCTTCTAAGAAATTGAAATGAAAAGATGGAAAATATTTAAGAAGTAGAGCGTGTATGAATCTCATATATTAATCTCACTTAGACCATGTATGTAGCAACTGTGTTTCCTTTAAAGTGTTGTCTTTTGAGTCTTATCTGTAGAAATCAGATGATTTCAATTCTACTTACGGTACAAATGGGAAGTTTATTGGAGCCCAGGTTAAAAAAGCACTTGTCACTGAATTGTGCTAGTCAGCTTACAATGGAAATGAGGTCCCTGAAATAAGACCTCCCCTAGGCAGGAAAGGTCTAAATTTCACCTAAATGTTACCTAAATGAGTGGCCGTTCAAATAAAAAATAGAAAAGATACATGAATCCATGCTGCTGTTAAAATATATAATGAAGCACACTGCTTTGGCATAAATTGTATTCTATTAATAAATTACTCTTTGGACCCTCACAGCAAGAGACAATTCATTCTTTTGTCATAAAACAAAAGAGCCATTACAATGCCAGTGGCGCATCCATGATCCAGAATACGCAACATGACAAATTCTAGAGGCTAATCCAAAAAACAGGAAATATATTTCTGCTCCTTAGGGAAAAAATGTGGAACACTGCATCACTAGCTTTAACTTCTAACAAAAGCAGGTTTGCACATGTCTACTGCTTGCTCTTATAACCTGCGTGCCCAATGTTTTTTGTGTCAGGACCAAAAATAAACTGTGAGCAGTTTTGTATTTTTTTTAATTCAGCGTTTGGAAGTTATGTGAAAATGAGGGCTGTCTAGTCTGGACAGTTGCCAGGCAAGTCGTTTATACAGTATTTGAAAATGAGTGCTTGGATTTATATCTGATTAATTATTCTTATTCCCTTTGGCAAACAGCAAATAATGTCCAAAAGACCTCAGCACTTTGGTGCTGAAAGAAGTTGACTTTGCATCAGTAAATTTTTAGAGGCAGTTATGCAACATATTTGAGCAGATACCCTGGTTAATTACACAAATTCATATATAAAATGGAAAATTAAATGAGCTCATTTGTTATCTTGTTAGCGACAGTGGCTGATCTGAGGTGATGAAAGAAAGTTCACAGCCTAAGGATAGGTTAATCCACCTTTGAATGGTGGTAAACATGGATAACGCACAAAGACTCATTTTGGCTATGCTTCAAACTTCCAAGCCTTTGTTCTTAAGCCTCCCAGGACAGCTTTGAAGTTTAGGATAAAACTCCTCTAACACACCATTACCAACGAACAACCTTTTGATTATGATCTCATGAAAGTGTAACCAATAACTTACATAAGTTAAAAGTGTGGCAAACAGCAAAGGTCATGTAATTGAACCTTTATTGATTCCATGTGTTTCACCCTTGGCTTTAACTGGCACTCCTGTATAATAAATACCTATCCCCAAAATTTAAATGTTGAATTTTCTCAGAATAAAAGCTATGAAACACCACGGCAGCTACTGTCAACCTAGAGTCCCACCAGATGAGGTTTGAATTTGAATGTAGAGGAGGAAGGAGAGCTCTTAACACCATTGTGGTGAATGGCAGCATATTTGCTTATTTACTGCAAACTAGAAAATAATCCTCAGTGGAACAGGCGTTGTATTCCAGGTTAAGAGGTATTTAAAAACTCTTGGAAACATGGTTTTGAAGCAAAATTTCTCCCTTAAAAAATGAAAAAGTTTCAAATATTTTGCTGATCAGTAAACATTTTCTTGGCTTGTTTTAAATGTGTGGATTATTGTAAAACAATGTTATTATGAGTTAAAGAAACCACTGGATATTTAAATAAAGTACTTGCTTACCTTTGAAGTGGAATTACCCAGATTATGAAAATTAATTATCAAGGAAAGCAGCTGAAAGAAACTTGTACAGTAGATGCTATTTCTGTAAAAGTTGAATCTGATTTTCCCATAGAAACAATGTTATAATAGGAAGTTATGTCCCTGACCAAGGGCCTGATGCCCAACTTTTTATAGAAATGGCCATAAACATATTTAAATAAACTATTTAATCAACTATAAATGATATACACTGATAAACTGGAGTCAGGAGTGGACTGGCCAAGTTCGCTGATGACACCAAACTTTGAGGCAAAACATCCATGCCAGAAGATAGGCGGGTGATCCAGGCTGACCTGGACAAGCTCAGCAAATGGGCAGA
>NW_017728931.1:82913801-82922514 GCF_001723895.1 Crocodylus porosus | reverse complement strand
TTTTGGGCAGGGGGCTGGACTCGATGATCTCCCGAGGTCCCTTCCAGCCCTGATGTCTATGAAATCTATGAAATCTATGAAAATGATATACACTGTAACTAATCGCATAAAATTTTATGTAATCAGAAGGCAATGGGCCTTGGAGGAGGACACAAACTCCTCCATGACCGTTTTAGGCTAGATATAAGGAAGAACTTCTTTACTGTCCGAGCCCCCAAGGCCTGGAACTGACTGCCTCCAGAGGTGGTGCAAGCACCTACTTTGAACACCTTCAAGAGACATTTGGATGATTATCTTGGTGGGATCCTATGATCCCTGCTGACTTCCTGCCCTGGGGCAGGGGGCTGGACTCGATGATCTTCCGAGGTCCCTTCCAGCCCTAGTGTCTATGAATCTATAAAGCTGAATTGATTCAATCTTCACAGGTTAGCCTAAACTGTGTAGATTGAACTGATAAGCAAGTCAAAAGACATTCACTTTTGATTCTGGAAATGCAGCCACATACCTGCATTTGCTACAAGTCTGCATGTCTGCAATGGCCTAGGCCAGAAGCTGGGGGGCACTAGAGCATAGCTCCCTGCTTGGCTGGAGCAGACAGCTTGGGCCCAGTCAAGCCCAACCATCCTAGGCGGGGGGTTTGTGGGAGAGGTGCAAAGCATCATGGGAAGTTAGGGGTTTGTGAGTTAACTTGAATCTTAGGGGGATCTGGGACAGAAGTTTAATAAACTGATTTAAACTAAATCAGTTGAGTCTGATACTTCATCCCTCCAGGTTTACCTTAAATCAGTTTCAGACATTTTAAAAGCAATTTATATGCACTGAACTTCTGTTGTGTTACAGATTTGAACTGTTTTTTCATCACTTATACCAGTTTGTGTAATTTCTGTCCCTAGCCAAAGCCAAAGAGTTCACATCATCTTCTATTCTTGAGTGACCCAGGAGGCAATAGAGAGTCTGACCACACGTGCACAATAAGGGGCTGTTATGGTGGCTTCACTTGCTATTTCCTTAACTAGAGATGACCACTGCAAATCCATTTTTGGGGTATAAACCAGATTTAATGGTGGATGGGCTTGCCCACTTCTTCCCAGGTTTCCTGTTTCATGGGCTTACTGGGGGAACACAGCATCTACCCAGCACTCCTTAGAGCTGTTTCAAAAGAAAATATTCTCCCTTAACAGAAAAAAAAAAGATTCAAGGGCCTTTTTCTCATTTTTGGGAAAATGAATATGAAAATTTCTGTATGCTGGTTTGATTGTTTCAGGATATTTATTTTGGGAAGTTTTGTACAACGTTTTGTTCCCTCCAGTTCCCCCCCTTTTCTTTACTGTAAAAAAAAAAATATCTCCAATAGTTCCTCTGTGGAGGAGTGATCTTTGTGGTTAGAATCTGTTGTGTCCTTCCCTGATGTCTTTTATCTTTCTCTTGTAATTCTTGATTTATTCAGGGATAGAGAATTAATCTTTCAGAACCAAGACATGGAAGGATTAAAACTACAAGTGGATTTTTGTAGTGCACAGACACATAATGACATGGCTAGGAGCCCAGAGCAGCTGTCACAGACAGGGGCAGTGGTGAATTCCGGTTGCCACAGCTGCCACAATTGCAACTGCACAGCTGTCATACCAGCCATTTTTTTTCTGCCTCCCTTCCATACCCTCCCCACCGAAGTCAGGGTCCAGGAAGGCTGCCCCAGGCATCCTGCCCCACTTACGCCACTGATGGTGCAACACATTTTGGTAGTCTGAGTAGTCCCAAGATAGGTAGTCTGACTCCCTATATCAAGCATTGGGAAAGTCAGATGCCACAGAAACTAGCAAGCTGACCAGCAAGCCACGTAAGCTCTCTAGGAGGAGATGTTCTGGCCCTCAAATAGTCAAATTGTGAGAGAGGAGGCTGAGCCTATATCTCTTCAGGATTCTCATCAATTAGCTGTCTTTTAAGCTGGCTTAGTCCTTTTCATAAAACAACAGACAGTGATTGAGCTACATTCTTCTTATCCCATTACACTCTTGTGGTTAGGGAACTTGTGGTTATACTTTTGTGGTTAGGGAACTCGCCTGGGAGGCAGGATCACTGCTTCCAAATATGCATTTTTTCAGACACGGAGCAGAGATTTTAACCTAGGTCCCTACTGCCAAGTAGAGTGCTCTAACCACAAGGCTAGAGGGTAATTCAGGGAGAAGTTTCCATCTCTTCTGTTGAAGCTGTTCCACCTTGTATAAGTAATTAATTAAATATTCACAGCACCAAGGGCTTTAAGCTGACTTCCCCATATCTGAGGTGAGTGCTCTACCTACTGGGATGTACAATTATTCTTTCTCTCTTTGGCCCATACTAGAACACCTTGAATAAGAAAGCCTGAGAAAGGCAGTGTCAGTGTTGTGGTTAGCCATGATAGTATGGCAGCTCTGTGATCTGAAGAGGGACCTACTGAAGTGCTTTCCCACCCAGACTTTGGGACTTCATTAACCACTGACTTCAAATCATGAGTAGGATGTACTGAATGAAAGTGACCTGCTAGAGTTTATGAGACATTCACACCAGCAGATAGGGAACTGGAGCAAAGGACACTGTCAAAGGTACTGAAAAAGTAGGTGTTCTGCTTACTGTTCCTAAAATATATTGCTTTGCTGTTGCTGTTTTTCCCAAAAAAAGTCATGATCCCTTTTGTCCTTAACAAAGTTTCCTTTGTCTTGTAGACACAGCCACAGTGCCTACAAGGCAAGTATGGCCTTTTAGGGGTGGTCAGAAAAGATATGTGGGTTGCTTTCTAAGTTTCTAGTTAGAGGCTTAGTGTAATGATGTTTTGTTAATATTAATAACCTCTAGATATTTAAACTCAGCCTTTATGCTGCTGATGACAACTGGCAGCAGGGACACATAATTTAAAAAGGTGTACTTTTATTCGAATTATTTTCTTGTGGCACTGAGCAAGATATCTGGCAAAACCTACCTGCAGCAGCTGGAGACTACCCTGCTACTGGTGCGACAAGCAAAACCTTCCAGGGCCCTTTAAGAGTAGGGTCTTTGTGAACCAATGTGATAAAATTTGAGGAAAAGACAAAACAGTAGGGAAGGCAAGATAAGAATGCCACTAGGGGAAACCCTGAGAGGCAAGTAGCTGAAAGGGGAAAAGAGACAGCATCAAAAAATCGCCAATAGCCCTGCCACCTCTGGACTGAAAGCAAGTAGGGCTGAAAGGGCTAATTAGACTGTGCTCAGGTCAAATGATAGGAAGGGGCTAGCTGGAAGTGGAGGGACTTACTGGTATAAGAGAAGAGACTTGTTCTCAGGCCAGCAGACTCACTTTAGCCCTGGCTGGGGAAGGCTGAGGTGCTCCCAGCAGGCTCCTGTGGCACCTGGAGTCCTAGTAAGGGAAGCTCTAGCTTGCCAAGGCAAAGAAGCCTCTTTCTGAAGCCTGAGTAAGGTGGTAAGGAAATTCAGGTTGTTCGTTGTTGTGTAAGTACCTGGACAGGCTTTGCTTTTTGTGGTGGTCAGGATAGTAACAAAGGGAGGACCAGCAGTGGCTGTGAGGGAAGGATTGGAGGCTGCATTACAGGTACCTTAAAGTGCCCTGTGAGGTTTTGACTCCTTGCGAGGCTAGCAATGTAACAGGCCTGCAGTCTTGCCTGTGAAGAAAAAAACCATAACTTTCTTAGCAGTGCTAGGACTTAGTAAGATCCTTTTTCTTCTTATTTCTGCTCTTGCCTATTACTCTTCTCCCCCTTGAGTGGTTCTTATTAGCACCTGTGTTGCTGAAGTCTCATTTTTTTTTTACCCACAAACTCTTCCCTTCATTTCCCACTGACCATCTTCCCCTGTACCTGTACAGCCCAGTTAATATTGGATAACTGGCTAACAGCAGCTGGAGATATGAGAGAGATTTCCTGTAGCCTCTCTGGCACACTCGCTCACAAAGATTGCTGGAACAAACATTTTGCATGAAGTGTGTTGGCAATGTTGGAAGTGATAAAGGAATTCTGTCTCCAAGTGTCATGACAGAACAGTAGGGAGAAAAGGAAATCGGATGCTATCTACTGAGGTTTGGCGTGAGAAGACAAAAGGAAAGCCGGACAACTTAAAAATATGTCTGCATTGCAGGCATTACTATAATTGCAGCTCGCATAGACAATACCTGAACCAATCAGTTTACAATTAATTTGGGTGCTGATAGCAGTGTAATCTTGGCAGACCTGAAATCAGCAGAACCTTTTTCAGAAGGTGAGTTAACACTATGGCAGTTAGTCCCTGCTCATTTCCCTGCTGCCGTGAGTACACCGCTATTTGTACTTGAGCTAACTAACTAACTCACAAGCTGCAGTTACTGCAGTGTAGTCATGCACTTAAACTCAGAGGGCTGGAAGGGACCTCATGAGGTCATTTAGTCCAGCCTGCTACTCAAGGCAGGATCATCCCTGGCTAAACCAGTCCAGTCAAGTGTCTGTCCAAACTGCTCTTGAAAATTTTCAGGGACAGAGATCCCACAGCTTCTCTAGATACCCTGTTCTAATGCCTGATGATCACCTTATAGTCAGAAAGTTCGTCCTAATCTCCAACCTAAACTTCCTGTGTTGCAGTTCGAAGTGATTGCTATAGCTATCCCCTAGATAGGCAAAGCCTTCTTGGCAAAGCGGCTCTCAACCTTTTTTGTGGTTTCAGCCTAAATCAGTGGTTCTCAACCTTTCTTTGTACCAAGACCCATTTGTAAATATCCATGGCCAGTCCCAACCCAGTACCCCTCACTCCCGACCTTCTGCCCCCTGCCCCCAGGCTCCAGTCCCCCAATGTGTGGGGCAGGAGGTGGGTATGTGGGGCAGGGAGGGTGTGTATGGGGCAGGAGAGGGCCCAAGCAAAGCCCTGGTTTCCTACATTTTTTTTCTTTTAAACGAGAATCCATTTTTAAAGTTTGTTCGTGACCCTTTCAGATATTCTTGTGACACACTTTTCGGTTGTGACCTATGAGTTGAGAAACACTGCCCTAGAGCCACTTAATCCCCAGGCAGAAGGGCAGAGCTAGGGCTTCAGTAACCATGAAAAGAAAGTGTTCTTTTTGACTGAGTAAACTTTGATTTTGTTAAATGTGACCGATAGCTGAATGTGAAAGGTTCTCTTATTCCACAGCTATAAAGAATATGCAGTGCTGAATTCTCCTATACTTTTGGTGTTTGCTTTTTGGGTGATAATTTTATATAACCCGGAAGAGATACAAGCAGATTTATCTAATGTTCACTTCTCCATGTTACTGCTAGTGGTGATGGAAGAGCAAAAAAACATCAGGATGAGGGAGGAGAAGCTAAAATAAGCCAGTTATTGATATGTAAAGGAAAAAATAACTAGAACAAGAGAGGAATGGAAGAGAAGGAACAAGACAGCAAAAGGACTGAGAAGTCAGCTACTGAAAAATGTCTAAAAATATCCTGGGCGAAAGCTGATTTGTGTGTAACAGGGGATAGACAAACCTCACCCAAAATCAAGATATCAGTGGTCTGTTTTGGACTCATTGAATTAAGTGAAGGTGTTAAACAGGCATAAATAGGCAGAAGGCAAGGCAGGGTGGTACCAGAGACTAACTGGTTCATAGTAGCATGAGTTTTTGTAGAGCAGAGGGAGTAAACCAACTCACAGTGTAACAATACCGAGCTTGAAAGCAGGATGACACTCCTTTTGGGTTTGCATAAAACTCTGAAGCAGTTTCCAGAGCTGGGCAGACCTGGTGAAAGGATATCAGTTTTAGGCAGAGAAATTTATAGGAGAGGTAGCTTGAAATGCCTTGTTGGACTTGGTCCTGGCCACAGGCGACAACCTGGTGAGGGGAATGCGGGTTCTTGACCACCTGGGCAATAGCGATCATTGCCTACTCGAATTCACCATCCAGTACAGGGTGTCAAAGGCCTGCAGCAAGGCATCAGCCCTGGACTTCAGGAGGGCAGATTTCAATGAGGTAAGGAGACTAGTCGGGGAGGCACTGAGGTCCCGAAGGGGAGGGGACTTGAGAGTCCTAGAAGAGTGGTCGTTCCCTAAGGAGACGATCCTCTAAGCGCAAAGGGTGACAATCCCCACACGGATCAAAGCGGGCAAGAGTCCTCAAAAGTCCCCATGGCACCAAAAGCATCCAGGAACATCTAAAAGCAAAAAAGGAGGGATACACCCAATGGAAGGGAGGGGCCATCACCAAGGAGGATTATACCTCCATTGCCTGAGATTGTAGGGGGCCTGTTAGAAGGGTAAGGCGGAGATGGAACTGGGACTAGTGACCCAGATCAAAGATAACAAGAAGTCCTTCTTAAATACATAGGGGGTAAAAAGAAGGTACTGGGTAATATGGGGCCTCTGGAGGACACGCTTGGAAATCTGGTGATCGCACCAGATGACAAAGCTAACCTCTTTAACAGATTCTTTGCTTCCATTTTTCTGAGCAGGGACTGGACTTCAACGCCCCAGTTGGGATCTCGGACAGACCCAAGAGAGGCGCAGCCAGGCCCAGGGTCAGTGAGGACCTAGTCAGGGAACTTCTGGTGGGACTAGACGTGTTCAAATCTGCAGGCCCTGACAATCTCCACCCCAGAGTGCTGAGGGAACTGGCAGAGGTCATTGTGGGACCCCTAGCACAGCTTTATGAGCACTCGTGGTGCTCTGGCGAGGTGCCAGAGGACTGAAAAAGGGCCAATGTGGTCCCCATTTTTAAAAAAGGAAGGAAAGAGGACCCAGGAAACTATAGGCCTGTTAGTCTTACCTTGGTCCTGGGAAAGCTGTTTGAGAAAATTATCCAGGAGCATATCTGCCAGGGACCAGTATTGGAGATTATGCTTAGGAGCAACCAACATGGGTTCATTAGAAGTAGGTCCCGTCAAACCAATCTGGTTGCCTTCTACAACCAGGTCACAAAATCCTTGAATGCAGGTGTTGCGGTGAACATAGTCTTTCTGGACTTTAAGAAGGCCTTCAGCACTGTCTCTCACCTCATTCTCATTAAAAAATTAGGTGACTGTGGTGTTGACGCCTACACAGTCAGATGGGTCACAAATTCACTGGAGGGCTGCACCCAGAGAATGGTGGTGCATGGGTCATTTTTGACCTGGAGGGATGTGGGCAGTGGGGTCCCCCAGGGCTTAGTCGCTGGGCCCACACTGTTCAACATCTTCATCAGCGACTTGTACGAGGGGGTGAAAAGCACCTTGTTCAAATTCACGGATGACACTAAGATGTGGGGAGAAGTGGGCATGGTAGAAGAGAGGGACAGGCTACAACTAGATCTGGAAAGGTTACAGAGGTGGGTGGATGAGAATAGGATGAATTTCAATACTGACAAGTGCAAGGTATTGCACCTGGGGAGGAAGAACCAGCAGCATACCCAAAGGCTGGAGAACTCCCTTCTCATCAGCACAGAGGCAGAAAAGGATCTTGGCGTCACTGCTGATTCCAAGATGGACATGAGCCGCCAATGTGGGGACGTGGTCAGGAAGGCTAACCGCACCTTGTCATGCATCCAGATGCATCACAAGCAGGTCCCAGGGAGGTGACCCTCACCCTCTATGCAAAATTGGTCAGGCTGCAGTTGGAGTACTGCTTTCAGTTCTAGGCGCTGCACCTCAGGAGGGATGTGGACAGCATCGAGAGGGTCCAGAGGAGGGCCACTCACATGATCAGGGGGCAGCAGGGTAGGCCCTGTGAGGAGAAGCTACAGGACCTGAACCTGTTCAGTCTCCATAAGAGAAGGCTGAGAGGGGATCTGGCGGCCGTCTATAAACTTGTCAAGGGGGACTAGCAGGCAGTGGGAGATTCCCTGTTCCACCGAGCACTACTGGGAGTAACAAGGAATAATGGCCATAAGTTGACTGAGTGTAGGTTCAGGCTAGATATTAGGAGGCACTACTTCACAGTCAGGGTGGCTAGAAGCTGGAACCAACTTCCAAGGGAAGTTGGTGCCAGCTCCTACCCTGGGGGTCTTCAAAAGGAGGCTAGACAATCACCTAGCCAGGGTTGTTTGACCCCACCATTCTTTCCTGCCCATGACAGGGGGTTGGACTTGATGATCAGCCCCCCACCACGGGGACCCCCTCAGGCCCCAGGGGAGGCGCACCCAGGCCAAGGGTCAGTGAGGGTCTAGTCAGGGAACTTCTGGGAGGACTGGACATATTTAAATCAGATGGTCCTGACGATCTCCACCCCAGAGTGCTGAAGGAATTAGCAGAAGTCATTGCAGGATCCCTGGCATGGCTTTACAAGCACTCGTGGTGCTCTGGTGTGATACCAGAGGACTGGAAGATGGCCAACATAGTTCCCATCTTCAAAAAAGGGAGGAATGAGGACCCAGGAAACTATAGGCCAGTTAGTCTTACCTCGATCCTGGGTAAGATTTTTGAGAGAATTATCTTGGCATATGTCCATGAGGGGCCAGCAGGGGAGGTTATGTTTAGGGGCAACCAACATGGGTTCATTAGAGGCAGGTCCTGTCAGACCAATCTGGTGGCCTTCTATGACCAGGTCACAAAATACTTGGATTCAGGTGTAGCAGTGGACATAGTCTTTCTGGACTTCAGGAAGGCCTTCGACACTCTCACCCCATTCTCATTAAAAAACTAGGCGGCTGTGGTATCGACACCTACACAGTCAAATGCATCACTAACTGGCTGGAGAGCCACACCCAGAGAGTGGTGGTAGATGGGTCATTTTCGACCTGGAGGGATGTGGGCAGTGGGGTTCTGCAGGG
>NW_017728931.1:82885477-82913141 GCF_001723895.1 Crocodylus porosus | reverse complement strand
AAGCTGGCAGAGGGTAGATCCAGATTAGACATCAGGAGGCGCTACTTCACAGTCAGGGTGGCTAGGATCTGGAACCAACTTCCAAGCGAAGTGGTGCTGGCTCCTACCCTGGGGGTCTTTAAGTGGAGGCTAGACAAACACCTTGCTGGGGTCATTTGAGCCCAGTACTTTTTCCTGTCATGGCAGGGGGTTGGACTCGATGAGCTGCTCAGGTCCCTTCCAACCCTACAAACTGTGAAACTATGAAACTACGACAGGACCAATGCAACTAATCCTGGGGAAAACCAAGCTTTGGACTGGACTTGGTCATCTTGTTGTTCATTGGTTTGTTGATGAAATCAGTCCCTAGACAGGGGATGAGTTTTGAATTTTACAGGTGTACACAGACCATGTCTTATGCCAGGAAAAGTTGCCTCCTTTCAGTGTATGGTATTATATTTTGTTTTATTTTTCAAAGCTTTGTTTGACAGTCTTTTGCCAACTCTCTCATCTTTGTGTCCCCAGATAGTTTAATCTGTTTTGATGCTTCTTAACATCACTGTTCTATTACTTTTTTCTTCCTTCTCATTCTGTCATGGTCTCTTTGTTCAGAGATGATTGGAATGTGGATCCTGAGAGCATTTGTGTAGATTTTTCTGGCTCAAAAGTTTTGATCAACCTTTTCATGCTATGTATCTTGGTGTAAGCAGACAGTTGTTGTTATTATTATTATTATTATTATTATTATTGTAACCAGTGCTGTCACAACAAGGTTGTGTTACTTAAGCATCAGTGCTGCTTAAGCATCAGATAAAAGAAGGGCAGGGGGAGCTACAAAACAGATTCTGGCAACCAGTCAGGCTTTCAGAAATATAACCCTCTCCATGTGCAGAAATGAGTGTGCCAATCACAAATCAACACTATATATTTTGCTAAAATGTGTATGCAACTGATGTTAGCTATTCTGGATACTGTGAACTAGATCTAAGAAATATGTAAGGCTTGTTTGTATGTGTACACTTCTTTTTGTATCTAGATTTCTATCTCATTCTCATCAGCCTGGTGTCTTGCTTACTATTTAAGTAAACATTGTCTTGTCTGTATAGCAAACCTAAATTAGTTATCAGTATATAATCTTGTGAAGCAATATGTACGTTGCTACATCTGATAATTTAATATCAGGCAATAGTGTTTTATCCAAATCTCACCTTTCACCAGTTTTTGAGTCCTGCCCAGGGTAAAACAGCTTAATAGATAAGATAATATTTGGCTAAGTAAGTTATATCAAAGAGGTTCTACTGACACAGTAACCAAGAGCGAAGTGTATTTTGTGATGTAATGAAGTTCTATAAATTATAGTCACAAAATGGCGGGGGGCGGGGGTGCATCATGCACTGCATCTACAGCTAGTGTGTCACAACTCTGACTAGAAGAGGACAACTAGGGATGAAAGGATAGATGCAAGGTAGTGTTAGAACCTCAACTGGAAAGTGACATCTCTAGAGATGAAAGGGTAGATGAAAATTCACAGACTTCTAGTTGTAGCCCATGACAGCTATAGAAATTTGAATATGCCCACTTGATACTATCAGGCGGTTCCTAATAGGAAGGAGAGGGAACAAGAAAAAAAAACAAACAACCAACCCAAAAACCAAGGTACATGTTGATAAAACCTGACAATTCTTTCCCAGCTCCAAATCTAGCCATCCATCTCATCCTGTGCTGTGAGTATTGATCACCACTTGGGTGAACACCCTGCAAGCAATGAATAGATTCTTTCTTTCCTCTTTGAGAAATCCCAGAGTGTGGTCCCCCTGGCTCTCATGTAGAACCCTCCAGGATTCAGTCTTGTCCTTCACAACTATTTGATATGCATGTGGGGCACAAGGGACAACAAATTGTTAGGAAACCAAGGCATAAGCATCTTGATAACACTCAGAGAAGTCTACTATTTTCCCTCACTAAGCACAGATTCTACAATTTCATTTATTTCCCAGTACCTAGCCAAAAAAACCTGGTTGAATATGAATGAACTTAGACTCGAATTTGAAAAGACAGAAGTGATGTTTATTGAAGCTTAAAAAGGAATGGGCTGAAGGTGTTGTACATGCCAATTACTGAGCCTGCTCAATATGCTTGATATTTGTCTACATGGCTTTGAACCTAAAATTCTTATTAGATATGTCATTTCTTCTATTTTGCAGGCAGTGATGGGGGCCCACAGTGCCTTTATCTTCTGGAGGTGACCAAAAGTTGTGGCTACTCATATACTAGTCTGCCTTCAAGGGACCCACCTAGTGAGTGGTAGAGCTATTTTTGAAAGTCAGTAAGAAGTTTAATCTTGTCCAGAATGTGCTTGCCCATCTCTTGAGACACATAGGTTGATGCACGCACATAATACCAGTGTTCAAATATTTGAACTGACTTTCTGTTCTCCTCCAGGTGTTTAAAGACCTGAGTAGTCTCAGACCCAGGAATCTGACAGACTGCCTCTCACCTTCTAACCAATCATAGAAATTAAGAGCTGGCTGGGTTGCTATTGCTAATGCTTTTTGTGGTCTAACGTTCAAGACTGGTGACAGGTCTTCTCATTAGCAAGCCCCTGTTTAGGAGTTTGTTTCTTTGGGCCCTTGGCCAGAACCTGAGTTTGGCAGGCTTCTGTGTTTGATTTCAGACTCCATTATTTTAGTATTTGGTTAGGTATTTTGACTTCAGTTAGTTGTTTCTATCAGTAAATAGTTAGTCTATGACACTGTAGAATCAAGCATAAAACTCATAGTATTCGTTTTTGAGGTTGTTTATTAAAGTTCTTAGCAGCTATGGCATGAAATCCCTAATTGTCTGTTTGCCCCTTCTGGTCTAGTGAGCTGGAATCTACCTGTACCCATGGAGACAACAAAAACCAAAAGGTGAGTCCCATATTAAGAACAAAGCAAAGTACTGTAGAGAAAATCAGACCTATCCATCTGGTCCATTAATTGGAGTTAGTCCATACCCTTGTAATACCCCTTTTAAGACACTTGCACATTGTAGTGCAAGACAGATTCACTATAGTAGCCTCTTTTCCAAGCTAGACAGATTAAGGTATTTAACCCATCCTTACCCTCTTTCAGTCAGCTCAGTGGTTCTTCTCTGAATCAACTCCAGTAAGTGTATATCAACATGGAACCAGAGGTTTTGGTTGTAGCCATGTTGGTCTAAGGAGATAGTCTAAAGACCTTGTTCCTCTCCTCTCCTCCTGTCTCTACCCATTGTTTTCCTAATTTCCACCTATTTACATTCTCACTGACTCCTGTCACACTTCTAGCTTTTTGCATTCCTTGGAGATCTCAGAACAACAGCGGAGTCTCCCTATGCCTGAAGGGTGCTTGTGCCCGAAAGCTTGCAAATCACCTTTTTTCAACTACTCAGTTAGTCTAATAAAAGATATTACATCTATGCAAAGAACTTGCCTGCCTATCGCTATGGAATTAATGTACCCACAGCTGGATGTAGTATTCCGGGTGGGACCTCACCATGTAGGTAGTATAACTAGCTTGTTTTGTTCATACTACCTCTTCAGGTGCACTTTTTGCTATATTTTGTTGCTACTACTAAACAATCCATTCTTACCTTTAACATACAGTACTGATATTTTGAATCCTTAAGTCTCTCATGATAGCACATTCCAGTTTATTTTTCATTACAGTTTGTAGTTGGCAGATGAATTTCCTATCTACTCTAACACAAGAAAACAAGGAAGCAATAATGAAATTATCAGAATAAGAAACCCAATAAGGTACTGATTTTGCACACATTGAGAAACTGAATTTCATTTTGCAATATGCAGTTTTCTAACACTACATTATTTAATTAATTTATGAGAATTGTGGTTTCTGGTAGCTAATATGTAATATGTGAAGATTTGTCAGTCATGAAACTTGTTTTACTTTTTGAGGTTCTTTATTAAAGTTATTATAGTCAACAGTTATGATCTCAGAATAGCATCTCTACAAACCAAATGGAGAAGAAAATTCAGTCACATCTGTAACTTGCCCTGCTTGTCCCGTGCTTCTTGCTTATGCTTTTCTAGTTGCCTGGAGCTAACTGCAGCCCTGCAGCCCGACAGTTTGGCCCCTGGCACCAGTTACTAACTCCACCAATGCTTCTCACCTGCCAGGTCTTTGATGGAACTTTACGCTTGGGGAACATTGTTAGCCAAGCTCAGTAGTATCGCATTGGATCTAATTATTAGCGTGAGGTCATTGGGGCTCCACTCCCCTACACCCTGCCTAGTGCCAACCTGTTGTTGTGATTCCGATGTTGCACATAGTTTTTTTACCAGTCATCTCTCTCGTCTTGTCTTGCAGCTCTGCCACTGTCCTGGCTCCACTCTATGCAGCCAAACTTCCACTTCACTCTTCCAGGTAAGTAGCCTGACTTCTCTGAGTCAACCAGTAGGGGCAGCTCCTCGTTTGGAGACTGCCACCAGTCGTCCCTCTCAGGACCTAGATCTTGTCTGCCACCTTCCCTTGGCTCCTGGGAACTTCCTTCTAGTCCCTTTGCTGGACTGGGGCATGGGGCTTTTAGCTCTGCCCCACTGCCTCTTTTGGCACATCGGCACCAGCATGCGCTTACAAAGCGTGTCCACGCCGGTGCCATCTTCTTTTATTTTTCCAGCTTCTTTGTCCCTGTTGGCTGCAGCTTGGTATGCTGCAGTATCGCTGGTAAGCCCTGTGGTACAGCAAATCCGCCGCCATCACCATGTTCCTGTGGCTTGATGTGCCACAGTGCTGCTTACAAGGCCTGTGGTACAGCGACCTCTCTGCTGCTGCTGCATTCTTGTGGTTCCATGTGCTGTGGGGCCACCGGCAGAGTCCGCAGCATGGTGGTCCTGCTGCTGCTGCCATGTTCCTGTGGCTCAGCATGCTGCGGGGCCACCGGCAGGATCTGCAGCACAGCAATTATGCCACTGCTGCCATGCTCCCATGGCTCGGCACACCATGGTGCCACCAGGTGCAGCAGGGGCATGGGGATTGTGTCATTGCTGCTAGGCTCCTCCCGCTTGGTAATTCCACTGCCCCGCCGCAATGTCTTACCAAAAAAAGCAATTGACTTTGCATTTCTACTTAGTTACTGTTCTTAACAATCAATTGTATAAATACAGTACAGATGAAAACACCCCAAAACAAATGCACCTTAATAATCCCTAGCCCCTACGAGGGTACGCGGGGCAGGCACGGATGGCTACGGCCACCTGAGTGCCAGGGGGTGTAAGACCCCAGTAGAGAAGTGAGGCCAGGCATGGCTGTGGCCACCTGAGCCTGCAGGGGAGGATGATCCCAGAGTCCCCTGGTTGGGGACAGTTGTGTGGCCCTGGAGCGGGGACGGTAGGGAACTGTATAGCCTGAGAGAGAGGGCAGTTGTGATGGCCCTGAGAAGGCAGGGATGTAGGTGGCCCTGCACAAAATAGGGTTGAAAGGGAGTAGGCCTGAAAGGCTGTCCAGAAGGAGGGGCTGAGTAGGGCTGAACAGGGAATAGGCCTGAAGGGCAGTCCCAGGAGCACATTGAGTAGGGCTGAACTGGGAGTAAGCCTGAAGAGCAGTGCAAGGGCCAGCCCCAAGAGTAGTTGATTGTGAGGATGATAAGAACCCCAGGGTGGGACATGGTATAGAGGCCCTAGAGTGGGCATAGTAGGAACCCCATGTGTGGGGAAGAGGCCACGGTACATTCATGGGCATCTGAGGCCCTAGTTTGGGCTAGAGGCCAAGTGGGGGGACTCGGCCAGAGAATTAGGGGCAAGTCCTGACCCCGCTAAGTCCTCCATCACAAGAAGGCCCAGTGTGGGTCAAAAAAAAGACCTCAAGTTTGAGCAAAATGACCTGAAGACCTAAAGGTTGAGCAAAATGAGGGAGGGAGTAAGAGTCCCTGTGAGACCCTGGAGCACCAGTCGTGGTGTGGGTTATGAACGTCATGTGGATGCCATCTGTGAGGCATGGGCTGCAGTTTAGGGGAGGTCTCGGAGCCACAGATAACACCCCCTGGCATCAGGGCAGGAAATGGGCAGCCTCTCACCTAATTAAGACACCAATTATTGAACAACAAGGCGTGGCAGGTGAGAGAGGTGGTCAGTTAGCCCAGAAACAGGTGGGCAGGCCGACTCCTAATCGGTCCTGGGAAGGTCCCTGGTTACAAGAACCCTAAATTTTTTAGGACCTGAGGAGGCGCTTGTCTCTCGATCTTTCAGGTAACAGGCTAAACCTGTGACTGAAAGTAAAAGTCAAGCAGGAGTTTTTGGTGAGGAAAATCTGATCCTTTCTCCCTTGTTCCCCGGGAAACGTGAGAAGCCACACTCTAAAAAGTTTTTCCTTAAGGGAATCTGTAACCAGAGCCTAGGCAAGCCAGCTACTACTGAGCTATGCTTCACTGCCCTGTACACTCCAGACCTTTCCTGAGGCAGGCACCCAGCCTCCCTGCAACATCTCTCTGTCTTATAGGGAGAGCCTCCCCTCTCCTTATTTTACAGAGCTGCCCCTTCACTTTTACCATACCTTCCTCACATATAATGCAAATAAAACATGCACCCTGTTTTTGGAAGCCAGGATGTAGGAAAAAAGATTTTCCACAGTCATGGCTAACTGAGGGATGCAGAGTAAGTCCTCCTGGAAATGCAGAGTATCCAAGGAAGCGTGACATTAGGAACTTTCTGGTGTGGCAGACAAAAAATCCCATATTTTCTGAACACTCTATAGTCCCAGGAAGACTTATTGTATGTCACAGAAAATTAGGGCACAGACTCTTGCAAAGGCAGTAGCAAGACTTACAGTAAAGAACTAACAGTCAGGGGTGCTCAACCTCCAGCCTGCTTAACCTCCAACATGTGGCAGTGGTCCCATATCAACCAGCCTGTGGAGCTCCTCAAAGGCTTGGAAATTTGGCAGCGGGAGGGCACTGCCAAATCTCCAGACCCCTGGAGGGCCCAGGACACAGAGTGCTGGATTTAGCACCTGATCCCAGGACATAGAGCCAAATGGGAGTGGTGCCGGGTCTAGCATGTGGGAGGCAAAAAAAGGTAGCCAGGACCCAATCTTAGTACAGGTCAGGGAGAGGGTGATGTTGGTCCCCAAGGGAGAGGATGATGCTGGTCCCCACAGTCAGACACAGCACCACAAAATTCGCCCATGGGGCCAAAAGATTGAGCACCACTACTAGAAGAAATTATTTATATAAGTTCCTGTAAATAAAGTGTTGTTTCTATATCACAAGCCTCATCTAGATACTATTAACAGTTCACCTGCTGCATCAGGCACAAGTTACAGTGCTCAGCAAATAGCTATGGCTGTAAGAGAGTTAACAAGGCTCCACCCTCTCAGTTTGTGGAGCAGACACAAGCAACAGCTACATGACATGCACAGTAGGGCTGTGAGAAGCTTCAGTTGTTGATTCAATTTGGCAGAGATTTGGCCCCGATTCAGAGGCCAAATCTCTGAATCCGAATTGAATCAGGAGACCCTTTAATCTCTCTGAATCAAATCAGAACCCTCTGAATCCATTTGGAGAGATTTGGAAAGATTCAATGATTTGGACATAGACACAGCTTTAAATGTTTTTTACACATACCTTGAGGTACCAGGCTGCTCATAAATGCTGAGATGCTGGGGCAGATGGAGTGTCCTATGGGAGTGCAGGGGGTTCCCCAGCACACTTGGCAGTGGACCCAGAAGTGGACCAGAAGCAATTCCAGTCTACTTCTGGGTCTGCGGGGGACTCCTCCCCCCCACCCCGGCTCAGCGGCTAGTGCCTCCTGGGTCTGGGGGGGCGCCTGGAGTGCCCCCACAGCTGATCACTGAGCCGAAGGGGCGCGTGGGTCTCCTGCATGTTCAATGGTGGACTGGAAGTAATTCTGGTCCACTTACGGGTTCACTGCTGAGCACACGGAGGGCCTTGCCGCGGTCCTGTGGGACGCTCCATCCACCCCACCATCACAGCATTTGTGAGCCATACCTGGCACCGCGAGGTATGTAGAAAAAAAACATTTAAAGCTGTGTCTATGGCCGAATCGCTGATTCTCTGAATCAGCATCAGATCTTCAGATGAATTGAATCAGGACAGTGATCCGAATCAACTAATCGAATCACTGTCCCCAATTCGGGCGGAATCCGAATCCAAATCGAATACAGCCTGTTTCACACACCCTTAATGCATAGTATTCCTAGGCACGATATGGATTTTCAGCAAAGAAAACAGCCTCCCTGCTTAAAACATGCACCCCAATTTTGAGTTTTCTGGGGGAAAGCTGTGTGTTGTATATGAGACAATATGGTATTTTCCTTCCTATCCTTCCTTTTTAGGCAATATGCTGACAATGAGCAGTTTCCACCAAGCTGGGGACACTTGTGGTTTTATTGTCAATCTTGCAATATATGATGTTTTGCACAAAGTCCTCGTTCCTAGCAGGGATCTTATTTTGAATTTTAAAAAATCCAATTTCTAGACATCACAAAACCCCTAATTGTAATTACACACCCTCAGACAATGACAGAACCTGACCCTTAGTCTCGGTGCCTCATAATAATGCTTCAGGGATAAATACATTAAGGCTTTAGGGTGTTTAGACCCCATAGTGACAGTATTTTTCTAGAACAACAATTCTCAACCAGGCCGCTGACTGACTCAAGTGCTGTATTAATTATAATACAATACTTAATAACTAAACTTAATGTTAATAACAGCCCATTATTAATATTATGCTTATTCATGCGTGTTTCTTCTAGTTTGCTTAAAAATGAGTTTCCAGTCATGTTGTTTTTTTTTTTTTTTGCACCATAATAAATAAATATATATATTTTAAGTGGGATGCTGCTAAATTCAGAAAAGTTATTGAGGGGTGCCTTGAGCAAAAAAAGATTGTGAACTACTAGGCTAGAGAAATAAAATTAGGCATAGTTTAATAAAACAGTACAATTTTTCTACCACCATAAAAGAACATCAATGTCAAAATCATTTCTTGACTCCGACTTATAGCTGTTAAAGACAAGGGCGCTAATGATCTTTCAAGTCTAGTTTAAGAACCTATTTTGAATAATTTAGGCAACTCTTGTCTACCAGTTCCATAACACTGAAAACATATTCTAATTAATGTAAAAATGAGACTTGAATGGCTTTCAAAATGTATTGCTCCTAGTTAATATAAGCCCAAGAATAGAAATAAAAATGCTAGTGTAAAGTTTTTTAAATGATCATATTTTTTACACCTGAGAGACAAATTATGTCCCCTAGATCTGTGCATGGTCTATGGTAGAATAGGACTTTGTTCACATGCTTTATCATTAATATGCCCTAACAGAAATGTTGTGAACTGCAATTTGAACCAAAATCTAAATATTGCAGAAATAAACTTTCTATAATGTCTAAGAGCAAAATAAGTGTTTTAATATATTTCAAATTACTGGAAACTAGTCTTACAAAACAAATCAGTCCTCTGTACCATGTGTAAGTCTAACTTTACAGCACAGAGAACATATTAGGGTATTTCACCATAAACAAAGAATGCATTTTCACTTTCCAACGTGAAAGAAAATAAAAAAGCAAGCAAACAGAGTTGTGAAAAGTAATTGGAAGATTCAAAGGTAGAATTAATAACAGAAGGAGAGATCTATTGGTTTCTACAATGCAGTTTTAAAGTTTGTGCTGTCCCTTTAATTCCAGTGTTCATCAACAATTAAGATACAAAAAAGCAGTCTATAAAAAATGTTAATTTCTTTAGCTATTTTATGCAAAGCACTGCCCCCCTTTTATTTTTAAGATGTACTTGTAGAAGAAAAAAACCCCTGAAAATTCATATAGTGTTTTTTTACCACACCTTTACACTGCTGAGTAAAAAGGGTAATTGTGTAGTTTACATATATGCCATGTAAATTACTATGGAAACCAGATGTAGCTTACAAGGTGCCTTGTAACGCATCTCTGCTGAGCAATAAAACCTTTTTTGGCAAAACTTTGAGAAACTTACTGCTGCTTTCTATCAGCTTATATACAACAGATGGCTGGCACATGCCTGCCTTATTAAATGAAGTAAGGATCTCTGCAGCATTGCTCTTTGATCCCTGGTGGCATGTCTACAACACCAAGATGCAAAATACCACAGCAGAACAGAATCTAAATATTAAACGCTGGGCGCTGTGCTTCTGATACGAGAACCCCCTTTCTTAAAATCATGCCCACAGTATGTAAACATATTCACATTCCACATAGAAATCATGGTACAGAGGTCAGAAAACAAGGTATTTCCTCTGTTTGGTGACATGAAACCACAGTGAAGGTACTACTGTAAATTCTAAAGAGCACAGTTATGTAACTGCATTTACCACAACTTCCAAGCCAGCCATACTTCTACTAGGAAAAATGTGAACTCTACGTATTAGGGAGTTTTAAAAGTAGTAAAATTTATTTTGTAATTGAATGAGGCATTCATGTACATTTAGCAGTTCTTTTGAAGAATTGTTTCAACTAAAACTCTTTGTTTCCCCTCCCGCCCCCCTAGTTTTATCAAGGAAATTGTAATATTTAAATATGGTTTTCTTATTATGGTAATAATGGCATACAACAAGTATCCTATTAACTTTCTAAGGAAAGGAGGGAACAAGCATATAAACTTTTTATTATCCTAAAAATGCTGTTATTCCTTCATTGTGAGCCAGATTCTCAGTCAGATCAGTCTAAAATTATTACAAAGAGATCAGATAACTTATTCTGCATTTATCTTTCCGTAGCTGAGATGAGAAGCATCCTCATCCAAGCTGTAATTCCATTTTTTTCCTATCCTTAATTTTACAAGACAGAGCATATTCTGGAAAATGTAACAGTCGTGTATTCTCTAATTCTCCTTATGTACTGGGCACCACTTCTGCGTTACTCTTGGTTGCCAAAAATTCTTAGAGGAGGAAAAAACTTGCTTTTGATCATCTTCTGCCTAAAGAGTTTTAACTTCACATTGATTACTTACTTCTTATTTACTGACAGAGCTTTGCTTCACATGCCCACGATCTTGCAATTTATTTTCATGTGTGCTTATATTTAGAAGAACGAGAAATCCCACTGAAATCAATAGTAAAGTTAAGTACATGCATTGGTGTTTGCAAGTCTAGGCCTACAGTATCATATACTGCTGAATACTACTACATGCTCCTGTAATTTTCCTTTCCTTGGCAAAATAATGCATGCTATAACAACACAAGCTACCATAACAGGATCTTCTTTTCTAGTTTAGAAGGCTCTTCCCAGAAGTCCCATTGGCTTCAAGAAGAAAACAGACTTCCAGGTCACTTATATTTTCTTTTGCAAAAAAATCTACAGGATAAGAAAATGAAGCAACATGAGTGACTTCTAGTGGTTACACAGATGCATGCAGACTATTACGTACTTTCAAGGGAGATTTTTTTTAAAACTCACAGAGAACACATCTGTGCGATCATCAGCTGTATAACCATCTGAAGTACAACTTTTCTAAACCCAAACATACCGCTATTTTTCAGACCAGGTGATATTGGAGGACTTCCATTTTATTAAAATTCCATCCCCTGCATTATGCTGAGCTTCTATACAGAAGATGCTCAGTACCCATGATTACTCTTGGACTCCGTAGGAACTGAGGTTACTTTAAGGATAAGACTCTTAATTTCTACTTTTCCCCTAATGTTGCTTATATAAGTTGCCTGGCTAGCTCAATTGGTAGAGCATGAGACTCTTAATCTCAAGGTTGTGGGTTTAAGCCCCACATTAGGCACATATATTTTACCCTGACATCCGCTCAAAAGAGCAGTAAGCCAAATTCAACTGTTGCCATAGGTTGCAGGACGTTCACCTAATGCAGGCGATATATTGCCTTACTGGAGTTGATGTTGGCTATGGGGAAGGACCTGGTAGGGGAGCTACAGATTTTCAGTCACCTTGGGGATAGTGACCACCAATCAACTGAATTCACCATATGGTGTAGGGTGGGTAAAACAACTAGTAGGGTGGAAGTGCTTGACTTTAGGAAGGCTAACTTCAGTGTGTTCAGAAGTCTAGTATGATGCACTGCAGGATAGGAGTATTGGCGAGATGGGAGCCTAGGAAGGGTGGTCGTTCCTAAAGAATGTGATCCTTCGGACGCAGAGGAAGATGATCCCAGTATGAGGGGAAAGGAGCCAAAAAAACTTCCTTGGCTAAACAGGGAAATCCAGGCGAGCAAAAGTGCAAAAAAGAAGGCATACAGGTGGGGGAAGCTACCAACAAGGAGTAAACCTACTTGGCCCACACTTGCAGGGAGGCAGTTAGAAAGGCAAAATCAACTACAGAGCTGAGGCTGTCAACACAAATTAAAGACAACACAAAGTCTTTTTTTTAGGTATGTAGGGAGTAAAAGGAAGGCACAGAGCAGCATAGTACCCCTACTGAACAAGAAGGAGCAATTAGTGACAGACAGGGGGGACAAGGCTGAGCTATTCAATGAGTTCATTAGGAGACTTATCTTGACCCCTATTCAAGAACAATGAGGCAAAAAACTCATTGGCCCTCATACCCATTGAGATGTAGGGGCTAGGGATTATTAAGGTGTTCCAACCTACCTTTCACTAGGGTGGTAGCTGGCAATTAGTGACAGACAGGGGGGACAAGGCTGAGCTATTCAATGAGTTTTTTGCCTCAGTGTTCTTGGACAGGGGTCAAATTAAGTCTCCTAATGGGTTCTTAGATGGGCATCACAGGGACACCAACCCACCAACTGTCGACACTGACCTGGATGTCACTTGGATGGACTGGATGTGTTTAAGTCAGCAGGCCCAGATGAGCTGCATCTAAGAGTACTGAAGAAATTGGCCAGTGTCATAGCAGAACCACTGGCACAGCTGTTTGCATGCTCGTGGTGCTCTTGTCAGGTCCTGGGGGACTGGAAAAGGGCCAATGTGGTCCCTATTTTCAAGAAGGGGAGGAAGGAGGTTCTGAGTAATTATAGGCCAGTCAGTCTTAACTCCATCCTTGGAAAGGTCTTTGAAAAGATTATGAAAGAATGTAATTGTGGGAGACCAGCAGGAAAAATAATGCAGCAGGGCAACCAGCCTGGATTCATAGCTGGTAGATCATGCCTGGCCAATCTGATTTTATTTTATGACAAGGTCACAAAATGCTTAGACACAAGAGTAGAGGTGGATGTCGTTTTCTTGGATTTTAGCAGGGCCTTTGATACGGTATCTCATCCCATTCTCATAAATAAATGAAGAGGCTGTGACACAGATGTTTACACCATATGGTGCGTGGCAAATTGGCTTAGCAGTTGCACCCAGAGAGTGGTAGCAGGCAGCTCAGTATTGACCTGGAAGGATGTGGGTAGTGGGGTCCCACAGGGTTCGGTCCTTGGACCTGTACTCTTCAGTATCTTCAATGGTGACTTGGATGTGGGTGTAAAATGTATTCTGTCCAAGTTTGTGGACGATACTAAATTGTGGGGTGAAGTGTACACTCCGGAGGGTAGGGAACAATTGCAGGCAAACCTGGACAGGTTAGAAAAGTAGGCAGTACACAATAGGATGCAGTACATCAGGCACAAATGCGGAGTGCTGAACCAGTGGTGCAAAAATATCCAGCACACCTACTGGCTAGGAAGTGACCCTCTCAGCAGCGCAGAAGTAGTCATTGCGGACTCAAAGATGAACATGAGTTGTCAGCGTGACAAAATCATCAGCAAAGCTAACTGCACTTTATCATGCATCAGTAGATGCATGACAAATAGAACCAAAGAGGCAATACTTCCCCTCTGTGTAGCATTGGTCAAACCGCTGTTGGAGTACTGCATACAGTTTTGGGCATCGTACTTCAAGAAGGATGTTGATAGACTTGAGAGGGTCCAGAGGAGGGCCACTCATATGGTTAGGGCCTTACAGGACAAGCCCTATGAGGAGAGACTGAGGGACCTGGACCTATTCAGCTTCCGCGAGAGAAATCTGAGAGGGGATCTTGTGGCTGCCTACAAATTCATTAGGGGGACACAGCAAGGGATTGGAGATGCTCTGTTCACCAGGACGCCTTTTGGGGTAACAAGGAACAATGGTCACAAACTGACAGAGAGCAAATTTAGGTTAGATATCAGGAAAAACTTATTTATGGTAAGGGTGGCCAAAATTTGGAACGGGCTTCTAGAGGAGGTGGTGCTTTCCCCTACCTTGGGGGTCTTTAAGAGAAGGCTGGGTAGGCATTTGGCTGGGGTCATCTGACCCCTGGTACTCTTTCCTGCCTAGGCAGAAGGTCAGACTCTGTTGAGGTCCCTTCTGACCCTAGCATCTATGAATCTATCATTTTTACACTCCTAATTTCCCATGAGTTGTTCAAAAATAGTGTTAATGATCCCTATCCCTCGAGAAGCTTTTTCCATGGAGAAATTGAGTGTCCAAGTGCAAACATCACAATGTAAGAGAGAACCTTTAAATCTAGCATCTGCTTCCGCCACAATTCACCCAAAGGAGAGCACCTGCCTTTCCTCAGCAAATGTTGGCATGACTGTGTAGCACACATTTGGGCTAGGGACAGAAGTTACACATGAACTGGTTTAAGTGATCTGAACCTAGTTCAAACCTGTAGCAGAATACAAGTTCAGTGCATATAACTAGTTTCAAAATGGCTGAAACTGGTTTAAGATAAAACTGGTTGAATGTAGTATCAGACATATTTGGGTCAAACCAGTTTATGAAACTTCTGTCCCAGACCCCTTCCTAGTTCAAGTTAAATCACAGCCCCCCCAGCATGATTTTCAGCCCTGGGCTGAACTGTGCTGTCTGCTCCAGAGAATAGGGCTGGCCCTGACCCCTACTTCCTAGCTGGAGCAGTGAGAGCTGACTGACAAGAGGGTGGGAGAGGGGCAAGCCTGCTTGGGGATGCAGCTCAGTCTAGGCAAACCCTGGGTAGTGTCTGGGACCAAAGGGTGGGGTTAAACACCCTTTCCACTGCCCAAACTTATGGCTGGCTACAACTGTTGACTACAAATCCCAGAGGCACCTAGAAGCAGGAAGAAGTAGTGATGAGCAACCCTGAAGACTCCTGCTCCTGTAATTCTGGACTGCAAATCCAGAGACCTCTGGAGCAACAGGAAGAGAAAGTAAACACATGGCCAAAGAGCCATGCTCTAGTGCTGCCTGGCTTCTGGTCTGAGCCACTGCAGGCATGTGGCTGTATTTCCTGAATCAAAGGTAAATGTCTGTTCACTTCTTGTCTCAATTTAGTTTGTGCAGCTTAGACTAACCTGCAAAGACTCAGGTTGATTCAGCCTTGGGCTTTTTGACTGTCTGTACCTAGCCATAATGTGCAACACACATAAAGTGAGCTCTTTGTTCTCCATCATACCTGCTTTTCAAATCCTAGTTTAGCTACTGCTAGTACCTAAATGCCCACTGTTGATTTCAATGAGTATTTTAATTAGAATTTGCACTAACCAATGCAGCACTGCAAGACTGAAGGGCCAGATTCTCCACTGCCCAGAACCTAGTACAGCATCTATCCCCACTCCCCCTCCACCAACACCTGCCCACGCACCAACACACACGCTTCTAGACATAAAACTATCACTTTGCCTAGGTGTTGACAGCCATGCAAGTCACGTGGCAATACAGGATAAGGCCTAGATTGTTGGAGCTTCTGGGACATGAGGGGATTTAAGCCATACATGATAGCATATGTGATCCATTATATACATCCATCTAATCCAGGAGTTTTCAACCTTTTCTAAGGAGTGTATCCCTTCTGGGTACACTTCTGATGGAGCACGGGGTGGGGGGGTGGCAGTGGCTGGATGTGGAGTGGGGGGGGCTTGCAGGTGGGGGTGACAGCACAGGGTAATGAATGGCAGCAGCCGCCGTCATGTATGAGCTCTGCGTTCAGCTGGTGCCTGTGTGGCCCGCAATGGGGAGCCACTGCCCTACCCCCACCCCTCTGGCCCTGCTCCTGGGAGGCAGCAGCGTGGGGTGATGCGTGGCGGTGCTTCATCCCCACTTGCCCCCTCTTCCCCCCCGAGCCCCTTTCTAAGTACCTCCGGGGGTACGTGTACCCCCAGTTGACAATCCCTAATTTAATCCATTATATTTCCATATGCAAACCCTATATGGGTCCAGGATACCCAAAGTTGTTCTAACTGATATTAGAAGCTATGTATATGCTACCACATACTTCTAAAGTCTTTCTATTTCCAAGGAGCTCTGGAACACTAAAGAAATTCCTTGGCACAACTATCTGGGTAGAAGGATTATGAGTCTACAAACACATCATAAACTAAATATGCAGTGCTAGCAAATAGAAGATCACTGTATGCTAATTAATGGCTATTAGAAAGGAGGCAAACTACTCCTTAAAATCTTTAATACCTTTTCTCTAGATACTAAGGGTACTTGTATTTTTTCTCTTGAAAATTCTATCAAAAGTCTTAAGAAATTGCTAAATAGAAGCCCAATTTCTGAGGACAGGCAGCAAACACATAGCACTTACCTGGAGAGGACTGTGAAAACTTACATTTAAAAGAAAACCAAAACATTGGAAGACCATACTTCTGAATACAAGGTAATTGGACATTTTGGGAAAATGTACTTTGCCACAACCAACTGTAATTCTATACCCTTAATCTCAAATCTCAAAATACTGTTGTTTTCATGATGGGCTAGAAGATGTAGAGTGAGATCCTGGCTTCTGCTCGTACCCCTTTACATCAGAGAAAAGGGCCAAAGAGAAATATAAAGGTCCTGAAAGCCCTAGTTCACCATGGGAGAGAATTCCCCTGGTACAGGAGCAGCTGTAAGACTGTCCTCCAAGCTCCTCCTGGTGGAATGCACAAGCTACTGTGAAGATTCCAGGCAGTACTTTAGCACATCGGACAGCTTCGTGAAGCTGCTTGAACTTGGATGGGCCCGCACAGCTGTTTAAAGTATGTCAGTAGCCTCTCCCCCTCAGGGGCGGGGGGGTGCAGAAGTGCTTAAAGCCAGCATAGTTTTCCTTCAGCCTGGGTTGGAAATTTAGAACCTTTCCTAATCTGCACTGGTACTTAGTGTTTAATATCCAGAGCCATCGCACTAAACTGCCCATGTATATATAGACTGCATCCATAAGATGGAGTGGGGAAGTGGTGTTTAGTTATAACAGGCAACTAAATGGGATAACAGATTTTCCACCAAAGGAATAACCTCTTGTTTTTAGGACTTATTTGATTCACGAGCGTCTGAAAGCGAACTCTGTTTTACTTTCAACTTTCCAGATGTTATCTTAAAATTTCCAGAATTAAGGGTTGTGTTTTTAAACACCAGTATTTTTCTCCTTTAGTAATCACCAGGGGCATTTGCATGAGGTGGTTACTGTGGAGTGGCCTATTTAACTCCACAGTAAAGCGTTTCCATCTATACATGTGGAGCTTTTAGGCCAGAGTAAACTAATGAACTCTGCTGTAGGTTAGCACTGCCCAATACAAGTACTATCCTACTTCAGAGTTATTTACTCCACCACATTGCACATGTAGACAGTGACAGGACTGGCTGAGGCATGAGACTGCTACAGTGCAGGAGCTGCCTGCTGGCTAGCCCTACACCAGGGGTGGGCAAAATGCGACCCACGGGCAGGATGTGGCCCACAAAGACATTCTATCCAGCCCGTGGGGCCCCTAAAAATTTTAGAAAATGAATATTTATCTGCCCCTAGCTGCCTGTCATGAGGCCCTCGATGACTTGCCAAAACTCAGTAAGCGACCCTCCGCCCAAAATAATTGCCCTCCCCTGCCTTACGTTATAGCACCCTCATGCCCCAGCCAGCTCCTTGAGCTGGGGCAGAATAGCTCCAAGCTGGCAGGTTGACCCCCAGACACCCTGCTAGCCAGGGCTGTGCCAACTTGGCTCAACTTGCTGTGGTCTTGGGTATACATATGTATACTCTGCGCCCAGGAACAATAAACTCCATGCAAGCTGCATTGGAGTTTATTGTGTTGTGCTAATTTCATGTGCAGATGTACACATCTGTATTCTATCCTTGTTACATGTGGAAGCAAAAATAGCAAAAAATATCAGTTATGTCCATCTGTTACTCTAGAAATTAAAGTCCTTTCATAGTTCTGATCTGATTTTGAATGTGGATATATTCAAATAGTGTATCGGTGTAGCTATGCAGTCATTTAAACTGTAAATTAATTACTGTGTTTTTTATTTTAGGAGACTGAAGCATACCAAGGTAGTTTTGGCTAATGAAATTACGATCATTTAAAAAAGAAAAGAAGGAATGGTTGGCTGATTTCCTTTGTCACAGCTCAAATTGGGCTCAGTCCTGCATGGTGCCAAGTACTCTAACCACATCTTGCAGAACATTTAGCTCCTATAGACATGCGCAGAGCCTACTCTGACACATTGGAAATCCAGCACATTGGAGCAGACTCAATCTTGGTTAATGGAGCCTGCTGGAGCATGGAAACTGATGCACTCTGGCAGCCTTCCACATCATGTGTATCAGTGTCCCTGCACATCTCCATCCTAAAAAAATGGCAGTGGGGCACTTTGAAATAAAATACATTCAATGAGCTTTAGTTCAAAGTGCCCCACCACCAGTTTTTCAGTGTGTGGATGCTTTTAATTAGCACAGCTCTCTAATTAAAGCACCCAGCACCACATCCCAGAGCACATGCCTGGTAAAAATGCCCTTAAACATGTGCTGGTTTTAAAAACACGGATCTTACCATTGACATCAATGCTAGTCAGACCTTCCCTGGTAAGCTGTATGTAGGGGTTGAGAAGAAGGAAGACAGAGCAAGAAAGCAAGAAGGGAAAGGAAGAAAGCGGTTAATATTGAATGGATATTGACCAGAATAGCTGGCATCCTCTGTTGGTTTGTTTTTTTTCAGTCATGAGTGAATGGGGCCATTTTCCCCTCAAAAGCAATCAGGATATCTTCTAGAAAGCCTAGAAAATTAGGCTCTCTCAGACTTCTTAGCCTTACTGGATACAAGAACATTTTTTCTTCATGGACAGCAGTCAGAGATGAGAGGGATAGAGAAATAGAACAGGGAGTACAACTCTGAGACACACTAACTACTTCCAGTTGCTTAAATACCAACTTCCTGGGCCTACCTGTTGTTTTCTCTATAACAGCATATATAGGAACAAATCCCTGTGATACATCAGCAAAGTCATTTAGCCTTTATGCCTCAGTACCCCTCTGTGAAATGGGGATAGCCATGCTGCTAAAACACATGATGGGGGTAAATACAGGAAAGATGAGGAGGCACTGAAAAGGAAGTATACAGTTGTTGCTGTAAGAGACTTCCTGAACCATAACCATAATTTTGTATAATACATATTTACATAACTGAAAATACATACAGTTAAGTGAATTATATAACCAATTTTCACCACATATTTTAAAGATGACACAGTTCCCTTTTTGCCAAGCATTCTATTGTTTAAAAGCCATACACTACTCTTGAAAAAACAATTCTGTTTTCCAGAATCTTTATGGTGAACTGAATGTTTCTGTACCCACAACTTAGACTAACATGATACAGCCTTATGCAAATTAAAAGTATGTTGTCAGTGAATCAAATTATGCATGTTTGTTCAGGGAAATATGCCATGCATGCTTATCTTTTCAATAAAATATTTCAAACAGACAACTGAAGGCTCAAAAGATTTCTGGGTTGCATTGTTTTGCTGCTACTAGAGTGATGTTGTAGTCATAATGGTTTGGGATAGTTTTGATACCATATTTATTAAAAATAAGTCAATTTAGCAGGAGTATATTATTTTAATACATTTTATGTATTAAAATGTTAAGTGTGCATGCAACAACAGAGTAGAGATTTCTCACAAAAACCTTATGCATTTAAAAAGAGTTAAAACTGCATCCACTTTGTAGATTACTGGCTTGAATCTTTTCATTTTAACTAAGACAAGCTAATATCTTCCTCATGAGCTTGTATTGTCTAATTATGTTGATCATTTTGTTGGCCTTTATGTCCTTAGGTTATCATCTGGCAAGAAAGCTCCCTTGTCTCTCTAAAACCTACTCCTTCCAAGATTTTTCCTTAAGTTTATTTCCATGTCAATATGGTCTCTATATCCTCTATATCCTCTAACTTCCTTTTTTACCCTGTATTTGGTGTTGTCTGGATTAGATTGTAATACTTTGGATTGGGGACAGTATCTCACTTTACATTTTTAAAGAACTGTATACATTTGCTGTGCTGTCCAAATAATGTATTAATAATTCAGATGGCAAGTGATTTGAAATCAAGGGGCCATTTCTTTAAGGTCTTTTGAGAGCAGGTTAGAAAAAGCTTCCTGAAGTATTCTAAAAACTAAATATTTGCCTCTGCTAGATGTAAAGAGGGCTTTTTTGCTTCTTCCAGTCTTAGTCTGTACCTACCCGTCCTGTTGCTTGCCAGGTAAAATTCATGGAGTGGATATTGACAGGAATAGCTGGCATCCTCTGCTGAGCTTTTCTGAAATCATGAGTGAATGGAGCCATTTTCCCCTCAGAAACGATCAGAATATCTTCTTCAAAGCCTACCAAAAAAAAAAAAAAAAAAGGTGATGAATTGGGAAGAGGGGGAAACGAAGCAGGATTTTACCGCGGGTTAAAACACAAAGATTTATTCTGGAGACCGCTTTTTATTCTCAGCGGCACCTAGCTGCCTGATCAACTTTCCCTTTCTTATCAAGCCAGAGCAAGATTGCAAACGCCTGAAGCAGGCAGGGCTGCAGCCAGGCTTGGAGGGGGCGGTCGCTCTCCTGGGACCAGCTGCCTGGCAGGGCTAGAGGTGGCCAGCATCACCTCGACGCGCTCCTGGGGCTCCGAGGCCACCTCAGCACGAGGGCTTTGCCTCGGGAGCCTCTATGCCAGGTGGTCCAGGACCGGCTCCCCTCGCCTGCAGCCGCAGCCCCTGAAAGTCAGCCGCAGGTCGCGGGAGGGGCCCGCCGAGCGGTGCCCCGCAGGTCTCGGAGCCCAGGGCTCACCTATGAGGACTCGCGCCTGGTGGGCATCGATCCACATATAGAGCGCGTCTTCCTGCGGCTGCCTCGCCGGCGCCGCCAGGCTCAGGAGGCTCAGGAGGCTGCAGAGCCGGAGCGCGGCGCGCAGGGCGCTCGGCCCGGCCATGCTGCCGCTCGCTCGCTCCTCGCTGGCGCCGAGAGCCCTGGGCACTGCGCTGCCACAGCCCGGCTCCCGCTCCGCTCCCGCTCCCGCCCCGCACGCACTGGGGCTGGGCGGCGCTGCGCGGGCGTGGCTGCAGCCGGCGGGGCGCGACCCCCTGCACTCGGGGGTGCTGGTTATAGCCGGGTCAGGCAGGCGAGGGCTTCGGACAGGGGGGAGATCTTTTGTCTCATACATGTAAGCTGACTCGATCATTTCATCTTTGGGCTAATGAAAGCGCTCACCTCTAGCCAAAGAACCACCTTGCCTGCCTCCGACTCAAGGCACGCGGGCTCAGAGCTTGCCCTCCTTCCCTTTTACCCCACCAAAATCCAATAAAGCCTCTTTTATTTATTTATTTATTTTTGCCCCACCAACCCCAGCAGGTCAGCTTGGTTTGGCTGCTTTAATGCACAGGCAAACTACACCCATGCCTGAGCCCCTAAGTGGGGGTGCCAGCCTACCAGGATTCCCCTGAAGCCTCCAGGAATTAGAAAAAAATCTCCTGGATACCTCTGGGAGTCACCCGGGAGATAGGTGCTAGGGCAGGGACTGGCAATTATTTTGGGCAGAGGGCCGCTCACTGAGTTTTGGCAAGCCATCGAGGGCCACATGACAAGCAGCCCAGAGCAGATTAATAGTAATTTTCTAAATTTTTTAGGGGGCCCTATGGGCCGGATAGAATGGCCTAGCAGGCTGCATCTGGCCCCTGGGCCACATTTTGTCCACCCCTGTGCTAGGGCATTTACTCATTCCAATAAATATTAAATGTTGAACCCGATTCAGACAGTTGGTCAGTGGATTTTTACAATGTAATAGTAATGTGCCTTTGCCATCCTGATGTCAAGTTATGACTGTCATTGTGATAGTTGTGTCATGTGATGAAACCTCCCGGAATAGATTCAAAGGGAGTTGGCAACCTTAGCCCTAGGTGAAGAAGGGGCCCAGTTGTGCTTATTTTACTTATTATGATGATTAAGTGCAAACAAAGTAATATAAATATACAGCATTAAGTAGGGGCCCACGAGTTTGTTTGTCTAGGGCAGGGGTGGGCAAAATATGGTCTGTGGGCTGGAGCCAGCCTGTGAGGCCATTCTATTTGGCCCGTGGGGCCCCTAAAAAATTTAGAAAATTAATATTCATCTGCTCTTGGTTCCTGTCAAAAATGACGGGAACTAAGGGCAGTAGGACCCAGGGGAAGCCCGGTGGGCTCCCATAACAGCAGGGCCTGCCTGGCCCGCCTCCGCAGGGGAAAGTCTCAGGAGGGGCCTCTGGCCTGGGGCCACATGGCTGCCCCCTGCTGGAACCACAGGTAAGGGAGGACCCTGGGCAGGGAAGGAACTTGGGGAGAAGTGGCCTGGGGAAAAGCTGAGGGGAGGGGAGGGTTGTGTAAAAAAAATCCCCAAAAACAAAACCCAAGGTTTCCACCTATACATTTTTGGGGGCGGGGTGGGGAAATGATGCTTTTAGTATTTTTCTGAGTGAATACATTTTCCAGCCATCTGCATAGGTAGTAGTAGTTTTAAACATGCCCTCAAAACTGAATCTGAAAAGTCACAAAAAAAAAATGCAAATCAGCTGTGCCTCAAGACACTAGCTTTCTTGGGATTGACATGATTGCCTTTTTCTGGATCCACTATTACAAAGACATTTAGCAAAATATATAGAGTTGTGAATTTAACCTTTCTTTTTGATGTCCTACATATAATACAGTTATATAATAGTTAAATCCTGGAGTTACTTCAGTGCATAAACCAAGTTCTAACTTACAGGAAGTAAAGAGGAGGCTTTCACTGAGCACAAGTCATTCTATGCCTGTCTACTGTGGGTTCCTTGTACCTTCTTCTTCAGCATCTGACAATAGAGTAGATGGACCACTTCTCTAATCCAGTAAAAATCTGTGTATTACAGTGTTCACATTCCTTTCATTTCTATTTTTTGTTTGCATGGGTTCTTGTTTTTTAAGTTGTCAGGACAATATATATGTTGTAATTCTGAAGCAGAGTATTCCCTGTAACTGATGTTAGCAGCTCAGCTGAGAGCAGATAGGTTACTTATGTGTACGGCTACCATTACTACAGTTCCAAGCATCTCATAATATTTCAATATACTGGTTTTTATTCTAGATAAGGAACTGAGACACTGAGAGGCTAAGTTACTTGCCCAGGCTGATATGAAAAATGTACAACAGGGCAGAAAGTTTAACTGAATTCTCCAGTGCCCTAATCACTTTACTATCTCTACAAACAGATATAGTTTTAAGAGTCAAATCTAAGGACTGTACTTGTAGCCTTAATCTTTCACTTACTTTTACATCCTTGCAAGATATTTTCAGAATAAAGATAAATAAACCCAGTGTACTATGTTACATATGAAATCATTAAACTTTGAATAATCTATCATCTTCTATGCATATTCTTTAGCTGTTTATATACAGACAGAATCATCATTTAATGTTGATCTTTCAAAGCTATCATCTCCTACATTTTCAAATAATTTAAATTTTTACCAGTTATGTCCACTGATGTACTGCTGTAAAAAATGTATCAAAAGCATTCAGAATGAGTTCTTCTTGCAGGCTCTCAATGCAAGGTGGCCCTCTAGGGGTTGATGTGATCAATAGCTAGTTGCTGAAGAAATAAATGTTTTCCAAAAGTTTCATAAAAGCAAGTCAGTCAAATAATCTTTCAGAAACTCAAAAGAGAGAGAGAGAGTACGATTACATTATCTATTTTTACAGAACCTTGCTTATGATTTTTTAAGGATGGTGGCAGTACTTCCTCTGTGTATGACACCATCCCGGTCACATCTACAACCTCTTTTCCCTGGATAGTGTCTCTAGGCAGTCATGCTACCAACCTATTACTTTGTCCTAGTACGTTGAACATTTCTCCCCTAATCCCAATGCCAATAACATTTTCAGAATATTTATTCATTCAGGATACATGCTCCTTTTTTTTGTGAGCTTCAAATCAGACAGCAAGATAAATGATCTTTCTGTACCTATGGTACTTTTCTTTTTTTTCCCCTCAGTGTCCTTTTCCATTGTTAGCTAGTTGATATATGTGCATTTGACTCTATTGTTTAATGATACAAGTTTCTGGGACAGGGAAGAGAACAGGCCCAAGCCGGCAGAAATTACAGGGGTAGCCCTCCAGCAATGCCCCAGGTATTCAGGAGCCAAATTATTTTTATTTATGTAGGTTAACACAAACACTTTAACTTGTACTCAGAAATGTAATGAAAATTCTGGAGTGCTGACACAATGTGTTTCCAGTGTGAAATTTGTATTAATGAACAGGTGGCTGCATTTTGTGCCAACTTAAATTTTTCAGGGGGTCTCAAAAGTTATTAGTGTTTTATAGTAATTTATGGTGAGGTGACCAAAACATGGATATTTGTGGTAAGGCAAACTTAAAAAAATAAAGCATTTCTCATGAGATCCAGAAGGAAAAATTGCCCGTAGCTGCAACACCCATGAGCATCCCAAGACATGGCAGCATTCCTAAACTATTTAGCAGTATTAATAATAGTGGACTCATTCACTGATTTTTGCCAGTTGCTCCATTTGCTTACGTGATACTGTCCAAAAAGATAGAAAATAGATGTCAACGCAATGTTTCTGTTATTGCATAGTTCAAAGAACAATACCAGTTAGGCTTCTTCATCAAGAAGCTGTTCCCACCCTGCACAAATGAAACATTTGTGAAAACAAGAAACCTGGTGCTTTATGGACATTTCTTCAGCTATCATATGGAAGCTAATTCAAATAGATGTCACTGTAAGTAATGCCTTTTAACAAGTGTAGACAAAGAACCATTGGATTCAGGGAGAAAGAAGCTTTTTATCTGATATTGTAGTTGCCATGAATTTGACAGAGTAAGCAACTGTAATTCAGGCCATAATAGAGCACTGACAAAAGCCTTTATCTACGATGGGCTCTGTTGTCCAATCTGCTAAATGTATAGGCAGATTAAGCTTTTGTGGATGTTCTGACTCACAAACCAGTTAAATATATATAATCTCCGGGTCTGAGGCATCAGAAAATAATAGTCCTTCATCACTTTACAAATTGTCTTGCTAGTCCTCTTGTTCCTGTTCCCCAAAATTCAAAAATAGCGTTAAAAAAAATCTGAAATGCATTTAGCACTTTTATAACTCCACAAAAATACAAAGAATCTTAACCCTATTAAAGAAATGAAAAAGAATTAAAAGAGCCAATTTAACGTTATAAACGAGTTTAAAATTAGATGTTAAAAGTGGAATCTGGTTGGTACAGATGAGAGACTATATCCACTGAGATACATATATTTAAAAAAGACAGGCAAGTGTCAAAATGCCCTGTTTCAATGTTTTTTTGATCAAAATACTTTTAATTTTGGTTTAGAAATGTTTTTCTTGTATTATTTTAAAATGTATTGTGCAAAAGTGCAGATCTCAGTGGCAGCTGTCCTTTGAATATATGAAGTTCTGTAGGTAAGTATGGAATGCTTTTGACCTTAATTTCTTTGTGCCTCAGTTTGCAATCTGTAATGGAGGTAATGATAAGTGACTCATCTCTCAAAGGTGGTATGGAAAGTAAGTAATGGATATATGTAAGGCACTCACATGCTGCAATGGTGAGTGCCATGGAAAACTCCTAAGGAAACATATATAATTCTGTCTTCATTGCAGAGTTGAAATAGTGTGCAGCAGAGAAGGCCTGGGTGTTCCTTGAACAATGAGGAGAAAATAAAATACTAACCAGGTACACATTATCATCATCCATTCTATGCACTGCACAAGGATCTTGTGAGAAAAAAATAATCTATAATCAGGTAATTCAAGACACTATCACAGTGCACAGAGAGAAGGGAATCAAACTACGATTGCATAGGAGTAAGAAATCTCATTCTTAATTCTAGGTATTTCTTAATTTTGGAGAGCTGAGCTTTGCCGTGTTCTAAATGACTGTCGCAGGGCACTAAGGTGCCTGCTCCTTTAAGAGCAGAAACTGCCTAGGGAGAGGGCCCTAAGAGCCAGACAGAAACCCCACAGGTGCAGGTTACCATGGCAGCAAGGGAATTAGTCTGCACCTGCACCTGGTCAGCTGACTGGAAGAAGGCAGGGCCCTGGGCACATATAAACCCCAGGGCTGAGACCAGTGTGTGGTAGTTCTCTAGCAGCAACCAGTGGAAGGAGCCTCCAGGGAAGAATTGCCCAGAGGTGCTGTGGCTGCCTGATACGCTGCGTATAGGGCTAATGGGGCTCCAGGAGCTCACCAGGTACCTGGCCTACAAGGAACTTAGTGCTGGGGGGAAGTTTGACTCTTTTAAAGGGACACAGCACACCCTAAACTGCTTGCATTGTGTTATAGCCCAGAGGCTCATATTTTAGTTGCTGTTTATAAACGGGTGGACCGAGCTGAGGCTACTGGGGGAGGAAAAGGCTTCAGCCCGGTCCATCCATTTATAAACAGCAACTACAGTGTGGGGACCCCAGTGCCAGGGGGCGCAGTGACCAAGGGGCTGCAGAGAGCCTAGTGCCAGTGTGGGCACGGAGACAGGGCTGCAGAGAGCTCAGTGGTGATAGGAGGCCGAGCTATAGCAAGGCCCCAGAGTGGCAACATTTAAATACCATCTGTGAGGCTTGGGGTGGTAAAAGGGTGGTTTTGGAGCCACGCATCTAGCCTATAAGGCTAAGGTTGTCCTCTGAGGCAGCCATTTTGAGCAGGACCCAAAAAGGGGTCCAGGAACCCAAAGGGTTCAGTGGGGTCCATCAGGACCATGTCCAAACACAAACTTGAGGGCAGCCCTATTTATTATAATTACAAACAAGATGTGGCAGGCAAGGAAAAGGGTGCCCGTTGGACAAGATTGGCATGGTCATGGAGCCCTAGGGGTGTCACAGCCATACCTGGGAACCCCATGCTGTGACAGTGATTGTTATTAATGTAGTGTGTGCATACATGTATATGTGTTGCACATGCATTTTCCTAGCTTTATGAAAAACCAAGTTGGGAAAAATAGTTTCTATCATCTGTCATAATATTAACACCCTTGTGATTTATCAGCAAGACTGGATCTTTTTGGTAGATTGCACAGACCCCTATCACTTCAGCTATGTAACTGAGAGCAGTAGTAAGCTATCATCCTCTTTTGGACCAGCGCTAGAATAAGTTAATTGACTGGTCAATTTCACAGATATTTGCTGACAAAAGGGGAATAATAGTGAGACTCAGTAGTCTTAAGTCATAGTTTCATAGTTTCTAGGGTCGGAGGGGACCTGAGTAGATCATTTAGTCCGACCCCCCCGCCATGGCAGGAAACAGTACTGGGGTCAAACAACCTCAGCAAGATGTTCATCTAATCTCCTCTTAAAAACCCCAGGGTAGGAGCCAGCACCACTTCTCTTGGAAGTTGGTTCCAGATCCTAGCCGCCCTGACCGTGAAGTAGCGCCTCCTGATTTCTAGCTTAAATCTACCCTCTGCCAGCTTGTGACCGTTATTCCTGGTTACTTCTGGCAGTGCACGGGGGAACAGTGACTCCCCCA
>NW_017728931.1:82881454-82884616 GCF_001723895.1 Crocodylus porosus | reverse complement strand
TGGGACTACACCAGAGCACCATGAGTGCTCATAGAGCCGTGCCAGGGGTCCTGCAATGACCTTGGCCAATTCCTTAAGGACTCTAGGGTGGAGATCGTCCGGGCTGGCTGACTTAAATATGTCCAGCCCCTCCAGAAGCCCCCTAACTGGTTCCATGCTAACCTTTGGCCCAGGTGTGCCTCCCCTGGGGACCGAGGGGGGGCCAGCAGGGAGGTGGCTGTTCTGGTCCCTACTTAGGAAGACAGAGGCAAAGAAATCGTTAAACATGTTAGCTTTGTCGTCTGGTGTGACGACCAAATTCCCCAACACGTCCTGCCAGGGCCCCACGTTACCCGGGACCTTCTTTTTGCCCCCTATGTATTTAAAAAAAGGATTTCTTATTGTCCTTAAAGTCCCTCCGCTTCCCGTTCCACGCCCTGGAGGGGAGCATGATTTCAGGGACACAAACTCTTGTTCATGTTCACCCATCTTGACATCTTTTGTCCTAGCTCCCATAATCTGTTGCTAGCACAGACCAAGATCTAACGCCCAGTGACTCCTCATCCCTTGCCCATGCCCTTCATCTAGTAATTTGCCAAACATGTCTTCCCAGTTCCTCCTGCTCCCCAGTCTCTTTGCCCAGCTAGTCCCAGTCCTGTGCCGATCTCCTCAATCTGTCTCTCGCTTTGCCTCGAGTTACTCATCCTCATTGGCTTCCAGTCCCCTCCTCTCTCCCTGGACTTCTGATCAAATCTTGGCAGTCTCACTTCACTTGGCTCTGTTTCAGGCTCTCTACCCTGCACCTTCAGTCACTGCTAAATCTGTCTCCTCCCACATCCTTCTTTTCCCCCCACTGATTTCTGAACCCAGTGTTCATGTCCTGTTAGTCCCAGTTGCTTTCAATTTATCCATCTCAGTTCCTCTGTCTCCCCCATCTGTCACTTCCTTGCCAAACCTCCTTTTTTCCCAAACAATCTCAGGTTCCACCCTTTCCTCTAGGTCCCTTGTTTTAAACTATTCTCCCAGTTCTCCACCCCACCCCACCCCACCCCAGCCCTAGGTCTGGCTACTATTCTGCCTGCATATTAATCAGGTTCTTTTTTCAAGATGCATGGATGCCAGCAGGGACATTCTTTAAAAAACTGTACAAACTGGGGATCTTTAAGTAATATTTGAGCTTCAGTATCAAACAGTAGTTCCATACAGTATCATAAGCTACAGTAAGGCCAATGAATACTGCCCTGTACTTTTTCTTTGCTTCAGAGGCTGTGGCAGAGTATCTTTGGTGCCTGCCACTTTAAGGTTTGAGAGCAGGCAGCAGGGCAGCCTGCAGGTGTAGGCTAGCCTTAATCAGGCAGTCACATGACTCCAGGGGAGCCCTGGGATTTGAGGAGGGGGTGGAGCAGCCTCCATTTTAAGCCAGGCCCTCAGAGCTGGGGCAGCAGTTTGCTGCTGGCAGGTGGAATTACAACAGGTGGCTGTGCTGCTGCTCGGAACATCTTAGAGGTATATGGGCAGGGGCTATGGGGAGGGAGGAGGCCCCAGGTCCTGGGTATAACTGAAACCTGTACCCTGCAGGGGCAGGATGGTGTGGTGGGGTAGTCCTGAGAAATGTCAGGCCAGTCACCTCCCCAGTAAAAGGTGGATGGGGACACCTTATAACCCCATAGTTGAGACCCTGGAGCTGAGCTGACAGGCAGGGAGCCTGGAACAGAGTTGCTATGGGCAGGGAGCATGAGATACGTTAGGATGGGCAGGAAGCCCAGAGTTGAGTAGAGATTGAAAGGGTTGAGGCTCAAATGGTAGAGAACTCCAGCAAGCAGGCAGTGAAGTTGTGAGGAAAAGAAGGCTAGCCTGAGTTTAACCTGACTGGATGGATCCTCAAACTGGTCAATGCTGGGGCCAGGACCCGGGGGGTCAAAAGGGCCAGGGCCCACCACGAGGAGGTACTACTTCACCGTCAGGGTGACTAGCATCTGGAACCAACTTCTGAGCAAAGTGGTGCTAGCTCCTATCCTGGGGGTCTTTAAGAGGAGGCTAGATGAACACCTTGCTGGGATCATTTGACCCCAGTACTTTTTCTTGCCATGGCAGGGGGTTGGACTTGATGATCTGCTCAGGACCCTTCTGACCCTACTAACTATGTGAGGGATGCACAGAGCCAGGGGCGTGGAGTCAGACTGGCCGGTGAAGGCGGGGCCAGGGCCTGTGTGGCAGAAGGTCCCAGAGAGGGGACCAAAGCTGAGAGGGAGAAGGTTGCTGAGAGGGAGAGGAGAGGTTGGCTGCCTGGAATGCCATTTGTGAGGCATGGGACATGGTAAGGGCAGGTCAGAGCTGTGTGTAATGCCCTTATCACCAGGGCAAGTAAATGGGCAGCCTCCTACCTGATTGATATGTTAATTATTACCATCAAGGCATGGCAGGAGAACAAGGCAGGCAGTTAGCCCAGAGACAGGCGGGCAGGCTGATATTGTGACCCAGTCCTGAGCTGACCCCCTGTCACAGAGGCTGACTTAATATCTTATGCTGTAGAGAGCAGGTGATCTGTGGAGCAGCATGGGCAGAAGCCAGCCTGTTTTTTGGATAGAATACTTTCTGATATTAGTGCAAGAGGCAAGGGTTTTTGTGGGGTGATGTCTTTTATTGGATCAGTTGCATGGCTGAAATAAAGTTAGAAAGCTTTCAATGCAATGCAAAGCATTCTTCATTGGGTCTGAAGAGGGAAGCAAGCAAACACAGCCAAGAGCAGAACTGTAAAGGTGGAGAGGAGAGGGAAATTCCCAGGGGTAGCAGACAAACAATTAACAGAAAAAAAGCAAATTACTTGGATATCAAGGCCCATCAAAAGGGAGAGGTTGTCATTAATACCTGTTGTATGCAGGAAGAAAAAAAACGAAAAACAGGTAGATTATAGCGTGCCAAAAAATCAATATTGGAGTATCTACCAACGTTCAGGGAGGTTAGAGGGAGGTTGGACTGAAATAAAAATGGTCACCCGATGTAAGATAGGTTGGGATGGGGGAAGTAGTGCAGCAGGCCTTGGGTAGGTTGGGGGGCAGGCAGACTCTGGGGGAGATCAGGGAGGTCAGGGGAGGTAAGCAGGTTCTGATTGCAGGGAGAAGTGGGGTCTACAGGGGGTTAGTGGGGTTAGGGAGGGTTTGGCAGGATTGAGGAACTAGCATG
>NW_017728931.1:82874962-82881326 GCF_001723895.1 Crocodylus porosus | reverse complement strand
CCCCCCAGTGAACCAGCCCCTCATCCCAAACACCCCTCCCCCATCCTGACTTACTTCAATTAGTTCCTGGCACCAGTGAATGCTGGTAAAACTGGCACTGGGTGTGGCTTGCGGGTTGCGGGGTTGGTGGGTCCAGGGGGGAGCTGGTTGGTCCCTGGGGGGTGTTGTTCATATGGGGAAGAGGCCACAGGAGGTTAAAATAGCCCAGAGGCAGGGGATAAGGCAAACGCAGCTCTGGGGCTGAGGCCAGCAAACTGGGCTTTCCCAGTTCTGGGGTTGTGCTGTACAATTCACATTTAACTAGGGATTTAAATGTAAGGTTCTCACCTGGGGAGCCAAGTTAGGTTGGGTGGCCATTTTTAACATGATCTAACCACCCTAAATGCCTGTATGTACCCTTTGGACATGTCCAGATGAGCGCACATGTGCCTCTTGCAGCATCCCAAAACAGTTTGAGACATTGCGAGAAGCACTCTGGGAACAGAAAAACATTTCCCCATGTTGCATTTTTGCAATGCGGGGTCAAAATTTGATACCTGGAGATCTAGGTATCAAAAAATACCCTGGGTATAAACAGCAGGGCAGGCAACTGGAGGCTGAGGTCCTCCACAGAGATGCTCTGGTAGCCAGCCAAAGTGGCTGGCCCTTGCCCCAGTACTGAAGCATGCTACCTGCCTGTGCAGAACAAGCAGTGGTGCAAGCTGTACAGACCTGGACCCCGGCTCTGTGCCAGGTAAGTAGTGGATGGGGGTTGCTGGAGGAGTGGGGAACCATCGTGGGGGCAGCTTGGGAGGGGGTCTTATGTCACAGCTGTAATTATATAATTATTGCCTTTTATCTTGGCAGAAAGGCCAAAGACCAAAGGGAATGAAGAGCGATTTATCTTGTGCCATTTAAAGAGTTTCCAAAGCAAACTTGTGGTATATCAGGTATTGATAGCTGGTACTAGCCAAGGTTGGTTGACTTCTCGCTTGACTTTTGTGGCAAGGAGGACTTAACCTGTCACAAGGCCTCTTAGCTTCTAATCATTTTGTAGCCATTGCCTAGAAATCCTCTATCTGCCTTGAGTAAACTAAAAAATGACATTTTCTATGGAATAAATTGGAAAAATGTTCAATACAGTCAATGCCAAAATCTCTTGTGTTTATTTTAATATTATATAGTTTACTACTGCAAATGTTTATAATGACAACAGAATCAGGTAGTAAAAATTGGCAGGTAAAAATTATAGGTTTTGGAAATGTTGGCTCACAGGCAGGGAATGAGGGCATTTCAGGACTACAGAATGAACACATTTGTTGGGTGCTTCTACTCATGGACATAGTTGAGAGTGTTGGTATTTAAAGAGATACTCCAGCATAACTGCCTTTGCACAAACTCGTGCCTAGTGCTAAGTGCGAATTAGCTCACTGTTTTTTATTACCTCAGGATAAGAATGACAATGTTAATTACAGTGAAGTAGTTGATATGATACTCTGGCTTGCCCATGATAACATGTTGATTCTCTTGGTTTCCCGAACAGACTGATTTAAATCAAAATAATATAAATTACTGATTTTTCATCAATAAGCAAGCAAGAAAACTTGATTGAAACAACTTTTATCTTGTTTTGCATTTGCACTTTGTAGTTATTTAAAAAAAAAAAGTACTGATCCCAGTGAAATGGGATTCCTTTCCTCTATTATTTGAGTGATGGGGTAATATTGAAGCTGTTAGCACACTCCTTTCTGGACCTGTCTACACTAGGGACTGTAATAGCTCCAGAGCAAGAAGCAGAATTGGTTACAGTGGGCACATCTATTCATGTGCTTTAATGTGCAAGTAGCCTATTCTACTGTGCGTTAAAGCGGTGCCTAAAAAAAATGCTAATACACTAATGTGCAGTAAAATAGGCTATTGCACATTAAGCATCACCTAAAAAGCATGTGTTTGTGCTACTGCGCATAAGCACAGCTTAATGTGCATTTATTTAGTATCTCATATTGGAGGTACTAAATTGAATGTGCATTAGAAAAAGTGTATTAATGCATGTGCAGATGCCCCCAGTATGACCACAGGGGCTAGTGCTCCAAACCAGGGAATGCAGTGGACAGTCCCTAGCACAGAACCAAGAATACTGCTGAAAAAGAGCACCTTAAAGAGGTTGACAGTGTGGGCCAGAAATTGCTGGAGCAGAAGGCTAGAGGATGCCAGAACACGGTATCAGACACTGCAGAGTATGACAGAGTGAGTGAGGCTGCTGGAGCAAGACAGCAGGGGGCTGGAGAACCAAGAGAGCAGACCAGAGAGGCAATGACTAGTTACAGCATAGCCAAGATGTCTTTGTTAAGTAACACATTGAGACTCTTCTAGTGAGTGTGAGTTGGGCAACAGGGTGGCTGACCTAACAGTAGCTTAACATTGGGGGAAGGGGGGTGACTGAGACCGCAGGTATCATCCTTGTAGGTTAGGCTCAAAAATAGTTGCTGCTGTTACCAGAAGCTATCTGTACTGCTGCCACCACCAGGACAGCAGCCACTGATCCTCACAGGCCCAAAGTTCTGCCTGTGTAATCAGTGCTTTCTGTTTAGAAGCTCTGTTTCCTACAGTCCCTTCATCCCAGCACACTTATGGATGGTGAAATTATAAAGCAGAAAACAGCATTTTAAAATTGTTTCTCAATTGTGCTGGGAACGTAAGTACTGAAATATGTGCATCAAAAAACATTAACAGACTCACTGAATAAGTATTATCTGTATCTAATAAACAGAACAAATCACTTCTGGTCATCATGTCCATATTTTAGAACTACTAAATGATATCCTGTCATGCCTATATTTTTATTTATAGGGTGTATCTATGGTGTACAATCCAGTGATGTATAGAGACATCTAAGCTAGTTCAAAACAAGCTTGCCTGGGTTCCAGAAATAATATAGCTGTATTAGCATTGGTGCTCCACTTGACCTAATTTACTCTTGTGTTTTAGGTAAGTTAGTCTGAGTAGGGCACTGTGCAGATAAGTAATGCTGTTTAGCACTGCACTGTAGATTGAATGTATATAGAATCATAGCTTGGAAAGGACAAAAAGCTTTTCCCATTGGTTTCTCGACTTTGAAGGAAGTAGTCATTGAACTGAAATGGAGAATACTCTCTTTGTACCTGCAAATAGGCTATCACTGTCAGAAGCAGGTTCAACACTTGAACAAACTCTAGCTTTAGGTGTTTAGCCAGTTTCTCCCATCAGTTCAGTGTCCTGACTGTCTTTAACATTTCAGAAGCCTGTTCTGCTTGAAGTTTATAATTTTCAGAATGTATTTTAAATTATTTGGCATAATTTCAAATGTAACTTTAAATTTGTTGTTAAAAATGCATTGAATCAAAAGCAATGTAAATAGAAGTCTGGTTTATTGCTTTGTGGTGCAGTATGAAGGGTTTTGTGGGGACAGGGCCTTGTTGATTTTATATACTGAAAAAGAAGTTACTCACGAGTAACTGGAGCTCTTTAAGGTAAATAATCAATATACACATTCCTACTTGTGGTTGTATTCACCCAGATCTTCTGAGCACAGACTTTTTGTCTTACCAGTACCCATGTGGATTCCAAGCCTGCCCCCTGGAGCCTCCTTGTGCTGAGGCAATAAAAGGAGATGTCCTCTTGCTTATCCTCTATTTGCTCTCAGAGTCCCATATTACATTCAACTCAGAGGAAGAAAGGAAGGAAGGCAGAATGAAAATGTGGGGTGATCACACATCTCAAAGAACTCCAGGTACAGGTAAGTACATTCTTTTTCTCCTTAATGTACTTGTCCATATATACCATCTCACTTGCAGGTAACTCCAAAGCACTGACCCACACATCTGGAGCTGGGTGTCAAAGTCCCCCTAAGAGAACAGTCATTAGGGCTAGGGACAGAAGTTACACATAAACCAGTTTAAGTGATCAGAAATTCGTTTAAACCTGGAACAGAAGTTCAGTGCACATAAACCAGTTTCAAAATGGCTGAAACTAGTTAAAGATAAACCTGGATGAAGGTAGTATCAGACTTAACTGATTTGGATCAAACTGGTTTATGGAACCTCCATCCCAAACCCCTTCCTAGTTCAAATTAAATCATAGCCCCCCAGCACCCCAGGATGCTTTGCAGCCCTGGGCTGGGCTGCCTGCTCCAGCAGAACAGGGTTGGCCCTGCCCCTCTGTTTTCTAGCCAGGGCAGTGAGGGCTTGTTGACAAAGGGGTGGGGGTGGAAAACCTGGCTGGGGATGCAACCCAGTCTGCCTGGAAGGGGTGAAGCAGTCCCAGCCAGACTGTGCCCCCCACTGGGGTGAAGGAGGTGGGGGCCATTAGGCTCAGGTGGAGGGGAGGGATGGGGGTTTAAACCCCCTCCATGGCCCCTGGGTCTCCAGCCCATGTCTGCATGGGTGGGGGGGCTGCCACATTCTGCCTCCCACACTGCTCCCTCCTCAAGGGTGGGGAGAGGGCAGCTCCAGCCAAGGTCTTCTACCTCTCTACCCACTGAAGTCGTGGGGGGTGGGGGTGCAGCCAGATGCTGGCCCTGGGCTGTGCCGCTGAGGTGAAGGAGGGGAGGGAGGAGGCTTAATTCTCCCTCCCTCCCCTCTCTCACCAGCAGGGGTGCAGCAGCCCTTTTCAGGCTCCCCCCTCTGGCTTGCCACTCAAGTGGCTGGTGCTGTGGCCAGATGCTGGCCCCAAGCCAGCCCCTTGAGGCAAAGAGGGGAAGAGGGGGTTTAATCCCCCCTCCCTCCTCCTCCCTCCTGTCTCCCACTGGAATGGGACTCTAGCCTATGCCAGTGGGAGAGGGGAAGGAGGAGGAATTAAACCCCCCTCCCTCCCCCTCTTTGCCTCAGGGGGCTGGCTCAGGGCCAGCATCTGGCAATGCCCCCCACTGCTCAAGTAGTGAAGGTGGGGGAGAAGCTTGACAGGGGCTGCGGCACTTGTGCCAGTAGTAAAGGGGAGAGAGGGGGAATTAAGCCCTTCTCCCTTCCCCCTTTCACCTCAGAGTGCCAGTCAGGGGCCAGGGTCTGTCTATGCCCCCCTTGCTTGAGTGGTGAGCAGAGGAACAGCCTGGCAAGGTCTGCTTCCCCCTTCTCCCTCCAGGTATACCCAGCTAGGTACTGTGGAAGTTGGTGGGGGGAGGGTTAAACCCCTCTCTAATCATACTCAGAAGCCTGCTGGGGCCTGGCCACACCCCCCTCCCCTTAGCTCAGCTTTCCTTCAGCCACTGCCAAAGGGAAGGGGGGGCTTGCTGTAGTGCCCCCCAGCTTCTAGACTGAGCCGCTGCAAGCCTGTGACTGCATTTCCAGAATAAAAATTATATCTATTCACTTGCTTCTCAGTTCAATCTACTCAGGTTTGACTAACCTGCAAAAATCAAATCAATTCAGGCCTGGGCTTTTTGAATATCTGTACTTAGCAGAAGACCACCCTGCTGAATGTAGCATCTCCAAAATGGTGTGATGTTTTGTAAAGCTATGAGCTGAGCCCCAGGTAGCCACTCTGAAATGTTTCTATAACTGCAGTAATGCCAGATGAAACCATTGTGAAACTCAGGATTTCTAAGTCAAAATAACTCTGACTTGCAATCTCCTGATTGAACCCTCAGATCTCTGGATTTTCCCAGCTGGTAAGTTTGGGGAGGGGAAGTGGTGAGGGGAAAGGACAGGGGTGGGGTATGGAGATTGAGGGCCCCAGCAGTCAGGGAGGGAGTGGGGCAGGAGCCAGAGTGACTGGGGCCCTGAGGCCAGGGCGGGTCATCTAGAGGTGCAGGGGAGGGCTGCAGCTCCCCACAGCAGTGTGTACCCCCGGGAAGGCATGGGGGCATGTGCCCCCCGCAGGGCAGAGGTGGGATTCCTGCTGTGGGCTGGGGCTCTGTGTCCTGCTGCCTTTTCTCTGGGAGCTCTGCCACGTGATGCCAGTGTGCTTCCTGCCACTGGGCAGGCAGGAGATAAGCCACACGGCCAGCCTGCCCCATGCTCCTGCCCACCCGGCAGGCAGCAATGGCTTCGTGCAACTGAGCTCCCAGGGCAAAGGCAGCAGAGCACAGAGCCCCAGACCACAGTGGGCAGCTCGCTTCTGCCCCGTACAGGGCTCATGCCCCCCATGGCTCCCCTCGGGCTGCATATTGCTGCCCTCCCCCTCAATCCCCATGCCTCAGGACAACCTGCCCCAGCCCTGGGGCCCCATTCACCTCAGCCCCTGCTCCTGCCCCACTCCCTACCTCACTGGGGAGGGCCTTGATCTCTTCCCCCCCAGTCCCTTCCCCTCCACTTACCAGCTGGGTGCTGTCTCTGTGTGTCTGCTCCTCACTCCCAAGCCACAGCCCCCCCTCCCCCCAGCCCTGCTGCTACCTCTCACTCCTGACCCACAG
>NW_017728931.1:82858293-82874383 GCF_001723895.1 Crocodylus porosus | reverse complement strand
CTGCGGCCTGACCAGTGCCGCATAGAGGGGGAGGATCACCTCTTTGGACCTGCTCGGGATGCATGACAAGGTGCGGCTGGCCTTCCTGACTGCCTCCCCACACTGCTGGCCCGTGTTCATCTTGGAGTCAATGATGACCCCAAGATCCTTTTCCGCCTCCGTGCTGACAAGAGAGGAGTAGCTTATTTTATTATTGTGTAGCTTATTTTCATACAGCCTAATATCTAACTGGATAATCTCTGGGCTGATATCACTATGGCTTTTAGATCTCTTGGCTACAGCTGCAAAAAGCCATGGAAATTTATAAAAGGGTTTATTCCTTTGTAAATTGTAGGTTGATACTGTCTTAACTATGAGCAAATGTAGTGAAAACTCTACTTGGGAAGTAAGTTTTCAGAAAGAGGACCAGTAAGAAAACCACTTGAGGGAAGAATTTTGGGTGGATCCTGAGGACTGCCTTGTCAGGATAGAAAGTAGCATATGTGAGATCTCTCACCAACTCATTTCCACCAAAGACAGCACATCCATAGAGGTGGAACAACAAATGTCTTGCCATAGGCTCCAAACGTGGACACCTGAGAGTTGTAAGGACTAGCTTCAGGGTCCATTGTAGAACAGGGTCTCTAATAGTAGGAATGCCTCTAATAGTCTGTAAGCCTCGAAATTTTAGGGCTACCAGATGTGAGACGACAAGATGGTTGTTGATTGGGGGATGGTAGAGTAGCTGCTAGATCTACCCAGCTAAAGCTCAAGAATGTTTGTATGTCTCTGAGCTAGACTGTTCAGAATTGAGAAATGAAGAAAACAGAGACAATTGCAAAGAGGTCAATATTTGGATGACCCCAGTCTGCAAAGATATACTGGAGGACACGCTTTGATTTTTCATGGTGTAGGGCAGGGGTGGCCAACCTGTGTCATGGGTAGGCTCTGTGTGTAGCATACTCTAGGGCAGTGACTCTCAACCATCTTGTACCAGGACCTGTAAACAACAATGGCCAGTCACAACCCAGTGCCCCTCACTCCCAATCCACTGCCCCTCTTCCCCAGGCCCTAGCCCCGAAGTATATGAAGCAGGGGTGGATATGTGTGAGGCATGGGGGGGGCCCAAGCAGCTCCTTGCAGGCTGGAACTGTGCCAGCCTGCAAGGGAAATGCCACGGTTTTCTACGTTTTTCTCCTTTAAAGGAAAATCCATTTTTAAAGATTGCTTGCAACCCTTTCATATATTCTTGTGACCCACTTTCGAGTCATCATGAGTCATGACGACCCACAGAGAGAGAGAGGCTGCTCTAGGAGAAGGTACAGAGCTAATTTGTGGCATGCCTGCCAAAAAGGTCAACTCCCACTGGTGTAGGGAGACTTCTGGAGGTGTCCCTGTGTGATGTCTGCTGCAACAACAAAGCTGAACAAAGAGCAGGGCAGAGAGAAAGAGTGAGAGAGCTGCTAAAGTGCTGACTTTGCTAGGGTGGAATATACATAGAATTAGACAAAAGAGAGGAGCTGTTATGCTAATGTAGGAGGAAAGGTGATAATAGCAAGAAGATTGGGATGCAAACTAGTTGGTGCCTTTAAGTCTAGGCAACCCCACCAAAGATCACAAGGAAGGTAGGAGAAGACTTAGCATTTTGGGAAAGACAAGATAGGCATGTAGGTCTCTGAAAGGCAGGAATCACAGAAAAAGATAATGGGACATTTGAGGGATAAAACAGCAACAGAGAGGGGCTCTTTGCTTGGGTGTAGATAGACATGACTTGACCCATAGCAAGAATGTCACTGATTGGAAACCATTTAACAGTTGTCTCTGGAGAAAACGTCCAAAGGTATACAGCTAAAGTGAAACCCTTACGTTTTAGGAATTACACTGCTGCCAAAAGTACCCAAACCATCATGCCTTCCAGGGGTCAATGCCTGGAGTTTCTCCAAATTCCTCTCGAGGGCAAGGAACACCCTGGATTAGGGCAGGAGATTGGAATAGAGGAGTTGCTTGGTACTGGGGGGCTGTGTTGGTATTCCCAAGAGCTGTCCCCTCCTTCCCAGTTTGTCCAACCACTCAAGTATCTTGCATTGTCAGGAACTGCACAGAGACATGTGTGCAGAATAGAATCTGCATGGCAGGCCTGGCTGCAAGAGTGCAGTACAGTAACGAGGAACAATTAACAGTTAATGAGCTAATTCACTTCACATTAAGTATGGCATTGACTGTCATTCTGTTCTGTTATAAGTGTCCATTGTGCAATAGCTCCATTTCCCCCCCCAAGGACTCAGTAATTGGCAGGTCAGAGGAAGATGTAAGAACCCCACATCTGCCAGTTGTAGGATTTTATTTGATGCCCAACACGCATGCAATTTACCTAACTGAGATTTGTTTATGCCTTGAAGCATGCGATATACTTAATGATAAACATTCATGAAGAGGCATTAAAACAACTCTGGATATTCTTGATTTCCACAGAACAATCTTGGCTCTTTTTAATTTTGTTAATTCCTGATCTAATGGCAATATATTGATTTGTTTATGTATATTTTTTTCTCATGACCACAGATACTTGTGTCCTTTCTGGTAAACACTCCTATAATCAAATCCTATTTCACTTTGTGTGTCAAAACAGAAGTGTAACTTCAGTTTCAGGGCACTTACACACAGTTTAGGATTCTATTTCCCCCTGTGGTGAAAGAGAATTGCTCTGTTTGTGTACATGCCAGGAGGAAGACAACCCTTCCCCATTTAGCCTCGTAAGACACCTACCCACAGAGCAGGCAATGCGAGTTTTAGGTTCTTCCCTTCACCTCATCATCTCCCGTTCAGCAAAATGCTCTTAACTGCCAGGCCCCAGGCTAGCCATTGTCCAGGTCCCTCTCCAGCCGTTCCCTTAAAGCTGATCCACTGCACCTGGCATTTCATGTTCATTAAAGAAACAGCACTGGTGCCCAGGGCAGAATCCAAGGTCTTTTCCTTTTAGAACAGTATCCGTGTCATTGAACCTGGCCCAGGTTGATACCCTCTAGCTTGTACTCTTCCTTCTGGCCCCACTTCTCTCTCCTTCTCTCAACTTCCCAGGGAGCAACTTCAAACAGAGGGCTGGAAAGGGGCCTTGGTGTTGCCCAGCTTAAGATCTGGTGGTTAGTGTGCAGCTTCAAACTCCCTCTGGGTGAAACAGGGTCTAGAACCTAGATCTGCTTACTTTAGATTGGGCTATGGGATGGTAAGTCGTGTGGCACATGAAGTTGTGTGGCTCTTGGGGCAGCTGCAGCAGGGAGCAAAGCCCAGTCCACAGCAACAGCCACCTCCACCCCACACACAGACTGGGGGGGCATGTGTTCCCTGGGCCTCTGCCAGGGTGTGTGCAGTGGTGGGAGCACCACTGGGACGAGCTGCCCAGGCTCTCATTTTCCCACAACCCAGGCCACCTGGGGCCCCATTCACTTCAGCCCCTGCTCCTGCCCCACTCCCTCCCTCATTACTGGGGCCTCAATCTGCCCCTGCCCCCCCCGCCCCAGCCCTTCCCCTCCTCTTGCCACTTCCCCCACAGACTTATTTGCTGGGCAGGTTGGGGAGGGAAGGAGGCACGTGCACATGCTCAGCCATCCCAAATAATTTTTTCTCCCTCTGCCTATGCTGTCAGGTGTATGTGCAGTGAACTCTCTGCTGCTGCCCCCACTTCCCTTTTGCCATTTTCGATCTGCTACCACAGTTATATAGCTAGATACATGTCATTTGGACATGTAAAATGAAATCGTATCTGGTGCTTAATCTTTTCAGTTTCTCTTTTATAGGAAAGATCTTTCCATCCAGATAGTCTTTGTCATCATTCTTCTCTGAACACTCTCTAGTTTTGCAATAGCCATTTTGAGGACTAGCATAGTGTATTCCGGATGAGGCCATACTCTTCACTTATCATATTCTTCCTATGTAAGTTAACATCTTTTTAGGCCTTTGTGTGCTTTTTGTTTTTACACTGTTGTTGAGTACAAGAGTACAAATAAGTACAAGTCTTTATTGCACATTTCTGCAGCTATGTGTCCATCACCTGGGTTAATTTTTTGGGGGGGTTGGGTTTTTTTTGGTCAATACAATTATCATAGTTACTTGAACCCAAGACAAATCCTTCTCCCCTCACTTTGGCATGGGGTGGAAGCCCCTTATCTTGGATTTGAGTATAAGGTGTGTGGCGGTGGGGGGGGGGCAGGCAGCTACTGTGGCTCTGACTCTGGTCTTGAGCCCAGGTCATGGCCAGAGTTACAGCTGCAGCAGCTGCCTTCCCCCTGCCCACAACATGTTCCCCACAGTCTCTGCCTGTCCACCTGCCCCTACAGCCTCTGCCCCCTCCCACCTTCCCCACTGCATACTGTCAGGCATGGCTCTGGATCTGTTCCCTCCTGGGACACAGACAACATGGAAGCCCAGCCCCTGCCTAGCTACACAGCAGTGTCCTGGGGCTAGAACTGCCATTCCTACTGCCACTGCCATTGCTTCATGGCCAGATATGGGCCACAGCTTCCATGTACTCTGTGCCCTGGGAGGAAATGGAGTTGCTTGACAGCAGATGCAGGGGGAAGTGGACAGAGGCTGCTGGGGACCGGCAGGGGGCAGAGATTGCAGGGTGGCAGGTGGGGGAGTAGAGGATGTAGGAGGCAGGCAGCGAAGGCACAGACACTGTGGGAGGAGCAAGTTGCAGAGAGAACAAGTGGAGGGGTAGGGGTCAAGAGGCTGGGGACAAACTTAAGATGACCGTCTGATAATTAGATTTTATACATGGAAAAATATAACATTTATAAAGTTTATATATAGAGAATATCTAATTATTGGGGGTAGTCCTAAATTCGAAGTCATCTTGGTTTTGGGTAGATAAGGTAATTTTAAAATCCATTGGGGAATATCAATTTAAACTTTCTTTTCTACTGTGCATAATTTCATATTTATCAACACTGAGCTAGTACTAAGTGGAAAAGGGATTCTACAATAAAAGCAAACAAGCTCTAGCATGATAGAAGATTAAAGGAAAGTAAAGGGGGACAAAAGAAAGACTTAAGCTGCTATCTACTCTAAAATCTACAGGAAGAATGGGAAACAACAGACTTATTATTTTTTTATTCTACTTAGGACATCCAAAGGAAATACTAATTTTGTTTAGCCAGAGTTACTCCATTATAAAATATATATTCTGTATACTGAAGGTTCAGGGACCTGAGTATTCAAACTATTTGGAGGAAATACTTGTGACAATTTAGGCATCACGGGGCGCATCCCCATAAGTGCGCACATGTGTTTCCATGGGGACAAATAGCAGTGGCACATTGTTGGGCTGCAGCAGCAGTGATCTGGTTGCACAGAGCCTGGCCAACAGCCAGAGTGTGGCCCTGGCTAGCCAGGCTACTACTTCGGGCAGTGCACACTGCAGCCACGTGTGCCAGCCTGCTTTCTTTTACACCTTTTTTTTAGATACTGGGATTTCCTGGTATTTAATTTTGGGTCCACACTGCAAATATGCAGTGTGGAGAACCTTTTAACATGCACTGTGTGCATTTTGTGGCACCTCCAAAGCACACATTCCTGCTCGTCCGGACACGTCCACAGTGGGTAAATTTGATACAGGTCTCTCTCAAAAAAAGAATTAAATATTTGAGTGCTGAATGAGTTTCTGTTGAATATAGTAACCCGCAAAAAACCTTCAGTTCTTATGTCAAATGTTTCAAATTAAAAGCTCAGTTCTGTAAAGATGGGATCATACAAGCCTCTTTGATAGGAGATGAAGCGTTCTATGACTTACACACCAGGAAAGTTTGTAACTATACTTAAACCATCAAAGTTATAGCTAAAATTTATAATTAAAATCTGTTAGGAAAGTAATAGAAAAGCACATCAGAATCTCTCATGAGACCCAGTAAACCCATAGCCAGTGCCTGAAAAGTGAATAGTAGGCACATTGCTTTAGAAGTAGAAAGGCAGCATTTCATTTGCACACTCAGCAATGATAAAGGGGGGAAATGGACATAAGAAGGATTGCAACTGCTGTAATGTGAAACAATACCTAGCATATGGTAAAGAATAGGCTGACTGAAGGAGAAAATCACTTTGGGCCATAACTTACCCTTTGGCATAAAGCTGCATAGAGGGGAAAAATATAATCCATAAATCATGTGGCTTTGGAAGTACAGCAGTCCAGCTGCATTTTCCCCTTACTTCCTGCCTGTTGTGGAACCTGCATAAATACAGACCAGGTGTCTGTTACAGTGTTGTAACTACAGAACTGCTGTTAACTTTTGTGGGACCAGAATTTCATATATAGAGTTTCTGTCCCACTGTGCATCTTCCAGGTTCTGAATCCCTCAAAATGGCAGTGAGAAGGTTTGTTTACTGGCACATAGTCATTGGATCCCAATATACAAATTGTGTTCTGTAACTCCTTCAATAGAAAAGCATTAATTTAATTTCCGTTTTGAACATCACTGATTAATTCCTGTTTTTATGTAAACAAAAGTTGGTCAGAGTCCATCTTTCGTATTCTCCCTCCTTGCTTGCCTTGTGTCCACTAGGTTTCATTTTTCTCTTAAGAGGGAATTAAATATTTTAATTATTTAATCTTTAGTGGCCTAGAGCCCCAAATGCAGTTTTAGTAGGCACGTCTGATTATTTAAGAGGCTTGTTTGTCCTGCACAAGTAGATGGATCTCAGACTAGCAGGAGATGGAGGGAGAAAGTACTAACAAATACAGGCTGAGAAAACTGAAGCAGCAGGAAAGGGAGAGAAAGGTTACTTGATACATCTGGAGGTGTTGGGGGAACCTGGGCAGCTTGAAGTAGCGACCTGCATAGTATTAAATGTGCTACAAATTACAGCATTTTTAGTATTCACATTATTACAGTTTTACTAGACGTGAATTATTTTAATTAAAGTTGAATATACAGTCAGGTTGCAGAATCCCCACAAGTCAGTGCTGCCTTCTTACAGAAAGTGGGAGTCTTACTTAGGTGTAGTAGACTGCTGTAGAGTACATTACACCTTGTCTATAATGGGCAGCATGATTAAGATGCAAACCCTAAGTTGGTTGAAGAGTAAGTAGCTTTGAGATTGCTTATTGTAATATTACCGCCTAGAGAGGGAGGATTTGCTAAGAAACCAGGACCCAGAATTGTATGAAGATTTTTTTCTTTCACAGAACAGAACCAGATGCAACAGTGAACAGACAAGAGCCTTCTGCTTTGCAGTCAGACCAAACTACTGAGCCAGTAGCCGAATGAAAACAGCCATTTCTTGGCACGTTTGATGGTATTTTACTGTTGTCCTTTGCACTGCATTTGAATTGCACAACTCGCGCAGCTCACATACCCTACAGTGAATACTGGTTGCTTTGACAGTAATTAAAAAGAAAAGTTAGGGAGGGTGGTTATGCTAAATCTAATAAAGCCAATAAAGAAAACTTCATAGACTAAGTGGATTCAGTGGAGGGGTTATTCAGACCCCCAGAGAGTCATCCATTATAAAAATTATAATACCAGAGCATTGCAGGATGCCAAAAGGGGAAGAAATAATGTGAAATGGTGACAAAGTTGGATGCACTGCATGAGCAAGTGCCAGATAATGGAAGTGCTAAAATGTCTACATTTGACAAATCTTTGGCCTTGTTTGGAGAGACTTTTCTTTGGGATTTTTTTTCCTTTGTTTGTTAGCTTTTAAATTCTACCAAGAAACTGAAAATAGGTTTAAAGGAAACCAAATCTCCACTTACAGTGTGTGACTGAAGACATCACCCTATACTGTGAGCAGGGGTGGATTAACGCATGGGCCCCTGCCAATCAGGGGCCTCCAAGGATGCCAGGGGCAGCACGGCCCAGGCAGGCATACTGGTCACGGGCATCTGGGGCAGGCAGCATGTGTCTTCTCCCTTCTAGCTAGGCCAGGGCCAGGGCCAGGGGCTAGGGGCAGGTACAGAGCTCCATGTGGGCAGCAGCATGTTCCCAGGGCCGTCTGCTGCCAGGAGACCCCATGGGTGGCCCTGCTCCCACTCTCACTCTCTGCCATCAGTGGGTGGCTGCCAGAATTAGTGCCGCTGGGACAGCCCCACCTCACCAGAGCCAGTAGAGGGGCAGGCGGGCAGCTGGAGGCAGCGCAGAGCCCATGTCCCACCCCAGCCCCCACCCATGCTGCAGTGCTGGGGAAGTGCGGATGTAACTATGTGATGCCTGCCAGGTACAGGGGTGGGTCAGGCTGGGGCTGCCTTCACCTTAGTGGCGCTTGCACCCCCTAGCTCACCCCAGATGTGCTGAAGAGGCCAGGCGGGCCCGGCTGCAGCCCCCTAGTGGGCTCAGAGGGAACCTGCCCTAGCCTGGTAGGGGGCCTCCAATTTTCTTTTTGCCCAGGGCCCCAGTAAATCTTAATCCACCACTGCTGGTGTAATGCTGGGGCTGGAAACTGTAGTCAGTACAAAGAAATTATGATTTGCTATAGAGTAAACCACTTTCTTAGGACACTGGTTATCAACCTTTTTAGACTCAAGACATGCCTCAATAGACTTGAGGTACCCCACAGAAAATGCCAGCACTTAGTTTTCACTCACTTTTTTAACTATGGAAAAAGAACAGAGAAATTCTTCTTGTCTGCAAAGAACAGAAAGACCAGAATAAATCAGAATGTTTTTTAATGCTATGGATTTGTGTTTGAAATCTCTTGGTTTATCTTGTGGCTCGTGTTTGTACACCTGACAGTGCTAACATTGCATGGCACCCTGTGGCCTCCCTGTTCTAGAAGAAGGCAGTGCCCTGACTCTAGTCTCTGATTGTCTCCCACTCAAAAGCTCTTTTTTCCTTTAGGTTAGAAAGTCCTACTATGCCTGAGAAGCAGACCTATTGACCACAGTCTCCACTGCAAACCTTTTGGCAATCTTTTTTTAAGACTTGCTGAGCCCAGGATATGAATTACATGGAGATAAGGATCAAGGTCTTGAACTTGACTCGGTGTTCTGTGGGAAGAGATCAGCAGGTTTGAGTGACTCCTGGTTACTTGTGTTGCAGAGAATATGTGCTGAAGCTTTCTATGTTATGTTATTTCATAAGGGTGCACCAACTCATGCCCAAGGATACATGGCACTACTGTACTCTACATAGGAGATGGGATAAGAAATGACAAAGGCATATATAACTCTTTAAGGAAACCCCCCTTTTTTTTTTCTTTTTGTACAATGCTAAGCACAGTGAGGCCCTGTTCTTAGTTCAGGCTGTTAGGTGTTACTATGATACAAACAATAGTGACTGTATTTTCAGTACCTAAGGTATGCCTTACAAAGACCCAGTTATGTGACTTAAGTATAGAGTGGCAAGTCTACTTCTGAATATCCTTACTAACAATTGTTTAAATTACAGCGTTAATGAACTATGTGTATTTTATTGGGTTCCTTAACTCATGGAGTAAATTAATGATATGAAAAACATTGCACACAACTTTTAAAATAAAAATTTAAAGATATAATATTTATTTCTATTACATCCTGTATTCTTCTTTCAAACTTTTTTGGATGAATTAGATAATTGTAAGCATATAAAACGTGTTGGCATTGGCTAAAGTCAGCCATAGAATCATAAACACTATACAAAGTTTTTCATATGTCTCTTTCACTGCAAAGGTGTAAGAGGGCAGCTCAGTGCTCAGCTGCTGGTGGTATGGCCAGTCTGCAGTAGCTGTTATTTTTTTTCCAGCCCCTGTTAAGTCAGTGCTGAGGGCTCTTGGCCTTGTCACCTTGTCTTAGTTACGCTACTGGCCACTGTCCTCAATTTTGGCTTGCAAACTATTTACCACTCCAGGAGAGATTCCCCCTTATATTAAATTGTAACAAATAGCATAGTGCAGTAGTTCTCAATGAGGATACTGTAAGGATACTGTAAGACTCTTTCAAGGATGCTGTGTTGCTGGCATCGCTGCCAGGTAAAACTGCGCCCTGCACCTGTTTTCCTGAGGGGCTAGATGGGGAGGCAACTACAGCAGGAGGGGATGTTCCTACCTGCATTAGGTTTTACTTCCCTCACCTACTCCACTCCACCCTCCTATTGGCTGGTAGTTTGTAAATAGGCAGTGTAGACAGCAGCCCTCAGAGGAACTCTGCATTTTCTGTTTACAAACTGTCAGCCCATGGAGTAGGGGAGTGAAGCAGAGCACAGCGTGGAAGGGAGGGAGCGAAACCAAACATAGGCAGGAGCTGCTTCCCTGTCTGACTCTGCATGCTCCTCCTGGAGATAGCCTGATGTGCATGCAGGGTAATTTTGTTTTATTTTTTTTGCAAAAATATATTTCTCTCTATATAGGTGTGGTCAGGTGCCCATACAGCGCTGCCTCCCTTGTCGTGGTCCTGACCCCTGCCACCACACAGCAGAACCAGTTTACCTTCATTCACACCTCCTTAAACACAGGAGGTGGTTGATGGTTTCTGCTCTGCTTTGGCAGATTTTCTTGGAGTTGGACTGGCTTTCCTGCCCACTCCCTGTGCCTCAGCGCCTGCAAGGGGAGTGTCCAATGGGCTGTTAGCCAGTTTAAGTCACTGTGTTCTTTCTGTAGATCCTTGTGGAAGGTTCACTTCCACACAGCCTGGCAGCTGTGCCTGAGAAACAGGTCCACAGTTGACAGTCTGTCTCTACTTCTGCAAGATGCTTCCTGCATCTTCCAGTGGTTGGTCATCACCACAGGGGCTTCTTTGACCAGATCATATTTGCTCCAGAACTCTTCCAGGACATTGTAGAACCATGGCTACTTCATGGTCCATGGCCTCCCGTTGAGCAATGTGTATGCACGCCATTGTTTCAGCAGGTCCCCTGAATGGGATCTGATGATTGAAGCAGGCCATTTTTGTCTCTGGTCCAGTCAGCAGTTTGTAAATCTGGCTTGTGTACTTGGTCCCGAGGAACAGGAGGATGTCTGACATTCCCCTGCCCCCAGTCTGTTTGGACTTGTATAGCATCTTCCTTGCTGCCTCCTCCCATCTGGATCCCCAGAAGAACATGCATAGGGCCCTCTGGATTCTGTGGGTGACATACTGTGGTGGGGGGAAGACCAGTGGAGTGTTAAGGGGGACTAGTAGCAACACCACCTTGACAAGCGTCACATGTCCTCCCATGGAGAGGTGGCACATGTCCCAACCTCTGTTTCACTTTGGTCTCCATCTTTTCCCATGCCTTCCATCCACGCAATTTAGGGTCGAACTCTACCCTAAGAATCTTGATCCCCTTGTCAGACCTGGGGATCTCCATCCCCCACAAGTCCCTGAGTTTGCCCAGCACCAGGCAGGTGCACTTACTCATGTTGAGTTTGCCCCCTTGCTGCCACTTCTTAGACCTGCATGTGTACGCAGGGTAGTTCCACCTGGTGATAGCACCCTGGAGATAAAGTAGATAGGTTGAGACTTTACAGTGGTTCTTAACCAGAGTTATGCCAAATACAAGAAAGTTATGGAGGGGTGCCTTGAGTGTAAAAGGTTAAGAACTAGTTATGTAGCGGTTTGATGATATGAAAAAATATCCCCAAATACCACTAAACTCAGTTCCATTTGTGCCTGTTCAAATATAAATCTAATACTCTGAAGGTCATCTGCAAAATAGAAGTGTTTTGGAGTCTAAATTCTGGGACAGATCTGTAGTCTGGGTTTAACCAGGTCTCCTTTCTTTCATGTGCCAGTTTGTAACCACCCCCCCACCCTGCCCCAAAATAAAAATAAAGTATATTATTTTAAAAAAATGATTAATTGCAATTTAGTCCAGAGTACTTAATGGGGCTGTGACAGGAAATGGGGAACTGAACTTGCGTTTTTTGATTTTGCCCTGCTTCTGAGATTTTGCTATTCTTCTCAGTAACTTAATGGCTGTGCATCACACGTCTCATAGCATATATTTTTCAAAACTGTAGTTCCATATATAGGCCTCCACTGAAACAGAAGTATTTTTGGAAGTCTCCCCACAAAAATATCAGGAGGCTAGGAATCATCACCATAAATAAAATGCTTGTACATTTAAATTGCCTGTTTTTCATGCTCTGCTGTGTTTGTATACTGTTTCTGAGATTTTTGTCTTCCCATCCCTTTATCATTGCTTGCTAGAAGATTTATCCACTGCTGCCAAGTGTCATGGTTTTATCATCAGTATTATGATACTTGGTATTCTCCCCAAAGAATCGTTCTTGGATATACACAGTTAACGTTAAAATATCACCTTACTTTTAAAATGTTGTTTTACATGTTACCAAGTCTGGTTGATTTTTTTTTTGTGGTTGGATCCTGAATCCACAACATGCTGGCATTCAGACTGAGATGTTGCTTTCATTTTAGAAAAGTGCCAGAACCTACTTTACTTATTAGGTTGCTTAGTAGTAGTGTATCTGAATGCATTCCTCTTCTACCCTGCTTGAATCCCTGAAAACCAATAGGCAAATACAAAGAAGTCTAATAAATAATACTTTTAAAATGTCTGTTTTTAAGCCAACATTATAGTCATTTAAATCTGATTCATAATTCTGAAATGTTTCAGGTAAGCACCATTGAAACCTGTTTGTCAAAAACAGAAGGGGGACCCAATGTGTTGGTAGTTGTACAAACTTGTATTAAAAACATTTCTATTCTGAGGTTTACAAACCAGCATTCATTTAATCTGAGCAGAGAAAACCATAAACATTCTTTGGAAAGTATAAACATGATCTGAAGGTTGGAGGAGATAATATAGCTACTAAGATACTGGTTGAAATTCTAAGTGTACTGAAGTCAATAGTCTTTTGTCTGTAAAACTAACAATAAATTCTGTTTTTCATTGTCTACTCCCTTGAAGTCAAAATGTGACGTAAAATAACGAGAGAGAATTTTCAGCTGACAATGAAAATAGTGCTGTTTTTATATATGAAATAATATTTAAAAAATATACTGAAGTTACTTTTGCCCCTTTTTGTTTTTAAAGAAGAATATAAATATGAAGGATTTGACAGCTCGACCTAGTTAGTCTGTACTTTCTGTAGTTTCAGATAGACATTGAATCAGTTTGTCAAATTGACCAGTTTTATACCACTCGATTTCCTCCTCTTAACAATGGCTAAACAAACTTTATTATAGTCTAATCAATGCAAAAGGGCTATACAGTACAGTTTAAGATAACTGAATCTATCCCACCTTAAAGACATCATATGGTCATGTAATGGATATATGAAATCAAACTGGTGTTATCTAACAATGAAATGCCCTACTGCTTTGCCGAATAATCTCTGGATTGGGGTTAGTTGCTGCTGGGCTGGCCAGTGCTATTGCTACATATAAGTCCTGAGGTTGCAGGATCACATTCCTTTCCACTATGTTTCATAGAGCAGGCAAACTTGGGGGTGAGCCTCTATTATAACAGGAGGGAGGAAGCAATGTTGGAAGCCATGGATTCTGTAGCCCGAGGGTGGGCGGCCTCTGGCACAGGTGCCACATGTGGCACAGGCAGCCTTTGTGTTTGGCTTCTGGCAGATCAGGGAGAGAGCAGAGAGCACAGTGGCAGGTAAGAAGGCGGCAGAAAGCAGATTAGGCAAGGGAAGGGGATCAGAGTGGTACTTGGGGACAGTGAGAAACGAATTTGTCGCATGCCTCCTATAAAGGTTGGCCTCCATTGTTGTAGCAGTTGGAATGGCAGTTAGCTGGTGTTGCCTGTTGCTGAATATATTCGTAGTTGTACTTAAAGCATTTATGGTGCTTTTCAGCTGTATAAGGGTTTCATGGAAAGACTCTTCTTAGAAGAAAAATAGGACTAATTTTTCTGTTCCACATGAGGCCTACTTGGAAGGAAATGCAAAACTGCATTCCAAAGCTTGCCTAAGTCTATCCTGAACGTATGGTGGAGCCAATAAAAGATACGAGACAAAAAAACCCTTGCCTCTCTCATTTTATTGGCACCGCTGATTCCTATTATGAAACATGGCTTCATCAGAACAAGTGCCATATCAGGTCAGACCAATGGTCCATTTAGCCCAGTGGCAAAAATGGATGCAATAGAGCAGTGGTCTCCAAAGTGGGGTGTGCGCAAGATGATCCATTGGGGTGCGGGAAGAAAATATTAGAACTTCTATTTATATTTATTTTTTATCTAAAAAAAAAAGGAAGAAATTAAGCCTTACTAATATTTAATATACGGATTGACACTGGCACCCTTACTCCGTACGTCAGACGGTCACATGTCACATACGGTACGCGAGTAGTACATGTATATAATTTATAAATAAATATACATATATTGGGGGGTGTGCTCAAAAAATTTTTACTTATAGGGGTGCGCAATCAAAAAAGTTTGGAGACCGAGGGAGAGCATTGAACCAGCTATCTCTAAAGGGATTGATCCACTATTCCAAGGGATGTCAACCAGGCGTCTGTGTACCCTTGGGTGTACTTGTACCAGTTCTAGATGAGCAGGGACAGAGCACCACTGCATTCCAGGAGCAGGGCCAGGGTGGGTCGAGGGCAGCGGCACCCCTCTGTGGGGCGGAAAACCTTGATGCAGCGATCTCTGCCACCACATACCAGCCCACTGAGCTTTCCCACCCTGCCCGGGCCTTGCTCCTGGGAAGTGGCAGTGCTCTGTCCCTGCCTGCCTGTGCGCCATCCTCACCTCCCTGCTCGGCTTCCAGCCACACGCAACCTCCACCTCCCATGCTCTGCATCTGGCTATCAGGGGTACTTAGACTAAATAAGGCTGAAAACCCCTGTGCTATTTAGTATCTGTCCTGGCATCCACTGTTTTTTGGGTTAGAGATGCCAGACAAAATATCTCCAACCATTCTGTTCAATAGCCATTAACAAACCCATGAATTTCTCCTGTCCCTTTTGGAACCTGGTTATCCTGTCTGCCTCCACCACCTCCTGTGGCAACAAATGTCACAAGGCATCTACGTGCTATGTAAGAAAAACACTTTATCTTGTTAGTTTTAAACCTGGCCCTTACTAATTTCAGCAGGTACCCCCTAGTTTTAGTAGTCTGGGACTTGGTGAACAACTGCTTCCTGGTCACTTGGGCCATGCAGTCCTTAAAGACATCATTGCCTTGCCTTTTCTCCAGTGTCAGTCAGAAAAACCTTAAAAAACCCTCAAAGCTGCTCCAACTTTGGCTCAGCTGAAATGTTTGTTACAGATACTGGAGAAACAGGTAGAGAATGGCACCCTGAGAAGGTGGATGGCACAACATGCTGGAAGAGACCGGGAGCGGAGAATGCCCCTATGCTACCAAGGGAGCCATTTCTGCTGGAGTCATTGCCAGGCATCAGGGTGCCTCAGCCCCTGTGAACCTAGCAGAAGAAAGGCAGCAGCCAGCTCAGGTGGGTGGTGACCTAGGCATATGAACTGAAAAACGGGTGTAAATAAGTAAAAACGGAATGACCTAAAAAAAATCGGGAAATTTACCAGTGAAAATGGGGAACACTATGTACTTTAAACAGATGTGATTTTGCACAGGGCAGCCCTGCTGGGGGGGCGCTCCTGCAGGTGCCCGGCGGGCGGGGACGCTCGGGAGCTCTGCTCAGCCGCGCCTCCACCCTGCAGCAAGGGGGGGGGGTGGCACAAGCGCCGTGGGGGGCTGGAGACTGCAAACATGCCCGCGCGCCTCGAGACATGGCGCATGCGCCTCTGGGCCGGAGAAACGCCGACGAGTCCCCGCGCGCCTCATGCCCCGCCCCACTCCCAGGGCAGAGCGACGTCACGTGACCCCTCTCCCCAGCCCTCGGCATTGCAGCCCCTCCCCCTGCCCCAGTCCCGCCGGCGCGCGGCGCTGCCGGGTGACGGGCGGGTCTAGGCCACAGTCTAGTGCGCACGCGTCAGTTCCGGCGGGCGCGCGGCGCGGCGCGTGGGTTGGCAGCGCCGCGGCGGCGGCGGGGAGGGCAAAATGGCGGCGGCCGCGGCGCAGCTGACGGACGAGGAGCTGTTCTCGGAGCTGCGGCGCTTTGGGCTCTCGCCGGGGTCGGTGACCGAGAGCACGCGGCCCGTCTACCTGAAGAAGCTGAAGAAGCTGCGGGAGGACGAGCGGGCCGGGGTCCGTGGTGGCGCCGCTAAGACCCGGAACAGCAACAACAACACGGCGGCGGGGGCGGGTGGCGGCCCCGGGCGGCCCGC
>NW_017728931.1:82838565-82858193 GCF_001723895.1 Crocodylus porosus | reverse complement strand
GCAGCTGCCCCCCGGAGGCGACGCGCAGGAAGCCCGGCGCCTGGTGGGGGGCGGCGGCACGGAAACCGGCTGCCGGGGCGCAGCCTTCAGGGCCTAGGGAGGAGGTGGAGGACGAGGAGGAGGAGGAGGACGAGGACACCGAGCAGCAGCGGTGGAAGAGCCGGGCAGTGAACGGCAGCCGGTTGCTGGGCTGTGGTGGCGGCAGGGACAAGTACTCGGACTCAGAGGAGGATGAGGAGGAGCAGGAGGGGGATGAGGGACCGCGGGCCAAGCCGCAGGTAGCGAGGGAGGAGCCTGTGGCCCGCCAGCCCCGGGCCCGCAGGAGCCTGGCCAAGCCTGCCGCAGCCGCGATGGAGACAGGCCAGGACCGGGCTGGAGGAGACGGCGGCGCTGGTGTAATCGCCGGGAATGACAGGGCGGAGGCGGCGGCTGCTGCTGGGAGTCTAGACAGGGGCAGAAAGCAGCAGCAGCAGGAGGCGGCGGCGGCGCTGGGGGGAGGCGGATGTGAAAATCTGGACTCCAGCCCTGCCGTCGCCAGACACCGCAGCAGCTCCTCCAAGAAATCCCCTCCTGCGCTGCTCCTGCCCCCGCTGGCGGACATGGACAGCGGGAAAATCCCCGACCCTCGGGGCACGCTGAGGAAAGCAACCAATAATCATGTTCTCGGGGGTGTTGCTGGGGGCTACAGCATTGAACCCAGGGTCTACTCTGCTACCAACAGCCTTCCCCCGGGTGCTGCGGCCACCGCCTCCTTTAGACTCAATCACACCAACCACACGGGCTCCAATCACACCTACCTGAAAAACACCTACAAGCGAAACCTTTCCGAGCCGGAGGAGGAGCTTCTCCAGCAGTTCAAGAGAGAGGAAGTATCTACCACTGGGGGATTCAGTGCACATTACCTGTCCATGTTCCTCCTAACTGCTGCCTGCTTGTTCTTTCTGATACTGGGACTCACATACCTGAGGATGCGGGGATCGGGAGTCCCCGAGGATGGGGACCTTAAGAGTAAGTGTCAGGTCAAGGCTAAGAGGGTTTTTTGCCAGAAGGCATCCTCCACTAAATGTTACTTTACTCTTAAGTAATATCTTGCTCCTGTTGCTCTCCTGTATAATTTTCCCAGTACCTATGCTACATCTAAGCCTTAGTTTATCTTTTGGGAACACTACTTAGGTGAAGTGCTTTAGGTGATGCAACAAGTCTGCAGCAAGTAGGAATAAATCCAGAGTCCTGTCTCTTGTAATCTGTCAGTAAATACCTGCTTCTCTGGCATGTTTCACAATAGGCTTTTGTACGTCTTCTGACCATGCAGAGTACTTTTGAAAGATCAGTGGGAGAGCCAGGAGGGTAAGGCCTTTATATTGTTATGATCTTCCCAGGTCAGTTTATCTTGGGATCTTTTTGATCTAACCATTACTAAAACTCACAGCTATCAAATGGTAAAACAGATCAAGTAGGTAAGACTGAAGCTTTACCTTGATCTGGATTATAGTATTTTGACTGAAAAGGTTATACAGTAAAACACGATCATGCAGTAGGTAGCAAGGCTGCATGTAGGTGTGGTGCTTTCTAGCAGAGAACTTCTGGGTCTAAACTTAGTTAAGGTTGGCTGTCACCTAGAAATGTACGTGCTTTCTATCAGGTTTATTTAACACTTGTTTGGACTTCTTGACTATGTACAAGTGACTTCTTAAAATATATTTAGAAACTTGCCATTCTCTCTTCACATGTGGTACAAAAATGGAAGTGTCCCAGTTAAGGGTGGTGGTTGATGCTAATTGAACTCTTGGCTTTTCTGAAATAGGCAAGAAACCTATTCGTGTCAACTGTGGTGACATGTATTTTTTCCCTTCTGGACTGTTATTCATTAGAAATTAAACATGGAGGAAACTTGTTTATGGGAATGAGTGCTGGCTGGATAATAATTTCTGGTCTTTAGTAATTTAGCTGGTGTTGAACAGGTGATCATAAAGGGAGGCTACATGTATCTTTGGAACAAGTGATACTTGATCAAAGCCCCATACTTGCCCTTACCTTGTTTGATGAGGGGAACCAATTCAAGGCACTGGGCAATAGCATACATACTGTATACTGTAATTGTAACAAGAAAGAGTTGTCTGATGCAGTTGTATCCCTTCCCCAGACTGGATGCTGGAAGCGGGGTGGTGAGTTTCTTTCCCTGTAACATTAGTCTCCTGGCTGTAAATAAGAACTTACTCTCTGATAAGTTCTGAGCCATTTTGGGGGTCTGTTCAGCTAATAGTTTTCCCAAGTAGCAGCGGAATACAGACATCCATGTCAGACTTCATGTTGCTCTGAAGAGCTTCAGTAAAAATTGTCCAGTTTTCTGCCGTTTGGAAAGTTGTGAGCAGCAGATATGCTGGAATAGTCTAAAAAGTCTGGAGGGCAATACTTGATCTGTTCACTTTGGGCTGGAAACTTACAACTTTTTATTAAGTGACAGTGAGCATCACAATAGCCACTGAAATGTTTAAAAAAAGAAAAAACACATTCTGAGGATTTTGATGGAATTAGGGTGCGTTTCCTAACTGGCATTGTTAGGTAGCTGGTGAATTTTGCAGAATATGCTAAAGAGAAAACTATTTGTCATTGACTGTATAGCTAGTTGTGGAAAGATGGATGTACTTCAGACCTTGAATTTGGGTAGGGGAGAAAAAACTACTTAGGTTTTGAAACAGAAATTAGAGCGGTGGTCTGTTGTGTGTGCTCAGCATCAAGGCAAGTTCTTTGGGGGCAGGTCCGGTTCTGCTCCTTCTGCATTGTTTAAATGGCACAAAGGAAGCAGAAATCTTAGTCTGCTACTGCAGGTATTTCAGTGAGGAGGCAGACCCGTAGGACAGTGATTCTCAGCTGGAGCATCATAAGATCTTTTAAGAGTTATGGCCCCTGGCGGAGGAGGTAAGTGCTTTCTTTTTCACCTGTTGGGTTCCCCATGCCTGCCTCAGCATCTCAGGGACAAATGGCATCCTTGGCTGCTCTTCCAAGAGCTTCCACTTTTGCCCTCCCCCTGCTGCAGTCCTTGCACTGACTGCCAAAGTGCTCTGTCACAGGAGGGCAGATGGGTGTAAGGCTGTGAAGTCATGCATTTCTGCCTGACTCTTTCTTTTCCCTTCTCCCAAGCTCTGCTGGTGGGAGGGGCTGCTGGGGTAGGTAGACATGTAAGTCCCCTGAGGAGCAGCATCACCAGTGGCGACTATGCTTACCCTTTCAGGTGCAGATTGGGGGTGGGAGAGGAGACAGATGGTGGAAAATGCAGGACACCTGGCACTAACCAGCTCCTGCAGGGACAGATGCCTCCTGCAGGGGTGTAATGACCCACTCCCAAGCTCCCTAGTCTGCCTTACTGTGCACCATTCCTTGTCATGCTTTTAAGGGTGTCCTATCCCCTTGTGAGAGCCTTAAAGTACCATGGAGTATAGGAAGATAAGTACCATAAGAAAAAAATTAGTTTTTGAAGTGGAGTGTTGCTGAATTCCAAAAAAATTATGGAGGGTTTTTTTTTAAGTAGAAAAGCATTGAGAACCATTGCCCAACAGAGAATATGAAGTCAGCCCTACATATTTTTTCCCCTTTCTGCATCTTCTGGAAACATGGGGCTGGTGCAGGGCACATGCAGCATGTGGGGTGGAGTCAGGGTACATGCTGTACATGGCATGTGGAGCCTGTGGGCCTAATCTGGGTCAGACCTAGATCCAGCAAGTCTGGTGCAGTGCGGCATGCACTTTGGATCAGCCCCCAGCTCTGCACGTGGGGTTGGAGCTACTGCATGCTGGATACAGGGTTGGTCCAAGACTCACAGGCAGCACTGTGGACTGGATAATGGGGCTTTGCAGGCCAGATCTGGTCAGTAGGCTGTATGTCTTTGACAGCCCTGACTTGGGACAACAAACCAACTGAAAGTAATCTTAGGGAACTGTTTCTAGCTAGTTCAAGCAGCCTCCAGGCTGCTGATAACTTGGGCTTACAGTGATACTATTGAGCTTCTAACCAAGTCGCAGCTGCTTTTTCCTTTTTTTTTTTAATTCCTTCCTTTGCTGGCTGCATCGGGGGAGGAAATCATCAAATTTCTGATGAAATCATCAAAGCATCAGGCTCTTTAGGCTCAGTTATGCTGTCTTCTGGCTGCTTTAGTTCTGTGGGTACACCATATACCCACCTCCCCATAATGGCAGAGCTGATTTGGATGCATTTTATTTAAAAAAGATGGAGCATGGCTTGGGTAACACCTTCAGTTATTCATCAAATGCAGTTTTTTGTTTGCTTTTTAATAGCTGCAGGTTTAAAATCACTGGTAACTAGCCATTTGTGGTGTTACAGAAACATTTCAAATCTAGTTGCACTATACTTGAGTGAAGCTGAAAATGAACATATTTATTATAATAGTTTGAATTCAGAGCATATTCTAAAATAAATGGTCAAGTGAAATGCCCCAAGTTTTTGTTTTAAGGAAGACACCACTGAATATAAATTTCTTCACATAAGGACATTAATTAGACAAGATACTCAAGCCAGAGTGCTTTTCTTTTTGTCTTTTATTGGATAGAACAAGGCTGTTCAGCTGTTGACCTGTGGGCCACATCTGGCTTGTGGGGGTTTAATGTGGAGCCAGTGGGCTCCCATCTGGCTGCTACTACTCTCATTTCTCCTGCTGTTGTTGAAGCCAGGGTCTCAGGGTCCCATGATGGGAGTGGAGGGGGCTTACACCACTTGCATGGCAGGGGGATGCACTGCCCATGTGGGGATCCCAGGAAGTCTTTGCAGCTTCTGGCATGAGGCCCATGCCATGGGTGCAGTGTGTAGCCCCCGGCTGATAGAAAAATATATGTCTGGGGTCAGTTTAGAATACTTAACCTATTCAACATTTAGCACTTACCATGTTACCAAACTAAGGTTTTCATCTGGATAAACAATGCTTCTTAACCTTTGGAAGGTATATCTTAAAACATGAATTAATAATGTTCACAGTGCATCCTTTTCTGTCTTCTACTCCCTTGTAAGATTTCAGCTCTTGGTCTCAGGAAGACGTGAATCCTAGCTCCCAAACAAGCAAAAAAGTAAGAGTGAAAGCTCCATGTGTATTTGCTGAACTGGATATGCAACTTCTAAGTCCTGAAATATATTTTGTTGAACTGCTGTAATATTAGTAATCTGACTGACACTGTAAATACATACAGATATTCAGCATATAATTACAGTGCCAAGCAGTCAAGTTCAACTGTTGATCTTGATTTAACTTGTTTCATTACTTCATACTAAAAAAATGGGAGATCCAGATAATAATTCCAGATGTGACCTCCATCAGTAGCATGTAAGTCTTGAGTTCTTAGTGAGGTTTCTGTTGGCAGGCTAAAAAAAAGTGTGCTTTAAACAGGTTCAGTGCATATTGGAAACATGATACATACCTCTGGAAACAATGAGGATGAGACCCCTTATTATAATAAAATGAACTTGGTGCTTGTAGGAGACTTTTAAAACTGTAGATATGATTTGAGTTTCAGATTACTCTCTCTTAAGAAATAAGCTTAGAAGACTTGCATATATAAGCTTTTGGTAAATGCGAGAGTGGACTAAACTTATGAACTGGTGCTCAACCTGGCAGGTCAGGTGGGCAGTACCTCCTTTGTCTGTTTGCAGGCTGGATCCAGCTTGTGGTCCTGATCTGGCATCTTGGGGCATGGCGGGTCTCCATCTGACAACACAGGGAGGGGCAGCCCAGCCCTGATCAAGCTATGGAGGAGAGGAGAGGAGAGGGCTTGGCCTGGTCCTGCAAGGGAGGGAGGTGGAACATGACTTGGCTGATCCAGCCATGCAGGGGCCAAGGGGCATGCGGCCTGACCTGGATGTGGCTGTGTTTGGAGGGGAGGCCGAACAGTGTGACCAAGCACCATTCTACCGCAGAGGGCTTTGCAATTTGATAGTGAGATAGTGGGCCCTCTCAAGCAGGGCCAAGGATGTGATCCTCCCCCTTTATATGACACTGGTCAGGCCGCAGTTGGAGTACTGTGTTCAGTTCTGGGCGCCGCACTTCAGGAGGGATGTGGACAGCATTGAGAGGATCCAGAGGAGGGCCACCCGCATGATCCGGGGACAGCAGGGGAGACCCTACGAAGAGAGGCTACAGGACCTTAACCTGTTCAGCCTTTGCAAGAGAAGGCTGAGGGGGGACCTGGTGGCCATCTATAAACTCACTAGGGGGGACCAGCAGGGTTTAGGGGAGACCTTATTGCCCCTAGCACCCGCCAGGGTAACAAGGAATAACAGCCACAAGTTGTTAGTATGTTTAGACTAGACATCTGAAGGCACTACTTCACAGTCAGGGCGGCTAGGATCTGGAACCAGCTTCCAAGGGAAGTGGTGCTGGCTCCTACCCTGGGGGTCTTTAAGAGGAGGCTTGATGTCAACCTGGCTGGGGTCATTTGAGCCCGGTTTTCTCTCCTGCCCAGAGCAGGGGGTTGGACCTGATGATGTCCCTTCTGACCCTACTTCTATGAATCTGTGAAACTGCCACTGCTTCCCTGATGCCAAATTTCCGGATCCTGCTTGAGGGACTCCTAGGGCTTTGGCTCATGGGCCAGAGGTTGAGTACCTCTGAACTAAAGAATTGGAAGCAGGATAAAAACTGAATGCCTTAATATTGGGGTATGTCACGTGTTAAGTAGCTGGGAACCTGGATCCTTGATAGAACATCGTCTTGTCTTTGTGATGATTTGGTATTTTGAGTAATGTGGATTTAGAAGGGATGATGCGACTATTGGTGGAGAGTAGGATTGTGAAAGAACTTAGTGTTTAAGTAAGTTCATTTAACTTGAATCGCTGTCTTTTTAAACTCATTTTGATATCAGAAAATGCTGGTTCCTTCTTCATACATCAGTTCAGTTTCTACTAGGAGATGAGATTGAAGCTTACCTCACAAAATCTCTGATTTATGAAGTTGAATTAAAATTTCTTTTCATTTGCCTTTTTTTTTTCGTGCTTACAGAACTAAAAATCTTACTTTTGACTATTGGAATTTGGATAGGTTGGAATCAAATAAGGAGCCAGTTAGGGATGAAAATATAATTAAAAATCTGTTTAACCTCCTCTACTTATATAAATTAAACTGTTAATACATACCTAGTGTGGGGGGAGGAGTTGTAGAGCCCTGGGCCAGTGCTTGCCCTGCCATGCTGCAGGGAAGCCAAGGACAATCCCTGCTAGACAACAAAGCCCATGTGGAGGGAGCAGACTAGCTATGGGTACTAGTCCCCCTTGTCTTCCTCCTCCTTCCCTTTCCCTTCCCCCTTCTGCCTGCCATGTCCCCTTCAGTTCCTGAGGCATTACTAGTATACATATACTTATAATTTAAACATTTAATTTGTCACATCCCTAGAGCTAGTATTGATTCAGAAAAGTGAACAGACCTAAAAAAGGATGAATGTCAAAAGAAAAGTTTTATTTTTAAAAAGGGGGCCAGACTGAACTGAATATGAAATGTGGAGCAAAGATTGTTTATGTGGTAGCTTTTTTGGAATGCAAAGTAGTTGTTATGTATCCTGATGAGAGAAGAAAGTAGTCTGCTATTCTTGAAATGGCAAAAAGTAATTAGCAAGAAGCAAAGATTCTGGTTGGTGATGTCTTTTATTGGACCAGTCACATGGTCAAGATTAGATTTAGCCAAGCTTTTTAATGTACTGCATTCTTCTTCAGGGTTGAGGGACCATGCTGTTTGTCTAGGAAAAGATCTTGTGCACAAGAGTCATTGCCCCTCATATTTTCTGGACCCGCTTGAACACTTCCAAAAGTTATTAGGTTGTTAAGGGAAGATACCACAGTAGAGTCTTTAATATGCTGTTCAAATCCATTTTCTTGTTGGCACAAAGGAAATGGCATGCTTTCAAAAGGGGTCTAATATTTTTAAAATACAACTGGTAGTAATTCAGAAATTCTAAATAGCACAGATAAGGCAGAAAAATATTGTATAACAAGCTTGAAACTTTTTCTTAGTGTATTCCTTTTAGTTACCAAATACCATTATTTATTCTTCCTTTTTACCGTGGTCATTTAGGTGGTTTGGCATAATCTAGGGGCATTCTGTTACTTTCTTCTGTAGGATCTCTGTGTTAAAAACAAAAACGGTGGGAAGTTTGAACTGAAGAGCTGCTGAAAAGGTAAAGCATTTTTAAATAACAATGAGTCGATTCTCTTGAAAAACCTTGGAACATTAAAACTTAAAGTTTCTTCATCCATCTTCCTCAGAGGTACAGATACTGGTTTGCTTTAAGGTGGGCCACCAACTCGTTTAGAGCTCCTTCCCTCACTTAACAAGTCCTTTTGAGCAACCTATTGAAGTGGTTTCTTGTTTTACTGAAAAATAACTGAAGGAGGCATTGCTGCAGTTATTTTTACTGGAGGTTGACTACGTGTGCCAAGCAGGTTTAGGGGCCTTGTTTTTCTCTGTGCTGTACATACAACATGAAAACGACTTCTGTTATGGTCTTATGAGAAGAAGACATTAAGTGCATACCGTGCAGGTTGGAGTAGCAGCTTGTGGCTTTTTCTGGACAGTAGTTCTGACAGAAGTTGTCAGAGGGTGGAAATAGGGGTGCTAGGTGAAAAAAGACAGTAATATTGTAGGGAACTAGAGGCCGCTAACTTGAAAATGTGAAATGAAAGGTGCATGTATGTGCATGAGGGGGAGTTGCAGGCGGTAGTGCCTTTGCCCACCATTACAACGCACACAGGTAGGTTCCCTGCTGGTCACCATGCTGGGAGTGGCTCAGTATAGTTAGGACATACCCTACCTTGGAATGTCCTGGTGGGAGTATGCTTTCAGCTGACAGGGTTTTCTCCATCCAGCCCTGTCCACCTGCCTGCACATAATCACTGAGAGACTTAATGCTACACACTATAAATAATTTTACCAGTCTGTTTTAAAAATTCACTATAATGCATTAATGGTATAAATACTATAATTGTAGTTTAACTATGTAACCTTTCACACCCCTAATGTCAGGATATGGTAGGGAGGAGGAATTCTTTATATTAAATAGTCATAGTACTAACAAAAATGTCCTGTTTTTCGTTTGTTAAATATATTTAAGTTGCTTCTCGTTTGTACGAGCATGCACATTATTTTGTTTTTCCCCCTCCATCCCTGCTTTCCTCACCTCTTCCAAAGCATAATATTTCGGTATTTCGAAGCTGCTGCTTTTTTTTAAATGCACAGAAGATTAAATCAAAATAAGGCTTCATGATGTTGATTAAACATAACACATTTGTGTGGTTGGTGATTGGTACTTTCCAAACCCTGAAATTTCCAACATTGAGTGTCCCTTGTCAAATATTGATAGGCACAAGCTATTTAAGAGAAACCTGAGAATGTGCAAGAGAAGGCTTGTGAAAAGGGAGCCTTGAAACCAGAGATGGGGATGGCCTTGGGTGAGGTGAAAATGATATAGTACTGAGAATGCTGAGCAGAAAGTGCTGTATGGAAGGAAAATAACTGCCTCAGGTGATATATTTTTTGTGACTATTTATAAAGTAGCTGTAAAATGAAATGCTTTGACATTGTGATCTCTGTGGGCAAGGTAGAAGATGTGTTCTGCCTTCTGCTTAAGCAGTTTTGTATAAACTGGATTCGTACCCTGGAAGTGGATGTGGTGACTTTGGGACAGATTTTTAAAGGTACTTGGATCTCAAACAACATACTTGCAGGGGTTTTTTAAAGAAGTTTTGCTTCAATTGTTTAAAATTGAGCTTTTGCAAATGCCTGTCTAAATCCTTCAAGTGTCTGATACTTTTATAATGTTGTTATATTTTAATCTTTTATTTTGGGACAGGAAAAAATCATTTGACTTTAACTACTTACAGTCTGCTTTCTAGGATTGTCATCCCTATTTAGGCCTTAAAGATGTGTGCATCTTGCTGTCTCCTTAGCTTTTGAAAAAAAATATTACACTGAATGTCTTAAGTGCATCAGCTGTGTCCTTACAGCACTCTGTGAACCAATCATGATTGTTTAGTGGGTCCAGTTGGGTTTGTCAAGCTCTGATGGTTCTTTCTTTGAGGACCTAAGACCAGTGGTAAGTAATAGTGATTCAAAATAGTGTTTAATTTAAAGAGTAGAACCAAAGCATATCAGAAACAAAAGGGCTTTTTTTTTTTTTTTAAACAAGACAAATCAGCACAAATCTGTTCACCTTTAAAATAGACCTATAATAACATATTCCGTACATCACTATCTGGAGGCAGGGGTTCAGTCTATTCAGCAGTTTCTGCCTTGATTTCTCTTATTCTTCAGGGTCTTTTTTATGCACCCTAGAGTTTTTTCTAGAACACCTACATTTGTTTTAAAGTACAGATTAATGGGCTCTTTGAAGTAATGATTCCTTTTCCTGGACATTTGTAGGTAAACTTCACTTGCATTAATTCCTCCATAATAAACAAAATAGTAGCTAAATTGATGTACCATATAATCATAAAATATTACCAGGACCTCCCATGACTTTTCATGTCTGTAATGGCAGCTTCAAGTAACTTCTTAATCTATGGTGTATGGAAGTTTCCATTCCATCATTTTTCTGTTTGCATGTCTTTCCTCAGTCATTTTTTTTTTCATGTTCCCATCTTTTATTTGCATCTTTGTATTTTAACTTTTCCTCTGGGAGGAAAGAAGGGCATAGTTGAGAAATTATCTACCAACACAAAGTCCCTAGGGTTGGTGGAGGCAAAAAAATTTAGTAGTAATGGAAACTTTTGTCATAGTCTATATAAGAGCTTAAACTAGGTAGTACCTGATGAATTCAGTGTTCGTATTTAAGTACATTATGACTAATTACTTAATCCTAACCTTATTTCTTCAAATGTGGTTTATACATGAGATTCCAGGAGTTTTAAATGTATGCAAAATCCGTAGAGTGGTCATTCTGTTAAGGCCATTTGGGACAAACAGGTCTGAACGTTAAATCTCTTGAAAGTGTATTTTATAAGTTTGGGCTAACAGATCTAACTTGGGCTAACAGGTCTAATGGTAAATACTCCAAAATCATTGTGTATTGTAACTGGGGAGGTTATAATACACAGTGATCTCTCTGTCTCTTTCTCTCATAGAAGTGGTTGGATTGCCTCTGTTAATTTCTAACTAATGCCTCCAATATTTGTAAGGCTTTCTTTGAAATAAAGTTCAAATCACCTTCAGGACACTAGTGGTATGTCAGTGTATACAAATTCTTCAGCCTAAATTGCATGGCATTGGGGGATATATTAAGCTATTGCATATTTTTAGATGCTAATTTACCTGTCATCCAGATGCTTGATAGATATTTAGAGTTTGAGCTTTTATCTGTGTAGTCTCATTTGATTGAAAATAGGTGTAGTTCTCTTGCTGGTAAATATTAGCAGCACTGGATTAATGCATCTGCAAATTATTCACATGCATAGGGCCCTGAGCTGCAGGTGGAGGAGGCACAAATGGCCCCATCCACCTCACTTCCTTTCCTGGTGGGGCTGCTGCTGCTGCCCCAAGAACCTGAGTGCCTTCCGCAGCCTCCAGCTTGCTCCGGGCACCAGTAAGGAGAGGGCAGGTGCCGGTGGGAGCTGCAGTTGGGTGGGAGTGCAGAGCCCACGCTCAGAGGGGAGGTGAGAGCACAGAGTTTGGGTGGGGAGTGGGTCTTGACCAGCCTGGGGCCCACCAGTTTCTTTGCCCAGGGCCCACTAAAGGGTTTATCTGGCCCTGAATATTAGTCTTCCTGTGGTCATGTTTTGGCCAGTGGTTCTCAACCTCTTTTGGACTCAAGGCTCCCTTCGTTGGATGGGAGGCACTTCCCTATAACTTTTGTGAATTGAGTGGCATAATAAATTATACATTACAGTGCTTACTGCCTTACAAAGGGGCTGGCAGTAGGGGTGAGGAAGCTGGTCTTATGTGTTTAGCTTAGCTCCTCATGCCATGCTTATTTCCTCATATCTCAGGGCACATTTCAAAGGATCTGGAGACATCCCAGGGTGCCCTGGCATCTTGGTTGAGAATTGCTGGTTTATATTACTATTTAGGATTATTCCCAGACCACTTTTTTTGTTTATACCTGCTCATTGTTTTAGTCTAGTGGTCCTCGGCCTTTTCAGGGTTAAGGCACCTCATCACCAGAGGAGGGCCACTCGTATGATCAGGGGTCAGCAGGGCAGGCCTTATGAGGAGAGGCTAAGGGACCTGAACCTGTTTAGCCTCCACAAGAGAAGGTTAAGGGGGGACCTTGTGGCCTGCTACAAACTAGTCAGGGGGGATCAGCAGGTATTGGGGGAGTCCCTGTTCCCCCGTGCGCTGCCAGGAGTGACCAGGAATAACGGTCACAAGCTGGCGGAGGGTAAGTTTAGATTAGATATTAGGAGGCGCTACTTCACAGTCAGGGCGGCTAGGGCCTGGAACCAGCTTCCAGGGGAAGTGGTGCAGGCTCCAAGCCTGGGGATTTTTAAAAGGAAGTTAGATGAGCACCTTGCCGGGGTCATCTGACCCCGGTGCTCTTTCCTGCTCAGGCAGGGGGTCGGACTAGATGATCTACCTAGGTCCCTTCCGACTCTAGCTACTATGAAACTATGAAACCACTCTTGGGAACGTGGTGGCACCGATGGCTAATAGAACCATTATTGGTGCTACCTTGGTTTACCCGAGTGCTTCTCCGTTAAGTTCTGTTGCCAGGAAGAGCTGTGAAACTGCATGAAATTACCTCTGCTGCACAGCCAACCTGGGAAGGACTGTGCTACACATGCCCCTTCCCCCTGCATTAGAGCTCTCTAACAAGTCTAATGCAGGCAGCAAAGCTGCTTTTAGCCCCACAGCTCTTTTTACCTTCCCTACAACCTCCCCTCCTGAAAACAAGAGGAAGTGGGCCAGTTCTACCTGCACCTTTTTCTGGGAGGAGCATGGGTGTGGGGAGTGGACCAGAAATTGCTGCATGGCTAGAGGTGGCTTTGTGGTCTGTCTTGGGCTTATTTAAGAGCCCTAAGGCTAGGGAAGTGCATGGGGCAGTTTTGCCTGACCACTGTTCCCCATAGCACGCCAGTATCCCCTTGTAATGTGTTCAGTACTTGTCTGGGCTCTTCGAGGCAGAATGGAGGTATCCTACACTGTCACTTCTAAACCCTTATATGGCTGTGCAAAACTTGGGCAGCCTTTTCATTTTGGAGGTGTTTTGGCCTGTTTCAGTGCCTGAAACTGAATCCAAATCAGAATGGAAGGCTCTGTAACATCTCCGAAATGAGATGGAACAATCCAAAATGTTTTGGAGGTGGGCTTGTGGGGAAACAGAAACTCAGAAGGGGGCGGGGGGAAGGACTGCTTTAATATTGACATCTGTAGCTGGCCAGCGTCTGGGATCTGTCCCTAAGGTCCTTTCCAATCCCAGTGCTCTGTTACAGGGTACCATCCCTGCTGGTTTCATTCTGCTCTGCGCGCGCGCGCACACACGCACGCACGCACACCCCGTGAGTTTTGCTTTCAGAAGCTTGATGCGCAGTTTCAGAGAAACCCCTGCACCTATCTTCTTGAAACCTGGCAGACTTCATGCGCTCAGAAGGTGCTACTATGCCTGCTGTTTTCGTCCCGCTCTGCCTTACACACGTGACACAAGTTTTGCTTTGAACAGTTTGAGGTGCAGTTCCACAAAAACCCTTGCACCTATCTCCTTTAAACTTGGCAGGCTTCATTCCCTCAGAAGGGGCTACCATCCCCGCAATTTTCATCCAAATCAGGCAAAAAATGACTTTAGACATTTTTGTGATTCCCCATTGTAGCCTATGGCCAAATCACTGAAACAGTGTTGAAACTCCAAAGCAGATTCGACCAAATTGAAATGGAACAGTGATCCAAAACATTGAAACAAATCACTCTCTCTCTCCAAAACAGCTGAGTCCGAAACCAAATTGAAACATAGCCGTTTGGCGTAGCCATACTATTTTCTGTCTCTTGCCCACGGTTAGAGCCAAGTACAGAAAGTGAGGTAAGTAGTGCATGAGCACCCTAGAACAGAAACATGAAACTCAGTCTTCGAAATATATGTCTCCCATGCGCAAGCCTTTGGTTTGCCTCAGAATAGAGATGTAGACTTTTCCTAGGTCTTCATGGCAAAAAAGTAGCTTTCAAACTACATGTTGAATCACTTTTAACAGCTTCCCTTGTGGTCTCACTAAAGTTGACTTATGTGGTCAACAGACACATGACTGATATTAAAGAGAGTCATTAGAGTACTGGTATGTTATATTTCATAGGAAAATAGCAAATGAAACCAGTTACCAACTTTCCCAGAAACTTTTGCCCTTTAAGCTCCAGACTTTTGTTTTGCAAATTGGTAATCTGTCATGTCAGTGGGACAGGCCAGAGTCAGCTGGACAGATTCAGCCTATGTTTATTCACATGCACTTCTATTCAAGTGCAGGTTATTCTAGCTGAAATCAGTGAGCTCCAAATATGGATAGAGCAATTTCTTAGTAGCTCATCTAATATTCTTTCTTAAAGACTGATTTTCCTCAAAGCTGAGATGTAAAATCGTGTTCACATTGAACTTTACATGGTTATGTGAAACTAAAACTTTATATGCTTGGGACTGAAAAAAGAGAAAATAGAAGTCCTAACTTGATGGAATTTAAATATTCTGAAGGCAGTAACTTATTTGCATTTCTCAAACATACTGTGTCCTTGTATTACTGCTGTTCACTCTTCACTTCTGAAAGTTCAGTGATACAATATGGATACTTAAATAGCTGATACAAAGATGATCTCTGATTTTATAAAAAATCAGACAACTTTGGGGACAGGAGATAGTAGGTTCCTATTAATCATATGGTTTGCCAGAACTCTCCAGTATCACAGATCTCTTGTAAATTGAAGTATAGAATTTTCATCTTCCAAATTAATATTTCAAGTGTGTAAAATAAGCTCTTTGCCAAAGAATGAGTTGTTTCCAATTCCCATTCTCTAGGGAGAATTTGGAGGTTCTGGTATCTGAACAAATCATTAAAACCCTCTCTATATGCAGAGCGATAAAAGGAGACAGAAGTGGGAAAGTGCAGATGTGCATCACCTCTCTTAACAATCTGCACTCTGACTTGTCTACATGTGTGCCTGTCGTTGTAGCTGGATCATCACAGCTTTGTAGTGTAACTGTAACTTCCTCTAATAATAATAAACCCCCCCCCCCGTTGTACAACTATGCTACCTCCTTGAATTGACGTAACTATGTCAGCAAAACTTTGTAGTGTAGACCTGGTCTGGTTTTGCTGTTCAGCTTTTGTATGTAATGTCAATGTGGTGTGTTGGTTCTCTTTCCCTCCTGCTCTATCTAGGGGTACATTTACCATATTTTCTCTCATAAATTCAGTTCCTTACTCACTGGGTCAGTCAAGGGTAGAAACACTGTGGAATTGACACTGGGTTCCTGAGGGAAAGAAAAATAACTTCATTTGGTGATTTCCTTTGTTCTGCCAAATGCAAGTGGAAGTAGTAACAAGTTATGAAGGACTTGGCAAGACTTTATTAGAGTAAGAATACTTTTCTTTAACTGGGGAGTGAGATGCGCAGACCCTTTCACGAGCGGTGTCTGTCAGATTCATAGATTCATAGATGTAGGGTTGGAAGGGACCTTGTAGATCTTATAGTCTCACCCCTTGCCCTGGGCAGGAGAGAACTGGGCTCAAATGACCCCAGCCAGGTAAATGTCAAGCATCCTCTTAAAGACCCCCAAGGTAGGAGCCAGCACCACTTCTCTTGGAAGTTGGTTCCAGATCCTAGCCGCCCTGACTGTGAAGTAGTGCCTTCTAATATCTAGTCTAAACCTACTCTCTAGCAACTTATGGCCATTATTCATTGTTACTCTGGGAAGCACTAGGGGGAACAAGGTCTCTCCGAATCCCCGCTGGTCCCCCCCTAGTAAGTTTATGGATGGCCACCATGTCCCCCCTCAGCCTTCTCTTGCAAAGGCTGAACAGGTTAAGGTCCTGTAGCCTCTCCTCATAGGGTCTATCCTGCTGTCCCTGGATCATGTGAGCGGCCCTTCTTTGGACCCTCTCAGTGCTGTCCACGTCCCTGAAGTGCGGTACCCAGAACTGGATGAATTACTCCAGCTGCGGCCTGACCAGTGTCGCATAGATGGGAAGGATCACCTCCTTGGCCCTGCTAGTGATGCATCTGTGGGTGCACGACAAGGTACGGTTAGCCCTACTGACCATGTCCTCGCATTGTTGGCGTATGTTAACCCTGGAGTCAGTAATGACTCCAAGATCTCTTTCTGTCACTGTGCTTTTGAGAAGGGAGTTCCCCAGCCTATAGGTATGCTGCTGGTTCCTACTGCCTAAGTGCAGCACCCTGCACTTGTCAGTATAAATCCCACCCTATTTTCATTTGCCCGCCCCATAACCTGTCCAGGTCCTGCTGTAATCTGTCCTTCCCTTCTAGCATGCCTACCTCACCCCAAATTCTTGGTGTCATCTGTGAATTTAAATAGGGTGCTTTTCACCCTGTTGTCCAAGTTGCTAATAAAGAAATTGAACAGTGCAGGCCCAACGACCGAGCCCTGGGGGAGTCCACTGCCCACTTCCCTCCAGGTGGAATATGACCCGTCCACCACCACTCTCTGAGTACAACCCCCAGCCAATTTGCTCAATGCCACAGTTGCCTAGCTTTTTAATGAGAACGGGGTGGGAGATGGTGTTAAAGACCTTTCTGAAGTCCAGAAGGACTACATCCACCGCAACACCTGCATCCATTGATTTTGTGAACTGGTTGTAGAAGGCAATCAGGGTGGTCTGACAGGACCTGCCCCTAATGAAACCATGCTGATTGCCTTTGAGCATTATCCCTGCTGCTGGCCCAGCACAGATGTGTCATCTCTTCCATCTTTAGGATGGAGAAGTAAAATAATGAACCAGAAAGAGAAGGGATGTGTTGAGGAACTGAAACAAAGGAGTCAAAAGTTGAATAAGAACAAGGGGCTTGAAAAAGAAAGACATGGGGGGAAAAGTAGTGAATCACTGAATTTTAATGTGAAGGGTGACATTTGATTGTTTTAATTATCAGTCTATTGCAGACAGGTAATCAAAAAATTATCCGTACACAAAATGCAGATTTTCTTTTTAAACCCTCTCTTTGGAGTTTGTCCTAATTAGGGTACTCCTATTAATGAGGAAAATCCTGGGTGTATGGAGAGTGAGGTGAGGAATTGACAGCTGTTCCCAAAAATGCAATACTTCTTGCTGCTGTGGCTCTGTGACCAAAGCTGTATTTGGTGTGGAAGAGGCCTCTACTTCAGAGCTATAGTCATGGGAACTGGCTGGAGTTTGGGGGAGATGCATAGTTTCATAGTTTCTAGGGTTGGAAGGGACCTGAACAGATGATCAAGTCCTACCCCCTGCCCTGGGCAGGAACAAGTGCTGGGATCATGCTACCCCAGCCAGATACCTATCCAACCTCCTTTTGAAGACCCCCAAGGTAGGGGAGAGCACCACCTCCCTTGGGAGCCCGTTCCAGAGCCTGGCAGCCGTAACTGTAAAGTAATGCCTCCTGATATCAAGCCTGAACCTGCTCTTGTTCAATTTGTGGCCATTATTCTTTGTTATCTCAGGTGGTGCTTGGGGGAGCAGAGCCTCACCTATTTTCCACTGGTACCCCCTGGTGAGTTTAGGGATGGCTACCAGATCCTCTCTCAGTCTTCTCTTGTGGAGGTTGACTAGATTCAGGCCCCTTTAGTCTATCTTTATAGGGCCTGGCCTGCTGCCCCGCCAACCATGCAAGTGGCTCTCCTCTGGACCCTCTCAAGGTTAGCCACATCCCTCTTGAAGTGCTGTGTCCAGAACTGGATGCAGAACTCCAGCTGTGACCTGACCAGTGCCGCATAGAGAAGAAGGATCACCTCCCTGGACCTGCTTGTGATGCATCTATAGATGCACGACAAGGTACGGTTAACCTTACTGACTGCTTCATTGCATTGGTGGCTGATGTCCATCCTGGAGTCAACAATGACTCCAAGATCCCTTTCAGCTACTGTGTTGTTGAGTAGCGTGTTCCCCAGCCCATAGGTATGTTACAGGTTCCTTCTCCCTAGATGCAGCACCTTGCACCTGTTTGCATTGAATTCCATTCTGTTCTCATCCGCCCACCTCTGTAACCTGTCTAGCTCTAGTTGGATTCTGTCCCTCCCCTCCAGTGTGCCCACTTTTCCCAGAGCCCAACGAAGGGACTTCAATCCCAAACGCCTGCAGAAAAGGACAGTTTTCTTGCGATTTCTCAGTTGGTCTAATAAAAGGTTTTGGAACCAAGAATTCTAGTTTTTTGTATGCTAACACTTGAAGTCATTTAGTCAAGGGACTCCCACAATAAAAAGAGCTGCTAATGGGAGAAAAGGACTTCTCAGTAAACTTTTTTTTAAAGTGTGAATAGAGGTTGTTCCCCTGGCAGTGGAATTCCGAATCACTATATATTCCATTCCTTAGAGAAATTCATTAATTGAACAAAGCTAAATACAGTCTTTTGTTCATTTTAAATTGAGATGTTTTGTTTTTATTTATTTATCTATTTTGGAACAGGATAGTTGCCTAGCAACCGATGGCCGGGCTGTTCAGTGGAGTGAGTGGGTCTGGGTGTAAATTTAACACTTCTATCATCTCAGTCAAGAATTGCAAGGCGAGGCAGAAACTCCTTGTCATACTTGCAGAAGATCTGAGGAATATTGATATCTTGTCCCTGCTGGGTCATTGTGATCTTAGTCTTGTTTTTTTTATCCTGAGAATTCCCTGAATTGGAGACATTGGGGCAGGGGGAACACAGATGAAATGTATGAGATGGGTTGATGGCTCGTTTGCTCCTCCTTTTGAGTAGGACTTCTGATATTTAGAGTTGTGTTCTGTTGCATAGGGTAACTGTGGATACTCTCACAGGGAAATATGTGCTAATAAGTTCTTGGTTCACCTTTCATGCCGAACTGTGTAGCTAATGTGCCAGGATGCATTCCTTGACTGAAAGGTGGAGAGGTAAGAAACTGTTTATTAGTTTCACATCTTGACTGGTCCGGAAAAGCCAGCTACGGCTTCTTTGACCAGTTGGCTGGAATGAGCTGTTCTCATTTTTTCTTTTTTTAATTGCTGTGATATCTAAGCACTTGAACAACTCTTTAACTGTTGTTGAGGGCAAAAAGGATAGAGATCCCAGGGTACCTTGACTTTTCTAGAATATTGCTATGGAGTTTTCTCCCTAGAATTCTTGTGACTGAATGTAATGAGCTTTCCAGCTCAGGTTTAAGGTCACCTGATGAGAGGGGGTTGAATGTAACTTCTTTGAGCCTGTTCTCTCAGGAATAAGATCTTGTCTGGCTGGTATCAATTTATATTATTGGGGCTAGAGGCTGCCCCTTTAAAGATGCACACAATACTAAATACAGTGCTGAAGCCACATGTTTTATGAAGAAATCATTTTTTGACTTGTGTTTTGCTATTGATATTTAAAAATAAACCTTAAAAGAAATAGAAAACTTTTTTTTTTTTTTTTGAAGAAAAGCCCTGTCTTTGAGTATCCAAGGAGAATTATTCTGCACTGGTCTGGTCCTGCAGGGAGCAAACCAGGAAAGCCAAGGCTGCAACTGAACTCC
>NW_017728931.1:82833253-82836710 GCF_001723895.1 Crocodylus porosus | reverse complement strand
CTTCCTGCCCTTTGGGCAGGGGGCTGGACTCGATGATCTCCCAAGGTCCCTTCCAGCCCTAATGTCTATGAAATCTATGAAATCTAGAACTAGCACAGTAAAAGGTGGACAGGATCTATGCATGATTTCTTTCAGTTTATCTTTAACTCAGTTGTTAACAGTTTAGGTACATATTTATGTTAACTTTTGCTTGGCTCCCCTAAAAGGATATTTTTGAGTCAGTTGCCCATATGAGAAGGGTAGGCATTTGTATTCTGAGATTTCCAATGTGCTGCTGACAGATGTTTGTGGATATTTGGCTAAATAGAAATGTGAGGTTTCTTGAGAGGAGACCCTTTAGGTATTTTTAATGCTGATATCCTCATATCAGCATTAAAAATACCTAAAGGTATTTTCATTTAGATGTGAAAATGTTCTCTAATTCAAATAGCAAACCAGTGGATAGAGAGAAGATAAGCAGGCAGGCAGAATTCAGAGGATTTATGTGTTTACATCTCTTTAAAAATCAAGGTCATACCTAAGAAAGGCCAGTATGGTCATGTTGCTGTTGGCGTGCTATTTCTTAGTTTTGCAGGTACCCTGTGAATTGTGATGGAAAATTCTCTATGTGATCTCATGAACTAAAAGGCTTTTAAGTTTCTTGTCTTGTTTCTAGAGAAAGAATAGGTGAAAGAAAGGTAGGACTTTTTGGATTGGTCATGGTTGATTTTTGAAACCAACTGCAGGTCTGAGGAAGCTTCCAAACATAAACTGGAGGAAATTTCCACGTTCCTTTTTGCCCTTGATGTGAACATGCCTCGGAACAAGAAGTAAAAAGTGTCTTTTCTCAAGCATAACTAAACTAGTAATGCATATATTTATCCAGACAGAGAAAAATGGTAGGGTAGGTGTTTCATTTGTTGAGCCTTGATTGCTTCGTCTCTAAGTTTGCCATAACTGAACCAAACGCTGTGCAGGGGCACAGATAACCTTACTTGAAAATCAAGAAAATAATGTAACCTAGGAAGCCAGTTTTGGGAGCAGTGTATTTTAAGTGCTTTGAATCCAAAGATCCAGCAAGGTTTCTGGTCAGTCTGCTCTCACAGTGGAACTGAATGAGTCTGTGTAGTGTACTTTCTCCTCCGTACAGTTGGACTGGGCAGGGGTAGGGAGCATAAGAACCTAAAATTTACTTTGTGCATGTGGAAACTGAATAGCATGATACATTAGTCCCATATTGGATTGGCACTGATATAGGGGAAAATAAAAAGTATCGGAAAATGGCTGCTTTTGCCTGATGCAGCTGATAATGTGGTCTCCGAGCTGCCCAGCTGCATATTGAAATTGAATTAGTATCAGCTGATATGGCTTCTTAAAAATCGGCCATCGGTATCAGCCCAAAAGATCTTTATCAGTGCACCCATAGTGAAAGGATCTTTTGGCATCCAGGGAATGACCAGGTGGCACTTTGACTTCTGAGAGCTGATAGCCTTGAGAGGGGAGGGCATATCCTTCCCTTTCTTATATGATGTAGCAGCTGAAATGGTCCCATGCAAGTTCTAGAAATTAAGCCTTTTCTGTTTGTATGTCTTGTTACAGATAGACAGCCATGGAATATAGTTTAGTTCAGTGGTTTCCAATCTGTGGTACGGGTACCACCAGTGGTATGCAGACAACCTGTCAGTGGTACATGTTAACAGATTTATTATAATTACTTTATATGACAAAAATTTGCTGGTGGTACTTAAGGTTTTATAGTTCTAAATTCATGGTGTGCAATGTGTCAGAGTTTGGGAATTGCTGGTCTGGTGAGGAAGCAAGATACAGGCCGGGGTGTGAGGAGGGGCGGTGGTGGCACGTAATCACGTTTTAAAGTAGCAGCTATGTATACTCTCTCTCAGGTGTTGGGAAGCACTCCAGCTCTAAGTCTTATACAGTGGCACTGGCAGTAGAGTTGGTTGAATGAAAATGGCAATAGCAGCACAGACCAATTGCTATAAAATCAGATTGACTGCTTGCAGATGTTTAAAAAAGAAAACAAAACCACACTTTACCGGAAGAAGTGTGTTACTCTAGTTCAGTTCTGCAATGTCTGTATAGATCGGGTGCTTCTGTGGGGCTTATTTGCACTTTTAGCTAAAGCTGATTCAATCAGCAATCAATTCAATTAGATTGAATCAGCTTTAGCTAGAAGTGCCAAAAAAGCTCCACTAAAGTGCCCAATCTGTACAGATGTCGGATAGGCCGGGTTGAAGTAATGCGCTGCCTCTTCTGGGCATACACAGAAATGTGTCAAGTTTAAAGTAAAGCACTGTTTTTTGCTGGGTTTTTTATGTCTGCAAGCACCTGTTTTGACTTCCATTTGGCTGTTTTGGATTCTGTCTGCACACCGCACTCTTTCAATGGCACAGAATGCTTTCTGTTGTAAAAATCATACTTACATTGACTCTTACAAAAGTTTTTGCTCAAAGGAGGCAAGAAGGAATCATATAGACTGCCACACAGTCTTTCTAAGGCTGTGGATTGACCTAGTTTGGATCAGAGGTGGAGAGCAGGCACTAGGATCCAGACATTGCTGCTATTTTTCCCCATTGCAGTACTGGGAGAGGGGAGTTGATGCTCCCCCCCCCCAGTTTTGTACTGGGAGAAGGGGCTTCAAGTAGCACTTCTGCTTGAAGCCCTCCCTTTCCTTCCCAGTCCTGTTTCCTGGGGTCTGGATGTGACCTACAGGCCATAGGTTCAAGTTTAAGTATGGAAATATACATTTCAGTTTTCTTGGGTAATGTAGTCTTTGTAGTTTTGTCTTAAAAGCTTACATCTTTTATATGAAGCTTAATTAATTTATTTGGCCACACTAACCATACATCCCAAATACTAGCTCTGTTTTATACCATTCTGGATCTACCCTAAACAGTAGTGTTATAACACAAGTGTGTGTGATGCTTTTGATGCCAAAATGAGTTTAAGTATGATTAGTTCAAAAATAATATTTTGTGTTAGTAGTGGATGCTTTAGCCAGTTGAAATTTTTTAAAGTGAGATATGAGAATCTAGTGGCTAAAACACAGATGAGAGATTTGGTCATAAGACTGGACATCTACTTAGTCTATATGGATGCTAGCTATCAGAGAGAGACCAGAGTTGTGCTCATTCTCCCCATATCATACTGGAGGCTTGCTATTATGTTGACTGCTAGACAGGAGGCGTATACCCAATGGAAAGAAGGGGTCATTACCAGGGATGACTATTTTGCAGTTGCTCGGGGATGTAGGGGGGCAGTTAGGAAGGCCAAGGCAGAAATGGAACTAGGACTAGCTTCTCAGATTAAGGACAATAAGAAGTCCTTTTTTTAAATACATAGGGGGCAAAAAGAAGGTCCCGGGTAACGTGGGGCCCTTGCAGGACGCGTTGGGAAATTTGGTCGTCACACCAGATGACAAAGCTAACATGTTTAACGATTTCTTTGCCTCTGTCTTCCT
>NW_017728931.1:82779886-82833153 GCF_001723895.1 Crocodylus porosus | reverse complement strand
TGCTGGGGTCGTTTGACCCCAGTATTCTTTCCTGCCATGGCAGGGGGTCGGACTAGATGATCTACTCGGGTCCCTTCTGACCCTAGAAACTAGGAAACTATGAAACATTTCAATCCAAGCATGTATTTTCAGGGCTGATGTGCTTTCAGATTTTGTGGTTTTTGTTATCTGAGATGAAGCAAAACATTATGGTTAATAAACTGGGTTTTGAATTAATCATATTTAATCTGTAAAAGAAAAAGTTACAGAGTGAAAATAAAAGTAATTCTGATTTTTCTTTCTAGATGTCCTTATTTATTTCGGAAGTTTCTTATGTTGCCATCTTAAATTGTTATGTCTAAGGGACCTTTCAGACTGATCTACTCAGCTAGTAACTTCAGTTGTATGGGGCTGGTCAGTAGGCTGGATCAGACCCACAGACAGGTGCAACATACCAGATACAGCATGTGTCCTGGAGTGGGTGCTGCATGTGGCATAGTTCTGCTCTAGCTGCTCTAGGACTTTGTTGTATGCAGCGACCGCTCTGCTGCTCCAGGATGCTAGCTGGAGTGGGTGCAATGTGTGATGCATAGGGCTGTTTGGTCTGCCCAGCCTGTGAGTCAAATTGGAGACCCATGAGTAGCACCAGGGGCGAGGATAATAGGGCTCTGTGGGCTGCATCTTTGATGACTCTGCTCCAATGTTTTGTTTTTTTTAAAGTGCTGATATATGGGTGACGTCTGTGTAGTACATGTGAGTACAATTCCAGCCACTAGCTGTTTGTAGCTTCTGCCTGCATTAGGCAGAAATTGAGAGAGGGGAACCATAAGAAAGATGCTTGATGGCTATAATTTGAATGGCTGATTATATGAAAAGAGTAGGGCTTTGGGGCATGACAGTTCAAAGAGATTTTAGGTTTTTGTCCACTATTGTCTAAACTGAATGATACAACCCTAGGTATTCATCCAGAGGACTAAGGGGCTGTGAGGACTCCCTTGCCAGCTGCTGATGACAAGCATCCTATTGAAATAGGTGTAGGTAGAGGTGAGAAATCTTAAGTCTTTTTATTTATGGCTGATAATGGCATAATGTCTTGCCTGACATCCTGATAATGATGAGTGTTATGCAAAATAGGTTGCTTTAATTTAGTCTGTCTTTTGTGGAAACTGTTGTTTCACATCCTGTGGATGGTTAATTTGTTGTTGTATGTCACTGAACCTTCTTGGGGAGGACAGCATGTACATTTAATAAATAAATTCAGTGTAGTCCATATCAAATGGCTTAGAACCTGATTATTGGGTAACTGATAGATAACACAGTAATTGCATGAGGGAAATTGGGAGTGGTAATTAATGATATGGATATAATTTGACTGGGAATACTTGGCAAATTTGGTGTTCTAATGTAGCCAGATGCAAAGTCATACTCTAAAAACAGTGTGTAGATAATACAGGATTAGCTATATTCTGGGATATGGTGACATGGGGAAGGATGGGTTGGGATAGGGTGGACTTCAGTTTATTGCTCAACTTGGAGCCCCTGCAGACTAAAATGATTTGACGCTTTTTGCAAGTGTGTCCTAGAATGCATGGGAGTGTTGGGATTGTGGTTTGGGGTATTTTGCACATTTTCCACTGAACGTAGCCAGTGCTGAAATCTTGATTTTGTTTGTTTGTTTTGTTTTGTTTTTATACAAACACTAGAATTTTCCCTCTTTGGCTTTCTACCTCTAAACTAAAGGGAGATACCTTGTGAAACAATTTGCTGCATGGAACATGTCCTGTAAATTATGAGAAGTACCTGGGATTGCATAACAGCTGTCCTTTCTTCTCCTTACTGATGCCAACCTTTAGTTTAATCAGTAAAATATTCCTTGGGAGCATGTTTAATGTTAAATTAATTGTTGCTTGTATCTTTAGATTAATGTTTGCAGTGCAGCAACTATTCTCTTGATGTTTAATAAATGAACTATAGAGGTGATTTGAAAGCTGAGGCTCCTATAGCAGTGTAGGGAATATTTCTGTGCAAATTGTCTAAGAATTGATAGTGGGAATATAATGGGGACCTCTGTAACCTATTATTAAAGGAAAAGTGTGTGGGCCCTTTAAGATGGACTGTTTTGCATTGGGACCAGAAGAGGCAGGCCTAAGATGCAAATGCAGTTGCAGTGCAGGGGAGTGTCTGCTTCAAAAGTAATGGCCCTGGTTAGAGAACTGAGAGGAGCTCCAGTGAAGACTACAGGAGAGACTGAGTAGGTCAGCTACCGGCTGCAGCTTGGATCAACCAGTAGAGATAAGGGAGAAACTAAGAAGAGCACATAACCTAAAGGGGATGCTCTTGTTTTGGAGGACTGCCTTGTTGTTTCTTTAGGTTTACAGTTTTTTTTACGTTTGGTTTATCTTGGGGACTTTTCATAGCAGGCTACCTGAGGCCCTGGGACTGTTTTGCAACTGTGTCTTTACTTTCACTCTTGTCCATAGTCCTTTGCAATTGTAAGAGCCTTTTTTTGTTTGTTTTAACAGAGAATGTATGCATGTTGATATTTTATATACTTATGTAATTAAGTGTTATATTTTGTGCTCTAGATTTTGTGTTTGTCCAGTGATGCTTTTGATATTGAACACCTGCTTAAAAAAAATGAAGAGTTTCTGACTATTGCCATGCCAACTGCCTTAAAAATAACAATTAAAGCCTGTTCTTTGACAGGCAATCTGGTTATAAGTGACTATCTAGAGCAGCCAAACCAGAAGTCTTAATACTTTGATACGATCTTTAAAAAATGTTTTGCCCTGAATGATTCCACTGTGCAATTCCCTTGTTTCATGTACATAGTAGAGCTATAGCAACTTGGGTGTTTGTTCAGTGTGCTTACTATATTAAACAGTAGTGAACAGGTTAAGCTTACAGACTTTTTCCTTTTGGACTTGCAGTTTAGTTTCTTTAAGATTCCATTTTTTTCTGCATTTGTTAACACTTCACATACTGAGACCTGTAGAAGATTCATCATCATAGTCTGACCTTTTGCATACTTATGCCATAAAATAAGGCCCAGTAATTCCTGCATTAGGTCTGTTGTTGCTTAAAAACTTGTATTTTTTTCAGTTATATGACTAGGTTCAGCTTCCTCTGGCTACAGACTCTTTTCTTGACTACAGCCTTAGGTATCTGCAGCTTAAGTGTCCATAAACTATAGTAACTGTGTTATTTAGACATGTTACTTATACTTCTTTAAGCTGACCTACAATTCCCCTTCATTTAGGATCACTCCTGCTCCATAGCATTGTGATAGAGGGGTCATCATGGAATAAGGATGTGTTGTTGGGTTTTTTTGCCTAGATTGTAAAAGTTCTGCCATCTCAAATATTTTATTTAAATGTAATAATTACTTTTGGAGTTTATTTTAGGTTTGACAGAGTATTGGTTTATTTCTTATATTCATATCCAAGCAGTGGTATTTTTTTTAAACTGCTTCTACTGGTATATTGCTGGCTGTTTCTTCAAATTGCTGGGATCTTACAACAGAAAATATGAAACTTAGTTGAGTTGGTTGTTATGCCAAATGAAAATGAGATGACTGTAAATTTAAAGACTGCAGATGTTCTGAATCTAAAAAAAAGTTACAATCCTCAAAAGATCAGACTTTTTGCTAATGGGATTGAGATTATATTCTTGTTTGTTTTTTAATTTTTTTTATTGTAATGGATGAATTAACTGTTTTTTCTTTCCTTGATAGTTAAATATCCATTCAGTGGAGAGCTTGACAAAATAAAAGTAAGTAGATGTGATTAATATTTGTAGTGAGATTTTGTGTTTATACAAAATTAATGCTAACAAAGATATGTTTAGGTATGTCAAACTATTAAGCAGAGGTCATTTTGCCACTCGGTGCAGTAAGTGAATTAATTAAACTGTTGTCACATTAAGCAAATTTTACATGTCTGTTTTTATGATTTGAAGTGAAAAATGCTGTGCCCATTTAAAATGAGTTTAAAAGAATACAGGAGAACTATCTCTTCCTGTATTCCTTACAGATTATTCCTTCCCATTGTTCTCTTCTGTCCTGCAAATCTCTGTCTCCTTTCAGTAGAGTACAGTTACCATGAGATGCTAATTATCCATGAGGGTTATGCTAATTAATACCCTTTGGATACATCTCCCATTAGTTTCTGATGTCAGATAAAGTTCATTCATGAAACATCAGAATTCATGGTAGAGGTGATATATTTTATTAGACCAACTAGATTTTTGCCGAAAAAAAAAAATCAATTGCAAGCTTTCGGGCACAAACAGCCTTCTACAGGCATAGGTGAAAAGATTGTAGAAGTCCTTCTGGGTAGAAATGAAAGTTCATATTCCACAGGAGATCTGCCTGCCTGCCTGCCTATATACAGTCACAGAACTGCCCCCTGGACAAGGGCATGCCAGAAAGTTTTCCACAAATGAAATGGACCTGGGGATAATAATAGACCACATTATGAATGTGAGCTGGCAGTGCAATGCTGTAGCCAGTAGGGCAAATAATACTATGGCATACATTGATTGATGCATCTCCAGCAAAAACGAAAGGAGGTGATTCTTCCACTCTACTTGGCACTAGTGAAACTGCAGCTGGAGTACTGCATCCAGTTCTGGGCATCACACTTTAACAAGGACGTGGACAAGCTTGAGAGAATCCAAAGAAGAGCCAGCTGTATGATCAGAGTCTTAAAAGGCAAGCCATATGAGGAAAGCCTGAGGGATCTGGGACTCTTCAGCCTGAGGAATGGAAAGCTGACAGGGGACAGCTTCTGAACACTTAGCAGCTTACTGTTACACTAGGGGAGTAGATCAAGGGTTTGTTAATCAACTGTTCACCAGGGCACCCGAGGGGAAAACCAGGAGTAATGGCCACAAACTCCTGGAAGATCAATTCAGGCTCAACGTTAGGAAAAACTTCTTCACAGTCAGGGTGTCCAGACTGTGGAATAAGCTCCCTCCAGGGGTGGTGCAATCACTTACCCTGGGCATCTTTAAAAGGAAACTAGACAGTCACCTTGCTGGGCTCACCTAACCCCAGTTGTCTTTCTGCTTGGTGCAGGGGGCTGGACCTGATGATGTCCAAGGTCCCTTCTGCCTTACAATGTATGAATCTATGAATTAAAGTATTTTTTTGCAAAAATCTAGTTGGTTTAATAAAAGATATCGCCTCTACCATGAGTTCTGATTCCTTTTGTCTCTAGACCAATATAGCTACAACCTGGATACCCAATTCATTAAAACATTTGACTATATTGAGCCAAAGCCATAAGCAAAGATATAGGTAGATTTTTTTTTTTTTTTAATAGAAACTTCTAAAAATTGAGCTGTTTCAAGCTCAAGGTTTTTTGTTTGTTTGTTTTTTTGAGTGGAACATTATATATATTCTTACTATGTTCATTATATTCCAGCTGTCAAATGTGGTACGTAAAGTTGGTATTTCATATAAAACTTTCCAGGAAGTTGACTGTTTCTGTCTCCAGGTAGTTGCAGGAGCTGGTAGTTAGAGCTATTTGGTGGATCGCTGAACACATTTTGACAGCCTAGAAACCATTAGCTGGAGTTAAGTGAATTGTTATACACTCCTCTTGATGCCAGCATGATCCTTGAAAACTGTATTAGGATAGAAACGTACTTGAATAGGAAATAATCTCTGGAGCAGTTCTTGATATGTGCTGCGGTAAAATTGGACTTCATTAACAAGATAATAAGCTCTCATCAATGTAGCTAACAATGCTAGATGCTGTGTATTATTTGACCTTCCACCCATACTTATTTTGGGAAGTAAGTCTTTAATCTTCATTTAGTTATTTAGTTGTGTACTCCCATAGATTATCTGGTAAATATTTCATATACATCTAGACAATCCTTCAAAGCTGAACAAAATATACACTTTTTGGTGTTTTGGTCATTTGTAGTAATATTTTTACTAACAGACCAAAAGAATCCTTTCACTTTCTGCTGCATAAACTTGGAATACATAGACACAACGTAAATGTAGCTGAAATAAAGTAACCCCCAACCTACCCAATATTCAATTCTTAACAAGCCATTAAGATATGTTCTTTGTGGCATACTATAAAGACTAGTGAGCTAGAACTGGTACACATCTGGCAAAGAAAGTGAATTCCAAGTCTGGGAATGTAGCAGAACTTCATTCTGGCTGCTCTTTGTTCCAGAGGGACATCAGTAGATCCCTAAAGGCTGAAGACTGAAGGGTACCTATACATATACTTGGGATGGCAGGGGAGGCATTTTAATTAGAGCAGCTCTTGAGACTTGATAAATCGAGTCTGATCCAATGCATTTCAATTGGGAATGTGTTGGAGCATGTGTAAATGTATCCTAAGAGACTGCCTCATCCAGGAAGAAATAGAGGGCACATCCTTTGCTCTTGTCCCCAGGGCAGCCTATTAGTGAGCCCAGTCACCAATTAGCCTTCCCCTTTCTCCTGCTGGGGAAGGTGACAGTGATACTGGATAGCAGCCTCCTTGTTGTCTGAGACAGGAGAGGGCAGACAGCTATCAAAGACAGGTTTTCTAGGACCCAGTCGGGTCCTATTCCTGCAGCAGCAGCTGAAACAGACAGACCCTTTTCCTGCTTGCTGCATGGGGGAGTAGCAGGGAGAAAGCAGCTGCTTTCCTTTCCACTGCTACTTCTAGGACTGATTGGTGTCTGAATTTTAGATGCATCTGCCAATCCCTGGCAAGGGAGAGGGAAGCCTGTGTTTTGGCTGCTGCTTTACTACCAAGTCTCAGCTCTGGTCCTGATGTAGCAGCTGTCAAAAACGGTGCCCACCCACTGTCTCCTCCTTTGTGGTGGTGGCAGCAGCAGCTGCTGCCACTGCAGGAGGGAGGGAGGGTAGCTGTTCCTGTTATTTGTGCCACAGCAGGGAAAGCCTAGAGTAGCCTTGAACAATTTGGGCTGCTGCTGTTGGGTGGTGGGAGGGGGAAGGGAGAGGAAGAATGGAGCACTGTGGCATGCTGGCCAAAGGCTCCAGAAGCTCTATGTGTAACTATTCACATTTTATATGTGGTGCTACAAAATATAGTAGATCTTCTGTTTTTGTAGCACTACAGCTACCCTTAGCATGTACAATTAGCTTGTTTTGTAGAAGTATATATGCCCCTATAATGCCACAAAATGTAGTGTGCCCAGGGCTTGGGATCTTATCTTACAAACACTGACCACTTTATCCACCTTCACAGTTCTGAGATCATTATTTTCTTGATTCAGAATGAGCTGGTTAAGTTTGAAGATAGATGTGTAAAGCTCATAGTACATAGTTCCTTTGCAAAAATCCAATGCTAGCCTGAATGCAGAGGATATATAACTCAATGGAAATTCAGTTATTTTTTGCAGAAAGTGTTGTTGTGCCTTCACTGAAAACAAATATTTAGCACCTTTTGTTTTGTTTCCTTTTTTGCAAGTTAACACTTCCAAGTTCATAATACTTACCAAGATCTTTCTAGTGCAGCGATTTGATGCTAATGTAGCGAGAACAGTGCAACTTTCTAAATTGTCAGGCTGCTTTCTAGAATTTGTATTTGCAAATCCAGGTACTGCCCTTTCTTAATTCATGACCTGACAGAATTATCCTTTGAGTAGTTTAGGCAGTTGCCCTTTTTTTTTTTGCACTGGTTTATCTTTTGAGGCACAAAATGCTGCTTGTGTGGATAATCTAATAGGAGAAAAGTTTCAGCTTAAGGTTCCGGGTGGAGGAAAGATGCTTTTCTTTTTATAGCTGTCCATTGATTTGATATTAACCAGCTTCTTTAATTACAGCCAAGTGAGAAGAGTCTCATGATGAACAGTTTATATAAACTTCACGAGAGATTGGCGCAAGTAGCAGGTAATGTTTTAAAATTTTATGGTAACTTAAAATATCATTGATGCAGAATGTGGCTTGTGAAACTAAATACAGTCTTTGGGCTCTTTTTCTTTCCTGGGATATTCAGGTAAATCCCATTTTGAAGTCCAGTGGTGGGTGTTCTAATTCTAAGCTACATTTTCAAGCCTATTACTTCTTGGGGTTGACTGTCCAGAGCAGTGGTTTCCAGCCTTTTTTCAGAGTCAAGGCACCCTTCCACAACTTGATGGTATGTCCCCCCAGTTAAGAACAGCTGTTGTGCTCACCTTGCCTTGGTGCTCCTCAGCTGGGTGCCACTGCCCTATGTTCCTGCTGCACAGCCACACTAGGAAGGGCTGTGTTGTATGTAGTCTCCTTCTGCATTACGCTTCTCTGATAACCCTAAAGCAGGCCAGGCGAGCTGGTTTGTGTTGAAGCCCTTTTCAGTCTGGCTGTGCACATTGCCTCCTGCAAACAGAGACATGCAGGACATATGGAACTGTTCTGTGCGTGTCTGGGAGGAAGGAGTATGGGAAGTGGAGGGAATGGACCAGGAGGTCCAGCAGCCTAGCCAGCTCTTTTGCCTGCTTTATCAGAGGACTCTAATGCAGGAGGAAGGTGTATGGTGTATGTGTATGGTGCTGCCCTCTGTGTGGGGCAGTTTTACCTGGTGCCTAGGATTATGGGGCCCAGGTAGAGAATCATTGCACTTGAGTTCATTTTAGCAAGACAGATGTTTTTTATATTGCTTAAGTGTTGTGCAGCTGCTTGATTTACTGGGCTTTGATTACAATATATAACATGTATAGAATAATTATTGGAGAGTTGTCTTTAAATTCATCTCCTCACCACTGCAGTGAGGAAAGCAGTGGCAGGGATTTAGGTGGTGGTAGAGTCAAGTGGCTTGAACTTTGCACTCTGCACCCTTGCCCGGTTTACTCCCCTTGTGCTTTCCTGCTGCTGCTGCTTACTCTGTCACAGATCTGGCCCTGCTCTTGCAGTGGTTATGGTGGGGTTGGGTCTGGGGCTGCTGCTACTGCCAGGCCAGGCAGGGGCTGGAGCCTCTCTGTGCCCCTGCCAAAGCCACAACTGAGGTTAAGCTGCAGGGGACGGGAGGTTAAGGTGGCTGGGGGGTGGGGAGGATGGGGGTGATGGCAGTGGCTTCGAGTCGGGTTCAGGATGCAGCTGGAATTGGAGCCAGAGTTGGATCCAGAGCTGCAGCAGCCACCTGCTCCTTGTCTAGTACTTCCATCTGAAGGGCTTTTTTCCTCATGTTGAATGGGAAAATAGACATGTCCTGGATTTGAGTAAATATGGTAAATAAAGAGACAGATTGCATTAAGGTTAAATATATCATAGCAGAAGGAAGAGGAGACGCTTGCATTTTAAATGTTGACATTTCATTGTAAAAAAGAAATGTCTTAAATATAGAAAAAAACCAATTTCATAACGATGTTTAGAGATAATGCATTGTTAACATTTATTGAATATATCCAAAATTAAACTTCATGTATACACATTCATTAGCTAGGTAGCTAGCCAGCTGCAATCAGAATGTGTACTAATGCAAGCACAAAATATATCTGTTGATAAATTATACAGGAACAAGTGTTAGTTTCAGTGTACTCCATTACATTCTGAGCCTTAGGACTAGGAAAGGGTATGTACTAGGGCTGTGTGAAATATCAGCCTCTGCCAGCCCCATGGAGCATGGCAGGAGGCAGGTAAAGCTGGGGCTGTGCTCTGCCTTTCGCTGCCGGGCTGAGCTCCTTGGGGCTGGTGGAGCTGATCGGAGTGCAGTGCAGCCCAGCATTGGGAGGCAGGTAGAGCCAGAGCTGTGCTCCAATCGGCTCTGTCAGCTCCATGGACACAGCTCGGTGGTAGGAGGTGAGGAGAGCCAGGGCTGCGCTCCGCCTCGCATCGCTGGGCTGAGCTCCATGGGTTTACGGAGCTGCTTGGAGAGCAGCCCAGCAGCAGGAGGTGGGCAGAGCTGGGGCTGTGCTGCTCACTGAGCAGAGCTACATGGGGCTGTGGAGCCGCTCAGAGCACAGACTTTGCCTCCCACCACCACACTGCTTCGAAACTCTAAACGTTTCAAAACTTTTGCAACGTTTAGAGTGCCCTTGCTTCGTTTCAAAGCTGTTTTGATGCTTTTTGTTTCATTTTGATTTTGCTGTTTCAAGCTCAAAACGTGTCAAAGCGGCTTTGAAACAAGACACTTGGTAAAATTTCAGACAGCTGTGGTATCTACCTCTCTGAACTTAATGGTATTACTCTAGTCCTGAAACTGGCCAGCTCCTGTCATTTTTTCAAGACTTTTACTAGTTTGTTTCAGGACTGCTATGGCAAGCCTTATCTATACAGTAGCCCTGAAACTGACTAGCTCCTGTCAATTTCAGGACTTGTGCTAAGCACCTGTCAAATGGCTGTTAGCCTTCACTCTTTCCCTGTGGTTGACAGGAATAGAACAGTTGCAAAGTAAATAGTGGGCCCTGTAGTGCATTTACCCAATGTTTAAGTGCATAAACCACTTACTTACCTGTATATGGGTGATTAATGTAAACTGTAATGAATTGTGCTTAACTGTACAGACAGTCAACAAGCCTGAGGCTGAATCAGTGCAGTCTTTGCAGGTAGTCTAAGCTGCGTAGATTGAACTGATAAGCAAGGCAGCAGATATTTACTTTTGATTCCACAAATGCAGCCCCGTGCCTGAAGTGACCTAGTCCAGAAGCCGGGGGGAGAGTGTGTGTGTTGAGGGGGTGCTAAAGCATCCTCATTTGGAGCAGACAGCTTGGGCCAAGGCTAGTCTGTCCACCAGGGGGAGGGGGGTAAGAAGGGGGTTGTGGGGGAGATGCAAAGCATCCTTTGATGGTAGGGGATTGAGTTAACTTGAATCTGGAGGGGATCTGAGACAGATGCAAATTGATTCAATAAACCAATTTCATGTCAATCAGTTAAGTCTGATATCCATTCAGGTTTATCTTATACCTGTTTTCAGCCGTTTTGAAAGTGTTTTATGTGCACTGAACATCTGCCGTGTTACAGATTTGAACCAGTTTCTGATCACTTGCACAAAAATGATGATCATTTCTGTCCCTAGCCCTGATGTATGCATATAAGTGAAGTAGGTTGTGTTAGTAAAATAACTGAATTATGCTATTCATTCAAATCTTTGAGAAAAACCTAGCTTTTGTCTCTCAAAAACAATGCTGTTTTTGTTTAGAGTAATGTTAAAAGTTGTGAAGTAAAAGTCTGAGAAATCAGAAAATGGCAAATGTAAGGCTGTCTATAATTTCTGCTGTGGTGTGTGGTATGAATGCATTGCAATAAAGTGTCTTTATTGCATGATTTTAAGTTGTGTTTTGTATAGGTTTTTTTGCTATTTCAGGGCATGTGGAAAATCAGATGTGCTCTGGAGCATTGTCATTTGGACTGAAGGATCCAGAAATTTGATGGCAGGGGAGTGGTGGGACTGTTAATTGCTTTACCCCTACTGTCAAATTTCCAGACCTGTGTGGAGCCCACTGGTCAGATTATGTAGCCCTGTCTGCCAGATGGTGCCAGCAGATCCAGGTGCATGGGGTGAGAAAGTAGAGTGCCACTGTGCTAAATCTAGCTTAGGAGAAAGGTAGCTTTGTGTGTGTGGGAGGGGGGAGGGGGTGGAATTTAATGTGTGTTTTTTATTTGTTAGGGTTTTTTTCCTGGGGCCCAAGCCTCAGTCATTGTAGACCATTACAAGAGACGGGACAGAATATGAAAGACCTATCTGTGTATGTCACATTCAAAATTAGAAATTCTCACAACCTTTACTAAAACGCTTTTGACAGCAGAGATGTGAATTACAGAAGTGAGACAGAGAGATGATCTTGGACAAGTCTCACATGGGACAGTCAATGGCAGATGCAAAAAAAACCAAGATAAATTGGGTTTCAGCCCAGTGCCTTAATGAATACTCTTGCCCTTGTAACAGACCTTTCTTCCTTTTCTGAACATGTAGAATGTCTGCAGTGAATGAAATGAAGATCATCTGGTTATCAGAATTTGTTACTCGGGTTATATCATTCTCTTATCCTGCATAATAAAGAAAATGTAATACATGTTCAGCAGGGATCCTGGTTTTCTCTATTTAAAAATCACATTCTATAAAAATATTGCAAATTCTGATTTAAAACCCCAAAATCCACAATTAAAATATGTCACTGTATATATAGGTATCAATTGAGCACAATTTTTTTTGATGTATTAACAATATTAAAGCAGTTTGGAAGCCTACCAGTGCCTCAATCACTATAATATAAATTCTAAGTACCTATAAATTTTGGTATTTGATTTTAGGTTTTTTATCATGGAAAATCAGAGCTCCCTCTGCTCACCAGGATGCAGGTCCAGGGCTCTCACTTCTTACTCCCAGCCCTTCCAGAGGGGGCCTCCAGCTATGAGGGCTGTGAGGCCAGGGACCAGGGTCTGTAGCCCCCTGCCCCACAAAGCAGTGCCTGAGCCCTGCTGTGGCAGCAGAGCAGAGTGTGGAGCCCAGCACTTCCTCCCCCATGGGCAGCAGGGTTAGAGCGGAGCCCATCGGGGCAGGGGGGTAGGGGACACAGATGTGGATTGCCTGCTGCAGGCTCAGGCTCCCTGCCCTGCTGCATTCCCTCAAGGACCTCTGCAGCCCAGTGGGTGGGACCTGGCACTGCAGGGCTAAACTCTTGCTGCTGCAAGCCCCAAAGCACCCTGGTGAAGTGCCCCTTGCCCACCTGGCATCAGTGAGGGGCACAACTCTGTGCTGCCACCCCCACTGCTGCTGGGTGGGCAGGGGGCACGTCACCAGAGCAGTGCAGGGCTTGTAGTCGTAAGGAACTTCCTCGCCTGGCCCCACTCTGCCCTGCTGTGCCACATCCTGCTGGGGGGGTATGTACCCCACATGCCCTCCTGGGAGTGCGTGCAGCAGTGGGGAGCCAGCTCTTCCACCTTCCAGACGAGCCTTCCACAGCCCTGTACTGGTTCCTGCTGGGGCCCTGTGACCACACATTCCAGCCCTGGGCCCCAAGCCCCATGCATTGTCCTAGATGGGCAGCAGCCCCAGCCCTGCCCAACTTCCTTCCACCCTGTGGGGGCCTCAACCCCCCCCCACCCCCCCCAAAAAAAAACAAAACAAAAAACTTACCTTCCAGAGCTGCTCTCCAGGCTGCCTGGTGGCATGTGTATGTGTGAGCTCTCATATACACTTGGTGCCCCCTGCATGACTGCAGTTCTCCCACTCCCCCAGCCCCTTGCAGGCTTGAACTCTGCCAGTAGGTTCTCTGCAAAAGTGAAAAATCTGCATGTTTCTCTATTAAAATGAAAAAAATTCTCGTTTTTCTCAGTTAAATGGGAAAATCCACATTTTTCTTCTGTTTTCCCACGCGAAACAAAAAACCCAGTTCCCTGGTGATCAGATTTGTAATGCATGCATCTGGCTATGGCCTTTGTGTTTCATTCTGCAGTCTTACTATTCTTTTCAGTTTTTAATGGAGGATTCCAGTAGGAGGTTCCTGTTTTTATTTGTGTTTACGTAAAAAAAAAAACAAAAAAAAAACCCAACCCAAAAACCCAACAGCAGTAACACTATTTGATGGCAATAGAAAGTTCTGTACTGTAAATCAGTGAGATTGTGCAATACAGACTGAAGCAAAATAGCCATTTAAAAAACTGGCATATTCAGCACTCTATCTTACAGGGGATTATTTTGTTGAATAAAATCCTTTGCAAGATTCCCCCACCCCCCTCCAATCTATAGATCCAAGAAGGATTTACCTTAATAACCCTATTAGTGCCCATACTGCCAGACACGTTTCTTGTTGAACTTAATGACCAGGAAAACTTAAGGGTCTATTTAAAATCAACCCTTAACTGGAGCTACATCTCAAGTTTTACCTGGTCATTCAAACTAAAATAGCTTTGTGTGACCGATAGGCTGTTCCTACCTGATATATATTCATTCAGTAATTGTAACTGATGCCAGGCTTTTCCACACACAAGATGAAGAAATAAGTGTTTTTGTCAGCTTTGAATCCATATAAAAACAATTGGAAACAAATAAAACATGTTTCAATGAAGAGAGCAAACCTTCTAGCCTCCTTACTGAAGAGGATAGACGAAAAATTATTATGTTCTAAAACATGGCATGTTTCAGATCTGCCTATGACATGGTTGTAAAAGTTTCTCTTCTATTTTTATTTCACAGTTAATGTAAGTATATTTTTTGTGCCTAGGCTGGAAATAAGACTTGGTCTTTTCTATTGAGTTCTCCATTCTTACAAGTTTTTAAGGGTGGAAACAGATGTCTGATTTCTCATTTGTGCCTCCTTAAAAATTAAGGTGACAATGCAGAGTAAATGGGTGTCTTTACTCTTTGTTGTGCCACATGACAGAAAAATCAGTGGTGCAACAAAAGGGTAGCAACAGACTCTGCTGCTTTATTCCAGCAGACATCTATTACCTTCTAAAGATTTCACCGCAGGCCTAGATCTGTGCTGTGGGTCTGGGGCAGGGGGAAAAATGCTACCCCAGACCCACTCTCTGGGTTTCAGGCAGCAGGGAAACATGCTTTCTCCATTCAGCCAGCCCTGTGGAGATTGCTAAGTGTGGGAAATGCCTGCTTTCCCCACTGCTGCACACTTACTCTGTAGGTGTGAGGATGTGGGGAAAAGTGCTTCCCTGCTCAGTCAGCATCATGTGACTAACTGAGCAGGGGAATGCCTGGTGTTTCTTGCTATCCTTGAATCATGCTGGGCATGGGAGAAAGCTGTGAAATGGGGCTGAGGCAGCAGGGAATGCCAAGTGTTCCCTCCAAGAAAGTACATTTTCTTACTGAGAGATCTTGTTACCCCTTGTGCAACACCATCAAGGGCTTAGGACAAGTGGTGATGTGCGTTTTGCCCAGTGATGTGAATCACCTGTGCCATGATGCATCTCAGCATGGCTGAATTGCTCCATTCTGCGATGTCTTTTTTTAGCCCAACACGCTGTAATTAAAGCTTCATAATTTTTCTGAGTGTTTCTTTCCCTGTGAATTTCTAGATTTTAGACAAGCACTTTGGCTGCCACTTTAGCGATTGAAACACTAACTTGAATCCAGAAAGAATGCCAGACTAATGCATCATTATTTTTATTTCATTATTTAAAAAAAAGAAAAAGAAAAAAGGCTTCAACTACAGGTGCTTGTGCCCTGCTGTTCTAATTCGTAATTAAAATCACTTTGTTATGCCCAGACAACCAGATTTTAAGGCTATGTGAAATTTTGCCGGGTGTTTCATTTCAAAGCTGTTTCAATGGTTTCGAGCTTGAAACTGCGAAATCAGCATGAAACAAAAGGCTTTGAAACAGCTTCAAAATGAAACAAGGGCACTTGAAATATTTTGAAAGTTTCTAAATGTTTTGAGTTTCGAAGCCGGGCTTACTTGACTTCAGCGCCAGTCCCATGTGGCAGCCTCCTCTTATCTGGTGCGCAGATCCAGAGGGCTGCGGGGCTGTGCTGGGCTTCTCCTGAGGGTGTGAGTCCCTGGATTTGTGCACTGGATGAGAGGAGGCTGCTGCAGCTGCCTGAGATTGGCCACAGCAGCAGTCTTCCCCGGCATTGGCTGTGCCCAATGCTGGCCCGAGGCGGCAGCCTGAGTCTCCTCTCATCTGGCATGCAGATCTGAGGGCTCACACCCCTGGGAGGAGCCTGGCACAGCCCAGTAGCCCTCCCAGGGGTGTGAGCCCCAACATCTGCACCCTGTATGCGAGGAGGCTCAGACTGCCTCTCACCAGGGACTGGGGCCTTCCCTGCTTGCCTCCCTGCTCGGCCTGCATCTGGCTCCAGCCCCCATGCTTGACCCGCGGCCAGCTGTGGCCTGCTCACTAGTGCAGTAAGAGGCTGCAGCCCCCCTCTGCAGCTTACCAGCACAGCAGCCACACTCTTGGCCTTGTGGCAGCCCCTCTGCACAGCTGGGAGCAGCTGCCAGTTATCTGCACGGCCTCTGCCACAGCATGCTGCTGTGGTGCAGCATGGTGCAGAGCCATGGGCTTTTGGGCAGCTCCAGGCAGTCACCCGGGGCTGTGTGCCACTCGCAGGAACCACTGGCCACACAGGGCCTGCGTGCATGAGCCCTGCTCTGTCCAGCTGAGCCACTTCTGTGGATGCTGGACCCAGGCTGGTGTGGCCAGCAGTCCCTGTAAGCGGCATGCAGCCCCCGGCGACTGCCTGGAGCTGCCCGAAAGCACACGGCCTCTCACCGTGCTGCCTCTCACCATGCAGGGGGGCTGTGCCGTAAGGCCAAGCGTGCAGCTGCTGTTGCTGGTAAGCTGCAGGGAGGCTGGAGCCAGGCGGGGGACGCACAGGGGGAGAGGGCATAGCCCAGTAAGGAGTGTGCGGGGCAGATCGTAGCCGGCTGATGTGCTAGTGAGCAGGCCACAGCTGGCCATGGGCCGAGCGGGGAGGCGAGTGGGCAGTGCCTGTCCCTGGTGGGAGAGGCAACCTGAGTCTCGTCTCATCCGGGGTGCAGATCTAGGGGCTTACACCCCCAGACAGGCTGCTGGGCTGGGCTGGACTCGTCCTGGGGGGTGCGAGCCACCAGATCTGCGCTTGAGGAGAGGAGGCTCAGTCTGCGGCAGCAGCAATCTTGTCCAGTGCTAGGATCAGCCTGCGCCCAGTGCTGGTCCCTGGTGGGAGAGGCAACCTGAGCCTCCTCTTGTACAGGGCGCAGATCCGGGGGCACGCACCCCCAGGAGGGCTGCCAGGCTTTGCCAGACTCCCCCTGGGGGTGCGAGCCCTCAGATCTGCGCCGCATGAGAGGAGGCTTAGGCGGTAACAGCAGTCTTCTCTGGTGTGCCCAGTGCTGGTCCCAGGCAGCAGTGGCAACATCCTTTCATCCAGTGTGCAGATCTGGGGGCTCTCATCCCTGGGAGGAGTCTAGTACAGCCCTCCCAGGGGTTCAGGCCCCCAGATCTGAGAGTCAGGTGAGAGGAGGCTGCTGCTGTCAGCTAGTGTCAGGACTTTTGCTTTGAACAGTTTGAGGTGCAGTTTCCCAGAAACACCTGCACCTATCTCCTTGAAACTTGGCAGGCTTTCAGAAGGGGCTACCATTCCTGCAATTTTAATCCGAATCGGGCAAGAAATGACAGTTTTAGGCATTTTCATTATTCCCCATTATAGCCTACGGGTGAAACATCAAAACTCATTGAAACAGCAAAAAAAAAGTTTCGACGAAACAGGACAATGCTTCAAAACGACTAAATGAAACGCTGAAACGGATGTTGAAATGATGGTGTTTTGCAAAGCTCTATTCATACATCTTTCTTTTCCAGTTTATTCGTATCTGCCAATTGTGGTGGGTAATTCTACTTCTGGAAAAAATGAAGTTAGGAAGCAGATTTATGTCGTACAAGTTTCGGCTAACTTTTACTTTGTTGCATCTGTCTGACAGTTCTGTATGTCTTAAAAGCAGCAGCCGGCCTCAGGCTCCCGACATTTCAGTGCGCGTTTAACATTTTATTCCTGAACCCAAACAAATACTGTATTTTCTTGCATGCAGCGTGTACACTGTTTCCCTAAAAAATTACACTTCCAGAATTGGGGCGTGTGTATTGAGCAGGGAAGCTGATGTATTCTGTCTGTCATTGCATCGCACTCTCACGCACACAAATCAGTTTGCCACAAAATCTGGGTTTTTCTCAAAGATTTGTATTTGTATTTGGTCTTGTTGGCTAGAATGTAAGATAAATTTCTTTACATAGGCAAATACATTTTAAGTAAAACCTCAAGGCATTGGTAGAGAGAGAGAAGAAAAACATCCTTTTTGAATCTCATTGCATAGTCAGGAAATCTATAAAATGAACACATTAAGTAAATAAAAGAAAATAAGTCTCTCTATGTATAATTTTTGATTATGTGGTGATAGGCTACCTTCAGGCAAATAAGACATGCACAACAGTACACATACCAGCTCCTGTTCCCTGAAGCAGGGAATACTAGATATTCATCTTGGTGAACAACTGAAAGAAGGATGAACACTTAACTTTTACCTTTTTATTGGTTTTATACCCCTTAACTTCTTTGCTTTTAATAAGGCCCTGAATTTTAATTAGTCATTGCCTAGATGAAGACCAGAGGTTCATTAGATAGATTATATGTTTTGGCCAGAGGTTCATTAGGCACTGATTGTAAAATTTTACCTGGTCTAAATGTGGTTACTATTGTTTGTCTTATTTGCAGAGGATGCAGTACTTTCTTTAAAACTGAGTTACTAATTGCAGTCATCCTAGCATCTACAGCATCAATGTGCTTTGCAAGGAGCATTTTTAGTATAAATAATCTTGTAACATATGTCTTTAAATTTTTAGGTTCCACTTTATGCAGTTTATTGCCCAAATGTTCAATCGGATAAAAAAGATTTTGTGCTCAAATAGTAAAAAGCAGATTTCTAAGACAAATAATTAACTGCATCCAAGTAACCATAAGAAGGAAGATTATTTTCAAAGGAATAAGCTAACTTTATCCCTACGCGCTATGACATCCCTTTAGGATGGCCAAAACAATACGCTGAAACTGCATGCGCTAAATAAATAAATGCCAGTGCTTATATGGTAGGATTGTCTGCTTTAAGAACAGACTGCCCTCTTAACGCTGAAATTTGGCCAGATCTCAAATGCATGACTTTCCCAGAAAAAATGATTATTATTAAACAGAACATTGGCAGAGTTGAGTTCGAGTGAGACGTTGTCTATATACCCATTCTTCCTTCCAGAACAGTGAGCACACAACTTCAGATGAACTTGATGTGATAAAGGGTCTTTTTGTTACAAATGAAGTCTTTCACCCATACATTTCAGAAACTGTATTTCTTATTACAACATAGAAATATTGAAAGGCCGTGAAAGAGATCTACAAAAAAACTAGAACTTTTGGTTCCAAAATGTTGCTTATTATTAGACCAACTGGAAAATGGCAAGAAAATTTTCTGCAAGCTTTTGGGATCAAAGTCCCTTCGTCAGGCTCTGGGAAAAGTGTAGATGGTACAAGATGGTAAAAAGTTCCCATAAGTAGGAAATAAACTTCATACCAAGTACACCCATGAAAGAGATCTGTCTTTCTTAGCTTTTGAAAATTGGAGTATTGAGCTAATATAATACCAGAAAGAGAGCCAGTGGAGTCTTTAATCTTGGTTCTATTTTTCTGAATAAACTTAATCCTTGGCACTCAAACTTCAAGTTGAAAACTGTCAAGCCACTCTCATTCAGCATTTTTCAGAGGGGCACCTATCCTCTGAAGAGACTTGCCCTTGGTGCATCAGTATTTTGTAATAATGGTAATTGATGGCTCCAGGTACTTGTTTTCAAGAAATATCATTTTTCACTGTTAAGTCTTTTTTTCTCATTTTTTTTCAGTGTATTGCACTTCCTTGCTCTGTCATATCTGCATTTTGACCCTGTTCCTCTTAACTTGAGCCATAATTCTAGATTTAATTTGGTTGCCTGGCCTATGGTCACTTATCCATCATGATCATAGGAAAGGAGGCCTGGAAGGAATCTCATCTGAGGTCACCTTGTCCAGCCAATTTTCCCAGTCAATTTTCTGTCTAACCTGCTCTTGAAAATGTCCAGGGATAGAAATTCCACAGCTTCTCTAGGTAGCCTGTTGACCACCTGCATAGTGAGAAGGTCCTCCTAATCTTCACTCTAAATGTACTCTCCTGCAGCTTGAGGCCATTGCTCCTAATCCTGCTAGTGTTACAATGCATTCGGGTTTTTCTGGACACGTTCTCTTTTTTGGCCCCCTGTCCTTGTGTCCAGGCAGGTTTAAAAAATGCGAGTGAATGTCCATATTTTTGCTTTGCTTCTGCTTTCTCTTGGACTAGGAGCTTGGTCACTTGTGGTTGAGAGCAGTGGGGAAGATGATTGGCTGTTGGGGGTAGTGGGCTGTGGGTCAGGAGTGAGGGGTACTGGCAGGGCTGGGAGGGCAGTGGATTAGGAGTGAGGGGTAGAGGCAGGGCACGGGCATATCATTCCCCCATGCCCCTCCTCTTTGAAGCTGCAGGAGATAGTTTGTTTCAGGGCTGTGCAACTGGTGGCTCGAGCTTTTTGTGGTCCACAGCGGGTTAAGTTACAGGCCCTGGGGGCTGCTTCCCCTTTTACTTCAACTGTAACAGCAACTGGACTCTGTTTCTCCTCCTCTTCTGGCTTCTGCTTCCTGCAGTGCAGTGTGGGAGAGCTGAGGATGAGTCTGGTGTTATTTATTATAATATGCTGTTGGATTTTGTTTGGTGAAAAAAAAGCAGCAGACTGCTGGCTTATATTCATCTTATAGTCCACTGTAACTGTCACATCCTTTTCTGCAGTACTGCAGCCTAGCCACTCATTCCTGTTTGTTTGTGCATGCAGTTATTCTGTCCCAAGTGCAGGACTTTACACTTGCTGAGTTTCAGCTGACTGACTGCAGACTATTTCTCTAGCTTATCAAGGTCATTCTGGATCCTAGCCCTAGCCTCCAGAGTGTCTGCACCTAACTTTACATCATCTGCACATTTGCTAAGCATGTACTCAGTCCCATCCTCCAAATTAATTTATATATTAAACAATACTAGACCCCTGGAGTATTCCTCCTCCCTTGATATCTCTTCCCATCAGTTTGAGTCATTGATGGCTGCTCATTCAGCAGAATGATCCAACCAGTTATGTATCTGCCTTAGAATCTAGTTTGTATTTTCTTGGTTTGTTAATGAGTAGAAGACAAAGTAGATTTGCATCGACTAAAATGTGAAGACTGATTAGTAGTCTGACTAACATTATATTATAAATAAAATCAGAAATTATGTATATATCAGAGGTTCCCAAACGTTTTTGTATTGCATACCCTTTTCCAGAGTTACCAGCTTCCCACGTACCCCTACCAGCATGTTTTATATTTTAAGCCCTTAAATGCCAACTATTATTACAAAGGAAATTAAATCCACCATTACACAATTTCTCTTGCATACCCTTTGCTTCTTTCTGGAGCTGATGTCAGATCGATGCTCATTCATTTTATGTCCCTTGTTAATGAGAATGTCATGGGAGATGGTGTGAAGTCTACTAAAACAATGGTGTATCAAATCTACTCCTCTTCCTCATCCACAGATCTTTCATCTTATTTTTGAAGGAAATCAAGTTGGTCAGGCATGACTAGCTCTTGATGACTCCACACTGGCTGTTCCTCATCCCCTTGTTTTCTTCTTGGTGCCTTGAAATAGGTTCCTTGCTCCATGATCTTTCCAGGTGTCAAGGTTAGACTGATGAGCCTGCAGTTCCCAGGATCCTCCTTAAAAATGGACGCTTGCCTTTTTTCAGTCATCTGGGACCTCACCTGACTTTGTGCTTTCAAAGATGATAGCCAATGCTTTTGAAATTACCTGAGTCAATTCCTTCAGTACTCTAGGGTGCAACTCATCTAAGACATCTACCTTTTTTAAGTAATCCCTAGCCTACTTTTCTGCTACTGTGTCTGTTTGCCTCCTTCCCCTCCTTCTTAGGTGCCAACTGCACTTGCCATCTGATAGCTGACTTGGCTCATGATGACTGAAGTAAAAAGGCGCTAAATATTCCAGCCTTCTCCGCAACATCCATAACTAGATTACTGCCTTGTGCATTCACTAAGGTGCCTAAACTTTCTTTGGTCTTTTTCTTACTTCTGACTTGCGTGTTATTGCCATTTACATCCCTTACTAGCTGTATCTTAAATCATGCTTTGGCTGTTCTGATTTTTTTTCTCACTGTGCCCATGCAATACTCTTATGCTCTTTCCTAGTAATATTACCAAGTTTCCACATTTTGTAGAAGTCCTTTTTTAATTTTAACTTGATGAACAGATCACTGGTCATCTGTTGCACTGCCCATTTTTTCGTTGCATTGACATAACTTGCTTCGGTGCTTTCAATACAGTTTCCTTGAAGTGCAGCCAGCTCTCTGGGACTCCTGTTCTCTTCCAGGAGACCCTGTCCACCAGTTTTCCTGAGTTTGCTAAAGTCTGCTTTTTCGTTTCTTGCTTGCTTCCCCTCCCTCCCTCCCTTCCATCTTGAGCTGTCTCATTGTCACTGTCACCCCATTTACCTTCCAGCTTTCTGTTGTCAACTAATTTCTCTTTGTTTGTGAGCAGGAAGAGCTTCCTTTCATAGTTGGCTTCTCCAACACTGTACTAAAAAGGTGATTCCAGTGCACTATAAAATTTGCTGGACTTCCTATACATTGCCTTGTTACCATGACATCTGCTGGGAGGGAAACTGAAGTTCCTTATGAGAATGAGGTCTGGTATCTTGCAGACTTCTATTAGTAGTTTAAACAAGACTTTGTGCACCTCTTCCTCTTGTTTTGGTAACCTATAGCAAATGCCCATCCCTGGCATTCTCTGCTCTGACCTTTACCCAGAGGCTTTCAACAGGTCTACCTCCTGCTTTGTGCTGAACCTCAGAAGATGCATGCAGTGAGTGCTCTCTTTCTTCCTTTATAAAAGGGCAACACTTCTGTTCCCCCTCCCATTTATTTTTCCTGAACAAGTTATAGCCATCCATGACAGTATTCCAGTTGTGTGAACCACGTGTATATTATTCCAGGTGGATCATAATTCTGTGATTTATAACAGGAACTACAATTCTTCTTGATTATTTCCTGTGGTTCTTGAATTGACATAAATATTTCCAGTAACTAACAGATTTTCCTTATAACACCCAAAGAGCACTGTGAAGGTTTCTGCTATTGCTTCCCTTTATTAGGGTTTTTATCTGGGTCACCTGGCTTTTGTCTCTATCTGGTGAACCTAGCTTAAAGCCTTTCACACAATGAGCACATGAAGACACTCTTCGCTGTCTTTGTCAGGTGAATCCCATCTCTTCCCAGTAGTCCTTCTTGGAACACCACCTCATGGTTGAAAGAAGCCAAAATTTTGCTGGAAAAAACAATCTACGCAACTATATTTTAATAGATTTCCAGACATTAGCGGCTGGAAGGGACCTCTTGAGATCATTGGGTCCAGCACCCCGCTATAGATGAGAAGTCAGCTGGGATCAAGTGACCCCAGCAAGACATCAATCCACTTGTTTTTTTTGAAGGAGTCCTGAGTAGGGCCCTTCACCACCTCTGGGGGGAATTTGTTCCAGACCCTGGACACACACACTGTAAAGAACTTTTTTCTTATGTCTAATTTAAATCGGCCTTCCTGAGTTTATGACAAGTAGACCTTGTTATCCCTTGTGGAGCTCTGGTGAACAGGTGTTCTCCCAGGTCCTGATGTACCCTTCCTTTGTAGTTGTAGGCTGCCACCAAGTCTCCCCTGAGCCTTCTCTTCTCCACACTCCCAAGTCTCATGAGTCCCAAGTCCCTCAGCCTCTCCTTGTATGGCCTTCCTTCCAAGCCTTGGATCTCATACGAGTGGCTCTACTCTGGCCTCTGTCAAGCTTCTCTACATCCTTCCTGAAGTGGTGGGGCCCAATACTGAACTCAGTACTCCAGCTGTGGTCTCACCAGGGCTGAGTAAAGCAGGAGGATGATGTCCCTGGTTTTGCGTGAAATACATTGGTGGATGCACGCCAGAGTTTGGTTAGCTTTCCCAGCCATAGCATCACATTGGTGGCTCACATTCATCTTGTGATCCATCAAGACCCCCAGGTCCCTTTCGGTTGTGGTGCTAACAAGCGTAGCCTGTAAGCATGCTGGGGGTTCTTCCTACTGAGGTGTAGCACCTTGCATTTTTCTGCATTGAAGGCCATCAGGTTTTGGTTGGCCCACCTTGAGAGTATGCCCAAGTTGGCCTGTATCCCCAGCCTGTCCTGCGGTGTGACTGCCCTCCCCCATAATTTGGTATTGTCCGTGAACTTGGCCAGTTCACATCTGACTCCTGAATCTAGATCATTGATGAAAATGTTAAAGAGTACTGGCCTGAGTACCAAGCCTGAGGGACTCCATTGGTAACCCTGCGCCATGTTGATTTCTGCATGTTGATTTCTAAAATATGTTTATTTCCTACCCAGGCTTTTAGCCTTGACCGGAAAGGTTGAGTATATTACTTGGACCCCAGTCCCCCTCACTTTTGCCCCTAGAGCTCTGTAGTCGCTTTTTGCTCAAGATCACCCTTGACAATGTCTTCAGAGCCCCCATGAATGGGGGCAGTCCCTGCAAAAACTAAACTAGGACCTGGGTGGTCCGTGTCCGCCCTGGACAGAGCCTACACAAGTGAAGTCAGAAGAAGAGCTTAACAATAGTGTTGACATTGTGAGATCTTCCAGCCAACTTACTCATTTTTTGCTAGCCCCTTCTTCCTTTGCTGCTGCTACTTTAAAGAAAAATCCTTATTCCTCCTTCATCTGCTTCCTCTCAGTAAGTTTACAATGAAGAAAGTATATGAAAGTGGCTGGGAAGATTTTCCCAGCAGATTCGCACTCAAATCCCCTGTTTGCTGGTCCTGGTGTCACTGGTTCCTGTGTCACTTGGGTTCTGGGTGACCTAGCTTTTCTGCTTAGACAAGCCTTGTCTTCTCAGTCATCTGTTAACAGCTGCTAGGCTCAGCAGCTGTGGGCCCCAAGATACTCTGCAAAATGGCAACCAAATTGAATCTACATTTACCAAACCCAAACCAGGCAGGCCTCCCACTCACTAGCTCTTTGAGATTCTAACCCAGGGATTCTCAGCCAGGGTCCCACGGTATGCTGATGTGCTTTGAAATCCTTTCAGGGGTGCTACAGAATGCCATGCAATATTAACACTCTTAGGTGCGTAAACATGATTTGCAAGATAAACCCAATGATTTCAAATAAGGATCCATAGTCTTAAAAGAACATTCTGATCCGTTGTGGTATTTTTGAGTTCTTGGTAACAAAGAAATTGCTGTATAATTTTTCCGTGGTCAAAAAATAAGTGAAAATTGAGAGCTGGCATTTTCTGAGGGGTGCCTTAAGTGTAAAAATGTTGAAAGCCACTGCTCTAACCCCTCTTTTACCCTGCTGCTTGATCCCTCCCCCCACAGTTCCGTCCAGATTTTGCCCTTGATTTATGGGTTATAGATGTGAGTTGCTCAGAGTACAAACTTTTAGACTAGTTTATTCAAGGGAAATGCCTACCCAAGAGAGTATGAGAGAAATTAATTACTTGGAACTGTAAGACTCTTGGGTCATGCTCTCTGAACAAATTCAGGATTCCTTAAACGTTCACATCACATTACAATAGCATTTTCGACAGTGATCAGTTCTTTAGGAAGGAGGGGTGGTCAACCTGTAGCATATGCCACAAGTGGCATGGGCAGCCTCAGGAAGGGTGCAGGGATAACTGACTTGTGATATGCCTGCCAAAAAAGCTCTCTTCCCAACACCCCCCCAGTAGGGAAATATAGCCAAGAACATTGATTACATTTACCATCTGCTAATCCATCATCCTCCAAAATTAGCTATTCTTTGTTCATTCAGATAGCAATGGCCTAAAGTTGTTGCTACTTGTTTTGTAATGGTTTTGGTTTTAATTTTAGTTTTAAATGTTCACTGTGCACAAACTGTATTCCTAGCCTCCTTACAGCTTTGGGAATAATCCTTTTTGGCATGAATTTAGGAAGGTAGTGTGGATTTTTTTTTTGTTTTGAATCAGAGTGAATGTTCTGATTCAGTCTCTCCAGTCTGCCTTGAGACAGTAGAATTGCACGTCTAAATAACTGCAGAAAAAAACTACCTAAGGGATCTCCATACATATCAGTCCAGTGGCACAGGACCACAGATTCTTTTATTTTTCTTCTCTTTGGCCTGATCCCACATGAGCAAGTACATCACTAAATTTTAGTTCTTTTGGATATTGAGAGACTTAATATTGTCTAGAGGTATAGTATTGTTCATCCTATGATATCTGAACTCTTTCGAAATCCCAAAGGGAAGAATTACAGTATTTATATTAAAGCTTAAAGATGAGAATTGTTTTTTTGTTCTGAAATGCCAGCAGTTAAAAGTTAGTTTAAACGTTGCTGTTCATGTAACTGAGGCTTGCTAGGAAGATGGTTGTGTATATCTTGTGGTTGTCAGGACTGACGTACGTTGGTTTTTAAATTGAGTTAGTATTTGCAAAGTTGTAGTAAAGTGAGTTAAGGAGGGAAAATAGAAGGTGTACAATTGCATTGAGGTTTTTCATGATGTTAAACATCTAAGCACCTTACCTTCTCCAATAAATTTAATGATCTACATCTGTGATGATTTATTATAATAGGGTGTGTGAGATGTTAGTACACTATTTATTTTGGTTCAAGATATTTTCATCTTAAAAAGTTATACCAAATACATCTATAGAAGAGCAGCTTCTGGACACCTAATTATTGGACGCAGATGTATATTTTAGAATAAAAGGAAAGCTTGTACTTAAGTGTCTTTTGTTTAATAATTCAAAGTAATTAATAAATAAAAGTAAGTCTTTTTATTTTTTTCATTTATTTTTTACCAGGAGATCATGACTGTGGCAGCCCTGTTCGGAGAAATCTTACCGTCCAGGATGCAGCTGTATATTTAAAAGTAAGTAGTGAGAAAGTATTTTCCATTAGTCTTAACTTTTTAAGTTTTGCATAAGCTAACATTAGTGTTTGCTGCTGTGTAGCATAGCAGCAGAATAAAAGTTTGACTGTGTTCATCTTAATTTTATTCAAAATTTAACACTTTTTATGTGAACTACATATACTTTTTTTGTTTTGTTTTGGGCCTTGGGAGGAAGATGGTAAAACACTTTTGTAGTTAAGCCAGACCATGAATGCAAATTTAAAAAGGAAAGATGCTTGTCAAATGCTTAAATTACTTTTAGCATTCCATCATGCATGAAGTGTCAAAACAACCTAGAGGTAACAAACAACATTAATCTTATGAATTATAAACCTGTGAAAGGGCAAGTTATCCAAGTTGTAGTTGACAGAAATGACTGTTTGGACTTCATTGTGTTTTTAACTGCTTGATGTTAGGAAGGAGAGGAGTCAAGTTCCCTTTTACATTAGGACTGATGACTTAAAATTTACTGTATTCTTGCTTCAGGTTCTGGAAAGTGGTCCTCTAAACCAGTTATTCTTAACCTCTTTTTGTACCAGGATCCATTTGTAAACATCAATGACCGGTCCTGACCCAGTGCCCCCCACTCCTGACCTGCTGCCCCCACCATTATGGGGCAAGGGGTACGTGGGGTTTGGGGGCTCTAAGCAGCCCCTTGCAAGCTGGAACTCTGCCAGCGTGCCAGGGAAAAGCCACACTTTCCCACATTTTTCTCCTTTAAAGTAGAATCCTTTTTTAAAGCGTGTCCACAATCCTTTTCATATATTTGTGCAATCAACTTTTGGGTCCTGACCCATGGGTTGAGAAATGCTGCTTTAAACCGTGGTCAGTATAAGCTTTTTTTTAGTCTCTGCAAAGAGGGGTATGAAGGAGTGAACTTTAGAGATCAGATGCTGGAACCTGGGCAAAGGGATAATCAGTCAGTATCACTAACATGTAGTGCAGGTACTTGCATCTTTGCTTACTTGTGCTGTTGTAGTAGAAAGACTGGTATAATAGTGAAATGTGTGTGAATTCAATTACATTTTAAATGTGTACTATACTAGCAATATAAATCAGTCTTACCTTTTGGAAAATACAAGCATCACAGCTTATCTTGTGACAGAGTTTATATGTAGGTTTACCTCTACTTTGGGTTTTAATTTTAAAGAAAGATTATCTCCCCCTAGTGTCTTTATTAATGTTAGTGTAAAAAATATTAATGTGCGAAGAAGTGGCATGTTTCTCACTAGCCTTGCTTATAGTCTATGTGAACTTGGAGCTCTTTTTAGCCAAGTACAGATGTTCAGAAAGCCCATGGCAGAAGTGCTCTAAATATGGCACTTTACTCAAGCCTCTAGATTAGGTCTAAAGTGAAAAGAACAGACGTTTGCTGTTTATGGGGAGAGGGGAGGGCTTGGAGCCTGCCTGCACTGGTGTGGAGGCCAGCAGGCTGTGGGAGCTCTTGCATGTTTTCCAGAGGCTGCTGGAAAATGTCCAGCAGGTAGCCACCTCTGATTGGCTATTGCAGCACCTCTCCCCAGCCCTGCATCCCTGCTAGCTGGTTGCTGTCAGTGCTGGTGGTGGGGGGTGGGCAGGGGAATGCCCGTGCTGGGCAGCCCACCTCCCACCTTGCTGGCTTGCGTTTTAAGGGGAGGAGCAGGTCAGGCCCACAAGGCAAGGGGGCTCTGTTTCCCTTCTCCTTCCCAGCTTCTTGATGGCTGCAGCTTGGAGCCACATGTGGCTTTTCACTGCACTAGGAACTAGGGATGGGGGGGCAGGGGAATGGAGTCCCCCTGCCATGAACTCTACCCTCCCCAGCTCGCTGGCTTGGATCTGGCAGGGGGGCTCTGCTCTCTTTCCCTTCCTGCCCCCACTTCCAAGCACAGTGAAAAGCCTTGCACAGTTCCTAAGCTGTGGCTGTCAGGAGACTGAGGCAGGCAGGAGCGGGGTGGAGACAGCCCCCCTGCTGTGTGGACCCTATCCACCCCCTTTTCCACAACCCGAGCCAGAAAGCTGGGGGTGAGGGAGCTGGGTCATGTGGTGAAGGGGTCTGTGCCCCCACTGCATCCATCTTCACAGTGAGGAGATGGAGCCTTTTCTGTCCCTTTTCTGTGACAGGCCAGGGTGTGGGGCTGAGCTAGTGCTTACCTGGAGCAGATGAGCACTGGCCAAGGCCAGAGGGCTGCCCAGCTAGGGGCACCTGGCGTGCAAGTGGAATGTGTTCTACCTTAATTTGCAATGGGATCTGGTACAGATATTCATTAAAGCGCTTTTAGTCTAATACCAAAGTTAACTTAAAGTAGGACCTACCATTTTTAAAGCACTCTGTGCTGTGAATGTCTGTTCAGTTATGGCTGTAGAACGCTTTCTGGGCACTTATCACATAATAAGTGTAACGTCTGTACCTAACCCTTGTGTGTCAAATTGTATTTGATTTTAAAGTTTTGTGACAGTAAAACCGTTATTGGCTACTAATATGCTATATATCAGGGGTGGGCAAAATGTGGCCCGCAGGCCGGATGTGGCCCACCAGGCCATTGTATCCAGCCTGCAGGGCCCCTAAAAAATTTAGAAAAGTACGGTAAAAGCTGTGTTATCTGGCATCCCCTGGGAATGGGGGATGCCAGATAACAAAATATGCCGGTTAATTGAGTGGCCCCGGCCGCTGCTTCTCCCGCCACGTCTGGGGCATCCCTGTGCTCCTCTCATGGCATTGCTGTCCCTCCTGCTGCATCACTGCCCGTTCTGTGGGCCCCGTGGGACAGGGAAACAGGCCCTGCACAGCCCCGTGCAGCCTGTTATGCCCCCGGGCTGTGGGGGCTCGGCAGCACAGGGTGCTTTGCCCCCGGCTGTGGGGGCTTGCAGAAACTGGAAGTGCCCACCACGGTGGGCACTTCCGGTTTCACTTCATCTTACAAGCCTGCAAGCCGGTTAGTAGACCGTGCTGGCTTGTAAGATTCTGGATAGTGCAGCTTTTACTGTAATATTTATGTGCCCCTGACTGCCTGTCATATGGCCCTCGATGGCTTGCCAAAACTCAGTAAGCGGCCCTCCGCTCAAAATAATTGCCTGTCCCTGCTTTATACAATGTTGCTAACATTGCATGAAGCTATTCTGATGATTAAATTGTTCATTTTTTGTTTTGTTTCTGACTAGAGTTTAGGACCAGACTATGAAGATGTGTTTAATAGAGCATTGCATTGGATTTTGAATAATGGGGAAGATGTTGGAATAAAGTAAGTAACTATAATTCATAGCTTTTTGATTTTTTTTCTTACAAGAAATGTGTTGGATTATAAAACTGTTCTTCAATGCTTTTAAATAGGTGCATTGGCGATGACCCAAACGAGGAATTAACTAATATAACAGATGTGAAGTACTTGGAATCTACTAGTCCACAGATGTCTTTTAAGTGTCGTTTTCGACGTGCATTTATTAATGTAACTCACAGATTATCACTATTGCTTTTGGGTAAGTTATAACTGTAAATAGATTGTATTTAAATAACTTGTATGTTTGTAGTTGCGTAGAGAAAGGAGAACAGCAGTTTGCAGAATGTTAATATTTTAATCCTGTTAAATGTTGAGTGTCATTTTCTGAGGTAGACAGACTAGCTGTTTTGATTTATGGGAAATAATAAACTGATTGAGTTTGAGAAGGGTTGGTGTGTATCTATATATGTAATATTAATTCAACTGGGTAAACAACTGTAAAAAGCCAAAATTTTTATTTTCCCTTACTTTATGGTTACTAATTTGTTTGAACTTTCATGGGGATAAGTACTTAAAAATGACAATTTAAAACAGTTATGTCATCAGTTTCAGAGGAGTTAAGACTTTCTAGACAAAGAACAGTAACAATTACAGATAATCTGCAGTATAATCATGTTGAAAGCCCTTAAAAAGAGCTTTTATTTTATAGTAGCACAGGCATTAACTTGAGTTAATCTAAGCTATATTACTTTTAGGTGAGCTTCAACCCTTGCCATAGCTCCAGGTTTGACAATTACAAAAACATTTTTTAGAAACTTCAATATTTGGTCTTTAATTTTGTTGTACAGAGGTCTAATATGGGACTGGCTGTACTAAGCTATACAGTTTATGCAGTTTGTACAAATACATTTAATTTCTAGTTGGGTCCATCCTAAATTTAAAAGGTGGTTGTGGCAAAATAATTATCACTTCACTTATTAACCATTAATAGACTGAGGTAGAACCTTAGTTAGTATTATGAAACTTTAGAAGTTACCCACTTTAAACTCTCGTTGTTGTGACTGTTCTCATGGATAGAAGTTTTTCATGTTTTCTTGGGTAACAGTCCTTCAACTATGTAGAACTTTAGAACTCTGAGAGAGCCTTGAACTTCAGCTGGGAGTTTACCAGCACACTGTCAGGAACCAATAGTTAAATGTGCTCTCTGTGATATCCTATTTCATAAATGGCCTGAGAGCACTCTGTACTACTATCTGATTTCCAAATGACCTAGCATATTGTGTTCGTGTAGTGTTGAGGGAAAAGAGCATGAAGATCTTTTGTTTACTTAGATATCTTAAAGAAATAATGATAGTTATCTGCCAGACAGAGGATGGGGGCAATAGTCTTGTCCATAGTTGCAACCTCAGGTTAGGGAAAAGATCTTTTTTTTACTCTAAATACAGAGTCTACTGCAAATAGATCTCATGTGCACTCTATGTTTACTCTGCTACAGAAGCACTCTTAGAAGTGCTGGAGATGTAAAACTAGATGTCGTTCATCTATTTAGTGTTGTAAATTGCTGCCCCGAATAACTGTGTTAACTGAATTGCACGTCTGCAGCAAGAGGGAAGAAAAATTCCTTCAGTAATCCTCAAAAACTGTTGAGGCAGCAGGATAACTGTCCCATTTGCTAGTTACCTTTTCTGTAGCAAGGTAATATGCCATATTACAGGAATTGTCTACCGGGGTATGTGTACCCCTGGGGGTACTTTGAAATGTCCCGGGGACAGGTGGGGACAGAACACTGCCACCCCACATTGCTGCCTCACAGGAGCAGGGCTGGGGCAGAGTGAGAGCAGGGTTGCACAGATGTTGTGCTGTTGCTGCTCAGCCACTCACCACACTACTGCTCTGTCTGGCTGCTTGCGCGCCCCCCCTGGGGTACACTTAATAAGTTGCATTCATTCTCTTTAGGAACTTTGCCTTGGTGTCTAAATACGTCACACAGGGACAGTGATGTGGACCTCTTGTGCAAAGTGCTTTGAGAGCTAAAGTTATTAACTACTATAGAAGCGCCAGGGAGTAGTAGTGTCAAACAAATTAGAATGAGCCCTGTTTCTCAATTTTAAATACATAATAAATGAAGTGCCTTTCCCATGTGGGAGCTGAAGGGGACAAGCAAATAGAGCAATATTTGCATTTCCCTCTGCTGCTTTGACCATTCCTGAAAGATTGATAGCAATTGGATTATCAGTTTCTGAAGATGGACAGAGACTTCACAATTGCTGCTTTGAACATAGGGGGCATATCATTTCTCATTTGCCCATTCCAGTACAGAAATGTTAAATGGGATTTTCAGCGAGTAATGAGAAGTAATTCTCAACAAGCTCAACAAGCTTTTTGCTTGGAAAAGACCTGTGTGGGAAGGGAACTGAGTTTAAATTCCAAGTTGAACATTTCAGTACAACCAGAATCTCTGAAATTTAAGCAGAGATATTTGTCATGTTTAAGGAGATAGACAGCTTGGTCAAGATGAATGATTTTTTTTTTTTAAATGTAGGGTTGCATGTAATATTTTGCAGCAAGATAGGGTACTCTATGACCAAGTAGAAGCAACCCAAATTAATCAGTTCTTAACTTTAGCATTTAAAAGCATTCCAATTCCTCCCAAATGCTTGCTAAAAGCTAAGCAGTATAGTCATAAACCTGTAAACTTTGTGCTGCTTAAAGTTCCACAGTCTCTCAGTTGAGCTGGTACCCCGTCACGTTCAAATCAGGAAACTTCTTATTTACATTTTGAATTCTATAACATAATCAAAGCTGTGTTATACTTCTTTTTGCAATAAAATTATTTAAGTCATCCTGACAATATATGATACAAGACTAAAGAAACGTCTTTTCATGATAATAAATATGTGTCTAGTAAAGCTAATAAATAACCTATTCTCTGTTCAAACCTTCTGTGCTTTGTTGGCAAAATGCTAATGTTTAATGTTGATTACATAGTCTGATGTTAATAAAGCTTGATATGAATTCTAATAAGCCATCTAGGTAAACAATTTCACAGGAATACGTGGCTCAGATTTTATTTTTATAATAACCAAGTAATCTTAGAGTAGGTGATTTAAAAATATATCTTTTAATGCAGGTGTGGGGATGGTTTGGGGAGTCTTGCACTACATGAAATATCGCTGGGCAAAAGAGGAAGAGGAGACCAGGCAGATGTACGATATGGTGGTAAAGATTATAGGTATGAACCTTTTTTTTTTTTTTAATTATGCATTTAAAGTATCTGTATAAAAGCTTTCAAAATACCCTGACCTTTAAACCTGCCTGTTAGATTCAGGTGAGTGGTTTGCTCTTAAATGTGACAAAGGGGCTGAACCATTTCTAGTGCACTTTAAATCTAAACAAGCTTTTTGGAATGAAAAGTTAATTCACTAGTAATGTATGTTGTAATTGTATTGTGTGGCCAAATGTATGTTAGTTTAACAACCTACTCTTTTTAAAAAAAAAAAAAAAAAAAAAAACTTAAAAAAAAGGAAAAAACTAAAAAGGAAATTAGTAGGGTACTCAATGGATTAAACAACACTGCTCTCCATTCCCAATTAGTACTTTTTAATTTTTTTAATTAAGTTTTATCTGGTCAAAATGTCCTCTTCTAAAACAACTCTCTTCCTGCTAAATTTCATTTTCAGTAGTTGTATAAGAGGTGTGAAGTCTTTTAACCAACTGGTGAAGTTTGGGATTACTTTAACCTACTATTACCAAAATGGGATGTCTCCATGTACCCACAGATTAATTTTACTGTTGTTTTACTTTAAGGGACACTGCCTATTACTAATGCATTCAATAATACAATAGTGATCCAGTGTGTCTGTCTATGTGTGTGTGAGATGTTCTGTAGCAATACTTTTTTGTACTTTTAAGTCTTAATTTATGACTTGGCTTTTAACTGCAGTGATCATTTGAAATTGAGAAGATGCCCATATCTCCTCCTGCTCCCCCTCCCCCTTTTTGTTTTTAAAATTTAATCTTATGGGGAGGGAATTCATTTTTTGTCTGCATTTTAAGTGTGCCTAAACATTTCTGCTTATAGTTAAAATTAACACTCAAGATGATTAAAACTGCAAACTTGAAACTGAACATCAGGTTTATTTTGTGCATTTGACAGCACTTTTGATGTGTAGTCCAATTTTGCTGTTTCCCCTGGGTAGTCAGCTTCCCTGATTTGTTTTCCATGTGGTTGGTATGAGAGACTTTAAAAAAACCAACCAACAAAAAAGGCAAAAACAATTGGGAAAACCACCAAAATTAGCAGAGGAACTTGAGGCAGCTCTGTTTTGTAGTCAGAATTGTTCCCTATTTACTTTTTTGTGAAGCCAGCCAGCCTGCAGATTCACTCTTCCTTTTAACCACAGCTAACTGCTTATTCCAACTTTCTCAGATGTTCTAAGAAGTCACAATGAAGCGTGTCAGGAAAATAAAGACTTACAGCCATATATGCCTATTCCACATGTACGTGATTCCTTAATACCACCTCAAGACAGGTATGTTCAGATTAGTCTTTTGACTTATTTAAGAAAATAAGTGCCATGCTGGGTTGGACCAATGGTACGTCTAGCCCAGTGACAGCAGTGGATGTTTTAGAGGGAGAGCATATGAACAGGATATATCTAGTGATCTGTCCCAGGTTCATTACCCTCCCTGGCATCCACCATTATTGGTTTAGAGATACCAAAAGAAACACCTCTGACTGTTCTCTTTAAAAACTACTATTGGATCTATCATTCATGAATTGGACTAGTCCCCTTTTTAACTTGGTGATACTATCTGCATCTGCAACTTCCTGTGGTAATGAGTTCTATTAAGTTAACTTGGGCTGCTTTAAGAAAGTACTTTCTTGTGTTAGTTTTAAATATGTCTCCTCCTAATTTCAGTGGACATGTACATAAATATCTTGGTCACTGAGCTAAGTTCCTGAATATTTCACGCAAGCAAGTAAATCAGTAAATTGTTGCAGGGCTAGAATTTTTAAAAAAATAAGAGGTGAGGGGTAAAGTCCCTAAAATATTATGTACTGGTTGTTGGCTACACAGATTTTATAATACAAAAAACACTTTTTTTTCTTGTTCTGTGTTTAAGGAAAAAAATGAAGAAGGTTTGGGATAAAGCAGTTGACTTCCTTGCTACAAATGAATCTAGAGTTCGCACAGAGACGCGAAGAATAGGTGGTGCTGATTTCTCTGTCTGGAGATGGATACAGCCGTCTGCAGCATGTGACAAAATTTTAGTTATACCATCCAAAGTATGGCAAGGCCAAGGTATAATAATTTAGTTAAATTTTGTAAATTTAACTTGTTTTAAATTCTTCCATTAAGATTAACTCTTGCATCTCTTAAAGGAGGCTTGTCTGTTTTGAAAACAAAATTATTTGGTGTCTGACATAATTTAGATGAAGTTCTCCAATAAACTTGAAGCAGAACAAGAACACAATCAAAAACTACAGTTGTCTACCCTGACCAACCCATGTTTCTTTGTAATTTAGTCCCTTCTCTCTTGCAAAGGATTTATGATACAGGCTTTGACTGACCAAAACTCCGAATTGTCTTGTGATATAAGAAACTGGCACAAGTTATTTTGTAGTAAATTTTGGGATTGATGGAAGTGAACATTGTGGATGAGAACTCAATTGGCAATCATTTCTACTTTGAGTCCTCTAATTTTTCAGAAGTCCATCTTTAGTGTGTTCTTTTGGCTTGGTATTTTGTTGTTAACTTTTGATTTTAGCCATATCAGTGCACCATCCCAGTTTATGGATTAATTTCCTTTGGCTATCAGAATCCTGATTAGTTTAAGCTCATCTTCTCTGATCTCAGTTAAATTTGGATATTATTTCATTTATTTTTTTATTACCCTGTAACACTTATGTAGTAGCTTATAGCTTGAATTATTTTAATGACATTGTTAGAATGTTGATTATACCTGGCAGAGTACCTAACACAGGATTTTGACCGATTTTTTTTTTTTTTTTTGAGATTCCCATTTACCATTGTTGTATGCCCTTTCAAAATATGCTGTAAGGCTTTTTGGAAGTATGCATTGATAGTAACTGTCTAGCATTCATTTGCTAATTACAGTTAAACTCCGTTAGAAATCACAGTTTTGTGTCTAATTATCCTACCAAGTGAAATTATAAACATTGTCAGTGGGACCATACTTGTGAGGCACTGATAAGAACCACTCTGGGGAGGAATATGCACCCCATCTGCCCCAGTTCTCTCTCCTAAACCAGTCAAAACAGTAAGAACCCTGAGGGAAGGAGAGAAGAATAAATGCACAAAGTCTGTTGAGGGACAGCATATACACTGTGAAGTAACCTCTTTGAAGGCTTCTGTATGTTTTTTATTAGAGAGTTACAGCAGTCTCCCTCAGCTTCATAGAACTTGAATTAGGTACAGTAGAACCCTGATCATTTATATCCAGGTGATTCACAACCTCTTTAAGTTGCAGTCAGTTGCTGAATGAAGGCTGCTTGCTGTAGCTTTACTCCAGACTAAATAAGCCCAGTTCCATCACCCTCTTCTCGTAAGTCATGTTCTCCAGCCTTTTAACCATTTTTTTTTGCCCGCTGTTGGAGTCTCTTCAATTTGTCCATGAACTTTCTGTAGTGGAGGCCCAAAACTGGACACAGGACTTCAGATGTGGCCTCTACAGTGCTGAATAGAGGGGAATAATCGCTTGCCTCAATCTGCTGGCAACGCTCCTACCTCTCGCCTTTTTCATTTCTAGGTTTATGGTGAGGCTGATGACACTACACCAACCTCTCTGAGCTGGTTAAAGTGTAAAGGCAATTTCGTAGCTTTGTAAAGTGTTAGTGTCCCCCTGCTTCCCGACCCTGGCTTACTGTTATAATTTAGGATATTATCTTAAGCCAGAAACTGGAGACTTAGCAGTGATCCAGGCATAGAATAATACAATAATAGAAAATTAGAGTTGGAAGGGACCTTGGGAGATCATCTAGTGATCCAGACTGGGATGATGGTTTAGTAAGATTACATGAGAAATGCCTCAAGTTGGATATATGGGGAAATCTGACATTAGGTCCTATATTAGACTGCCAGGTTACCTTTTCATTTGCTAGTTTAGTAATGAGTACATCTTTAATTTTAATACAAAATTTATTGGACTGTACTGATTTATAAACTAGTGTTGCTTCTATTCAGTTGCATCCAATGAATGTTCATCTTAGTATCTATTTTCAAGCATACACATTTGCTGCAAGTGTTTCTGTTCATTAGTATGAACACAGCTAGAATCATAATTCTAATAGTTTCTGATGTGGAACAGTTAAGATGTGCTATAGGTAAACCTATCCTTTATTTTTCAGTATTCTCACCCCCCCCCCATCTCCTTTTTGTTTAAATTTTATTGTAGGGTTTTAAGCAAACCATTGAGCCTAGCCCAATAATGGCTCTATGTTTTGAGCCTTCAGTTACTGCAAAAAGTATTAATGGGAGGTGAAATCTTGTATTCAGGTAGTATCAGGAACTGTCTGTTCCAGATTCTCAGTAGATTTGGGTACATAATGAAGTGGCATAAATAAAAGCTCACCATAAAATTACATCTCCATATACTTTTCAGATAGTTGTTGTTTAAATAGAACAGCTAGAATAATAGAAAATTAGGGTTGGAAGGGACCTCAGGAGATCATCTAGGCCAACCCCCTGCTCAAAGCAGGACCATCTGCAACTAAATCACCCCAGTCAAGGCTTTGTCTAGCCAGGTCTTAAAAACTTCCAAGGATGGAGATTCCACAACCTGTCTGAGTAATGTGTTCCAATGCTTTATTACCCTCCTAGTGAGAGTTTTTCGTAATGTCTCATTTAAACTTCCCTTGCTGCAACTTGAGACCATTGCTCCTTGTTCTGTCATCTGCCACCCCTGAGAACAGTTTACTTCCATCCTCTTTGTAACTGCTCCTCAGGTAATTGAAAGCTGCTATTAAATCTCCTCTCTGTCTTCTCCAGACTAAATAAGCCCAGTTCCCTCAGCCTCTCCTCTAGAAGTCATGTGGCCCAGCCCCGTCACCATTTTTGTTGTCCTCTGCTGGATTCTCGTCAGTTTGTGTACATCCTTTCTGTAGTGGGGGGCCCAGAACTGGACACAGTACTCCAGGTGTGGCCTGGCCAGTTTTATATATTCATACCCAGTGCACTTAGATGAGTTATCAAGAACTTCCATTTCTGTGTTCACTGGTACTGTAGGTGGTGCAGGTATCTTCTGTCTTAATTAAGGATTCACATTTTGGAAATGTAGAATCTGTTTTTTATTTGCTTGTTGGCCTAAGTATCAAAAACACTAATTCTTACATATGAAAATTATGAATCTGGGATATAGAAGTATTGGAGTTAGTATGCTCTGTTTTAAGTCTGTATAGGAAGCTTGTAACTAATTTAAACTTATTTTTCTTTTGTATATGGAAGGAAAGGTTTGTGTTAAGTAAAACAAAATAGCAAAAGGGAATAATAACGCACAAAGCTTGAGGTACTTGTAAATTTTGCTATACTGTATTATATTTACCACTTTGCTATTATTTCTTTGTAGCATTTCATTTAGATAGAAGAAATTCACCACCAAACAGTTTGACGCCATGTTTAAAGATTCGCAATATGTTTGACCCAGTCATGTAAGTAAATATATTTTGTTTATATTTCAAGCAATAGTTTCAGTGCTTGCTGAAGTGTTCTGTCTCTCTCTTTAAAAACCCTTTTGAAGACGCCAAACCCCACTGCTGCCATCAGATAAACAATATTGTGAATGCACAAAAGATGATCATGGGCAGCAGCAGGTGTGCTTTACTGAACTGATCACAAATCGTTCCGTCTCCTGTCCCATAGCCTGTGTATGATAGATGTTGGGCTATAATGAAACTTGCACAAACTAGATTTAAAGTCATTGAACAAGAAATATTACATACTTGTTTTGTTGCAAGTGAAAACCAACCAGAAATAAAGTTTGTAATGACACCTCTGTAGAATCAGAAGATTGGAAGATAGCTTGGATGACTTCTCCAGACTAAATTTCCTGTTTCTCTTCATCTTTCTTCATATGGCTTGCATTCCAGCCCCTTTATCTTTGTCACTCATCCCTGGATCCTCTCCAGTTTTACTTTGTCTTTCTTAAAATGTAGCAGCCAGAACTGCACACAGCACTCTACCCGAGGCTTAACCAGTACCTAATAGAGGACACTTGCTTTGCATGGTTTTGGTGTATTCAGTTCCCACTGGTGCCCAACTATACTTCTGAAATATGCAATAACATTAATCTTAGCCACTTCTCTCTTCCCCACTCCTGTAATAAAGCAAAACATATATAGTATTTAACTTCCCTTCCAATTGGCTCTCCTTTCCAGTAGATATATGGTCTTATGTTCTTGGTGCTTGATTGAGTACAGCATTAAGGAAAGAAAAAAAGAATCCCTAAAACAAATCCCAAGCTAAACGAATGATTTAAAATTAAAACAAAGCCCTATGCTACATCTACTTGTTCATGGTTAGAGGGACTTTCTCATAGTGGTATTGAAGAAAATCAGTTCTGTTCTATTGCTTGCTAATACTTTTTAATCTAATTTGATTAAAAAATGCCACTCTAGAAAGCCTCCGTGGATGGAAAAGTATATTTGAGTTTGGTAGTTTTTTGTGTTGTTGCTGTTTTTAAACAAAGATTTCAAAAAGTGCAGTGCATTCCATTTAAGTGTATAGGCTTGGAACTGAAACAAGGCTATGTACTTATCTGTACTTAATTAATCAATGTTTATGGTATCCATTTTGGTATTAGTAGCTCCAAACAGACTAGCTCCTATCACTTTCATGGCTTCTAGTAATAGTTTTAGGACTGCTCTTAGAAGCCTTGAAAATGACAGGAGATAGCTGCCTGGAAACAAACAAATTATGTCATTTTCAAGGTTTCCAATAGCAGCTCTTTTCAAAAGCAGCTGCTTTCCCTTCAGTTCAGTTGCCAATTATTATGCACATAAATGGAGTACACAGCAGACAATTGGGCTGCAGGATGCTGTGCCCTTAGCTGATACGAAGGTAACCAGTGTTTGTTGGCCACAAGGAACATGACCAGTATACTAATTTTTGTAACTGCTGTTTGACAAAGCTGAGAACAAGCAGATATACTGGAGTCATCTGACTGCAAACCCAGGGTGCATAATTTGGTGCATATAAAATCATCTGGGGCTAAAACTTATATGTAAAACTTGTTTAGGCCCACCTGATTGCCAAGAAAAACTTAATAGTCTTCTAAGGAACTGTTTTCAAGTACTGGTTTAGATTCCTCAGGTTTGCCTTTTTGGTGGTATAGATTCTACCTTCTACAGGAAAAAGCATAGCCTTTTGAAGCTTTTTTTTTTTTTTTTTTTTTTAAAAGGTTGCATTTTTTATGATTAACTGAAATGAAAGTCATCCTGGTGTATTAAGTACTGATGTACATCCCTCAACATCAAATTCCTGATCAGGTTTTGGAGATAGTCGATTAGGACTTCACTTGTTAAATATTTCTTTTAAATTTAGAAAAATAACACTTTGAAGATACTTCTGTACTGCAGCTAGTAAGGAAGATTTGATTTTTAACAATTTCCTGATATATAAATTTTCAAGGGAACCACATACGAGAAAACAAATTATAAAACTGGGTTAAATCAATAAATTAAAGGGGACATCCAAAGGTTCTAACATTGTTGTTTTTTTTAAGCATTCCTTTCTCATTAAGAAAGTAGTATACAGATTTAAAAGTTGTATTTTAATGAAGTCTTCCTTTAATTGCTCTATTTAGGGAAATAGGAGATCACTGGCATTTAGCAATTCAAGAAGCAATCCTGGAAAAATGCAGTGATAATGATGGAATTGTTCATATTGCTGTGGACAAAAATTCACGCGAGGTAAATGCTTTTCCAGTAGTTTCTTTCCATATTTATTTTGCATTCTTGGACTCAAACTAACCCTATTTTTTTCACCACAGGGTTGTGTATATGTCAAGTGTCTATCTCCAGAATATGCTGGAAAAGCTTTTAAGGCATTACATGGCTCTTGGTTTGATGGTAAGAGGTTTGCTTTTTATAAAGAACTGGGGAAGAATACAGCTCTCATTTTAACTAGCATTGTTGGCTGAATTTTAATTAAAATACCAAGCTATAACAAAGTAGGTTTTGATTACTTTTTTACTGTATCAGCGCATTGAAATGTTTGTGCATTGTGTATTTAACTACAGGAAAGCTGGTAACAGTAAAGTATCTACGACTAGATCGATATCATCATCGCTTTCCCCAGGCTCTTACTTGCAACACTCCGTTGAAGCCATCAAACAAACACATGAACTCTATGTCACATCTTCGTCTTCGGACAGGCACAACTAACTCTCAGGGAAGTTCCTGAGAAGACTTTCTACAACTCTTAGGACTGTTACTTGCAGCAGGAAAATTCCTGTTTGGCTGCCGTCTTCCTTTTTTAGTGCTTTTTGTATGTAATAATTTCATTGATCAAATAAAAGTCTGAATGTTCCAGAAATCTTGTTTCCAAAGGGACTTAGCAATGAGGCAGTAATACTGAGCTGACAAAACAGTTGCTTCAGGAAGTTTTTGGAATTGAAGTAAACCAGTGCATTTACAATTTGCATGAGGAACACTGAATTTATTAAATATTTTCAGATATGGTGACTGTATTTTTGCACCAAGAAGTGTTTTGATAGAATCCAAAAGCATGGAGAAGAGAAGACTTCCTGTGTTTCCATAGTTTCCTGTGAAATGATCTTGTGGGTATTTTGTAACAAACCACCTACAGTTCCTGATGACAAATACTTAAAAAAACAAAAAACAAAATTGTTAATTTTTCAGTCTAATCTTAGTTTCTGTTGCTGTAAAACATTCATTTGCTGCAGTTGGGGTATGGGAAAATTTAATTTGGCTTCAGTGGTTGCATATAAGTGTGAGCGGAAAAAGAAATTGAATGCAGATGTACTGGTTTTTGTACATAAATGTAAATGCTGGTGGTGGCAAAAGTGGTCTTGTTCTGTGAGGATGTCTGCATTTTAAAGCAGTGAATAAGCTTCCTATTTTATTCATAACCTAATGTTTTATATGTGTTTGGTTGTACTATCCCATAAAGGTCAAACAGCCAAACCTTTAAAGTATTGGATACAAGTTAAATATCTTTTATAGGTTTTATATTAAAATATTTGACTATGATTTTGTGTGAAAGTCTGATACCAGTTGTAATGAGTTCAAATTTACATGAGCAATAAAGAAGCAATTGGCAGATACTGGAAAAATGTTTTGTGAAAAGCTGTATTTATTATAAATACCAGGACTGTGACAAAGTACCGTTGGGATTAAGTAACTTTCCCAATATAATTTAAATTTTTAATTAACCAGTCAATTGTTAAAAAGGGCACACATTTTTACAACAATTTTGGTTAATAAAAGCTAGATATATAGCCAAGCATACAAGCGATGATAACTCTTGTGTTTCAGTATTATAAATTTATCTATTATCATTTATGTACTTATCAGCTACAATTTTGTAGTTACTAAGTTTAGTTGCAAATCTAAGTCTATTGGGTACATGAATCCCCTATTTAGATGAGATGATAATTTTATTTAATTATCCAGCTGAATACTGCATAGGCGGAGAGACTGGGAGTTGCACCAGTTCAGATAAATTTATTAGAAACTCACTAATTTTTTTGTAGATATGTTGGATTTGTAGCATGGACTTGCACAAATATGCACGTTTTTCTTACGGTTAAGTAAACATGATGCACACTATTCCGCAACAGAAAATCCTACTGTGCCTTACCTTTGTGCTTTTGTGGGCACCATGTTTATTATCAGAGGGTTTGTTACCTGAAAAATTTTAAAATTCTCAGTTTTGTCTCAGATGCTAATGAATGAGTATATATAATATATATAATCAGCCATGCAAAGTTCTACTCACCAAGGACAAGTACATATTTTTGATGGGTGAGTAGATTTTGTGTTAGGTCTGGTAGATTTTCATGAATTTTACTATATACATATATGTATAATATACATGTATATGTATTATATATGTATATAAACTGATTTTGCTGTAATTGATGTGCTTCGTAGTGATTTGTTGACCTGCTATTTAGTGACCCCATCTTGTGACCTGTTGCAAGAGTGAATGTAAAAGTAGTTGTGGCATTTTAAAAGGTTGTCTTTTGATGCAGATGAATCTTTTTTGCTTCTAAAATATATTTCTTGTAAACACTGTACATTTTATTATTGTAATATGTACTATTATGCAGCTTCTTTTACCTAAAACTGTTAAGTTGACTAATCCCTCACTGCAAGACAGATGGGAATGTGTGTAATATCTGGACATTCTGAGAAAGATCAGATGTTTGATGTAATTTGTCACCTGTCCTGTAAGAGAAACTACAAAACAAACAAAACAAACCTAAACTAATTAAAGGTTTATTAGGGGTTTTTATATACGTCTGAACTTTTAGATCTCAAAAGTCTGTTTTGGTTTGAATGCTTCCTTCTTCCCTGACCCCAGAAGAAAAGCTTTATTATGGCCACCTAATGGTTTAACAAACTAAGTTTATGAAGCACTTGAGTCTAGATCATAGTGCTAGTCTTCAGTTACATAAAAAAATGTATTAAATCAAATTTGGTAGGCCACTAAAGTGTAGAGTATTCAACAGTGTAGATAGTAAGGGTGTTCCAGTTAGTACCTGGCGGGGGGTTGGGGTGTTGATTGATTGTTTTTAAATCTGCTTTCTTTAAAGCTGGCTTGACCTCTGTAACACAGATCTATGAATCCAGCCCACTTCTTTTTTTGTTGTGTATTAGTGCTATAGGGCCTGTACTAGATCATAGTCTTTGATACCAGTCAAATGAATCCATGGTATCCCTTGGTAGAACATTTAAGTGATTATTGTAATTGTTAAACTTGCATCTCATCTCTAGTTTGCATTAGTTCAGTTTCTTTTGGATTGTGTTTTTCCTAGCTTAAAGAGTTGTCTGCTATCAAATCATTTTTCTGTGCAGGTATTTGTAGACAGTGACCAGTTCATCTCTGAGGCCGCATACAGGTGTGTTGTGTTACCTTTTCTACCAGGAGAATCACGATTTCCCTCAGTAGAAATGAGAAGTGTAAAAGCATTCATTCAGTTTCTTGCTGGGGAGACCTACTAACCTGGAAGATCTTCCTTGTTCAGAGAGTTTCTCTCTCAAGAATGTTGGGGTCTGGTCCAGGAGGGGAGCGAAGAACCAGGCCAGTGTTCCTTGCACTTTCCCAGATTGAGGGCTGCCCAGCTGGGGGGAATGGGCTGTTGGCATTGCCCTGTTGCTTCAGTGTCCTCCAGAAAGTCCCTGCCTGCTCCCCCAACTGGGATCCCCAGTCCAAGGAACTTGGGGTGGGGGTTGCTGTGCAATTCAGTCTTCTTGACTCGTGACCTTTATCTCACTGTTTAAACTAAAGCGGAGGTGTCAAATACCTGAACCATGAGATGAATCCAGCCTGCAGAGGTGAGTTGTCTGGGCCCCTGGGGCTTCTTGCATGTGGGACCTCTGCTGACTGGAGCTTCTGTTTCACCATGGCTTCAGAACCCATGGAGAGAGAACCATCCCTCCTTCTCTCCCACTGGGGTTTTACTCTTCTCTAGTGACTAAGGCCAGTCATGGGGGGAAAAGGGAGGGGGAAAGCAGAGTTATTAAATCCCTGGGTTCTGGTGCTGCACTGAGATTGGTCCTGGTACCCTTAGGGATTAACATAACTTGTTTGGACCCATGAACATCATTCTGAGATTTTATTTTTATACCTTTTGGGCATAGATTATAGTAGCCTTCCCTTCAGGCATACTAAAATATTGCAAGAGTGTCTTTATTAAAGTACTAATAATTTCCTTCCTGCAGTAATTTTATTTTCTACACCTGATGATATAGTGGAAGGCACATGTGTACACAGCTAGGGGCAGGAGAAAGCAATAGCTATATCAGACACTTGTTTAAACACTACCCCCCCCTTTTTTTAACAAAAAAAATATGAATGGAGCTTCATTGTAAGCATAGATTTCTTTAGAAAAGTCTTAAATCCTCTGCTTGTTTCCAGAATTGTGACTGACTTGCAAGTTTGTTTTTAGAAGAATTTAACCAATCTATTTAAGTGCATAGCAGGAATTATTGCCCTCATTGCCAATATTGGGAAGCAAGAAGCTAAAGTCTTTGTGCATCTTACTGCTATTTTGTCTATTTTGTATGCAACTTGAAACATCAGTCCTGAACCCTTCTTCTTTCACTACTATTATTTTATTTTGTTGCCATGTGTGATGAAAGAATTTGACCTCACACTTTTGCCACTGAGAGAAAATTTGTGAATGTCTGTCTCTTCTGGTCAGAAACGCAAGTCTGGAGCTAACCATCTTGGTGGGCTGCTATCATTAATTTATTCAAGTTGGTTTAGGCATATTTAAACCACTTGGCACTATAGTGTGTAAATGATGTACATATTTTTTTTCCTATTTCTCTTTAAAGATACTGGTATTGTGTTAGCCCCTACGCTGCTTGCTCAAGTCCCTCTCTCCTACTCAACCCACTGCAGATTTTCTAAGCTACAGGGAGGGGAGCCCAAGCCATTACAGCTCCTTTTTCCTTCTGTTTTTTTCCAGTTTATTGTGAATGTGTCTTAGTAGAGGCTACTTATTTTAAGTACAGGTGCTGCCCATTCTCTAGCTGCCTGCTGTCATACCCTCCCTTTCCTCCTGTCATAGCATACCAGAGCAGGCAGGCTGCAAGGGCCAACGGAGTCAGGTTGTCCACCCCGAGCCCGCCCCTCGGCTCCGGGCAACCCGTCGCCGGAGCGCTCCGGCAGCTCGCACCTGGCTCGGCCCAGGCCCCCAGCGCGGGGCGGGGCCGCCCGAGCTGCGCGTGTCTCTGCCTCCTGCCGGTGAGTGCGGGGCCGGGGCCGGCTGCTCCCTATGCTGCTGAGGGTGGGCTCAGCCCTGCCCGGTGGCGTTTCGCCCCGGTTGCGCGGAGCCCTGTGCCGGGCGCACCCCCTCCCCCCGGTTGCGGGGGCGGCTCCGCTCAGCTCCCTGCTCCATGCTCATATTTGGCCGCGGCGGCGGTGCCCAGGCATTTCCCGGCATCCTCCCGGGCCGGCCGGGCAGGGCCCTGCGCCGCGCTCCCGGGCCGGGTAGTGCTGGCGGCCCCGGAGCCTCCCTATGCGTTTCGGCATCGGCCTCTTGCTGGCGGCCGCCGCCGCTGCTGCTGCAGGTATGGCCGGGGGGACCCGTCCCCCGCCCCGTCCCTCACTCAGTGTCAGGGGCCGGGGGGAGCCCGGTTGGCCCCGGGGTGCGCGCTTGGCCAGGCCCCGGCCGGCCGCGGAGCTGGACCCCTTGGGGCCTCGGCTAGTCCCTCAGCTCTGCCTGCCGGCATCCTCGGGGCCTGCTACACCCCGCCGCCGGCCCCTGCCCCAGCCCCTCTCCAGGGGTCGTATTGCACTTTGGGGGGAGGGGGAGCTACAAAAAAAAAAAAGACTGCCCCTCACGATGCCCTAATGAAGTTAGACCTTCCCCTCCCCCCTTTATGATTTCAAATCTCATAGGGTGGTTCTTGTCTCTTATGGGCTCCCCAAACTCCCCCATAATTTGCACCCTGCTTTTCTCTGTCAGCTGCCCCTAGGCAGGGAGGTTGTGGCCCAGCTTCAGTGCCAGCGAGCAGGTTGTGAGGGGCATGATGGGTTTTGGCTGCCTCGCAGCAGTTTTTAGTTGGTGGTGGTGAGGAGGGAGGTCGGGGAAACCTACCCCAAGCACCAGCTTTGTCGAGTGAGTTGGTCCACGCCTGCTTCGGGGCTGGACTCTCTTGGTTGATGATTTCGGGACAGTGCTTTGACTCGAGATGGGTCTTCAGGACTGTGCGGTAGTTCTTGGATGGGGTTCCCCCGTGGCTGGTTAGGAAGGAGCATGGCACTAAGCGTTTTGTACTGAGCTGCTTACTAATAACACAGATAACAACACATATCCTGCCTTCTCCCTCCCTGACTCAGCTGTTACAGCTGCCCTCAAGACGGGAGCCTCCAGCCAGCTTTCGTTCTTCCATCTGTCCATGGGGTAGTTCTGAAACCATCGGTGGTTTGAGATGTTTTACAGCATCGCAGAACTTGCAGGAGGAAATTTATTTTGAAGTTGGGTTTGGCTTAGGTTCAGGTTTTGAATTCAGGTTCTCTAAAAAGTGAAGTAGTGACTTCAGGCTAACAAATTCTGTATAAATTACTTCAGCAACTCCTCAAAGAAAAAGGTGGTGGCAAGCTCAAAAAAAACCAAAACAAAACAAATGGGATGAATCACGGAGAACCACAGAATCAGAGAGAAGTAGGGCTGGAAGGGACCTCCAGAGGTGTTATCTCCTGAGGCAGGACCAGCCCTAACCAAACCATCCCATACAACCATAATCAGAACTCTGCATAAGACTGCCCTAACAACGCAGACCAAAAACCCTAACCTGCCACAAGTAAAGCAGCGAAACCAGGGCAGCCAACATCCTGCTTCTATGAAACCTCAATGTATGCTCGAGGCCTCAAGATGAGTTCAGTGCTTTGCTATAGTTATAGATTATATTTTAAAAAAACTCTGTGCTTATATGTTATAGGTAATAGATGATAGATCAATAGTGTGCTAATGCAGTTTTGCAAAGGACAAATAATACATATAGCAGGTTAAGAGGTGAAATGATGAATTCTGGCTTTTTAGGTTTAAGTTAAGGTTCTAGTCAACATTTATTCTTTGTAAGTGTCAGTCTAAAGATGGCAGCACAACTTCAGAGGAAGGATTATCGTGTATTGTAAATAGCACCTCATTCAAATTAAGCTTAGATGTGTGTCTGTATATCACTATTTTTAAAACCTTCTGAGCGACCTGTGCCCATACTTGAGAACTGTTTAAGCCATGTGTCACATGTGCCAAGCTGTGCCAGTTCTTTCCCACTTAAACTTCCCTTCTCTTCATGATCAAGGTGGCTCTAAAAGTACACTGTTTTGAAAGATACCAGAATGCAATCTACACTATGCAGATGGTTTGCTTTGCTGATATGATGCTTTGTTTATGGCATGCAGTCCATAAATGGTAGTTATAATCCAACTGCAGTGTGCCTTAAGGCCAATTGCTTTGCTTTTAGTGTTTAATGGTAAAAATGTTTCTCGTTTTTATTTGCATCTTTGCTGACTTGTTTCCAGGGCTTGCAGCCTCATTTTACGGATGATTTCTAATGTGATTTTTCACTGATGCATGCCATAGTTCTGTCATGGTGCTTGGGTTGCTTCACTGCCAAGTTTTTGCTAGTAGTTGTGCCCTTTGAGATTTGATTCCAGGCATAATTACTGTGTGGCTTTTAATCCTAATCAGGCATTTGTTCCTAGCTTTTAGAATCCTGTGCTATTTTAGAGACTTCTCATTTTAGAAAAATAGTATTATTCCAGTCTATTTAGAGAATTAAATATAGTGAATGGATAGTCACTTACTAAAAAACCCAAGAAAAGTATTTATTTGTACCGCAAAAATCTTGGTTACAGAAAAAGAAGAGGAAGAAAAAGAAGAGAGAATCATTGCTTCTTTTAGATTAGAAATCTGTTTTAGGTGAAGCCTGAGAGTGATTACACTCCAGAGCAACATTTTAACATATACACAGTGCATAGTGCCTGTGTTGCCACTGCATGAATGGCTCAAGTTTTGACAGCACTGACTTTGACAGAACTCAAATTCAGTGACCAACCAAATGACCGGCCACTGCATTTAAGACAGATATTTTTGTGTATGGATAGGGATTAGGTTAGGCCAACACTTGAGCTAGAGGTAAAGCTAATGCTGTAGTGAAGACAAGGGGTTCTGCAAATTCATAGTCTATATAAGGGTTTGTTGACACTTCAAAGTTATTGTGGAATAAGAGAGAAACTGCAGTAGCTGTCCCTGAATAACTCCATCTGTGGACACTTATTCTAGAAGAAAAGTGTTTATTCCAGAATGAGTGCCTTTTCCTGGTTTAAGATGTGGACAGATGAAATAATTATATATAATATACGATTTAAATAGGGTGGGGAAGGAGGAGAAATTTATTGTCTGTCAACTGATTTGTGTCTGCCAGCAGTGGCAACTTGAATGGCACATATCGCTGAATGTAACAACTGCTAAATTACTGCAGTTTAGCTTCCAGTTGCTGTTTGATAAGCCAGTCATATGAAACAGTTAAAGTGGATCTGGTCACTGCATTCCTGTCCTTCACTCTTAACTTGGCATTATTTTTTAATCTGTCCTATCCTGTGTCCACATAGGGAATTATTCAAGTTAATGCTGGGTACAGAAACTGTAAGATTGAAAAAGGATGTTAAAAATGCATATACTTTTTTAGGTATCCTTTGTTAAAAAGATGCATTCATTGTTACTCCTTTATTTTAATAAATGAAAAATTAATATCCTCCTTCACTGGATTATGTAACTGTGTAGGAGATGAGGGAAGAGTGTCTGTTATAGCTCAGCATTGATATTCTTCACACACAAGATACTTACTGATGGATTTTAGAGAAAGTCCTCTTCTTTATCTGAAAATGTTGGTAGCCTCATGTTAAGGATGAAAGATTTTTCCGTTGTAAGAAGGTAGTAACCGGAGCCAAGAAAGGATGAAAATAGGATGTAGGAATCATGGGGTAGCTACATTTATGATGTAGTAATTTTCTGTTTTAATGTGCCTATTGACTTCAGCTTTGTTTTTGTTGATTAATGATAGGAATGTTTGAATGCCATAAGAAATCTTGGAATTGTTAAAAGGAATTGTACAATTAAATACAATTAAATTGTAAAAAGCTTCTTTATTCAAGACATGAAAAACTGAAAGCTTAGTATTTGGGAATATACAAGAACTACTTAAATTAGCAGGGTGCCAGTATGGTTTCCCTGCTCATGGAGACTTACCTCCTAGTATAACAGTTTTGTAATATGATAAATAACACAGTTCATCATTATTTATACTTGATGGTGGTAAATGAACTTGCCAGTAAGTTCAGCTTTCGACTGTAGTAAAGATGAGGTCTGAGACATTGCTACTGTGCAGTTACCCAAATGCATATCCCCTTTCCATGCCGCCAGAACTTCTGTATTACTGATTTCTTTGTAAACTTTGTAGCAGTTTAGCCAGACGGATTTATGATGCTAATGCATTGTATTGTTGGAAAGTGTCATTTCATCTAGTAAATGTAAGAGTAACCTCTTCGGGGGATCTCAGTTTACTGTTTTGCCAAGCAGGGAAAATGCTAAATATGCATTCTACAGGTAATAACTAGAGCCAAGAAGTAAGACTAGAATTGATGGATATTTGACAGCTAAATGCCATCAATTTCACTTAGATTTCACACTGAAATTTTATTTTTGCCTTCAGTTTAAAGGGGAAATTTTAATGCAAAAAAACTTAGAGATTTCTTGAAATGATGTGTGCAGGCATGTTTAAAAAAACCACCCATTTCATGTATTCAGTCTGGGTGAACATTTCTTATGCATTTTGAGAATTCCCCTTCAGGCCAGTGCCAGAGTGAAGCATGCAATCTATATTGCTCCTCCAGGATAAAATCAAGGGGAGTCTAGCGTGGGGTTATAAGGTTGTTGTAGGTATGAGAGTTGTAAATTACATTGAAGATTTTTCCATTGTAGGACATAAATTTCAGTATTTTCCATGCTGTAATAGGATTGGAGCATTGGTGTAATGTTGATGGTTAGGAAAGTCTAGGCAGTTTCACCATTTTTTTTCCCCCAGCAGCTATTCAGGGAGAGTGAAATTTGCCTATCTGGAGGTCACATTTATACAGGACATGTATGTTGTCTCTGCCTATTTTATAGAGTGAAAACACGCTGCTCTTGTATGTGTGCCAAATGTCAAAAAATGTAAACAAGCTGATGTTAAAGCAGCACTGGGCACATGCCAGTATACACACCCAGAAACGAGCTGGAGAGCGTCACTAAGCACGTGCCAAAGAGGACCTATGTTACATTTTTTTCAGAAATTGGCATAGACTGAGTGAGCACTAGCAGGCAGGCTGTGTTTTTTGTAGAACCCAGCAAGGTTGGAGATAATGTAAACATTTCCACAGATGACTCCTTTTGTTCCTGCAGGTGGAAGTGACAGGGCTTTTATTAGTTTTATCCTGCTGGTATTGACAAGAGCCATGGTATGAACTGGGCAAAGGGAAGAGGTAAGAAAAGAGGAGACATATTTTGCATGTAACTGGGTGTATGTGTTTGGGGTCACAGGTAAATTAAGGTGAGTCAAGTAAAGATACAACGTTAAGGTGCCTAAATTAAAGCACTTTAACCCCCCCTCCCCTCCGTATGTGGAGGATCCCTTTTTATCTGACAGCAATGAGACAAAGTTTAGCATTGATATGCTTTTTCTAATTCCTTTGCACACATACTAAGTGCGTTTACTGTGGGAGCCACAACTTCTACATTTCTCTAATTTTATGGGATTAAAATCCCAATGGTATATTAATATGTTATATATACATTAGTAGCAGTGGTAAGAGATTCACTACTATAATAATACATTTTTAAAATCTTTGTTTTCCAAGGAAATCTCTCTGCCATGTGTTAAATAATTTTTATGTGTTTCTGCTTTTACTCAGAGACAGAAACAGGTTAAGTGATTTGCTTGTGATTACACTGAGTTAGCAGTTTATTCTGGAATAGAGCATTTGACTCTTCAGGCTTCTTGTCTTTCACTGTACATATAATTCCAAGATACAAATTGTTAACAGCTTTGCTATTTAATTTCTGTAGTGTAGACCATTTGGGGGAGGGTTTGGGGTAAAGACAATCACAAGATTACCTTCTTACACTGGAACCAGTCAGAGATTAACCTAATTACCTCCTTGCATGGGGAGAAGGAACCAGTGCTTATCTTCTTGCACCCCATGGCACCTTCAGAAGGAGCTAACAGCACCCGTGGCACCCTTTTTGAGAACCAGTGGTTTAATTTGTTCATGTAAGTTTCCAATAATGAGGATTCCACAAACTGTCTAGGTCAGGGAGTGTCACAGGGATACTTGAGAAGGCCCTAGGGACTACGCATGCGGCGGGAATGGAGTGTTGCCATGCACCATCCTGCACTACTGTGCAGGCACCACCCACCTGGCTGGATGCGGGGGGGGGAGGAAACTTGCACACAGCATTTGCTGCTACTCTGCATTTGGCCACACGCCACCCCCACTCCTGCGCTGCATCTGGCCACATGCCCCTCTTCCGCCCCTTCCCCCCAGCATCCAGCTGCCGGGGTACACTGCTCCACGTACAGCCGCTGGGGGTACACTGATCCAAAAAGGTTGAAAACCCCTGCTCTAGGTAATCTGTTCCAGATCTTAACTATCCTTATAGTCAAAAGCTTTTCTTAATATGAAGACTGAATTTCACTTGCTGCAAAATGAGGCCAGTTATTTCTTGCCCTTTCCCCTGGATGTAGAGAACAGTTGATCCATCTCCCTTTTCATAGCAAGCTTTTTGAAGATTTATTGGCTTCTTCCTCCCTCATCTCTTCTCTAGACTAAACAAACTAATTCTTTTAACTTTCTCTGTAAGTCTTTAGCCATGTTTGTCTGTTTTCTCTGGACTCTATCCAATTTGTCTACATCTTTCTTGAAGTGTGGTATCCAAAGTGGACCAAAAAATTCCAGCTGAGACATTACCAGTATCTAGTTAAGCAGAATAATTTTCTCCCTCACTTTACATATGATATTCTTGTAATAGGTGATACTGTTGCAAAATGGGATTAGGCTACTATCACATCAGCTTCTTCAATTGGTATTTTATACGTAACCTGCAGATTATTTTCTGCACTACTGCTGCCTTGCCACTTTTTTATTTGCACATATTTTTTCCCTTCCAAAGTATAGTGCTTTGTACTTACCTTTTATTGACGTTCACTGTACTGATTTCAGCGAAGTATCCAAGACAAACTTGAATTTTGTTTCTGTCCTTTGCTTTGTAAACCTCTCATCTGGGCAACATCCCCATATTTTATGAATATACCATATATTCCATTTTTTCCAAGTCATTGATGAAAAAGTTGAATAATACTGGACCAATGATTACACTTCTGCACTAGTGTGTCCTATGTTGGACTTGAAGTATTGATAACAATCCTTTTAATGTGGCTTTTCAACCAGATGTGTACTCACCAAATAGTAATTTTATCTGGAACATACTTTTCTGTTTAGCTTCTGAAAATATAATATCGGACTTTGCCAAAAAGCCTTACAATAATCTATTTGTCGCTTCCCTCCGTCACCCATCCATCCATGAAGCCATTTACTCTTTTGAAACATGAAAGTGGTTTGGTTTAACATGATTTGTTTTTGACAGATGCTTATAGCAATGATTAAAACAAAAATAATATTAAACAGAATTTTGCATGGTATTGAAGTTGGGCTGAGTGGTCAAAAATTACTTTCATCATTTCTTTTTCCTTCCTTTTTTAAGCTAAGTTCATGTTTTCTCCAGGCCTTTGTGACCTCATTCTTTGTCACCAGCCCTGACATAGTGGGGATCACAGAAACGTGGTGGGACTCATCGCGTGACTGGGCGGTGAGTGTCAAGGGCTATAGGCTATACAGGAGGGACAGGATAGGAAGGAAAGGTGGAGGA
>NW_017728931.1:82760779-82779875 GCF_001723895.1 Crocodylus porosus | reverse complement strand
CCCCGGTGCTCTTTCCTGCCAAGGCAGGGGGTCGGACTAGATGATCTACCTAGGTCCCTTCCGACTCTAGCTACTATGAAACTATAATAGCTAATATTTCAGAGATTAGTCCCTTAAGTGGTCTAGGGTAAACTTTATAATCCTGTGTAAGGTTTTTGATTTTTTTTTTTTAATTGTGTAAAGTTTGTTCTGGATTTATTACAGTTTTGCTGTGTTCTACCTATGAATTACATGCTTTTTATTTTGCTTTGGAAAATAAAATGTTTAATTTGGCTTGCAAGCTTTATCTTTGTACTAAATCTATCATTGTCCTGTATGTTATTTTATAGGTTATTTCAAGGGCCTAGCACAAATGCAGTAGATGCAGAAGTTTGAACTCGGTAAACAGTGCAGTAGGAAATTGGTTCATGAAGAGGGAGTGTTACTGTGAAAGCAGTGAGTGATCATGGAAACTATTTTGGTGGTGGTATTTTGGATGCTCTTAGGAAAGCAGAGAGATAATATTACTGAGACTTCAGAAAATGAATAGTGATTTAGTTTCCTGTATTAGTACACTCTTAAGTTCTGAGAGAGGTTGTTTGCCATGTTAATCTGAAGTCAGGCGGAAAGCAAGGCAGAACAGCATCTTTAAAGACTAACGTGTTCAGAAAGGCATACATTTACATAGGCTGCAGCCTTCTCAGATGCCATGAATGGGCCTACAGAGAGCCAGGTTTCTAGGCAGAAAGGAGTAAACTAATATAAAAACAAGGGATAGGGAAAGGAGGAAGAAAGGATACGGAGAGGAGGCACTACTGAGAGAGGCAAAGGTGGGCTGAAGATATCAAAAGGGATAAACAAAGCAATTAATGCACTGAGGGACATGTGGGTTATAAAAGCCAGTCCAGGTAACAGGATAAGAATCTAGGGTTCCCATATCAGTTTTCCTAGACCTGTCCTCTTTTTGGGTCCTCCAATCTCTGCCTGGGCAGTTTAAATATGAACAAATGTCCAGGATTTTGCTCTGCCCAGCTTCAAGGTTTTACCCATCACTTCCCAGCTTGACCTAGCAAGGAGCTCCTTGGTGCTAGGGGTAGTGCAGGGAAGGTGACTGGAGGCAGGGGGCACCACATGTGTATGCACAGGCAGACGCACATGGCCAGTGGGTAGCCAGGCAGGGTAGTGGGAGCAGCTCTGGCAGCTGGATGCAGGTGAGTCTATGGGGAGTGGGGTTTGGAGGGCCAGGGCTTTGGGACTATCCAGCAGGCTGAGGGGTGTGTGTGCGTAAACATGTGTGTGTGTTTGTGGCAGGGGTGTAGAGGGGATGGGTGTGTGAGGGGAGGCAGGTGCCTCCTGGCACTGGGGGAAGCTTTCCAGGTGCTGGGACTGCAGCAGGGCAGGGAGGTGGGGGAGGCAACTGCCTCTCCAGGAAGGGAAGGGGGCAGAGGGGCCCTTTGGGAGCATTGGGGAGCTGTGTAGCCAGGCCCATGCCCTTGCTCACAGGGGCAGAGTGGCTGGGAGATGCTTCAGGACTGGGTGGAGCAGGGGGCTGTGGCTTGGCGGTGAGGGGTGCCAGGAGGGGTAGGGGACTGGGTAAGGAAAAAGCACCAGCAGGGGTGCAGGGGCTGTGGGTTGGGAGTGAGGGGCACCAGCATGGCCCAGAGGTGTGGGTACTGTGGGTTGGGAGTGAGGAGTACTATTAGGGCTGGGGGTCTGCAAGTTGGAAGTGAGGGGCAGCAGCAAGGCTGGAGGTGGGGTGGGGAGTGAGGGGCACCTGCATATCACTGCCCCCTGACCATATCCAACCTGATAATGTTCTCTTTTTTTGGAGCTGGAAATATGGTAACCCAATAAGAATCCAGAGTCTCTGTTTAAATGGTACTTAACAGAATCCAGTCTGTAGCTGATTTCTTTTTCTGCAATTTCTCATTCAAGTTGTTTTCTGAAGTTTGGTGTTTGAGAACAGCTACTCTGAGGTCTGTGATGAAATGGCCAGAGAAGCTCAAGTGTTCTGCTGTGAGCCTTTGTGTCTTTCTGGAATTGATGTGAAATCAGTGTCTGTTCATTTTTTCCTGTATGGATAGTCCCATCTGTCCAGTGTAGAAAGCAGAGGGACAATATAAACAGGTTATGGCATATATGATGAATTAACCCTAGGTATTACAATTTGTATTGTTTGGTCCACTAATGTGTTGCTGAGGGGGCACAGCTGGTATCTGGATCCATGGCAAAGCTTGGTGTCTTGGTGAGAACAAGAGAGAGCCTGTTGCAGGGAAGATTTTTTTGAGGTTGGATTCTGCCTGTAAGCAGGAGTGTCCCAAGAGGCTACCTTGGGATGGTCCTCATTTTCCAGGCAGGCTCCAAGGTCATTAATGATGTGTCCAGGGTGTTCAAGCTGTGGGGGGCAAGGTATAGGTAACAAGAGGGATTCAGTTATCCTTATCATGGGATTGGTATGGTCTCAGGTTGTAGCAGGGTCTGAGTCTGGCTCTGTTGATTTTGAGTGACTCTGATTTTGGGGTTGTATATTAAGTGTAGGAATCTCTGCTCCAGATGCCTAAGGTGTGCCTCCTGGTTGGGATCAGAACAGACATGGAGAGCTTGGCTGTAGATGATGGATCTGGCAAGTTCAGGCTTCTGTTGTAACCTTTGATCAGGGAAGCATAAAAAATGAATAATAAAGAACTGAATCTACTTTAACACACAGCATAGTAGTAGAAGTGTACAGAGTCTCAGAATAGAATATTATTTTTTCATTCTCCTAGGTAAAGCTTTTGCCAACCTAACTTTGTTCAGAAGTAAGCAATGTATGAATGTCATCAAAGAGTATACAAATATTGTACCAGAGCTTTTACTTCTGTGATAACCCATTCTAAATGTAAGAAATATTTATCTCATAATGTAGTAAATACTCATATTTTAATGGTACCTACTAGACTGAGTTTGGGTGTATTCTGTATGTCTGAGTATGTAACCAGCTATGATGGTCCTTTTCATTGTTATAGTTAAGGGTGTAAAATGTAATAAAAATGAAATCTTTGCTGATGGTTGCTATATAGGCCTTAGTAAAGAATGAGGTTTTATTTATGTGTTTGTATAATCCACCACTTTATGTATAACTGGACTGCTTATGCTTTTTAAGACTTACGGTGCCAGGCCATTTAAGACTCTGTGATGCCAGATCTTCATATTTTCTTTTAATTGAAAATGTTATGGGTTGTTGTTTATCATATGCAGCTACAGGATTTTTGTTGCCATGCTCATTCATAGCTGCTCATTGATTTGTGAATAATGAAAGATCTATGCAGTGCATATTGAGCCATCTGAAATTAGCCCTCACAGTATTTTGAGACAGTGAGGGCTAATAATTTTATTATATCTTTTACATCTCTAAATATGTATCGACATAAGAGATTGTGTAGTTAGCCAATCTGGACTCAGTCGTGATGGTTAAGATGATTAATCTGTTCTGTATATCTTCTGGGATGTGGGGCTCCTACCCTTGCCTATCTCCTACTCAAGTGGAGCAGACCAGGAGGACCCCTTGTGATGGTGATCTCAGTCACTCCACTACTGTAATCAGGGCTGGATACAGGCATGAGCAAACTGGGTGGCTGCCCAGGACCTTGACAGCAAGGGGGGCTGAAAATGGTGAAAATAATAATCACTGTTGAAGCTGATACTAAACGTTTTTGCTTGGGGCCACCAGGAGTCTAGGTACAGTGCTGACTGTGAGCTCTCTATCTCTTTCCCTTTCTCTTAAGTTGAGCCTGCCAATAGGAAGGAGTAGGTGACCTTGTGCCGCGTTTTTATGGGCTAGTCAGTGCAAGGTCATTTGTTTTGCCACCCATGAGTATGCTGCAAAGTTATCTACTCTGCCACCTGCACTAGCTATCCTTTAAGGATGCAGGGTCATTAGTTGTGTCCATTGATACTGTATTGTTCCAAGTATAGGCGTAGCTGGGGTACAAGCAAACTGTTTTTTATGGTATGTTTTGAGGGTTAGGGGTGGGGGGGAGAGAGTCAACCTATAATTGGAAACTAGTTTTAAAAAAGACTACATTTTTTGCAGATTAGCATGCCTTATGTTTTTGTGTTATCATATGCTATAGTCTGTTTTTAATTTTGTTTAAACTAGTAGACTATGTAATCTTTCTCATGCTTTTAGCAAAAACAAATTAATTATTACATAACTTTAATTTTATTGTATTGTTTTAGTGAAAGCTGGTAATATAAACTACCATTACTACTACATGGTTATCCCAACAATGATCACAAACCATTGTTTAGGAAAATAACTAAAGTACAAATATGAAACAAGACTCAATATTGATTTATTTAAATCATGTTTTTCCTTCATGATTTAAATCCAACAACTTTTAAAAAGAGTTTAAATACCAACTAAATGTTACATATCTATTAAGGTCATGGCTGTTTGAGGTTGTTTGATTTCCTTCTTCATTATTCTGTCATTGGCACTCAATATGAATAGTGCGCTACTATTACAACTTCAAAGTAGTTCTGGACATTGAGGATTAACACCCTCTTTTTGTCTTGCCCTACACTTAAGCATGTATTCACAAAGAACAAAAAATTCTGTAAACAGATGAACCCAATGAACTTTTGTTGTATTTTGTAGGATTTTGTACATAGTAGATTATGTACCCAAGGAGATATTGGTGGTTTAATGCCATCATTTAGCTGTATTTTTCTTTAAAAAGAAGATTAATTCTACTCATATGATATGTTATCAGTTCTCTTCAGATTGTGTGCCCGGTATGGTGTTGTACTTTTAAATTATTAAAAATTGTAAAGAAACAGTTTGTGGATACCAACATTTAACCTGTGATGCACAAGGCTACTGTAGATGCAAGCACAGCACAATTGGTGTAGTCCAGGTCACATTTTTTAAAAAGTATTTTGATTCAGTTCCTGACTATATATGGTTTTTCCTGTATACTAATATGTCTTTTTTTAAATATTTGTTGCTGTTAATTTAAATTATACTAAAGGGTAGTGGCTCCTCCTTGTGGTGGTAAGTGAAATTGTTAGTTAAAGCCACATAGAAGATTTCCATTTAAGGAGAGTGTCTGAAGAAGGCCAGCAACTGTAATTCCTTTTAATATGAAATGTGTTTTAATAGCTAAGATGTGCTTAAGGAAAAAAACCAAACAACAGTTCTACAAACCCCTGATGAGTCTGAAATGGCATTAGGCTATTTTGGACTAAAGGAAATGATTCACTAATGGTGAAATCATTACAGTATTTTACCAGAAGATAGATTCAGATAACATTTTAGCTAAATTTAGTATCTCAGTCATGGTTCTGATTTAGTTTGAAAATGTATTTAATGTCTACTGTAATGCAGCAAATTGCATAAGAACAAGGAGATAATATAACCCCCCTCTTTTTATCTTTCTGTTTAAAAAAACCCAAACAACCTGAATACTCAAATGATACAGAAGTATTCTCTAAATATGTATAGGTGGGTCTGGGTCTTGATAAAATTTGCTTCTGTATTGGAATGCATCTTTAATAAACTAAAGATTTCACATATGCAGTCAATTAATTAAATGCATTTTAACACCTTTATATGTAAAATATTAATCAGTTTGTCAGTTTTAATTAAGATATTAATAACAGGCCAAGTTTAGACTGGCCACATATTTAGTGGTATATGTTGGCAGTTTCCCATAGGCTCATGATATAGCAATGGTAGCTGATTCTACAAAATGAAGCTTCTGTGGTGTCTTATGGCTGGGCAGAAGTTTGGCTTTGGCAGTCCTTAGGATCTGAAAGCAGAAAGGTCTTGTGAAACAATTAGTGTTGAATGTACTTGGGTATCTGGTCCTACAATTTTTATTCCCCTCCACCTTCCCTTCTGTATCAGTTTTCAGTTCTGTGTGCCCTTTGTTCCCCTATGCTGCCTATTAAAAGGGGTGATCACATCAGGCTTCTGTGTGTGAGTTTTTCTCTCCCTAGTAAGTGACAGCTTTATTGATTCATATTGCATTAAAACAAAATGTTTGTATGAGGGGGAAAAAAGAGCATACTCAGCAAACCGTCTGTTAGTTTCTATAGGAAGCTTTCTCGGTCTCATTTTAAGCATAAGCAATGAAAACATTAAAAAGTATTCTTTCAAAACAGTGTACTTGCTCCAAATTTAAACTGTAAAAATTTCCTAAATTTTAGGAATTAGGTACTAACTTCCTTAGGCTCCTTTGAAAATCTCAACTATAGTCACTTATGAAAGTCCACCTGGCATCCTCACAGTAAGACTGATATCTTAACTGAGGCCTTTTAAGCATTGTCACAGTACAAATACATGAATGTATTCAAGGGTTATTTAACATTTTTCAGAGTACAGTGGAAGGCAGCAGTGCTGTTATCGAGCACAGTGGCTTTCAACCTTTTCAGTCGGGACACTCCTCCCTAACTCTTTTAAATTAGGAGGCCTCCCTGGTTGCTAACCACTGTTGTGCTGCCTTTTTTTATTGCGGTGGTTCTTTGCCAGGTACTGTAATGGCATGGCCAGACCAGGAAGGAACGTGGCACACATGTAGGGGTGCACCAATAGAGATTTGGGGGGTCAATACTGATAGCCAGTTTTTAAGGAGGCATATTGACTGATACTGATCCAATTTCCAATAGAGCTGAGTCCAGCTGATAAGTCTGTAGTGAAAGGGGAGGGAAGGGGTGTGGGGGGGGAGGCAAATCAACGCCCCCTGTGGTGAGGGAGGGAGTGGGGTTGGGGTAGGCACTTTCCAGCCAGAGCAGGGCAGGCATGGGACAAAGCTGCAACTCATCTCTGGGGAGGGGGGAACTCTGCCGCTACGCACCACTCATCTAGGAGGGCGGGGTGGAGTGGAGGGTGGCATGTGCCCCCAGATTTATTGACCACCTCAGGCCAATTTCCAATGTAGTCAATTTTCTTTATATTGGTGCTGATCCATAATTGGACTGATGTATCGGTGCACCTCTACACGCATGTATTGGGGAACTCTGATAACTGTAAAGCAGGCAGAAGAGTTGGCTGAAGCCCTTTCTGGTATGACCTTTCATGGCATTTCCTGGAAACAGAGGTGTGTGGGCAGGTTGAATTGTCCTTTGTGCCTGTTTACTGTAGAAATGTTGGGAGGATCAGACTGGGAAGGGCTGTGACACACGCTGGCTCTTGCCAGCTTTAGGCTTATCAGAGGACCCTGGTAAGGTACAAGAGTGTGTGCTGTTGCCCTTCCCAGTCTGGCTGTGCAGAGGCACCTGTGGCACTTCTGCCCGGCCACTGCAGTGGCGGTGGCAGCATCTGTGCTGCAGCACCCCTGTGAAGGTGGTGTGACACCTCAGGTGAGAACCACTGATCTGGTTCATTGACTGGAAACAAAGAACTTTTGAGTTTTTTTTTTTTATCTTGCTTTTGTCTCTGATGTAACTGCCTCTGTGCTAAGCTGTTTGCCCCACTATATAAAAAGTGGACAAAATTGGTACCTCACAAGACTGTTGAGTCCTGTGATAGTCTAGGCCATGGGGCAGATCTGGCCCCCAGAGCCCTCCGCCCTGGAATGTGAGGTTCCCCAGTGGTCAGGAAACTTAGGGGGGGGGGTAGAGGGAGTGATGGCAGTGTTAATTGACGCCCCTCTGCTGCAAAATGTTTGGACTTGTGGGGAGCCTCCTAGGCTGTAGTGTGGCCCTAGATCAAGCATGTGGGGCAGCACTGAACCTGATCCCAGAGCCTGGGGATGGTGTAGGGCCCAATTCTGGCAGGTGGTGGTAGTGAAGATGAGAGAAATTCTAAAGGAAGGGCTCATCTACACTGCTATATAATGTGGTGTTTTCATTTCAGCATGCACGTGAGCTATACAAAAGTAAAATGCAATGAAGAAAAAGCACTTTAGTTTGTCAGTGTTAACTCCAGGTCAGGGTATAGAGCTGACCTTGTTAAGTTTATCCCGCTGTAATATTAAAATACCTTGTTTTCATAGATTTCATAGATAGTAGGGCTTGAAAGGACCTCGCAAGATCACCGGGTCCAGCCCCCTGCCCAAGGGGCAGGAAGTCAGGTAAGGTCAAAGGATCCCACCAAGGTAGGCACTCAAATGTTTCTGGAAAGTGTCCCCAGAGTAGATGCTTGCACCACCTCTGCGGGGAGTCTATTCCAGGTCTTGGGGACTCGGACAGTAAAAATGTTTTTCCTTATGTCCAAACTAAAATGGTCTTCCAGGAGTTTGTGACCATTGGACCTTGTCTTCCCTTGGGTTGCTCAGGTGAACATAAGTTCTCCCAATTCCTGATGCACACCCCTTATAGGCTGCCCACCAAGTCACCCCTGAGTATGCACTACTCCAGGCTGAAGAGTCCCATGGCTCTCAGCCTGTCTTCATAAGGTCTACTCTCTTGCCCTCTGATCATGCATCTGGCTCTCCCCTGGACTCTTTCAAGCTTCTCCACATCCTTTCTGAATTGCGGAGCCCAGAATTGGATGCAGAACTCTAGCTGCGGCTTCACTAAGGCTGAGTACAGTGGGAGGATGACATCTTGGGTCTTGCTTGAGATGCCTCGGTAGATGCAAGCCAGAGTTTTGTTTGCTTTGTTAGCTACAGTATCGCATTGGTGGCTCATGTTCATCTTGTGCTCAATCATGACCCCCAAGTCTCTTTAAGTCATGGTGCTAGCGAGTGTAGCACTGCTAAGCCTATAAGTGTGATACGGGTTTTTTCTCCTGAGGTAGAGCACCTTGCATTTCTCTGTATTGAATGCCATCAGGTTTTCAGCCTGGATCACCATTCTGTCCTCTGCCAGTTAACCCACAGTAGCTCATATGCACTAATTACGCTAGAAAAATGCAAGTTCAATTTTAGTTTAACAACAAAGACAAGACCTTACTTCAAGGGTGGGCAAAATACGGACCACCAAGTGATTTTGTCTAGCTTCTGTGGGTCCTTTGGTCTGCACAGGACCAAGGGTCATGCAGCTGGTCCCGTATCCCCAGGTGCAGAGTAGGGCTGGGGTGGCATGGTGGCTGGAGTAGCCCTGGTGGCAGTGACTTCTTCTGGCTGTCATTGCTGCTGGACCTGGCCCCATTGCCCAGGTATACTGGCCTGTGTGCCCTACAGCCACTGCTGGGGGCAGGACCTGCATGGGTAAAGCGCACAGCTTAGGCAGGTGGGATGGCCTGTTGGCAGGCAGGAAGCGGTGTTCAGGAGTGGGATGGGTGGGCAGGACTAGGCTCACTGGGTGAGACTGAGTGGTGATGACAGTAGGGCCAGCACCAGGGGCAGAGCCATGATCTGCTCCCTGCAAGTCCCTGCGATAAGTTCCGGTTCCACAGGCAGGGGTCTGTAGGGAGCACATCACAGCTCTGTCCCAGGCCCAGCTGCACTGTCACTGCCCCAGCGTCAGACACAGCTCACCACCCACCTGTGGCCCCATCCCACTTGCACAGCTTTGTGCCCTGCCCACACAGGTCTACTACAGTTATAAACCTACTGCCATAAAAGGAACTTGCTGTATGTTGGTATGTGGCCAAGTTGGGGAAAACAAAACTATAAGTGCTCTATTGTAATGCATAAGATTTGAGAGGAGGGAAAATCCAGATTTTAGCTAAATTTACTCTACTTCAGAGTCTTGCCAGTTGTACTGTAAGGAAATATTAACGTGGAAATTAAACAGTTGCATGCCCTTGTAAGGCTCAAAGGCTCCATTTTTTTCAGTAACAATGGATCCTTTCTCCTTCCAGTCTTCTGGGACTCCATACTTGACTGGTTCTCCTACTCCTCAGATCGCTCTGTTAGCATCTCCCTCAGCAGCACTACCTTCAGTTCCGAAGCTTTACATTGCCTTCCATACCTGGAATGTGTTGTTTGTTTAACATTAATGAAACCTCCTTCTTTACAAGCCCAAGCTTTTCCCACAGTCCTCTTTTTCCTGTTTAAAGGGAATTAATTTAAAGCTTACAAATCAATACTGTGTGCACTATATCTCTTAAGTAACTTCATAATCTTATTATGTTCCTTGCTTCCTCTACTTCTACCCTGCTCCCCCCAACCTGTCTTGATCTCGCAAACTTAAAGCAGGGATTCTTAAACTCTTTCATAATGCAGACAATTTCTTGTTAGAGGGATTCTCCCAAACACTTTTATTTTGTAGCTGCATAACATAACGGCAGAAAGTACTGTTGCATGTGTTTAAAAAAATATAAGAGAATATAATTTATTTTAACTATCTTTTAATGTGATGGATTAACAGAGTTAATCACTCTGTTGGCTAATTACCATTTACTGTATGTATCCTTCCTAACAAACTAGTTCTTCTCACTTCCTTAGTGAACCAGCTCTTGCTTCTCCTCTGCTGGCTTCCATTTTTGTCATTTTCCTTGTTGCTTGGTCCATTCTCTTTCAGTGCGTACCTAGCTGTTTGGTTTCCTGCTGGCCTAGACATAGTGCCCAATGCCCACTTTTGTAGATGTTCTTTAATGCTGGTGGCTGACAGCTTCATTATCTTTATTGCATTCTTTTTCCTGAATGCAGTGCTCTTTCTGTTTAAAGCAGTGGCCTAAGCAGAGCCCACTGAATGAGCTTGTGCTCTGTTTCCATCTTTTTAGGCTTGTCTCTGCAGTTTGCAAGCAGGTGCTAGCACAGGGGTAGGCAAAATATGGCCCGCAGGCTGATGTGGCCCATGAAGCCATTCTATCCAGTCCGTGGAGCCCTTAAAAAAATTTTAGAAAATTAAAATTTATCTGTCCTTGGTTCCTGTCAAAAAAGACAGGAGCCAAGGGCAGGAGGACCCAGGTGCGGAGCGTGGGGGAAAAGTGGCCCCTTGCCTGTGATGCAGCCACTTGCAGCCCATGTGGGGCTGCCTGTGCCTGCTCAGGACAGCCCCACACAGGCTGTGAGCGGCTGCAGCAGGGAGTCCGGGCCACGGGGTGGGGGAGGTGCTGTTATTCCCTGCCCTCCACATCAGCTTGTTACCTGCTGGTGAACAGAGCATGGGGGCTGCGCACTCCACCCTCCCCCTCCCCCACCTGTACCATGGGACTGGGGGGGCACTGGGAGTGAGCATGTGTGGGAACAGGGCCCGCACCGGTGTCCCAGGGCCAGTGTCAGCAGGGCCCAGAGTTGTGTGGCAGGGGTACAGAGTTCTGGCTGGCAGGGGCTCTATGGAGCCGGGCCAGCTCCCCCTTTTGGTGCAGCCCAGCCTGACTCCACAGACCCCTGCCAGCCTCCGCCCTGCTTTGGGCCCTACCGGTGCTGGCCCTGGAACATTGGTCCCAAGACATTGGGACATTGGTCCCAAGATGGTGACCAGGAGGCAGGGCACCTGTCAAGGGGCTGGGCTACCCATGTGGCCCTTGACAGCTTGCCACAACCTGGTAAGCGGTCCCTTGCCCGAAATAATTGCCCGCCCTGTGCTAGCAGACCCTACCTACTCATCTCTCAGCAGGTTGCTGCCAAGAATTCTGGAAACTGCTTTCAGGATAGTGATTAAGGGCATCACTATTCTACTAGACAGAGTTAGGGTTTGCAACAGTAAAAGCATGTCCTTCCTGCTCACCTTTGCTCTGTGTGCTGAAGAAAGATCATAACTGCATTTGGTGTGTGCCTAGTGCTATCTAAGGGCAGTTATGTGACTTTTTTCGTCATGTGGTGCAGGGAGCAGTGTGTATTTTCAAGGCAGTGCTGCCTCCCACTGTCTAGCACAGTGCAGATGTGCACTTAGACTCTAGGGACTTATCCACACTATAGCAGTGGCATATCACAACCAGGCCCTGTCCACCTTCCCAGCAGTTGCCCTCAAGCATACTGGACACAGGTTCTGAGACACAAGTCCTGGGTGTGCAAAGTGACACCCCAGAGTCTTCTCCATTTTATGTGGGTGTGGAGTGCGAGTGTAGGTAGATAGGATGTGCCAAGGAATTACCTGGCTCAGACACACTGGTGCTGCAGTGTGAACAAGCCCTAACAGTTCTTCAGAAGTGCAATATCTCAAATACCATCCATGTCTGCTACAGAAATAAGATAATGAAGAGGTGCATTAGCTCTTCCCCTGGAGGGCAGGGAGCATAGGAGCAGCTGTGAAATGGGGGGTGTAATCGGCTTTTGTTTTTCATTTTTATTTGCATTCTAGAAAACCAGGAGTCAGTTCATATTGAATGTCCTTTCTCTTTTGCATTGTCTTAATTTGTTTTTGGACTATATTCATTCTTCATTTCTTATATCAACAATAATATTATGGATAGGCAAGCTAACCTTTGTATACACAAATCGGAACAATTAAAGCAAACACGAGCAGCTTAAACAGAATTCAGGTACAAATACAAATTTCCCATTATTTTCTGCCTTCTTCAAATCAAATGTAATGCATTCCCGTTATACAGAATACATTTAACACTTACCTCCCAGAAATGAACATGTGTGCATGTGCACATACATGCAGGTGAACTCCTCTGCCTTGAATTATAATTTTCTTAATTCAGAATTGTTGATATTGATACAGTTATGCAGGAAGTAAGAAACAACTCGGTATGAATAGAGGTTTTCAGAATCTGTCCTATATTTAATATTTTAAATGACTTGCTTGACTTGCTTGCAAAAACTGTTCTGTTGGCTTATGTGAGTTTCTGAATTGTATTGTGAAAAGTCTATTTAAAATCTTTAGGGAAAGGTATCAAACTCATATGGTAGGGAGGGAGGACTGAGGTCCACTTTCTCGTACTTTCTCATCTTTCTCTCTGCTTCTTTTCTACTTCCTTGTCTATGTACACCTATCGCTGGTAGGTGTTATAGGGTTTTGGCCCCTTCTTGGCTGGTGCCTTGCTCTCCAGCAACTTCAGGGTGAGATCTGAATTTGGCACCACCAAGGTGGTTCGGGTGCTGCTCCTACTTTCCTGCCATGTCTTGGATATTTTTCTTTTTCTTTTTGAGAGGCAGTTCCCTGTAGGTGGCCTGAGAGGATCTCAGCCCTGGGTTTCTTCATGGGGCTCCAACCTCCCTTTTACCCCACCCTCACCACATCCATGGCCAGGGCGGACTCTGCTCTCCACAGGTCTTACTCCTGGGTGATCTCGTCTCATCCACACCGCCTGCCTCCAAGGGTTGGGTTTTTCTGGGCGTCTGTCTTCCTAATGCCATCCTTTGTCTTTGGACTGGAGCCTAGACAACTATAACCTTAGATATTATTCTTTTGTAAGGCTATAAAGCTAATAAAATCATCTCCTTTAAAATGTATCATGACTATTTAGTATGCCTTTGAGAAGCCTTATATGTATGGATGTGTATGATTTGGTGCGTGTTAACTATTAATGGTTAGAATACCTCACTCCTGTCACAAAGCAAGTTCTTGCCAGGGATTTTAATAGCAAATCTGGAAAGTTAGAAAGCACATGTACAGTTTACACTATAAATTGCTGTGTTTAACAAACACGTGAAAAGGTAGTGCCTGAAATCTTTCTTAAGGTGAATTCCAAAAGTTTTGAAAACTAACTTTTAATTTATGTGCTGAATGCTTCAAATATAAGACAGATTTGAAGAATGCATTAGGCTAAAAGTACCTTTTAAGAAGAAAAACACGTGACTTGTGTCCTCTAAAACCTGAAGACAGGCTCTGAATTATTGCAACAAACTTTTATACTAAAGGGAGTAAAATAATTGTTTAATTATATGCGATTCACTTAAATGGTCACTTACCTGATTCTCCCTGGGCTGCATTCAGTTTTGCCTCCAAGTCTTTCTAAATTCTGCAATCTGAGGTCCTTGAGCACTTGGAGTTGGTCTGCATGATTGCAAGACTTAAACACTTTTTTACATTTGCAAGAAGGAAGATGTAACAGGTCTGGGATTCGGTCCCCGCCTCTTTCTGGCTGTATTCCCCAGCCTGCTCTGCCTCCTGCTTCTCCCCTGCTATGACTGTATAGTAATCAGTATGTATACAATGGAAGGGTGACCTTGAGATTAGGGTAGTCTTTTCCTTGGTGTCTTAGGGCTATTATCATGCCTCCTTGTTGCCTCTGTAGCCCCACCCATACCTTGCCTTTCCCTCTGCCTTTTTGAAGACACTCCCTTCCTCATGTACTTGCTCTCTACACAAGATCAGCACTGGGCCTTTCGGCCCCTAACCCTTGTTTGGTCTTTAGTGTTTTCAGCTTCGACCCTTTTTCCTTTAGCTGAGACCCCTTGACTCAGGTCCACTATTTCAGGGTCTGCCTCATTGGGTCTCAGTTCTGCAGTGAAGGGTGCCTGCTAGGTACCACGCTTGTAGTTTCCGCTGCCCTTACAACCACTCCTTTGACCTTTTGACTGAATTCTAAAACAAAGAATCAAAACAAAAAGATTAATCAGCTTGTTGCAAATTACTTCCAACCCTCCACAGTTACGGAAAAGGTTGCTGTTCTTTGGAGCTGCTTGAGGCTTCCTTCTCCAGCTCCCAGGAGTCCCTTTTGCACCCATGCCTTCTGCCTGCAAGCTAGAACCTTCCTCCTCTCTTGGCTCAGGGCCTGCTGGGCTTCCATCCCTCAGCCCTACCTTCATTTGTCACATGGCTGCTGCCCCAGGGCGAGCAAACCGTCTAGGCCTACCCTACTTAGCTTTATTAGCTAGCTGGTTTCCCCTGCTTTGCAGTCTTTCCCAGCTTCTTAACTCCTGGTCCCAGGGCTTGAACTTCTGAGATACCTGCTGCACCCCTTTTCCCCTGCAAATCCCAAGGTCAGCTCCTGGAAGGGGTCTGCTTCATTTTTCTCTCTTCTGTTGCACACAGGTAACAGGGTTCAGGTTCCCTGTTATGTAAGGCCTATATAATGTTATACAAGAAAGCCATGCTTAAGCTAATTGAGAGGTTTGGTGTGGACTGAGGGGGGAAGAAATAGGGTCTCAATTCGGGGGAAGGGGGGAGCTTTGAAATAGTTTCCAGGTTGCGTACAAAAATGGAAAGTTTTAAAATTCAATTTGGGCCTAATGCCCAGGCTCTAAAGCTCAAATAGGAAATTGGTAGAAGCCGCCCAACCCCCTTTGGCATCCCTTCCCCTTTCCTCCCCTCCTATTTTTCACCTTGCCTCTTCAGCAGGGTTTGCTCAGAGGTTGCCTCTGAATGCAGCTGCTGCTGTCCCTGGCTGACCCAAGGGTGGAGAGTCCCAGGGATGCTCCCACCCTTCTCTAGCTGGGGGCTTTGGTAAGCAGTGTCATGGAGTGTTGGGCTTAGCTGGGAACGGGTTGCCCCGACCCCTCTTCCAGCACCTGCTTCTGGAGTGTGGGGAAACCCCTAAGGGGCAGGCAGGGGGCAGGAATGCCTGGAAACCCACTGCTGTCTCCAGCTGACCTGGGGGTGGTGGAAGCCCCAGGACCAACCCTATCCAGTTCTAGCTGGGGCTGCAGAGAGCAGCTGTGTGGGGTGCTAGGTCCTCTCTCTCCTGCCAGTGTTTACCCTTCTGGCCTGAGGGTTCCAGCTGTGGGCAGCAGCTGCACAAAGTGACAGGCAGGGTTGGAGATGGCAATGTCTGTGGGTGACCTCCTCCTCCCCCCTCCCCTCCCCTCCCTTCCAGGTGCACCTGCTCCCTGTCTGTCCCCTGGATAGCCTCTGCAGTCCAGGGACAGGTTCTAGAAGGGGGAAGGGGGGGCCCACTGACACTGCTGTCCCTAGTCCTACCTAGCCCTTTGTGCAGCTGCTTCCCACTGCTAGATCCCCTAGACCAGCTGGTGGAAATGCAGTGGAGGGTGGGGGGAAGGGTTTTGACTCTGCCACTGTTGCTAGCCCAGCACCCTATGCAGCAGCAGCTTCTCACATTCTTCAGCTGGAGTGGGGTAGGCATGGTCCTCAGGCTTTCCCCACCTCCAGGTCAGTTGGGGCAGCAGGGGGAGCATGCCCCCATTTCTCACCTGTCCTGCTCCAGCCTTCTCATCTGTCTCTCCAGCTGTGCCTCAGATGTAGGGAACCAAGCATGGGGGAAAAGGAGCGGCTGACATGTGACCATACCACTGCACCCCTCCCCTGGATCTGCCCCTCGTAGTGCTGGCAACACATCAGTTTCCTATTACCTCAAAATCCTAAAGGAAGGCTTTTCCAAAGCTATTCATGTGTATTTATAATCCAGACAAAAGGCTTTCAAATTCCATTAAATGATTAAATTAATGCCAGTGCTTGTAGAATTTGTAATTTACTATGTGTACATATCTGAAAAAGATATCTGTAAACCTAGTGGCCATGTTATAGGAACCAGTCTGATGAAAGTTCCTCAGATACTCCAGTTAAGATCTACAGCCCCATTCTGGCTGCTGTACTCTGTGTAAAGGTTCTCTGAAACTGGTGCCAGAGCAGGTGGGCTGGGCTGTTTCTTCAGATGCAGTCCTGGGCAGGCATGTAGGCATTATAGACAATCCCTTAGAGTTTTGTGGTTCTCAACCATTTTAGCCTCAAGGCACCCCTCCATAACATTTCTGAATTTAGGAGCACTCTGGCTAAGAATCACTGAGTTTAGAACCTATCTGGTTCCAGGTGAGGGAAACAGAGGAAAGGCTTCATCTTCCATTGTCTGCCCCTTCCTTGCCCCTGATCTGTATCTAAGTGGGTAAGCATGGCCCCTACTGCTGAGACTGCTTTTCCAGGGTCTCTCAGGATGGCAACCAGAGACACATGCCCTCCTGGTACCTCCTACCAGTCCTGGGACCATGGGATGAACTGGGGAGGAGGAGAGAGAAACTGGGCTGAAAAGCCCAGTTCTGCAGCGCTGTGTCTGCCTGCCCACCCACAATAGAGCATGGTGTTCAGATCATGGAGGTGAGGGTTGAAGGGGTGCAACAGCAGAGATGCCCAGAGGAGCAGCGGTAGCGCTGATGTCTGCAGAATGCTGGGGCAGGTGTCAGGCCCTGGCTGAAGGGAGAAGATGCTTACATTCTTGCACAGGGGTCAGGCACTGCAGCACCCTAAAAAATTAAGAATCACTGTCTTAGATACCTGCATGGACTTTTATCATGTGTGTGACAGGTGCTGGTGACTAGGACAAGAGACTGCTCCTGTGTTTCTTGTCCTGGCCTGACTTGATTCTAGAAATTAGAGTAGTGGGCCTGCCTCTGAACATGTTGAAATCTCTGGCCAAGTGTTCACTTTCTCCCCCCCCCCCCGAATCAAGGTCTCTAACTGATAGAGAAGTTTTACTAACATTCTGCTTCAAACTTGGAAGTGAAGGCAGGGGTGCCTTAGCACCTTCTTATCCAAATGTATCTTATATTAATGGATACTTAAAACTGTTTGGATTTTGATGGCTTCCTGTCCCCTACCTTTTCCATACTAGCTCCGCTCCCTCTACTACCCTTTGCAGGTATCTTCCAAAGCTTCTGCATAACACAGTCTGTATAGCACAGTGGGAGCTGAACCTATTTGGTTCTTCTAGGTCCCATTGCCAATAATGAATAAAAACAGTGATTAAATTTCAGATGAGAAAAGAAATACTTTTTAGACAAAAATCTTTTAATAAACCTTAATTGCAGTTTTTTTTTTTATTTGGGCTTTTCCAGAGTTACAGCATTATACCCATTATAGGTACTTTGGACCAAATAGCAACATTTTAGTGAATGCTGGTATTATTTGACATTTTCAGGTTATGGTCTGGTTCAAAGTCCTTCAGAACTTTTTTAAGCAGTTGCACATTGAGGAGTCCTGGCTTTGTTTACTTGCAACCCAAGAGGGAGGAGAAATAGTTTCTTTTGAGGAGATAAGCAAGCACAGTTTTAAAAAGCTGATGAAAGGCATAACAGTAAAAATAAGAGAGAATTGAAGAGTGCAGATGAATGTCTTTCCATTTCTCCACACAAACATGTGCAAGCCTTTCTGTTATCAAATGGAATGTTATGTTCATTTGATTTCTTAAGTGAATACAAGTAAAAAACGCCATGATAATCTTTTAGTACAGTGGCACCAAAACTTCTGGTCCCGCAGGCTAGCTGAGTGGTGCGGGGTTGGTTCGGAGGCCAGATCCTGCTCAGGATCAATCTGTGGGCCAGACCCTATGATGTTTCCTTCCATCCCTGAGGTAGCCTGATCTAGCCATGCCCCACCTGCCTGCTAGATCTAGCTCTACTAGTGCAATTTGGCATTATAGGGCCATGTTATCCAACCTGTAGGGCTCCCTATGGGTCTGGAAATATGGCAACAGGGGAGCAGCAATTAATGCTGCCACTGCTCCACTGCTGCTGAATTTCTGGACTGTTGGGGAGTCCCACAGGCCAGATGATATACAGCTCTGTAGTCTGGATCTGGCCTATGGGCTGAGGACTGAGCACCCGTTTTAGTAAGTAATTGAAATTGAGCATCTTTAGTTTTCTTCCTTCTGTTTTCCCATGCAGTAATATTAGAGAATTTTTGCTTGTAACTGGAAGACTTCAATGGAAGACTTTTAGTAAATGCATATCCTGTCAGGCATGGTATTGATGGCTTTCATAATCGCTCTGCCTGTTCTTTGAGATCTCCAAAGAATGAGGTCTGCTTTGAGATGGGAATCTTAGTTTATTGTTTTAGAAAAATGTTGCAAATTCTTAACTGAGCCAAGCCTTTGTAAACTGTTGTGCAGTCTCCACTAGTAACAAGGCACATGTGGCCATTACTGTATCCTCACTTACTTGCTCAGGCCTACATGTACGAAACCCAAAAATGAGGTGGTGAAGTTGCTTTTGCCCTGTGACTACCCTCGCCCTCCAGTGTCCTTCAAGTACATGGTTTGTTGGGAGTGGAAAGAGAATGGAAGGACACTGACAGGCAACTTCCAACTTTGGGGTAGATGGAGCACGTTTGAGTGCCTTGGAATGCTGGGAACACAGAGTGTGGAGATATCCATAGTTTGCAGTCATTTTGACTGTGATTTAAGTGCTAGAAATTAGATGTGACCTTTATTCTTTTAACTAAGGTTTGTTTTCTGGCAGTACCCATGTTGGGTGCTGTCCACATGTGCACAGGAAGACACAGGAGTCTGCAAAACCTAAAGGCTGTAGCATGTTGTTAGTTTTCTATGTGAGCTTCCCCGTTGACTAGTATCAAGATTTCCATACAGACCAATGGCATCCTGTGTTAAGGATTTCATTTGTTGTCAAGCAGTTGTTAAAATGGCATACATTTATATTATTACTACCAAAATGCCCATCAC
>NW_017728931.1:82747709-82760679 GCF_001723895.1 Crocodylus porosus | reverse complement strand
CCCCCCCCACACACACGCACTGCTGCTGCCTCCAAGGGGGAGAAGGAAGCTTGGCCCTCTGCCAGCACCCTGCACCGCCACCACCACCTCCAGGGAGCAAGGCTGGGGGAGCATTGGTCTTACCACCCTGCTATGTCCCCTCCATCCCTCCCGCCTCCAGGGAGCAGGGCCGGGGGGGGAGGAGCGAGGCCAGTGATGCTGGCCTTGCTCCACTCTCCCCTGCTCCATTTCCTCCATCCCCAGCATCATGGTGGTGCTCCACCACTGCTGCCTCCTGTCCAGAACGCTCTTGGAGCACTGTGATTGGTTGTTTTAGTAACCTATCAGAGTGCTCCAAGAGTGTTATGGACAGAGAGACAGATGGACTAAGCCTTTTATTATATTAGAATTCTAAGAATGCTAGTAGTGACCAAAAACAGAGAGCCCTTTGCTGGCATTTTCTTTTCTACCAGTGGGGACTTTCAGTCTGACATGTCCAAAGACTTCAGTTGTAGAGGTATGATGTGGGTAGACCACTGGCCTCTCAAGCAAGTAGCAAATTCCTGACTAGTTCACGTCTGGAGTTGCTGTGGGTATGAGCTTGTACCACAGAGGTGGTGGTCTCCCTTTTGTCATGCTCCCTTCTGATGCCAGATTGGTTCAGGGAAGCTGAAGGAATTATGATGATTTCAAGCTTGACAAATATTAAATGTTTCACTTTGTTGAAGGCAGGCAAGGTTTTTGGGTAGATGTAATATGTTTTATTAGACCAACTAAATAGTTTGCGAAAAGTTCTTCTCAAGCTTTTGGGCACAAATACCCTTCTTGAGGCACTGGGCAACTCTGCTGCTATGTCAAGTAATTGTTCCATGTAACAGGTAAAAGTGTTTTATTGAAGTGTAGATTTGAGGACTGAGGGCAAACTTTTACTCTGTCTAGCTGTATGAAGCTGTAACACTTTCAGACCCCAGTCTCTAACCTTAACCACGTTGCTAATCTTTGCCTTTTTTAATTCCCCCCTCCCTTCAAGAAGTTTTTGCGGCACTAACCACTAGATGGTGCTCTTCTATTTAGGTAAAGTGAAACTAGTATTAACTATAAATCACCCAGAAGGAGCATGTTGGAGGCCTCTGGTCTAGGGGCACCCAGCTTTTTAATTGTAGAATACATCTTTGTTCTTTGCCTGACCTGCAGAGTGACATCACTGCCTTTCTTCCTGTTGCACTGTAGCTGCCTGACTCACAGGCTTTGACACAAGCCAGATGGCTGCGATTGGTAGGCGCACAGGCTGCCTGGTACTGCAGTTGATGAAACAGAATAGGAAGACGTTTTATGATCAGCTGCGGGAGCACAATAAGACTGCAGCTTTGCTAGGTAATTACATTTTCACTGCACACTTTATTCCTCACAGTGAAGGTCACTAGGAAAAAATAGGTTTTTATTTGCATTGTTTTTTAAGTATAGATCTTTGATCTTTTATTAGTCGGTAGTCTGCTCTGGAGGATTTTTTTTTTTTAAACCAGTTCTGCAGTCACTCGTGAAAATGACATGTTTATTTATGTTTAATGGTTCTCTTGGGCTGTTCCTTGTGTAGTACTTACCTTCCCCCTCCTTTTGGTTTCCATTTAGTAACACAAAAATGTTTTAGTTTTATACTGAGTTTAGTTTGGAAAAGTCAGAGTTCAGTCATGTTAATACAGGCAGATTTCTGTCAGATATACTCCAGAGTGATTTGGTAATATATATTACAGTTTGTTATGTATTTGTTCTTCAGGGGCCAGAAGAGACTGAGCACTTGATTCAGGAAATGTACAAGCCAATCATTTTTGGTACATTTCTGGACACTTGTATTCTGCACTTTATTTTTTTAAAAGAAACATTAGAATAAAATGTGTTCTGGAACTGGGACTGGGAATGGTGCACGACTAATAATTAACTACCTTGGGTCTACTCCTGCTCCCACTGAAGCCAGTGGGAGCTTTGTTATTGACTTCAGCGGGGTGGGCTTAAGTTCTTGATGTCTCTTATTGCAATAATCTTCTAAACAGACTGTAGCTATGAAAGACTCCTCTATAAGGCAGCTGGATTTCATCCTTCCTGTTGTGAGGTAAACAAAACAGTCATCATATACACATGTTATAGCTTATAAAATAAAAAATCCCCACTGCCACATGACATTTTCTATATTTAAACCAGCTGGAAGATTGCTTAAATGTATTTCCATGGATAATTTAAGATGTAAATGAACGAGGAGGAAAAATTTTCACATTTTTCTGATAACTGAAAAGTTTGTTTATTGTAATAAAAATTTAGTTTTGTTCAAACAACCAAACAAATGAGCATTTTTTTTTTTTAACCATGACTGGTTTTCATCATTCATCACACAGAAATTGTTTTCTTTACTTTTTTTAATTGCAAATTTGAGGTATTTCACATTTGCTGAGCAGTAACACTTCCTTGTGCCTGGTAACACAAAACATTGCAGCATTGTATGTTAAGTGTTTGCAAACACACACGCACATACACGTGCATGTGCACGCATCTAAGGCAGAAGGCAAAAAATGGACTAACCTAACTGAGCAAGTTGCATTAAGAGTTTTAGTTCTGTGTTCTCAGATAAAATCATAACCATCAGTTTTGCTATGAATGTATTTAACATTTTTGATGTTTTAATTTGTTTTCATCTTTTTTTTCTCCCTACTCAGCTCTTGCCCCTGTTCTTTGCCTCTGGTTTTGTTGGTGAGGATATCACAGTGATGTCTGCATTCAACCTGCTGCATTTGGTGACAAAGAGCCAGCCAGTGGCCCTGCGAGCCTGTGGGCTTCCCTCAGGTTGACTGGGTGCTGCTTGTTGTGTCATGCCTAATGAGGGCCCTTTTAGGAATGGGTGACTCTGCTGCAGGAAATGATACAGTATGGTTTGCTAAATTTAGTTTTAGTTCATTAGAGTTCTTCTTTGAAGCTGAAAGTTTCTTACAAATCACTCATTTGCTTTGAGAGTGTTCATATCTCAGTTTAGAATGCCTTGGAAACATAATCCAGCTTCTTTGCCCAGTATTTTACTGCCTCTTATGTTTGATAACACAAACACTTCCTGTCCCCTGACACAGACAGTGCTGTCATCCTGAAAATCATAGTTTTAAATTAAATACTGCACACAGTTTTGATAAGAAACTGCTTGGTAACATTTAATATACCAAACTTTAATTAATTAAATATCTTTAATTAAAATGTGTTTTACACATACCATACACATGCATCATAATCTCATTACCTAGTTACTTGATTTTTTCACATTTTCACTGTGAATTTACTTTTTAATAGTAGTGCATAGAAAAGCTCAGACAGAAAATGGTCTAAGCTAAAATAAGCTTTTTTCCTAATAATGTGTTTTATCTGACACTGTAATTCAGTTGAACAAAAACGATGCTGTTGTTGCAGCTGCTCCTTAAAAGGATAACTTTAGAAGAATGAAGCTTTAAAAAAATGCAAAGCAAAATAGCTGCACTTCTCTGGGAAACGCCCAGGTCTTGCAATTGGGTTGATAGAGGTTACCACAAGCACAAGAGCCCATCCATAGGTATCTGATGGCAGAATGTGGACCTGTTTTATATACCACTTTTTAAATAACAACTTTTGTAAGAGCTTTATGTAATATTAGGGTAGCTTATATGCCTATTTGATGGGAAATTGAAGCAGGTTAATTTTTAGAGTTGAAATGTCCCCATTTTTAAATCAAATCAATTAAGATGTGGCTGTGGACAATCACTAATTGAACCAGTGAGTGGCATTTTATCCTGGACATTTGTAATACAGCTCTTATTTCCAGGTGAAATATGTTGTTCCTAATGTTATCAGATGCTTATAGCAGTGGGGGCCAACCTTTTGGGCATGTATGCTGCAAATGAGCTCTGTACTTTTTACCCTTTCCAAGTGCCACTGCAAGTGCCACTTCAGTCCCATTCCCCTGCCCAAGCTGTGCTTTGCTTTATGCTTCATGCTCTGTGCTCCCTGCTCAGTCTGCTGTTCAGCTCTCCTTTGTGCCCACCTTGCTGCTATGGTGCCTGTCCCTTCCCTGATCTGCCATGTGCCACACACATAGGCTCCCCATGCCTGTTGGGCCACGCGTGCTGCCAGTTGGTCACCCCTGGCCTATAGCAAGCAGATGGAAGAGATGTCCTGATGGCTTCCCGCGCTGGGAAACAAGAACCAGAAACAAGATCTTTTAAAGCTGATTATACTGTACTCGGACTTAACCTTAGTCTGCCTTGGGGCAGTGGGGTCTTTTCTCTCCTCCTGTGCACATAACTCCCATTATCCTAAAGAAGAATGACAAGTGCATGTGGGTGAGGAGAAAATAGCTCCCGTTGTGTCAAGATGACAGTTTTCTTGTTGTGTGTGCTGTTTGCCCAGATTTCTAATCCTAAAAATATAGGACAAGCCAGTTTCCTAACCCTCACTTTGCATCTTTGATGTGAACCCACAGTAGCAGAATATTGCTTAAAACAAGGCGTTTTTAGTAGGGCTGTGCGAGACTTCAGACAGAGCTTCGGATCTGGAGAAGCTTTGGAGACTTCGGGGTCCAAAGCAGCACGTCCGGGTTGAAGCGCTGGCTTCATTAGGCTTCCCAAAGCGGTTCGGAGCTTCCTAAGCGCTTTGGAGCCACCTCGGAGATCCAGCCATAGGGTATAATGGGGAAACAATAAAATATCTATAACTTTGTTGTTTTTTGTCTGATTTGGATTAAATTTTCAGGGGTGGTAGAATCTGCAGAGAACACCCCAGATTCTTAAAAGCCAAACTCATGTCACGGCTAGTCGTTACAACATAGGGGGATGAAAATTGCAGGGGTGGTAGCCTATGCTGAGGCCACAAAGCCTGCCACGTTTCAAGAAGATTGGTGCAGGGATTTGGGGGGAACTGCGCCCTAAATTCTTGAAAGCAAAACTGTCATGTCTGTGTTACAACACAGGGGGGGTCAAAACTGGAGGGATGATTGCTCTTACTGAGGCCGCAAAGCCTGCCAGGTTTCAAGAAGATTGGCTCAGGGGCTTGAGGGGAACTCCCCCTCAAGCTGTGGACAAGCAAAACTTGTACCGTGGGTGACACTGTGTGTGCTAAGGGCTGTTAAGGCCATAGCGGGGTGACAGCTGCAGGGATGGTGGCCCCTACTGAGGCCACAAAGCCTGCCAGCCGTCGACGAGATTGGTGCAGGGGGGTTCTGGATTCCTGCACCCCTAGCTACTGACAGACCAAACTCGTGCCATGGGTGCTTGTGGGACTGACTGTGTCTGTCTTGGGCCTGAGAGACACTACTGCAGGCCTGGCTGCTAAGCTACTGTGTTACCAGTTACCAATCAATTCACTCAGGGACCAGCTCAAGACACAGGACCTAGTTAATGCAGCCAGTTACTTGCCATCAATTAGCACCTACAAAACCAGGCTAAGGAGGGGAAAGAATCAATATAGGCAATCAGCTGCCCCAAGATGGACACAGTCAGTCTCACAAGCACTCATGGCACGAGTTTGGCCTGTCAGCAGCTAGGGGTGCAGGGCCCCAGAACCCCTCTGCACCGATCTCCTCAACAGCTGGCAGGCTTTGTGGGTGCAGCAGGAGCCACCATTCCTGCAGCTATCACCCCACTGTGCCTTAACACACACAGGGTCATCCATGTCATGAGTTTTGCTTGTCTGCAGCTTGAGGTACAGTTCCCCCCAAACCCCTGCACTGATTTTCTTGAAACTTGTCAGGCTTTGTGGCCTCATAAGAGCAACCACCCCTGCAGGTTTGACCCACCGTGTGGTGTAACACATAGTCTTGGCAGGAGTTTTGTTTTCAAGACACACAGGGTTATCCATGTCATGAGTTTTGCTTGTCTGCAGCTTGAGGTACAGTTCACCCAAAGCTCCTGCACCGATCTTGAAACGTGGCAGGCTTTGCGGCCTCAGCCAAGGCCACCATCCCTGCAGTTTTGACCTCCCTGTGGTGTAACACACGGCTGTGACATGAGTTTGGCTTTTAAGAATTTGGGGTATAGTTCCCCCGAAACCCCTGCACCGATCTTCTTGAAACTTGGCAGGTTTCATGCTCTCATCTGAGGCTACCATCCTGGCATGTTTCATTCAAATTGGACAAAAAACAACGTTATAGATATTTCATTGATCCCCCCCGTTATACCCTATGGCCGGATTTCCGAGGCGGCTCCGAAGCTTTGGAGCCTCTTTGGCTGGATCGAGGTGGAAACCTGGTCCGGAGCTCTGGATCAGATTGCTGCCATCTGAAACAGCCGGATCCGAAACCGGACTGGATCGCTGCCAACTTGCAACCTAATTTTCAGTTTTTCTGTTTGTGTGTCCATATTCTCTAATGCAGCTGTGGAAGCTGGTTTTCCAGGAACAGAATCTGTAGGAAGTAATGCACCAGAACCTGTTTTGACAGCTCCTTTCCTGGCATAACCCAATATTCATGTTATCATAAAACACTAATACTGCTAAAATTTATTTCTGAATGATCCATAACTACCCAAACCGTAACCGTCAGTTACATGGACTGATTACTTGTGTGCGTGTGTATGTGTGTGTGCATATATAATAATATTGGACCACTAACAGTGAAATGATGTACAATTGCATGTTTTACTATTGTCAGGAAAAGCTAAATTCATTGGACACTTGTAAATTAATGCAAACTAATTTAGTCTTCAGTTTTTGTTTTATATATGATGAGAAACAAAACTAAAAGGTGAAGAGTGTAGCTGATGAATGCAAGACTAAGTTCTAGAGACATTTGTATAAATCCTACAGTCCAATATGACTGAGTTTTGCCTTAGTAATGTAACACATTCCATGAAAATTATTTTCTTGTCTATTATTATAGTCTGCATAAAATTTAAATCTGAGCCTGAAACCTCATCTGTGAGATGCAACCTGTCATCGGGTATTAAATTAAATAGGGTTAGGCTGGCTGCTTGTTTGAGAAGGCACTTCCAAAGATAATTGAAGTAATATTGGAAGTGGCATAGGGGTTACTATTCCACGTACATTACTACTGAACCACTGCAGCAATCTGATTTCAAAGATTACTGCACTTACAGAGGCTCTTTAAAGAGGCATAAGACTGACTATATAGTTGTTTGTGGTGGTTAAATTATGCTTGAATTGGTAAAGTGGGATTTCTCACTTGAGTTATACAAAAACGTGAAAATGTATGCAAGATTGGGAGCTTGAATGGGCACATCAAATTGGCTTGAAACCTGATACCCAGGAACATGCTGTTGCCTTAATTATAGAAATATATAAACACTTCCAGGTATGCTGCATCCTTCCTTTGAAATATTTTTGTACTGCACGCATACATGCACATGCATGTGTGCATACACACACAGCCACATAAAAATTATGCAATGTAATTTTAATTTTTAGAACTGCTTGCTTTTTATCTAACTTCTTCCACATCCACATCAGTCTCTTCTGATCTTTCTGTAGTTCATACATACATACTGAGGAATTTTAAAAGTCTCTTCCTTATAAATGACTTTAATGTGGTGAAAAGGAATTTTATGCTGCACTTTTAATATCATAGGTGAATACCTGGACAGGGTGTTCTTTAAAAAAAAAAAAAAAAAAAAAAGCCATATCTGAATGTAGCACTAAAGCAAAAATCGGTATTTTTAGCCTAACAGTCAGCAGAAGAGGAACTGTACCCTATGCCAGTGGTTCTTAACCCGTGGGTTGCAACTGAAAAGTGGGTTGCAAGAATGTATGAAAGGTTGTGAACAAACTTAAAAAATCAATTCTCCTTTCCTTTAAAGGAGAATAGTGTAGGAAACCATGGCTTTTCCCTTGCAGGCTGTCAGAGTGCCAGTTTGCACAGGGCTACTTGGGACACCTCTCCCCTGCCCCACATACTATGAGGCTGGGGGGGCAGCAGATCAGGAGTGAGGGGCACTGGGTTGGCACTGGCCATTGACGTTTACAGATGGGTCCTGATACAAAAAAGGTTGAGAACCACTGCCCTACGTTTCCTGTAGATGGCACTAATCATATATTGTTTTGCATTAAGAGAAATGGATGAAAAGCTTCCACTTCAGAAATTCATATAAGTACTGAGAATTTATTTTAAAGTGAGTATGAGTTATTATATAAAAGCATGAACAGTGTGGAAAAAAAATCACATAAGTTTGTGCTTACATAAACACTCATATTGTGTAAAAATTTCCTGGTTTACAATAATTATTACACCTCAATTTTATAATCCATGTACGATCTACGGATTGTACTTTCCTGTGATTTAGAATAAAATGACACTGTTTGGACTTGATCTGGTCATACTGATTGCTCTCCCCTTTGAAATGTTAGGGTGCACCCAACGTGTCTGTCTTAGGTTCCAAAAGGCTAAATCTTTCAGTTTTAAACCAATTTTTCTTTAGCTACTTCAGCATATACCAGCAACTGATACAAATGGTGATTATGCAGATTCTATATACATATGTTTTCTGTAGCAGACCCCCCAATAAATGCATTATTTTGCTTTGCTGTGTCTTTGAATTGCTATGGGCTCTCATCTTTTTAAAAGTCCTTTCTTTCTTTAACACTTTGAATATTGTGCTGTTTGCATCACATTTTTTGCATGAGATTAGAAATCTTTTTTCTGCTCTTGTAGATGAAGAAAAATGATGGTACTTGTAAAGTTAAGTAAAACTAGTGCAAAAAGAGTATGAGTATACTTATTTACATGACTGTTTTCAATAGTTGTGTGAAATAAAGTCTTAGATAATATTAACTTGTAAAGTGTTTAATTACTAGAACAGCTACAATTCTACCAATAAACTATGTTATTCTAGAATTAAGTTGTACTGCAGTACATCTGTGTGAACATGGTGCTGGGCATATGGTGTAAGCCTCTTTTTATTAAATCATTTGCAAGTAGTATAATCATAATTTGTTTTACTAAATCTTAAATTCTAAATTATATAGTAATTAAAATATAATAGCTAATGACCAGGTAATGCATCTCAAGTTGGATTGGTTACAGTAATCCATTGACATGTAGGCCAGAATTTGAAAACACTTGCATATATGAATTACTCACATTAACTTAGTCCCTTGGAACTCTGAGACTGCTTTTGTCTATGAAATTACTTGGAGCCACAGCATTTGCAAGATCTGGTTTTTATAGTGGAAATTCTGAAAACTTGACTTTACTGTGCTGGTAGTGACTTGATGCAAAATGTATACAGATTGTGTAACTTAAATATGTCTAAAGTATTTATATGTGAATATATATTATGTGCACGTATAATTTCTATAACACACATGTTGTAACTGCTTTTACTTTTTATTGCTAACAGATAACCTTTGCACAGTTTGAAACAATACAGATAATATGTGGCATAGCAGCATCCACATATGGTTAGGTGCCTCAGTGTTTTCTTGCAGATCCCTGTTTTGCGGGGCTTGTAATACAAATGTAAAATTTCTCTGGGGTTATTTTTTCGCAATGATTTAAAATATATCTAAGGTCTCATTGGGTACCCTTTTCTCCTAGTCAATTTTACAAACAAAACAAAAAACCTATTCCGCCAAAAAAAAAATTAGATATATTTTTTTAATTATAGATATTTAATGTAGAAACTTTTAATGCTGTTAGCTCATTACTTTATAGGGGTACTGAAGATAAATGCTGTGTAAGCACTACAGGTGATATTAGGTTTGTATATACTTAAACATAAAAACAAGTGCTTGCTTCTTCATGTTTGCTCTTAGGCTCAGTAACTTTAGTGTGCATCTGGCATCCTTCTGTACTCTTGACATAATTGATTACATTATATTTATTACATTATGTAATTTATTACATTATGTAATGGTTCTAAAGAAGGTGAAAAGAATCACCTTTCTAAAGGCATCTTAATGGAAATTTCCTCAAGTATTTATTTATGAAAACAGTACATTGTTCACTACTATTTTAAATTCGTATTTGTTGCTGTATATTTATATATACAATGTAAGGGATTTATGCAATATTTCTTCTTTAATATTAAAGGGAATTTCAGTGTATTTAATTTTTTTGTTTTGTTTTTTAATGACAACCATTCATGTTGTGCATTACACTCAGTAAAATCAGGAATTGTATAAAAGCCAGAAGTTTCTTTGTTAGCTCACTTGTTTGCTCAGTGTCAGAGCAGTAGCCAGCAATGGGTGTTCTCTGCGTGTGTTGCAAAATGTGAATATGTCAGGTTGTCAGTGGTTTTCAGATCTGTTTTTTCTAACCGGATCCCTGCACAAGTGCCATGGATTGATAGATAGGTAGCCTTTAATTTGACCTGTTATATGCCTTGGAGGTGCCATTGGTGGTCGTTTTCTGTTTGTTTAGCTCTTTTGTAGCTCTCTTTCCCCCCTACTTCCCACTCTTGCCTCTCTCTTTTTCTGAATTTAATTTTTGTCATTTTTCCCCTCTTATTTTTGGGGGGGTTTTCTTTATTCTCTTGCTTACTAGAGGCTCCATTCTCTACCTAATAGGGTTGTGGGAGGCCCTCCCCCCTCCATGCTCACTGTCTCAGCCTCTTGATGTGGGAAAGTAAAAACTTGGGAAGTTGGGCAGCTGCCTGGGCTCCCAGTCTTCCACATAAGGAGCCACCTCCACACTGGGTACAGACAGAAGTGTCACTCCCTGTTGTAACTGAGAATGCTTTGCAGAAAGTGTGCTGAGTTACAGTGATCCCCTGGAGCAAACAGAAGTTCACTGTTGGTTTCAGTGGCTGGCTGCCAGTTTGCACCAGGTTTCCCATAGCAACGGCCCCTCCTCTCTGCAAGCCTGCACTGCTTTCAGAATGGGGGAAAGGAAGCAGAGGGAGCCTGTTCTAGGGGTTCCCCCAACTGGTGCTAGAGGCTGGGGTCAGTAAATTGGAGCTCCCCGGAAATTCCTCTCCTCCCCTTTCCCCTCTTCCATTCTGAAAACAGCTCTGACGCTGGTAGGTAACACAGACACAAGTTATAGAAGATGCAGTGTTTTGAAATGCCTTCATTCTAGCCCTCATGCAACAAGGGTTTAGATTTTTGCCTGATTGGCCCTTTTTGAAACAGTCTGCAGCCATGTCACGGCTGTAGACCACTTTCTCTGTCCATATCGGGCAAAAATTCTCACTTCTGTCTGCACCCAAAGTGTTGCACCTGGGATTGGTATGAGAATAAGGAGGAAAGACAATTACTTTAATGTTTCATTCAGCTGTTTTACCCTCTTTTGCAAAAGCATGTTTACAGTGCAAGGATGGTGTGTTCTGGGATCCCGGGCACACTGTTATACTTTTCTGCCCCACACCATTCCAGTTTAGATTACTCTATGTGCCTGTCCCTCTGTAGCTGGGTGTGTTTAAAGATAAAGAACTCTGTGTTTCAGAGAATGTGGTGATTGCTATAAATGTGAATATTTGACAGGAGTAATCAGACTGAGGAGCTTCTCTACACCCACTAAAAAGCCCTGTCCCTATTCTGAGTGTCTAATCTATGCTAGATAGGGCATAACAGAGAGAGAGAGAGAGAGAGAGGCGCGGGAGGTAAAAAGGGGAGAGATTTGCAGCTATGGTATTGCTAACTGGCTAATGAGAGGCAGCAATGCAAGCTCTGCAAGAGCTGTGGTTTTCATTTAAGAAGGTGATCCGGATCCACTGGCCTGATCCTGAAGAGCAAGGGTGTGTGTCATGAGTTTGGCAGTAGTTTAATTACTGGATTAGAAGAGTTGCATGGTGGGAGTGGGGTAATTTGGTGGTGTAGCTGTGGTGCGGGTTCACCAATGCATGGGAAAAAAGGTTTAGAAATAAAGAAGGTATGCAGAAAAATCGTCCAACTTGTGATCCTCTAGCACAGGGGTGGGAAAATACAGCCTGCGGGCTGGATCTGGCCTGTCAGACCATACTATCTAGCCCGCAGGGCCTCTAAAAAATCTAGAAAATTAATATTTATCTGCCCCCAGCTGCCTGTCAAAGATGACAGCAGCCAGGGGCAGTAGGACCCAGGGGAAGCCATGGCAGGCTTCTGCAATAGCAGGGCCTGCCTGGGCCTGCCCCCAACCCTACCTGGCTTGGGACTGTGGGGCTGTTCGTGCCTCCCTGCCCTGAGTGGAAATTCAGGTAAGAAGGGGTTGGGGGCTAGGCAGGAAAGTGGGAAAAGTGGCAGCAAGGTCAGTGGAAGGGAGTGGGCATGCAGGAGGATGGGATCCATGCCAGTGTCTTGGGCCCAGAGCAGGATGGCGTGAGCAGGGGCTGGCAGGGGTCTGTGGAGCCCGGCTGCACTGCGCCAGCAGGGAGAGACAGAAGCTGGCCGGGCTCCACAGAGCCCCACCCAGTTTGGACCTTGTGTTCCTGCCACCTCCTCTGGGCTCCGTGGGTGCTGGCTCTGGGGCACCGGTACAGGTCCCGTGCTGCCACTCAGCTGCTGCTGTCTGCCATGTGCCCACTTGCTCCCAGCCCTGCAGCACAGGTGGGGATCACCGTGAACAGCCCCAACCCTGTGCACTCTGCACTCACCTGTCTGGGCTGAGCAGTGGCAGCAGGCAGGAAACAAGCTGCTGCTCAGAGCAGGAAAAAGTGGCCCTTCCAGCGCTCCCTGCGGCAGCCACCCAGAGCCCACATGAGGCTGTCCTGCTTTCTGCCATGTCCCTGCTACTCTGTGGGGCAGCAGTGGTAACAGAGAGCAGGCACAGGGAGCCCCACATGGGCTCCAAGCAGCTTTTTTTTTTTTTTTTTTAAAAACCTTTTATTACAAAAACTGACACTATCAAACACATTAAGAAAAACAACAAAGAAACGAAACCCACCTGAGGTTTCACAAAGTTAATACAAACTCACTTTCACAAAATTTCCTAACATTCACAGAAGAAACAATAGCATTTGTGACTTACTGAAAACCCCATTTAGAAATCATTTAACTTGCTTCTTATATAATTCCAAGTTCCCTCACCCACTCTTGGAGCCCCTTATCCATTTTATCAGAGGGG
>NW_017728931.1:82713524-82747609 GCF_001723895.1 Crocodylus porosus | reverse complement strand
GCCACCGTGGACCAGTCCCCAACCGCCTCCGACGCCATACCGCCAGGACGCTCACCAGAAACGCTCTTCATTGTCGAAGCCAACAGCATCTTAGACGAAACACTTGCCGATCCATACTCTTCAAGAATCAAGGCTTGCTTCCACGCCGCCTCCTCCAGCAACCAAGCCTCTTCGTCCTGCTCCACTACCTCCATCGCTCCAGCAAGTCAGCAGTCACACCACCTCACAGCTCTTGGAACCCCCCCAGCCGGGGGGAGCTCGCCTACGTGGTCACGCTGCTTCCCCTGCCAGGCAAGCAGCTGCTGCAGGGAGCACTGGCAGCAGGGGAAGGGCCGCTTTTCCCTCCGCCTGAGCAGTAATTCATGCCCCACTGCTGCTGCCGCCGCTCAGCCCATTGGGTGAGCCTGTAGTTGCCGCAGGGCCCGGGCTAGCAGTGGCAGTGATGAATAAACTGCAGATAAGCACAGAGGGGGAAGCGCCCCACCCCTCCTGCTGCCACTGGGAAGTCTGCCAGAACCCAGTCCGCTGCAGCTCCTTAGCTGTTGGCTCTATGCTGCCCAGCTGTGTGGAGCCGCAAAGGAGCCGCAGTGAAATTTAGTGCAGTGTGGGCTCCCCCAGCAAACACTACCCAGTGAGGGGTGGGGATGCTTTATTCTGCCCTAGCAGTAGCTCATGCCCCACTACCACTCAGCCCAATGGGTGAGCCCAGAGCCAGCAAGGGGCCCAGGCTGGCAGTGGCAGCAAGGAACAAACCGCAGCTGAGTGTGGGGGAAAATTGGCCCCTCCCCTCCCGCTGCTGGCGCTCCTTGCAGCATTCACTTGGAGCCCACATGGGGCCACCTGTGCTGCTGTCTGTTGTTATGGCAGCAGCGATGCAGCAGAGAGGCAGGACAGCCCCACATGGGCTCTGGGCAGCTGCTACAGGGAATGCTGGTGGCGGGAGGGGGAGGGGCCGCTCTTGCCCCACGCTGATCAGCAGCTTGTTCTGTGCATGGGGTTGGGGCTGCTTGTGGTCATCCCCGCCTGTGGCGTGGGGCTGGGGCAGGTGGGGCTGGGAGTGAGTGGGCATGCGGCAGCTGGATGGGAGCCATGGCTTCTACTGCCAGTGTGAGCAGTGGGGCAGCCCTGGGAGGGAGGCAGCTGGCTCTGTGTGCCCCCTCCCCCAGTCATCTGCTGCATTACAGGTTCAAACATGAGACTAGCCCCCTGCTGTGAGCACAGAATAACTTTCCTACTTGGTCAGTGTGGAAGCCTCAAGGAGAGCAGAGCCGGAAAGGAGCTCGCTGAATGCTTCTGAGACTGGTAGTAGTAAGCAACCGTCAATCCTCTGGATCATGGCATACATATAACAGGTCTAGTCAGGCGCCTGATGCATCCGTTTGTGGGTGACAGTTCAAGAGTGAGACAGCTTGTTACAAGTTTCACAGATCCATATGTTGTCTGAGCTGGTCCAAATTTACAGTGTGCTGCTTTCTTCTTTCACGCTTTGCTTCTATCCTTTGGATCAAAGCTGCTTCGTGTTGAGCTGCACCCAGTGCCAGATGTTCCCTCCAGATTGGACGGGATTCTGCATGCTCCTTCCAGCTTTCTACATTGATGTTGAATGACTTCATATAATTTTTACACACTTTGTGGTATTACCATAGTGGGTGACCCTGCTTTTTAGAATGGTCGCAAATCTTACTATATAAAATATTCTTTCGATATACGGTCTTCTGTTCTCTTGGCATAGCCAACCCATTGCAAACTTCTCTCTTTGACAGTGGTTTCTAAGGGCAAGGGTAGACTGAAAGGGGGCCCTAAATTGAAATGGTGTATTTTTAAAAACACCGCTTTAATTAAGGGCAAAGTAAACCCCCGTGTCGTGTACACCCATGTCTTACCTGCCTCTCTGGCAGTGGGGAGGGGAGGGCAAGCTGCCAGCAGGCAGAGTAGTCCCTGGGCTGGGTGGGGAGGAAGGCTGGTGCTTCCTTCCTCGGCAGCTGCAGCCCCCCCCCGGTGACACTTGCCTGTGGTCACCCGGCTTGGGTGGTTGTGGGGGGCTCTTCAGCCGTGGAGGGACAGACCAGGTCCCCGTGCAGCTCATGTAGGCAGGGAGGCTCCAGGGGGTGGGGAAAAAAAGATCAGGCTTGGTGCTTGGGCCTGCCTTCCTGGGCTGCTGCCAGGCTGCTTACACAGGTTGCCTGCACAGTTTTTGAGCCGCACAGAGCCTGGTGCTTTGCTTCACAGCTGTAGAGCAGCAAACTAAAATTTCTCAGAGGGGTTTTATTTTGCTGTGCCCCAAAGTCATTTAAGGCATATTACGCTGCCAAATGTGCTACAGCGGCTGGAATTAATGCGCAGTATGCTGCTGACACATGCAAGCACCAACACCTTTAAAGTGGTGCAAAAGTATTTAACTCTCTTTAAAGTGTCATGCACACATGCCCCTCATTTTGTCTACACACGCCCTTAGTGTGTCAATCCTGCACACTCCAGTACCTCTGTGTTTTGGTATTTTGTCTTCCCACTTCATTTTCAGGGCAAGACAACTTATGTAGAAACTGTTGAGTCTCTTAACATGCCTTGCATCTGTAGTCCATGTGTCTGAATCATAAAACATGGATGACAGGACACAGCCCTCATAGATTCACATCTTCACCTTAGCTGATCATTTGCTTTTATTCTATGCAAGTTTCCGTAACAGCCCAAAATTCTTAGCAATGACACCCAAGAGATTTATCCTCTAGAGTGGTGTCAAGTATTGGTTCTTCCACTCCTTGGTATATGATCACAGTCTTCTTGAAATTAATTGCCTTCCTAAAGCTCTTGCACGACTCAAAAAATCTGTTCAAGAGATTTTGCAGGAAAGATTCGCTGTGGGCAGCCAAGGCTGCATCATCTGCAAACAGGAAACATCTCAGAACCAGGTGTTTCACCTGGGTTTTCTCTCTAAACCTTGTGATGTTGAACAGGCCTCCATCTAGTCTGGTTTGAAGATAAAGGCCATCTTTGCTGTTCTTGAATGCATGAAGAAGCAGGAATGAAAAGTAGATGTTAAAGAGCATGGGGGCTAAGACCATGTTTTGCCCCATTGTTAATGTCAAAGGTATTTGCTTCCTTGTTTTCATATGCTACAGTTGCCTTTATATCTTGATGTAATGCGTGAATGTTGTTCAACACTTTGGGAAGACAACTCAGTTTCTTCAGAACAGTAAAAAGGCCCTCTGACGGTATCAGAGGCCTTGGATCAATGGTATTGTTTTTCTTTACACAGTAGTATTTGCTTTTCTTTACACTTCTCTTGCAGTTGCTTGATTGAAAATATCATATCAATGGTGGAGTGTCTCAAGTGAAAACTGCGTTGACTTTCAGGATAGATTCTTTCACCTAGATATTGCAGCCTAGGGAGTTTAGTTATACCCAGGACTGAGAGCCTATGGTAATAGTTAGCAAAGGAGGGCTCCATCTTTCTTATCCACCCAGGTCAGCCCAGACGGGGGGAAAAGAAAATGAGAAATGGCAACCAGTTAAGCTCCAAGTTTTCTGTCCTAGCCTTGAAGTTGGTCAGAACATTTTTCCAGCTTGAGTGTTGAGTGTTTGCTCTCTGGCTTTTGCAGGGAAGAGGTGCCAATGACTCTTAATGAAGCAGGCTTGAAGGCTCAGGGAAACAGTGGTGGGATGGTGAGTCATAACATGTGTTGAGGCACCTTGAGGCAGCAGAATTCAGAGTCCCCTGTAAAGGGGTGCCAGTTATCTAGAAATTCCAGTTATCTGAGTGTTATACCTATCAAGGAAGACAGGAGCACAGTGCAGCCCACCCTGCCTTGCCCTGTGCAGAATAAATAACAGAAATACTTGATGCGCATGCCAGATAGTCTTGACAAATATTCCAGTTGCTTAAGTGAGGATTTGTATTGGGGGGGATATTCAAAATTCTGGTTAATAGAGTATTCCGGTTAGTAAAAAGCTGTTTAAATTGAGGAGGGGGAGGGGATCACAAAAGGGGCAGAGGGAGAAGAACAGATCTGTATTTCTTATTCTTAGGGATAACTCCTTTAGCTAAAGCTACCACAGCCACATGACCACCAGCAGTTGCACATCTACAGAAAGACTAGCAATGAGGACCAGCTCATTCAAAATGAGCTGGGCCAAGAACCTGTAACTCCTAATAACTCCAGTGTGAAAGGTAAAGGAGACCAAAGAAATCATTGCATTCCATGTCAGTTGTTAATTTAAAGAACAAGGAGACACAAAGGCTTTTCTTTTGCATTGTCACTAATTGGGTTATTTGAAAACTCATTTTATTGCTTGGGAAACATGCAATAGACTTGCAAGCATTTGGATTCACATTTATCCTTTTTTAATCACCATGATATGATGTTGATGATCCAGAGAAGAAGAAAGTAAATTTGACAGTTCCACCATAAGTTTTCTATGCAAATAGACTTACGAAGAACTGGCTTTCTCTTTGACTATGCCATGTTCCCCCTGCTGTTTCTCCAAAGAGTTAAGTAAATATCTATTCTTTTATGATAGAAACTAGTGCTTGACTCAAAACAATGGTGTCCTGGTAGCCAGCATGCAGATTTTTACTACCCAATGATGAGGAAATAGTCTCTACCCCATTACTACTAATCCTTGCATGCAACTTCAAATGGTATTTCAGCAGCAGGTGAGAGGTGGCCACCTGCAGCAAGGAGGGAGAGGAGCCAGTACAGAGAGGTTATTCTTTTCCCCCAAAAGCATTGTTTTAAGGCAGTACTTGTATGTGGCCTCTAATTTTCAAATTTATATCTGAGACAGGCTGTTAATTCAGAGTCAATTTCAGTTGCTTAAAGATGGATTCAGAGGAACTTCAGCTAGAGGGAAATCCAACGCCAAATACAAGTTTTGTAAAAATTGTTTCAAACCCAAAGTCCGATGGAACCAAAAATAAAAGATTTTGTCATTTCAGCAGTCAGTTTTCTTTTGTGTTCTGTTAAAAGGAAAAACAAACCAGCGTTCCCCTGGAGTGTATATGTCCAATGTGAGCACTGCAACATTCTGCTTAGGCCAAAGAGAACAGACTAAACAGAAACGAAACAGACCCGTCTGTTTTTATTCTTTCAAGTTGAGGGAAATGCAGAGTGTAAACAATAAGCATAAGCAGTGGAAAAAGATATTTAAAAAATTATTTCATTTTTAATGAAGCTAAAGGCCATTGGTAGTATGTAATTACTGCATTATTGTAATTATGTGTATGTGGGAGTAATTTAAAATATAGCTCTTTCCCAGGCAGCATTCCTTTTCAGTTCAGTGCTAGATAACTTACCAGTAGGAAATGAGCTGCGACCTTATTGACTGGGGTCTGTGATTTGAGAAGCAGAGAGATGTGTACTTACAGTGGTTCTTAACCTTTTTTGACTCATAATGTTTAGACTCATGACATCCCTTGTTAGACTCAAGGCACCCCTCAGAAAATGGCAGCTCTTAGCTTTCACTCATTTGACTACAAAATAATTAAGTGATTCTTCTGTTGCAAAGAATACAGAAGGACCACAAGTCCAGAATATTTTTGACACTATGGATTCCTATTAGAAATCTCTGTTGTTTATCTTCTGTATCGTGTATGTGTTTGCACACCTAACAGTGCTAATTGTATGTGGCACCCTACCACATCCTTAAATGGATCTTGTAGCACAGTGTTTGAGAATCACTGCTTTGGACCCAGATCCTGGAGTCTGATTTTATGGGTAGGCCCTTATGTAGCCATAGGAGCATTATGTATTCTTAACTGTCTGTTCATGTGGATTTTGTTGCAGGATTGAGGCATTTTGGTGTTATATAAATATTCAAATGAGGTGGAAAGGCCCCAGAAAAATGCTCAAAAATATTAGAAGTAGTGCTGAACTGAACATGCATTTTCCATTAATATTAACAAGATGTAGCCAGAAGTAAGAAATAGAGAATATATGCAGTATCAATTGAAATGGAAATGGTGAGTTTGCAATTAAATAGTAGCTAAGAAATGAGAAAACATAAGAACAAATCAAGAGAGCAGTTTGAAAGATCCTTTAAGAGTAAAGTTATCAGTAGACAAGATGCCTGGCTATTTCAGCGCATGCCATATACTAGGGTTCACCAGCCTATGGCCTATGGCCCTCAGAAGCATTGGATTTGGCCTACAGACCTAGGGGGCTTCAGTTGTGGCATGGCTGCATGACAGGGAGAAGCAGTGGTGGTGTTAGTGGCCAGGTCTTAGAGCTAGCCTGCCTTGGACAGCCTCGGGTCATTCTGGCCTGCTACCTCAAAAAGGTTGCCAACTGCTGTCATACACTTATCTGACACTATGACCACATTGGGCAGGTTAAGGAGTAAGTGGCAAGGAGTAAGGGACTGGTAGCTCTTTGTCAGTCTGTCTGGACATACCTTACTGCTGTTTGCTGTTCTTGATTAAATCAAAAGGAAATGGCCTTTGTTAGAATTTGCATTGTGAGCCACAAATTTGAAAAGGTCCATGTAATCAAAAGTTTTGAAGCAAGTTGAAACGCTCAGTGTTCTCATGACCTGATCAGTGCTCAGACCTCTAACAGACATTAATGTACTCATGCAATTGGGATCTAATGAAGCTTGTGCTGGATCCCTCAAAACATGCGTCCTGGGGTTCCCAGCTGTATAGCCATTTTTTGAAGGTCCAGTGTGTTTTAAAGATATGCCCTGATTATTGGTTTCCTGGTGTAACCCCCAGCCCTCCCCCCTCAGTTTGTCTAAGGATTGGGTATGGGCAGCTGGGCCTGGGGCCTGGGGCTGCCTCCAGTCCAATCCCACTGAGTGGTCCATGACACAGTTGCTTCCTGTCCTCTGGGGCTGCATCAGGATATGGCATGGGGCAGCCCTATTGTGCCACATGTTCAATTTAAGACATGATACAGATGAGCCACAGAGATGTTCTGCATTATCTTTGATGTTCTGGAACAGCTTTGTGGCTCATTTGCTATACTAGTTGCCCCCCTGCACCTCCCTGGCTTGGCAGTTGGCCACAAGGGGGCCCCGGGTGTGACCCCCAGACCTAGGAAGCACCAGTTGCAAAGCTAGATGTGTGTGTGTGTGTGTGGGGGGGGGGGTGTCCCACAACATGCTCCCCAGCTGACCTGGAAGTGGACCAAAAATGCTTCTGGTTCACTTCTGGGTCTGCTGCTGAGTGTGCTGGGGACCCCCCACCCCGCGCTCCCATGGGATGCTACATCCATCTCACCAACTCAGCGTTCACGATCTGCCTGGTACCTTGAGGTACGTAGAAAAAGCATATAAAGCTGTGTCTATGTCCAAGTCGTCTAGGGTTCTGATTCAATTTGGAGAGAATAAAGGGCCTGATTTGATTCAGATTTGGTGATTTGGCTGCTGAATTGGGCTGAATCTCCACCGAATCAAATTGGCAACCGAAACTTCACACAGCCCTACTGTACACTCTACTTTAGACTTAATGGGCACCTACGCTTGTGCCTGACACTGCTCCGATGTGTTCTTGATTAATCGAGTCTTCTGGAGTGTGCCTCGCTCCAGCGGCTTTAGTGTCACTTGTATTCCCCGTGCTTCAAAATGGCAGTGGGGGCATTCTAACTAAAGCTTTGAACAAGGTGTAGTTAAAGCACCCCTACCACCATTTTGAAGTACGGGAACACTGAGTATGCTGAGGGTACTTTAATTAGAGCCACTCTTAATTAAAGCGCCTTCCCCTCCCCCCACCATCCCGGAGCATGTGTAAAGATGTCCAAGATGGCTAAGAAGCTCATTAAAGTCATATTAACTGTATTTGACTACAGCTTCAAGCCCATCATTGATTCTTTGTTGGGAGAACTAAGACAGGAACATAGATTTGGGTTGATAAATAGGTTCATTTTGTGTTCTTTATGGACATTAAAGTACTTGGGCCACACACTGATTCTTTGCTAGCGGTAGCTTTTATTTGCTCTGATATGACGTCATAGTTGGATCATTACTTGCAAATGATCACTCAGTAAATGAAACCATATATAACTGTTTTGTATCTTTATCTTCCTTCTGTTACATTTTCTGTTTTTGCTCTCCTTCCCTCCAAGGTATTTGTTTGACAAAGCAATAGCCCCTATTATCTGCAATTGCATTGTCTAAATACAGATGGTCAAAAAGTCCGAGGCTGAATCAATAAGCAAGTGAACAGACGTTCACTTTTGATTCTGGAAGTGCAACCACAGGCCTACAGAGGCCCAGGCCAGAAGCCAGGGAGTGCTAGAACGTGGGCCAAGGCTAGCCTGCCCAACCAGGGGTGGTTTGCTGAGGAGGTACAATGCATCCTGGGATGCTGGGGGACTATGAGTTGACTTGAATCGGGAGGGGATTGGGGATAGAAATTCAATAAACCAATTTTATCTTGATCAGTTAAGTCTGATACTGCATCCAGTTTCAGCCATTTTGAAAGTGGTTTATGTTCACTGAACTGCTGTTGTTACAAATTTGAACTGGTTTCTAATCGCTTATACCAGTTTGTGTGTAATTTCTGTCCCTACCTATGGGGCTATCCATATGAAGGAGAAAGAGGCATGACTTTTTCACAAATTGAATAAGAGTCAGTAATAAATTATGCAGAGCTACAATATCTTTATTTTATGTTTTGCATGTAGATTGCTGACCTGACCTTGTGCAATATTACAATATAAGGTCTAGTACAGGAAAAGCACGTAAGCGCATGTTTAAAGTTTATCCATGTGTTTGTGCTTGCCTATGAAGGTCTGCTTTTCTAAATGGGGATCTTAACAGAGAATTGTAACCACTAGAACTCCTGGTTTACTTCAGTGGGGAGGAGCAACTGCAGAGCAGTTAGGTTTTCAGACTCTAAGTATAGGGTGTGAGTAGGATGTAGGTAATGTCAAGCTGTCTGAAATCAATGGATAAGCCCCACATTCCCTCCTCCTCATTCCTTATCTTCCATTGAGAAACATGAAATGGGTTCAGTCAATTTATTGGTCTATTGGTTTTCCATTAACATTTAAATAATAAGTGTCAGCCCTACTTACGGGTGCCTGGGCTTGAAGATGATGAAATTCCCTCCTCAGTTTGCAGCACAGGTTGAAAAGTCTGCTGGCCTCTGCTCTGCTAACATACAAACCTAAAAAAATCTTCTTTTGGTGTAGGTTTGCAGTTTACCCAAGTGCAGATTAGCAAGATTTCACTGTACACATGTATACTTGTATGTCTTGTAAAACAAGCAGTGAACTATAAAAACAATGGGGAAAAATCTTTAATAACATACTTCCTACTTCTGATTGTAAGGACATAGATCAAATGACACATGGTAAAATGGAAATTTCCTTGTCTATACTTGTATATAGTAGTGAATTTTAGCCGGCAACTAATGTTGCTATTCTAAAATACTAAAAGGTTAACTATTCAGAGAATTACTGGAAGTGTTTGAGAGAGATTTTTTTTCTTTGAATTTCTGTAATTTTTCAAAACTGAGGCATGCTAAGGATTTTCCAGCTGATATTAAGGAATAAGAAAAAGTTTTGAAAGCCAAAATAATCTGAGGAGTTTTTAGTAAGGGAGGATTGTGCATAAGATTCATGGTGCCAATATGAGCTGAGGAATTAATTTTTTTTTCCCAAACATTCTCTTATCGAGTTGCATAATGCAACATTACAATTGTTATTTATATAATGTATACACTTCCCTTTGCTGCTAGCTACACTTTGAAAGTTCTTTTTTTAGTATGAGAACCCAGCATACCCCAAGAATAAACCCCCTCCCCCCCCCCCCAAAAAAAACCCTCCGAAGTCTGACATCTTTAAATAAGCAACTGAATGTTATAAAGAGCAAACCTCACTTACAGTTAGGAAACAATATTTACATTTAAGGTTGAAAAGTCAGGATGTAGGAAAATTTTGTTAATTTGGAAGGTGACCTTTAAGTGCACCAAAACCAAATAATTTGTAAGCTATGGCATAGGGCACATTCCTGCAAAATTTGTGTGAATACTGCTTTAGTGGTTCTTGAAAGACAAACAAAGAAACCTGGAATGAAATCTTTATCCACCTCCCAAATAAGATTGGAGCTAACAAAGGCATACAGCAGTGCGCTTTCAAAACTTGCCATTAAAATGAGGGTTCTGCAGCACAGTTAATGAGATGGCTCCTAGTGGAAAACAATCTGTTTTTAAGAATGTTTAGCTCAAAAGTAATTTCTAATAATCTATGAAATAAAATCTCTTTTCCATACTTTTCATTCACTAGTAAAGCTTTTCATGTTTGCATTGTTTACTTCAATCAGATGTTTTCAGTTTTACTTTTTCTCTCTGAAAATACTCGACAGGGTTAGTCAGTAGTGACCAAAAGTATTATTTTTTTTCTTAACCTCCCTCTCCCCCTCCCAATAAAAAAGAGTGAGAATAAAGAGGGAGAAGGAAAAAAAGAAACATCTTTGCTTAAATGATTTGCAAGCATCTGTGCTTTAAGGTACTTTTTATGAACACTCCTTAGTAATGACTCAAGGTAAAAAAGCAGAAAAGCATCCAATGTTAGGAAATTGCAATCCAATACCATGTAATTTAAACCTGCCGTTGCTTTTCTTGTACTAAATGACATACAGATGGGTAGTTTTGTTCCCTCTACTTAGGAACACAATTGGTCTCTTTATGAGTGTATATATATTACTAGCAAAAATATTTTGGTCAGGATTATTTCTAATTGTACGTACTATAACTACTTCAGTAATTAAAGTGTTTTTACCTGAAGTATTTTGTCAGCTAAATTTTCAGATGGTTATTAAATACCCTTATACTAATGTGACATTTTTTTGGTTTCCATTCACCAAAGCAACCAGTATTAGTTACTAAAAAGAAATCAAGTTTTTCCTTTCTCAAAAAAAATTTTTTTTGTAACTTTTTTTTCCTGGTGTAATTTCAGGTTTTTTGCGTTATAACAGTGTTTTCACAATGATGCATAGGTACCACTTCAACTTCCTTGTATGTGTAGAACTAATAAAAGTCTTAGTTAAAGATTTCCAAAGGTTCAGAAAGGAGTTAGACATCATAGAAAAATCCTGTCCCTTGTTTTTAGGATGACTTGACTTCTGAGTCCTGTACGTTTCTTAAAATGGTGAAGTGACTTCACAATTAAAGCTTGTATTCTGATTGATCAAACTAGACAGGCTAGGAGGAGGATTCTTTAGTGACAAAATTATACTTGTTTGTATGAAGTAAAATTATATGTGGTGATGGTGATCAGATCAACCACTACGGTAAAGTAAAATAATTGACCATATTTAAAATGACTGCAAAATAATCGGATGCTAAATTTTGGCTAAACATCATATGCCCATTACCTTATGTCTACAATATAGATGTCTTGTAAAGTTGTTTGAACTATTTTTTTTTTTTTGCAGATTTCTTTTCTTTTCTTTCTTTTTTTTTAGTGGTAGAAAAATATTACCTTCTCATGAATGATTGTGTGCAAAAGTGTAGTATGGTACACAGAAGGCTTTGGCTGTAGCACATTGTCACTGCTCCAGTGGAATCACCTGGCTCTTGAGCAACATTCTTGTTAAACTTGGATTTGAAGAAATAATCAGCTGCAGTTCAGCTGAGCCATTCTGAGTGCATTAGGGACCGGTCTGGTCATTGACAAGTGAATGCAGAAGCTATGCTGTGGCTGTCAGCCAAAGCAATTATTCAGGATTTAAGTTAAAAAGGCTCCTTCTCCCATATCCTCTCCTTTTTGCAGGGTCATGTAGGGATAAAAAGGACTGTAAGGTGGTCTTTTCCCAGCAGGACCTGAGGAAGCGTCTGACACCCTTGCAGTACCATGTCACTCAGGAGAAAGGGACTGAAAGGTAAGGCAAGAATGAAGGAAGTACGATCATTAAGAAATATTCATCTTCCCTTTCCTTGCTTTTCTCTTTTTGGTCCTGTTTCCTCATCTTCCCCACAAACTGTTTTCAGGATTTCTGCACTTGTTTACTAACTCCTACAAATTAACACCACTGAAAAGACAGGAATCTGCAATGTGGAGGTAAAGCCCGAGGGTTTTTTGTGATTCATTTTTTTTCTAATGAACACCGCATGTCTTATAAAATCATGGGGTTTACATTTAGGGTCTGTTTTTAGTTTAATACAAAATGTGTAGAAGTAATAGCGGTTTAGGTACAATTTTTGGAAGACATCACAGTAAGCAGAACCACGAGGGAAATGGCCCTGTGCCAAGAGGCTGAAATTTTGAAGGTGGTCATTGTAAGTATAGACATTTTGGCTGCAAAAAGAAGGTAGCATAATTTAGTTCCTTTCCACCCCACTCCAATTTCTTTTTGAAGCACATGTGGAGAAGGTATTTATTGGATCATTTGTGGTTGGAATGTCAAAAATTTTCAATAACTGCCCTCACATGGCTTTAGTCCTTGGAAGTTGGCCTTAAATCCTGGAGGAAAAAAAAGTGCTCACTTCCAAGACTGCTTTTAGTGAATAAAGTCTCTCTCAGCTGATTCCAGCAGGAAGGTAACTTGCCATGGTCTAACCATTTTTGTTGTCTAATTTATACCATTTGAGCTTGGCATGAGGCCTTAGCTTACCTGTGATCCAAATATATTAATGATGTAACTGCTTGTTTTGATTCATGAATGACCTGAAAGAGTTCTTTAGTGCACATGGGGTCCTAGTTAATAGGCAACACTCTTCCCATCAAAGTGTATTGTATACTGAATTGACTAAATGGGAATCACTGGCACAAAACCCCCGACAAATGAGCTGGCACTGGGAGGGGAGCCTCCACTCATGAAGCCTTCCTTCACCCAGATCACTTAGAGTTGTGTACAAGATTAGGAGAATGATTTAATGCACACAAACAATCGGAGATTAGGTCATTCTTAAAAATCCTGTTTATATATATAAAAAAAATTGGACCTCATAAAAAGGGTGAAAGGATAATAAAAACAAGCTGCCGAGCACATAGAGTTTTTGTTGGACTAGCACAGCTGATTTGTATTAGATGAATGACCTCCTAGCCCTTAAGATTGTTAACTTAGAAAAATATTCCCTGAAAGCTGTAATATTCCTTTTAAACTAAAAATGTAAGGGTCACACAGCTTGAAATCATGGACCAATTGTTTCATTTTTGGCTAAAATGCTTCTGGTACTCTAACATGCTGGCAGCCCATCCTACACTAATGAATGGATAGTACTGTCAAGCCACTAAAGATGCACGTTTTGCCTTATTTGTTGCTTAGCATTTGAGCTCTCTATAAAAAGGTTTGTTGAAGAATAAAACCAGAGAAATGCTTAAGATTAAACTGAATTTCTAACGGTCTTTATTTAAAAGAAATTAAAAATATTTGAAAACTTCCTAAAAATAGTAAGTGGGAATTGTTTGTTGTACTCTAATCTTTATTTCTTCATGCATGATAGGAAGGTAAGGCAAATTTATAGACCTTCTTTTTTCTTTTTTCCCTCTGACTGCTTTACGTGCTCCATGTTAAACAACAGTTGTTAACTTCTGAATTGTTTTTTCACCATAGAAAATACATTCTAAAGTCTTAGCAAATTTAACTTTGCCAATAATATTCTTTATTCATTTTTTAAAATATAATCTCATTGTTTTCCCAGTGCCTTTGAAGGAGAATATACACATCATAAAGCTCACGGGATATACAAGTGTGTTGTCTGTGGAACTCCATTATTCAAGTGAGTATTATAGCTTCAAGATTGCTATCTCAATTAGAAGTTATGCAAAGTTCCAGTGTTTTCATTCATGTTCCAGAATTTACGGTTGTTTTTTTAATCGGTAAGTAATATAAACATTATCTTTTAGTATTATTGCCACTTTTTAACATTACTTTATAATAGTATAATACAGTAAAATGAAGTCTGAGAAGATAAATAATACGACTAAAATGGGTTTTAGGATATACAGCCATAATTCATATGGGGAGATAACATTAGAATTCTTTATTGCAGTACTAAAGATCCAGTTTTGGGCATAAACCAGATATTCTCATTTGTACTTCCTTTCTCTGGTTAGGTTGGGAAAAGAATATCAATAGCAAGATAAGTGTTCTGGGAATTCCTTCAGCCTGTTTAATAGTTTGTGCACAAGTGTAAAGGAATATATGTGCATCTTTGTGCCTGTGTGCACAAATAGGAAATACGGTAGAAAGAAGGTGCCTGAACAAGTCATAGGAACAGGTCTAAGCAAAACTCTTTGGAAGGGTTCATAAGTGCCATGTCAAAACCAGTGTTTAGACTTGCCCCACGAGTGCCACCAGCACCAGTCTGTACAGTGCTCATTGCAGTGCAGACCAGCACTTGCTCCAGATCAGTTTTCCAGGCTTCAAAACCTGAGTACCATTTTTTAGGAGTTAAAGTTGTTGTAAAAATCCTAATTATCATTTTATCTCTGACTTTTATATGGTAATTGAACTGAGACATGCCTCTACTTGTAACTTTTGGGTTTTAATGAATCTTTGATTAACTTCCAATGTAGTGTTTGTATTTTTTGTGAAAGACAAAATCAGTATTATGGGGCAGTGAAGATTTTGCTGCAATTATTTAACTAGATGTGTTAAATTTGTTCTAGGGGGGTCTTCTGGAAGGATGAAAAGATAGCTTGTTTTTACTCACCCTTTAATTTGTCTGCTGAGACTATTTACAAAAATCACATTGTAATTAGTATCTTTGTAAGATAGACAACTGGTCCCTGAGACACTAGTTCATACGGAGATCACTCTATAGACTCTAACCTGAGAAACTTGTGTTCTTGAGGCGTCATATCCAATTTCTCCAGTGCGCCACTTGCAAGGTTCTCCTCTTGCCCTCCCCTCTGTGTAAAACTCCATGGGCACTTGTACACGTGATGGGGGGGTTAGTCCTCCTAAACTGAAATAGTGAGTTTTTAATTGTGATGATTAAAAACCTACTGGTTCAATTTAGGGGCTTCCATCACTGTTATATATCTTTTTTTTTAGTGGAGACTGCCCATGTCTTCTGCTGCTGGTGAGCTGAGCTCTGTGTCTGTGTGTGTATGTGGGGCTGGTCCTTCTTTCCATGGTGGTGGGGCCACCCAGGTGGGCTGCTAGCGGGCAGGTGATGCCCCAGCTTGGCCTGGGGGAACAGTTGGATCGGGCTGGGTCCTGCCTGTGAGCTGGGGAAGTAGCCGCCTACTAGCACCTCAGAGGGAAGGACTGGGGCCCCCTGCAGCTCAGGGCCTGTTGGCAGCTTGCTCCCTGGCTGCAAGAGAAGTGGGCAGGCTCCACAGGGGGAGGAAGAATCCAGCCCCTCACAGTTTCCCACCCCACTTTTTTTTTCCAGCAGAGCCTGCCCGCACAAGCTGCCACTGGGCTGCACGACCCCTGACTGGGGGTGGGGGTGGGAGGGCAGTCCTTCCCTTTGTGGTGGCAGTGCCCCCCAGGGCTACCTGGGCAGGGTACTAGGTCCATGGGTGCTGACCCAGCTCACAGGTGGAACCCACTTGACCCAACTGTTCCCCAAGCCTGTGCAGGGAACAGCACCCAGCAGGCTTCCATTAGTGAGATTTCATGGATGAAATTCTTTCTGCGGGCTGGGTTTCTTTCTGTGATGTTCGTGGGAGTTAGAGGAGACTATCAACAAATTCATTTTCCAAGATTTATAGTTTAGTTGTTTACATCAAGGAATGCATAGTATTCATTACCTATCCCCATTGTTTCCAGAATCTTTGATGTAATTAAGCTCTCTTGCAGCTGAGGAGCATGTGCATTTTTGGTACCTTCTTTTATCTTTTCAGTTTAAGCAAGACAATAAGTTGACCTGTGTTTCTGTATGCACCTGTGAATTAGTGACACTTTCATGCAACAGGCTGTTCAGTCTGTGGGGTTCTGGCCTATACTTTCATTCTCTTTTATAGTAATGTCCAGTATTTCAGATAATTCATTCTGTCCATTGAACATGCTGCATTGTCCTGGCCATGGCATAGCTGAATAACAGTCCTCCTTTATGTTTCAGGGTTAGTCTGACAAGGTGTCCCTGTTTGAGTCCCCATTAGTTTTACAGAAGTGTGGGAAAGGCTGTCCCACTTTCTATAATGGCATCCAACTGTCCATCTGAGGAAGTGTTTGCCTTGCCAGTCCTGTACCTCCAGGACTGTTACTTTCATAGGAAGGGTTCATTTTTGTGTTTTGATGCCTTGTTTCACCTTGGTTAGTGAAATCCCCTGGGTGGCACTTCAATAAAGAGGGAAAAGGTATGGTTGGGCAAGAAACAGGAATCTCCTGTCCCGCTGCAAAAATCTCTGATGTGTTTATTTCGTATCAACTTTGCCAAAAGCACCTGGGGTGTTTCTGCCATGTTAAGTAGTCACTCTTCTTAAGTTTAGCCTGTATAAATTATTGAGATATCATTGACTTCAGTGGAGCTATGCTGATTTACTTCAGTTGAGGATGTCTTCTGTACTGTGCAGTAAGTGCATGGGGTACACTTAAACCATTTTAACATAGAAAGTGACATTAAAAATAAACAGGTAAAACTGAAGTTATTCTTACCTATTATCAGTACCTCATTTTATACTTGAAAGGCATTTCACTGCCAGTAATAGGCAAGTATGAAGAACTGTATAGATATCCTAGTAATGCAGAATACAAATGCAAATGTCTTAAAGCAATAGCAGTATCTGATCCAGTGAAATCCTCAGTTTAAAAGGCAAAGTATCAAGAAATAATGAGTTCTTCAGCTGGAAGTTATGTTCTTTTATGTCAAACAAATTAAGAATAATGCCTGGGAATGGAAACTCTGTGAATCTTTTCAGTAAAAAAACAAACAAAAAAGTTGTGGGAATACAAAGAAAAAGTATATAGCAAGAAGAAGGCAACGGGGAAAATCCAAAATCTGTTAAATTTTCCCCATTTGGAGGCTAAATCACCAATTTATTCTTAGGAGTCTACTAATAGAAGTGCAAAAATAACCATACATTAAAACTCAGGCAAGTAGGCTTCCTTTCCCCGACATGTTCTATTTAAACTCATGTTTCCATTTGGTTCTTGTTGGGTGTCTGTTGATCTTTTCCCCCCCCTTTGCATTGTAGTAATCCATAAATATATATATTTGACCTATGGACCTGTCAGGTTAGGCAGGAAGGAGACTGGAGCTTCAGCACTAATATTAACAAACTTCAGCTTTTAATGTGTCTGATTTACGCTGTTTCATTACTCTGTGACATGCAAGGTCAGGGAACACATGAATTTTAACGCTCCAGATGAAAGACCTGAGGGTTTGGGGGGGCTTGGTACATGTTTAAGACAGACCTCTGTCTTTATCAGTAAGAGTGATAAAAGAAACAATTAGAATCCAACATCTCTTCATCTAAGCTGCTCATACCAGCTGTTTAAAAAACTGGGGAATGTGCTTTAACTTTTTCCGTAGTCAAAAGAGTCTCAAACTTTTATTTCATGAAATCCAGTTGTCCCATCAGGAAATGTCACTCTAGACACTTTATCAAATTAGACTGTCTGCCTAAAGAAAAGAATGCACGAGATAAGAATTCCCAAGATCAGTTTGTGTTTTTTGTACTCTATTTCCTCTAACATTCTTTGTTCTATGCATGTATAGTGTACTATTTGCAATGTTGTCTAGTTAGATCATATGGTCTTTGGGGCAGGGGGTGTATCACTTAATGTCAACTTACAGAAAATTGCAATTATCTATATTGCTAAATCGCTGAAGGTATGATAAACTACTAATTCAGTCTACTTTAAGGGAAAAAAGATTTTTTTGAGTTTCTTTTCTCTAAAAATGTTCTTTACTTGGTAAAAATATCACTTTCTCAGCAACTGTAGCATGAGAATACTTGTGTTTTTTCTAATTAAATGCAACTATCTCATGCCCAAAAGTACATTCCATAGAGGAGAAATTATCAACAGTTTATTAAACAACAATAATATGTATATACATACACAGATTATAAGAACAGATGGTCTGTACAGAAGAGATGAATAGGAAAATACCAAAGAATGATTTTCATTAAAAAAAAGATATTGTTTTTGTCTCAGCTTCTGATTTTGAGGGATAATAAGAAAACTTAAACCGTAAGTTACCCATTCATCCACTATTACTTTTTATTGCTTTTGGAAGGAATTGTCCTCAACAGGTGCAACCTTTTCTGTCTACTGCAGTACAATGCAAGAAGTATCAGTGTATGTTTGTTCATATTATTTAACTTCCATGGCACATGGAGAGAGATCTGTAAATCTAACTAAATGTTTAAAAGAAAGCCATTAGAAACACTAAATATAACATTTCAACTCAGAACAATCTTTGACAAAACATAGGACTCCATCTAGCCACATCTGTAACGTAAGATGTAATCAAAATTAGTTTGTAAACGCATGAAGTTATAGCAGCAAAAAACTTAGGGCCTAGTTCCACAAAGGCATTTAGTCACATAATTCCAATTTAGGTGTCTAACTTCTCATTGAAATCAATAGCTTGGCCCTTAGACAATACAGTGTCTTTTTTTAACTTTGGGGTTTGTCACCAAGGGGAATCCATAGTCCTTAGTTAGGCACTTAGGCTCCCTGTACCAGTGATTTTTAACCAGGGTGCCATAGCACTCTGGCGTGCCTAGAGATGCTTTTAAGGAGATTGTATAATGGTAGAGTTACAAACATGATTCCCAAAATAAACCCAGAGATTTCAAATATGAATTCATAGGGTTAAAAATATTCTGTCTGGTTGTGCTCTTTAGTAGTTCCTTGCAACAGAAGAATTGTTCTAATATTTTTCTGTAGTCATAAAGGCATGTGCAACCTAAGAGCTGTCGTCATCTGATGGGTGTATTAAGCTGATTGCTTCAGCCACTGCCACAGGAGGGACAGAAGTTCTCTGGGCTGGGTGCCTGCCCATGCAGCCAAGCATGGGGACACCGGGAAGCCCCTGCTTTGGGGACTTCCCCCCCAACCCAGCCCAGGGAAGCTGAGGGTAATTCTTCCCCTCCTGAACCCCACAACTGCTTGCCTTACCCCTTGTGAGTCTCAGGGATACCCCAGGGCAGCTTCAGGGAGTGGAAGGAAATTCCTCTGCTCCTCTGCAGCTGTTTGCCTCAGATTCACAGCAGCTGGGAATGAAGGGGGAGGGTAGGGGGATGAAGGGGGTGCCTCGGCTCCACAGGATTGCCTGTGTTGGGGAACCCAGGTTGGGGGAAGCCCTGGAGGAGAAGGCTTCCCCAAGGTGGGCTACAAACCCCACCATGGGAGGGGCAGCAGGGGGTTGGGAGCATGTACTGGGGAGCCAGTCGAGGATGGCCCCACTTGGCTGGCAGTGGACAGCAGGTTGGGAGATGTGCTCTACCACCTCCTGCCTACTGGCCTTGGTCAGTGTAGGGCTCCCCCTGCCTTTCCCAATTGAAAACTCTGAATGTCATTTCAGTTGGTAGTTGGTTCAATCTACACGGTTTAAAGGAAGCTGCCTAGATTGAATTGATTCTGACTTGGGCTTTTTTAGAGGTGCACCGATAAAGATTTTTTGGGGCCAATACCAATGACTGATTATTCATGAGCCATATCGGCCGATACCAATCTGATTGCTACTATGCAGCCCAGCAGCTTGGAGAGCAGCATCCAGCTGGGAAGCCTATTGCAGGGGAAGGGGCGTGGCAGGGGCAGATCGAGTCCCCTGCAGTGAGGGAGGGAGTAGGGCTGGGGCAGAGGCAGGTGCTGCTGAGCTGGGGCAGGGCAGGAGACAGGATGGAGCTGCACTGCTCATCTGGGAGGTGCAGAAAAGGGGGGTAGATCCTGTCATTACGCGCACCCCTGGGGAAGCTATGGGGGGCAGGAGGGTGTGCGCCTTTCAGATCTCTTTATGGGGCAAGGGCAGGCTGCTGCTGCTGCGGGCTAGGGCCAGGGACTGTGCTGGGCTCTTCCTTGTTCAGGCATGTTTGTTCAGAGTATGCCAGCTAGATTGGGGAGGGGCAGGGTAGTATCCAGTTTATGGCTCTTGATTGGGCTGAGGAATGAACTAAGCCCCTAACTGTTTAGCCAGGTTAAGAATAAGGTAGGTGTGGACATACTAGGAACAGATCTTTACATATGGAACTTTCCTGGCAAATTCTTACAGATTTCACGTGGCAGCTAAGTGGGGTTTTGAGAATCCCAAGTTTGAGCTTAAGCATTTAAAGTGGGAGATTATTTGGAAGTTGCCCATGTCCTTCTGCAGGTCTAGCTCCGCACTTCCAGAATCCCCCCCTTAAATCACCTGATCTTCCTAACTGTCTGCAGGGAAAGGCATGCCTTACTCTATACTTGGAGAGTTAATAACTCCAGGCTTGGCTAACCCAGGTAGAGGAGTGGATTCCACAGCTAGGGAGGATTCCCATGAGAGACCCTAGCAGCTACTCTCTTTTTGAGTGCTTCCACTGACATCAAGTGCTATAATGTGGCACGAAGAGAAAAAGGGGTTATATCAAATAACAGTTCCAAAACATGTAGGGTTTCACCTTGAATCCACCCGAAATCCTCATAAAAACAAACGAACAACTCCCCCTACCGTGTGCTGTTCTGTTATATGCCACTCAGTATGTAAATGACAATTACAAGTTGTCCAAATATACAGCCCAGGTAGGGCACATTATGATGATGTTGCCTTGAGGTGACAAAAGTGCAAGTGATACAAGATCTACATCAAAGAGAAGGAAGCAAAGGAAAAAATGGCTTTTTGGCATCTACTTTTTGTCAAGATTACAAAAGTAAGACTAAGAAAATTCCAGGGTTGTGAACCTAAATAACAAATGATATAATCCTGAGACGCAGCTGTCATCCTGCCAGTATTCCTAGTTACTCCTTCCAGCTCACAATGTTGCTATGGTCTTATTTAGATTCACCCTTTGCAAGTTTATCTCTAGTACTCTTGGAAAGACACTAAATCATTTGTTCTTCTTCTCCAGTTGGGTTTGGAGATTTGAAATATAGGCTGCATATTAATGATACTTAGCCTTATTTCCTCACTAACTTCTTTAATTCTATCATATGCGTTTTGAAGAGGGGAGGATGCTAGTATCAGCTCCTGTGGTGTGCTACATGAGACGGCCCTTGGACATATCAGCAATTTTCCAAACATGTTGTTCATGATCCCTTGGATAAGACTGAAAGGAACTACTTTGAACAGCCTCATCTGCTCTAAAGTGATCACGGAGGTCCCTGGAGAACAGGATTAAGGGTACCTGGTGTATCATATAAAATCAACTTGGATAAGTTAGCCTTTTCTCTTATCAGTAGACAGTCAGCAGCCAGTATTACCAAAACTGTCTCCATTGCAAATCCAGCTGACTGAAGGGAAACTGAGATTTCTGGAAACTGCCAGAGTATATGCCCCCAACTCCCTCAGAGTTTTTCCCAAAAAGAGCAGATAAGGTTAATAGTTGGCAGGATAAATAGGTGGCAGGATTGTCAGTATGAGGTCATGGTTTCTTCTTGCTTCATCAGCTGCAGATCTTCTTTAAAGTATGTGACTTATGAAGGTGAAATCAGCCCCTAACTCTTGCCTGGTTATCAATAACTGATCACAAATTGTTAAATATTTCTACCAAACTCTCTTTAACAAGCCGTTTGTTGCTTGAATAGTATTCTTCCAAAGAACTATTAGAAAATGCACATGTTCAATCAGCCACTGATGACCATTGAAAGGAAGGTCCTTTGCCCCTGTAGGAAAGGAGCACTCTGATTTATGTTGCCAGAAGCAAAGATCCATCTTCAACAAAATAATTATACTTCTTTCATCTTCAGTCCCTTCTTGAACCCATAGCCTGATTGAACTATTTTAGTCCCATGGTTGTGCTGCTGGTTCCAGGAGCATAACTAGGGGGTGAATGAGCGGGGGAGCCCACACCAGGTGCCAAGGTAGAAGGGGTGCAGGAATTACTCCTCACACCTGCAATCTGTGTCCTGGTAGTATACCCATTCTGGACATTCCAAAACAGTCCAAGGCAGCTGCTGCTGCTTTAGGAGCAGCAACCAGGATGGGCTGAGCATATGGTGGTGGCAGCAGCAGCAGCTCTACAGCCAGGGACTGGTTAGGAGGTCCTGGCATGGGTGTTACCCCCTCCTGCTTACTCCAGCTCACAGGACCACGTGCCCCTTCTGTTCTCAGAACCATGTCCTCCTGCTCTTTGCCCCTACCCCATCCCTACCCTCTTAGAACCACACTGCTCTTGGAACTGCATACCTCCACCCCCTTCCCCCCAGCCCTTGCTCTCTCTTGTAACTACATGCTGCTCTCAAGATTTGCCTTCCCCCTGCGCGCACCCCACCCTGCCTTCCCCCAAGTTGCATGCTTCCCCTGCTCTGTGTCACTGTTTGCTCCAGGCATCAGCTCTGTTTGTTACATCACTGGCTGATCCAGAAAGCGCAAAGGAGATTCCGCAGCTGTCCTGAGGATAGCTCCAGCTGGAAGTCCCTTCCCCTCATCCAAAGTCAGCTCAGAAAGATGCACCTCAGTGCTTTCCCTTCCCTGGGTCTCTGTGGACAAGGTTCTTTGGGTACATCCAATATCTTTTATCAGACCAATTAAAATAGTTGGAAAAATTTTTCTTTGCAAGCTTTTGAGTACAAATACTCTTCTTCAGGCAGAGGAACATTTTTCAGACTGTCTTGTTCTGGCAGTCTTGCTCTCCAGCATAGTGAAGCAGCACAATAAACAAGGACAGTACAAGCACATTTTCCCAAGCAGCAAGGAAAGAGAATGGTGGAGAAGCTGATGCCACAGCAGATTGCTGGAAAAAGAAAATAGTTGTAATTCAGCAATCACACTAGCTAGCACTGCTCTGGTTGCCATCTGGACCTTACAAGTTAATTAGGTAGTCACCATTTGCAATATCATATGGTATCCTGACTTCCTAGTGTGTAACTTTGTTGGAGGTATAGAGAATTGGAGAAGAAATGCCAAGTCTTTGTAGAATTTCAGAGGAGGTTTCCTTAACAGGAAGGAACCCCTTAGAGTTTTGAACAGTTTGACAAAGTTCAGTTGTAGAGAAGCCTGCAGGTTTAATCAGTCTGCTTTTACCAGCAGGAACTGTGCACTCCCTGAAATTGCTTCTAAGTAAATGCAGTGGGAGTAGGGACAGTCTAGACCAAAAAATTATGTTGAAACCAAATCTGATATCTCTTTTCCAGCTCCAAAAGCCTTTATTGCTAGATAATGGGTTTAGTGTATACGGAGAAGCAGAGTTAAGCAAATATTCTGTGTGGTGGTAAATGCGAATTCCATCAGTGACAGCATTTAGTTCCTAAAGGATTGAAGAAGGCTTTGAATTTTCTGGTAGCTTGGAATAATAGCATTGCATAGAAGGCCTCTAAGACATGTACTGTATGTGAATATTTTTGCAGGAAAATTTAAATTGAAATATAGCACAGATAGTGAAATAAGTCATTGCACTAGCACTTGATACTAGGAGATGAACCCTTTGCAGTAAAGCCTGTGCCCTTTTCCCCATAATACAGTGGTTGATGGAGCAGCTGTTTAAAAAAAAAGTGCCATTCCCAGGATTTATGCATGAAAGTTATGATTGTGCAAGTTGGAACAGCAGTTTAGCCTGTAGTTCCTCAATAGCTCTCTAGTGAAAGAACTACACAATCTATTGATTGTTGAGTAGGCTAGCCAGATTACTGAGGCCTGAAGTTTTAGCCTACCCTGTCTTAACCATGTTGTTTTGCATGTAAATATTGTCTTCACTAGATGTACAAAGCTAATGAGAGAGACTCTCTTGACAGTTTTGTTTAGGGGTGGGTCTTATAGGAGCTTCCATAGCTAAAGTTAGATGATTCTGAACTTGTAGTTAGTGCGTGGATAATTTTTAAAATCCTACGTATGACAGGCCTGTGACAAACAGCATGATACTAGATACTGTAGTTCAGTGGGGCCAGCCTTTTTGGTAAGTGTGCAACAAGCTTCCCCCATACCCTTCCTGAGTTTCACTCCACTCTGTTTCCCTTACCCAATCTGCTGCTCATCTTTCTGCACCTTGTCCTGTGCTCCCTTACCAAGCTGCTGCTCTGCTTTCTGCCCTGTGCTCTCTGCCTGATTTGATATTCTTTCTGCTTCTTCTCCAGTCTGCTGCATGCGACAAATCCAGGCTGACCATGCCACTTGTGAAACAAACATGAAAGTGTGAAACTTCAGTAAGTTGCCATTCAGTTTAGGGTTGGTAAAACCTGTTTTTCTCTGATCATTGGTAAGTCACATCCATGCATTGAATCTGATCTTGGTTTGTCATGCAGTCTTGCAAACTGTGCTGAGTTGTCTGCTGCATACAGATTTCATAAGTACCAGGAGATCACCTAGAATCATAAGGAAGTTAATTCTTTCCAAGCTGCTGCTATCCAGAGCTATCTTCAGTGCATGTAGAATTAAAACTTCAGTCACAAGTTAGTGGAACAGTAAACCTGAGACTCCTTTCTGTACTTTCGATTGATGGAACCTCACCAACTGAGTTTTCTGAAAAGAAGGACATTGAGTTGGAGGATCTGTCTGTTGGACAGAGGAAGTTAGAAAGGGTGGGACTTCCAGAAGGAAGAGGATGAGGCTATATTTAGAATAGGTAAGCAGAAGATTGGACAGTATTTAAAAAAAAAAAGATAGGGGACAAGGTTAAGAACAGGGTGGTAAAATAAGAGTTTTTGAATGTTTAAGGACTTATCCAAACAAACTTTTGAAATTTGTTACTACTCACCTATCACTAATCACTGATGAAATGCAGTTCCCTATTTAAAATGCTAGAGGGCAAGATGTAACAAATACTTGTATTTAGGGCAGAGAAGAACTACATTTAGACTTCTGATATGTGTGCATAGTGTACATTGGCTTCCACTGGTGTTTCACAAGGTCAAACTTTGGTCTTGAAAATTTAGAAAATTCAAGTTTATTTTCAGTTTCCCATATTTTGAAAGCCTGCTGTCTTGGTTTGATAATGTATCAGTACCAGTTACTGTGGCTAGAAGAATTACTATTCAGTCAGTTCTGGTTGATCTGTTATGTTTAGCACGCCTTGTGCCAGAGTTGGAGCTGCTGCTGCAGCATGACCCACGCAACAGCAGCACCTCCAGCTCTGGTTCCAGGGCATGAGGCAGGGGCCAGCTGTTGGGGAGGTAGAGCCATAGCAGTGGCAATAGGCAAAGTGGTTGGAGGGTGACTTGGGGTAGTATCAGCCCTGATTACCCCACTTTTCATCACTTGCCATGTCCATCAGAGCCCAACTGCCATAGATTCTGCAGCAGGTCATGACCCCTGGCCACAGCCACCAACTTCCAGTGACCTACAGTAGTCCAATGGGCTGGATAGAATGACTCTGCATGCTGTATGTCTGGTACCTCTGTTTAAGATGGGCGTCTCTCTAGTTTCGCAGTGCCAAACCAAGTTTGCCCTGGAACCTAAAGCTCCCCTCTATTTTATCCCAATCATCAGGAGGATTAGGCATGGGGTAGCCACCCTTGCCCAATCCCAAGAATCAGGATGGCAGCAGCCTTAGATCTTGAACTTGGATTAGCTGCCCATAGGGATCAGGCATGGGGCAGCTCTGGGTTCCTGTTTGAGACCTGGGGTTGTCCTCAGCCTGATTCTTGGGATTAGGCATGGGGGTGACTGTGTTCTGGCTGCCCTGTGCCCAGTCCTCACCATCAGCTGATCATTAGGATCAGGGATAGGGCAGTGACAGGTTCCAAGCCATGGGGCCTTCTCCTGGCTGATAATCAGATGATCATCTGGATTGGGTAGACCACAACCCCAGGTCCAGGATACATGTTACATGTTCAATTTTAATCACAATACAAACCATCCACAAAGATGTTCCATATTAAATCACACCATAAATTGGCTGAAGGTGTAGCATGCTGCATTCTGGATGAAAAATGCTTTACTCAGTGAGAAGCTAGATCTGAGAGAACTTGATGGGGAAGGATGGAGGAAGAAAAATGAGGAGACTGTGGCTAAATATTGACTTGCTGCAGAAGATTGGTTGACTTCAAACAACTGTGGGGGATTCCCGCCAAAATCTGGCTAATTGACATGGCACTTGCCAGATCTGCACAGTTGCTTTGATGTTACTGTTGGTCCATCTTCAATGTGTGACACAGTTCTAATTTTTTAATTTTGGTTGTGTTCAAAAAGTATATTGGGTAAGTCCACAGCAGCTTCATGGTCTGAACATGTTTCCATCATGCAGGATTTCAAGGAACTGCAGGTTCAGATCCTCTCAAGAGTGACTCAGGCTTTCATCTTTCCAAGGTAGATAAACTAACTGCCTTGAACTTTGAGTGTTTGATCTTAAAAGGACAGACACTCTCTTTACTCTTTGTGGATATTTGTGGGTGTCACAGCACAATCTGTGTGGACATTCAGATAAACAGTTACCCCGGTAACATTTTCCAATGTACCTCTCCCACCTTCCTCATGCCAATCCACAATTTCATTGTGTTTTTTAATAGTTCACAAAGTCAGTATTTGTTTTCGTGTAGTAGATCCTGTTTGGTGGGAGACTCAGGTTGGAGCAACTAACAGAGAACCTATAGAAATGTATTCTCTGCCAGTTAATATAATTTGGAAATGTAAATGGAATAAAGTCAAAGAGAACATTTTTGTTTTTAATAGAGCACATTGTCTTTTAAGTTTATTTCCAGGAATTTGTTTTATACTATTTCCTTTGTCACATGCTTTTAATGACCACATAAAACTACTTTCTTTGTTGTTATTCTACTATATTGTAAAGACAGAAACTTAAATATTTAAAGGTGAAATCCTGGTTTTACTCAAATCATTGAAAGCTTTGCTTTTGCTTTACCTCTGATTTTTAAATGTACCTCCTTGGACCACTAAACTTCTCCCCCTCTGATTAAACCCATAAAATCCTTGACAAATGCTCTTTTATGTTTAGTTGCTGCTTAGTTGTTTCAAAGAGACTTCAATATCCTTGCCTCCTTTTGTCTCTTTCTGAATTCTTCAATACAGTTCTGTAATACTGCTCCTTAAACTTTGTGCAACACCCATAGGTTTATCGCCCTAGCTCTCCCTACAGTGGCATAATATTCTGTTCTTAAATGATTTTTGTAGCTACAGCTCAACATTTACTGAGATGTGTTGCATTTACTTCATAGCTATTGTCTTGATGGCAGACAGTTCTATTAATTTATTATCCCATATCAGTTTCCTGATTTGCTGTCCAGTAATTTATGACTATTTAGAGCTTTGATACTCATTACATTGTCTAGTGACCCCTTGTACCCTCCTACCCCTGCTACTTTTTGTCAGCTTGGTCTCTGGCTTGCTTGTTGCTGCAGCAAGTTAGTGGCTTATGTTTCATATGCTAAGATGAATGAAAATCTTCAGCCCAATCAGAAAGCCAAGATAGTCTGTCAGCATGTGACATAACATGTCAAAATGCTACTGGAGTGGCCATGAAGAATGGAATTCAATGAAAAGAAACTGGAATTCAACAAAAAGAAAAGCAGAACCTGAAGCAAAGCAGAATAGTTTAACTATTAATGGTTCAGCTAAGGTTTAAAGCAGTGACTCTGTGGGTGATGTGGTACCTTGGGCTTTTGTGAACCCCCTGGGCTGCTGTGAGATCATTTTAAGAGTGCTCCAAGCTGCTCTGCCTATTAACAGTATTAGGTATGCAAACACCTACACGTGATTCCCAGGTAAACCGAGAGTTTTCATATAGGAAACATTCTAACCTGTTGTGATCTTTTTAAGTTCTTTGCAACAGAATAGCTCTACTTTTCTTCTACACTTCTGAAATAAGTACAAGGTAAGAGTTGATATTTTCCAAGAGGTGCCTTGAGACTAAAAAGATTGAGAGCCACTGGTACAGAGACATCCATTTATTCTACAAAACAGTATTAGTGAGAGTGAAAAGTAGTTGACTCTGTGATAGCAAGGTTTTATCTGAGAGGAGAAAACTGATTCCCCTATTTGCAAAATATGAGATTTCAAAAAATATCCTATTCTGCATTGGGATAGTAAGGCCTTTGGAAGTTCCTGTTTCTGTTCAAACAGACAAAAAAAAACCTGACAGGGAAATGCCCAGATTAGTAAAGTGCCCTGATGATCAGGGATATGAGAGAACCAGATTGAAATCCATCATCTGACTCATTCAGACCAGGAATGTGAGCCTAGAGCCCAGGCTTACAGGTTATTCTGGAGTGGATCTCTGTATTTCATGTTGGAACTGTTCTACTTTATATTGGTTGGGGCAGGATTTTGAACCCAATTTCTTTGGGGTGCTTATACACGTAACAAAAACTGGCTGTTTTTGATGTTTAATTGTGGTGTGGGTGGGTTACGATTTAAATGAGTTTGCTATGTTGCAAACTAAACCACATCCACATGTAATTTAGTTTGCAATATAGCTATTTATAACATTGCAGCCTTTGACAGCTTCCCCCACCCCGCCCGCGGCTGCCGGAGAGGTAGGCTGGAGGCAAAGGTGGTGAAGGGCCTGTCCCCTTTCTTAATTACTTTTTTATTTTTTATTCATGGAGCTCGCACACGTCTCCCGCAGCTGGGGTGGGGGGAGCTGCTGGTGTGCCAAGCAGCCCTGAAGCTGCAGGGACCCCAGGTCCTTCCCTCCATGAAGCCAGTATCCCCCAGGCCACCTGGGTGGGCTGCTACCCAGGGGAAAACCACCATCATGGAGACAAGGTCCAGGGCTCTCTAGAGCTCAGGGCCAACCGGGCAGCTCATCCCCTGGCCATGGTAGAGGCAGGCAGGTTCCATGGGGGGGAGGGGGAAGAAAGAATCAGGCCCCTCACTGCTTTTTTTTCTTTTTTCCCCCTCAGCAGAGCCTGCCTGTGCGAGCTGCTGCTTGGCTGTGCAGCCTCTGAGCTGCAGGCGGGGGGGTGCCTGGTTCTTCTCTTCAAGGTGGTGGCATTCCCCCACGGCCTTCCAGGTGGGGTGCTAGCTGCACACTGCTGCCCCAGCTCGCAGACAGCACCTGCCACATCCATCTCTTCCCTGAGTCTGTGCAGGGGCTTGGGGAAGAATTGGATCTAGTGGGTGCTGCCTGTGAACTGGGGTAGCACCCTGCCCAGGCAGCCCCAGGGGATGCCGCTGCTATGGAGAAAACGACCACCCCTTCCCTCCCCCCCCCCCAACTCAGGGACTGCATGGCCTGGCAGCAGCTCACCCCACAGCTATGGGAGAGGCAGGCAGGCAGGCTCTGGGGGCGGGGGAAGGGGAAGGCATCCGGCCCCTCACCATAACAGTGACAAAAGACTCTAAATTGAAACGGTGGGTTTTTAACTGTTGCAATTAAAAACTCACCATTTCAATTTAGGGACTGAATCCCCGTCACATGTATAAGCGGCCCCATAATGTAGTTGACTGCTCTAACTGCAGACATATAGAGTCCATGGCTTTTTATCCTTCTGGTTGGATTACGTCTTTTTACAGGAATTGTTTCAGCTGAACAGAGTGAGAACTAGAGGATTTCCTTTGTGAAAATGTTCCTCTGAGCTGGTGGGTTCTTGGCTGCATTGAAAAAGAGAAGCTGAAGTTCTGTTACACTGATCTCTTCTTAAGGTTCAAGGTTCCCTCTATTTAGAAGTTGTGGTTGTGTCAACGAGGTAAATTTACTGTGGGCAACAATGGCACCCTCAGTTATGCTGCTCTACCACTCCTATACATATGCACTAATAAATAGAGATGGCCTGTCCTTAATGGTTATATAAGAGTTCTAGTACATGTCCACCACAAAAAAGCCTTACTCTTGATTCATTTATGCCAGCTGATCTGGTTTTCAGGAAGGTCAGGTATTGGAGTTATAGCAGTGATGAGAATGAAAGAACTGCTGCCTTAGATTTCCTGCAGCTTGGTGAGAATATTTTAAGGAAGACACAAGATGAGTCTTTATTTGGAACAACTCCGTACTTTTTCCTCTGGTCTCAAATCAGTGGGATTCCTTATGGTTACCCATATGCTTCAGTGTTTGCAAGACTGGGCCTTTATACTGTGGTATAAATAAAATAGTAGTGACTATGCAGTTTTTCAGATAGTGGTAATTTTGAATGTATATCAATTACACATTTACTGTTTTTAATGTTTCTGGTATGAATATGAACTAGAATATGTTTTTGCTCTAAGGACTGGAAAATATGGTGGCATTTTTTTTACTCCATCCTTTGACCAGTATGAGGTTTTCATTGAAACCGTGCAGAATAGTAGTTGATAAATATGGAAGGAAAGAAGGTAGATATTTGTTGATTATTCAGTTCATTCTCATATGTTGCTCTTCCTTCTATTTCTTTGAGTCTGTAATGTTGACCAATTTTCTCAAATGTGGGTGGTTGCTATTGTTATACTGTAGGTTCTTGCCTTAATGGGTTGTTTTCCCCTCTTATATATATGACTTGTATATAAATCCTTAGTGCATGCCTCCATGCACGTGTGTGTGTATACACTACACAGAGACATGTACGTGTATATATGCATATGCACACACATACATTTTATATGTGTATATGTATAAAATAACACTAAAAATCTACATGTGGTCCCTGTTTAATTATTTTTGGTAAAAGTGTGATGTCCAAAAATATACCTTACACGTACTGATTAGAATCACTGAAACTTCCATTTCCCACTTAATTTAAATGCTTTTCCTCAGAAAGCCTTTTTGCCAGTGCAACATCCTTGAACAGGACTCCTGCTGGTCAGTTTTCATGTCTTGCTGTGACAGCTGTGAACATATGTACAACTGATTGTTAACATGCAATATAAATCTGAACGGAGCATGCCCACTAATTGGTTTGAGAGCTGGATATAGACAATGCTGTCTTAGAGTAGCTTAAGTAGATAGGCCTACTCATAGGGTTAATTCTGCTTGACAGCACATCAGCAGCATCTTGAGAATAATTACCCAACTTAAGCTTTCCCACAGCTGAATTGTGAACTTCAAAGGCTTTTGCATTTGAAACTAGTATTAACCTATATCTGAAACATGATTTTCCCACAAAGTCTAATTTTTTTCTCCCTCTTATTCAGTATGCAGGTTACTGAGAAGATAATACAGCTTTTTCTTGAGTGAAAAGTCCATAGTATACAACAGAAAATAAGCATGCATATTAAACATGCCAATGTTTCTGCTAAGACAACACAAGCTAAACTTGAGTTTGGCTCCATTTTCCTCTGTTTGAAAGAAAATGAAACCATTTATTTCCATTTTCAGAGCAAGTAAATTAAAGACACAAACCTCATAGGATGCTGTCCAACTAAATACTGATTATTGGATACAATCCATGTGACATTAATGCTTCAAAAATAGATTGGAAACATTCATGAATATATAGAATCCTATTAATGACTTTTACAAAGCTAAAATGGATGAACGCAATATGTATTTCAGAGCCTCAATTATGTGTTGTAATTTATAGTTATATAACTCGATCCTGTTTTTATATTTAAACCCTATTTTCTCTTTCCCTTTTGTGGTTTTCTCTTAAATTTTACTTCCTCGTATCTGTACATTGTTAAAAAGATATATGAGTATAAGTTTAAACCCCTCCCCATTTGGAATTAAAAATGTATTTGTACACATTAAATACTAATATACCACCATATGCTTCCTTGTGAAATACTAGGAGTTTTTTTCATCCTGTTGCCTAATTTCCATGATATAATAGCAGTTTTTATAACATTATCTCTTTCTGGCTTTTTTTTGCAGGTCAGACACAAAGTTTGATTCCAGTTCAGGTATGTTTAGATTTACAGTATTATGCTGAACATATTGTTTTAAGGTTAGTCTCAAAAGAGTAATTTATCCGTTTGAGTTCAATTTTAATTTTAAGCAGACTGAGACAAGCCAGTCTTGAAAAGGATCTGTTTTATCACCACTTGAAAACGTTTGCACTGCTGAAGCCTTTGTTTTCATTTCCTTCATTCATTCATATCTTTTTTTTACTTTTGCCCTAGAGATGATCAGGAAGTTGCATCTTGCAGTAGATTTGTACTGATCCATATTAAAACAGTAAAAATAAATAAATCTAAAGCAAGTGGAGAGGGGGTGGAGCTTAGGAATGATCATTACATAAAAGAATATTTTTCTTCCTGGTAGACAAAGACATTTCATGGGAATTTAAAGTCTGTGCAAGCCTATATGTCAGGAAGCAGGTGATTTGTCATCAAATTTTCTTGACAGATGCATGTACACAATGCGTGCCAGACAAGGCAGCAGACTTTTGGAGGTTTACCAAAGGCGATATCTCTAAACTTGTCTTTTTAAAGAATTTTAATGTATTATAGGGGGAGGGAAGTGAAGGTCAGTCAGACAAGTTAATGTGTATTTAACCATAAAAAAAAAAAAGCCCAGGACAGCAAACAGGAGAATTGTTTTATCTAAATCAGGATGCTAAAATCAGAATGCCACTTGTTCAGCTGCCTAAATGTGGTTGTTCATTGAACTGGTAAAAGAGCATATTTGTAAAAAGTAAATTAGAAAAAATAAACGTATTCCTTTAGTTCTGGAACATGCTGAAATGTGTATCATTTGAAACAGTCATTCAAAAACACACACCTTTGTTAAGAAGAAAAAGATTTATTTTTTAATAAAAAAAACTATTTGTAGCACAGCCTTGCAATTAGGTTAGTGTTGCACTGTGTGAAGTGGTTAATGTTCAGTTTTGGAATTATGAAAATATTACAAGGTGTATGCACTGAGTCTAGGAAACAGCTGCCATAATCCAAAACTGAATAGCGAAGTGCTATATATTTTTTTTTTTTTTCTATTGAATTGTATCTTAAGAGCTACATAGGTGAGAAATGTATCGAAGGAAGCATTTGCAGAACCAGTTCTTAATTCATTTATGATCAAGTCATACTCTTTCTATTGTAATTGTAATCTTTGCATTTGGGGTTATTAGTGGCAGGTATTAAGTGAATTACATTCTAGTTTTGGTACCTAGGGCTTGTGAAATGCAGGTATGAGGTAATAGGATCATTATAAACAGTTTCTGCTGTAACTTTTATAAAGAAAACAAGAAAGTGGCTTGAAAGAAACTGCCAAATATTTCTTTTCCTTATTGCCTTATTGGAATTGAAATGGGTTTTAAAAAAAATCTTTTTTTCAGTGTATGCTAAGCTGTGAACAGGGACTCCTGTTTCTGTATGTCATCATGCTTTTCTGGGGAAATCTTAACTCTTTCCTGACATCCATTGTTTATGATGCCTTTTTCCTTTGAGAGATTACATAGGGAGTCAAAGGAAAGGGTAGTATTCCACAGCATGTGGAATATTCATGAAATTTAATACTTGGCAGCCCTGGTAAAATACTATCCACTGGTCTTCAAATGGGCTGATGTGTTTGGGTCTCAAACATTTAAACTTCCCTTGGTCTGGTTAGACTTTGTGCTATTTCATTCTTTTCCAGTCTGGTACACTTCAAGCACATGTCTCTATTGACTCCTCACATACATGGGCCTTAGTGCTCTGCTGCCCTGGTTTCTAGACAAGTGTTTGATTCAGCTTCAGTTTCAGCTGTTTCAGAGGGAAAGTGATTCAATTAGTTGATTACTACAATTAGTAGAATCACTGTCCTAATTTTGATTTGGACTTGGAGATTCGGCCACCATATTGGGCTGAATCTCCTTTGAATCGAACAGGCAGCAGCAGCAGTGTTGGCAGTGGGAGCGTGGCAGCAGCAAGTGGGGCCCCACTCACTTCCCCAGCCCCCCCCAAATGGCTGCCCTGCCCGGTCCCAACATCCCGGCACTTTAAAAAAAAACCAAAAACCAACAACCCTGCACTCGCTGGCTGCAGCAGGAGTGATCAGGGCCCCTGGGGGCTCATGGCAGAGCTCCCCTGTGTAGTGCAGGGCAGCAGGGATCAACTCCCCCCTCCTATGGGGCAGCTGGCACATTGCATGGGTGCAGCACAGCTCTGCGTGCTGTCCGGGAGCTGGGGCTGCTCACGCCGAGCGCTGCCAGGTTCTGGGTGACTGCTGGAGCTGCCCCAGCTCTGGGACAGTGCGCAGCACCTTACCAAGCTGCACTGCACTCGTACAATGCAGTAACTGTTGTGTGGGTGCCAGGCAGAGGGAATGATCCCTGCTGCATGGGGGGGCTCTGCTACGAGCCCACAGAGGCCCTGATTGTTGCTTTTTTTT
>NW_017728931.1:82707721-82713424 GCF_001723895.1 Crocodylus porosus | reverse complement strand
CAGTGGGGGCTGGGCGGGAGTTCCCCCCCCATGGTCCCCTCCTCCACCTCCTCTACCCCTTACTTACTGGCACAGAGCCTGGGTCCATCTCCTTGCGGTGGCGAGTGGGAATGGCCCGAATCTCTGAATCGATTCAGAGGCTTCCAGTTTGATTTGGACCTTTTTAATGGGTCTACTGATTCAATTCAGATTTGGAGTTTAAGCCCCTGAATCAGGCCGAATCTCCTTCAAATCAGTTTGGCTACTGAAGCTTCACACAGCCCTACTGGTTTCCCAGGACAAGTGTTGATACCCCAGCTACTTAAGCATATCTTTTCCTCGAGCTCTAATTTTACGGGCACTGGTTTACAGTTTACTTCCCCCAGAAACACACCGATACTTGAAGTACATGGGTTGCTTGCAGATGTTAAACAAACAAAAAAAAGCAGTGCTTTACTTTAAACTTGTCACTCTCCTGCACGGAGCCCAGCACATGCCCAGAAGAGGCACCGTGTTAGTTGGACCTGGCTCACCTGATGTCTGTATAGATTGGGTGCTTTAGTGGGGCTTTTTGGGCATTTTTATTTAATAGCTCGTTGAGTCAGTTTTAGCTAAAAGCAGCAAAAGATCCCCACTAAAGCACCCGCTGTATACAGACACTGTGGAGCCAGGTCAAAGTAACGCACTGCTGCTTCCTGTAAAACAAGTTTTGTTTTTATTTTTGTTTGTGTTTTGAACATCTGCAAGTAGCCTTAACACATGGATCTTGCCAAAGGGACTATAAAACAAATATTCTTTCTTTAGACAGCACAAAAGATAGATACAGGTTTAAGGCAAAGCAATAAAATGCCTATATTTTCTTCCCTGCCTCTACTGAATCATTCTTTGGATTTAAGATAGAGTTTTCTAGGATGTCAGGGATCCTCCCCTTTTTTCTTGCTTTCTGCGTCTGCTCTTTAAAACAGCTGGTAAGAATAGACTCCAGTTGCAGTCTCCATTGTCTCATGGCTCCTCCCCTCCGCCCCACTTATCAGCTTCACAAGGTATTCTAGGGCCCCCACCAGGTGATGTATTGCTTAATCACTAGCCTGCTGAACTGAACCAGACTTTAAAGTGTGGTCCCTTTCTTTGTTCAGGGATGTTCTATTATTTAAAGAGAAGATTATCAAGGTCTAAGACAGTGTTTCTCAACCTTTTTGGACTCAAGGCACCCCTGCATCACTTTTGTGAATTGAGTGTCACCCCATTTCAAAAACTAATTTATATATTACAGTGCATACCTTCTTGCAGAGGGACTGGATAATGAAGGTAGGGGATTGGCCAGGCAGGGACAAGCCTGAACCTGTACTTCCCTGCTTATCTCCTCACACTTCGCAGCTCCCTTTGAAGGATCTGGCAGCACCCTTGCACCCTGGTTGAAAATCACTGGTCTAAAAAACAGAACTTCTTCTGTGGTTCTCACCCTTTTTAGACTCGCTTGATCCCTGGGTAAACTTGAGGCACCCCTTGAAAAATGCCAGCTCTTAGTTTTTATGCTCTTTTTAGTCTTCAGAAAAATAGAGCAGTCTTTCTGTTGCAAAGAACTCAAATTACAGATTTTTATTTTAAATCTCTTGCTCTATCTTGCGAATCATTTTTGTAAACCCTAACCTCAACTGTCGCACCCGGGATGAGAATCACTGCTCTAGTATTAGCCTTGTGCCACTACCCCAGGGAATTATGTAGAAGGAGGTAAGAAGATGGCAGAGAAGACAGACTGGCCTCCCAGTCAACATGGAGTTTGTAGTTTGGTACAAGTATTCACAAAGTGTTCACAACCTCAGACTGGAATTCTTAAGTTGTACATAGCCAGATTCTCCACATTATTGCAGGAAGTCTATGATGGCCTTATTTTTATGAAAATTATAGCACTGTTTCCTGTATGGACATGATCTGCATTTCCAAATTCTTTCAGCTACTTGGAAGGTCTTTCTGATAAGTAGTAAAAGGATTTGAACTTACTGTTTCCAATGGATAGCGCACACAAAATTGTGCAAGTCTGTGGAGGCTCCAGTCTGAATACTAAAGAATAAGCAATATATAGTGCTGAGATCACAGTTGGACATCTAGAAACGTAAGTGTTAAGATGTCCAGGTCAAGCCCCCAAAGTATCGCTCAACTCCACCACCACTTTCTTTGCTTTCTCTATAAACAATCCAACCCCACTGGGTTTGGCAAGACCAAAAGCCATTTGACCTATGTATTCCCAACCTCAAAAAAAAAAAAGCTATAGAGCCAAAACAGATGAAATGCCACAATATTTTCCACCTTTGAATAAATTGAAAAGTGTTGGTTGTTTGTGGCTGAATCGGTAGTGATGGTGTAAGCTAAGGATATTTTTTGCGGGAGGAAGTAGTGTGGCATGGAGGAAAAATCACATTCTAGAGAGGCTTCGATTATTCTGGTAGTTATGTTTGGAAAATTTCCTTCTTGTTTGATTGTCTCTCTAACTTGGATAGATCAGACAATACTTGTCTTCCTCCCCCCTTAAGATATGTAAATTTAGTAAGTTGACAACTGATTTATTTTGTTGTTGTTGGGTTTTTTTTGGGTGGGGGGGAAGGGAGCAGGTAGTAAGAAGAAAATATTTGCCTACTATTGTTTTTACATCTTTTCTTTCCATCAGAATTCCCCGGGTTGGGTTTTTGTTTGTTTGTTTTTGAGGGAACCACAGTCTCAAACTAGTCCATAAGGAACCATTTTTGCTTTTGTATCTTCTCGTGTTTAGTCTCCACAGTCCTTCATGCTCCATAGAGAAAAAATGAGAAGACTGTTGTTTGAGATATTTTTATTTGAATCGAGCTGATTTGGTGCATGAGCTGCATTCTTTTTCTGTTTTGTCTTGGAATCACAAATGGAGTGTATTTTCTTTCCACCTCCAGCAGATGGGCATTGGAATGAGTGGTGATTTACCCTGTGTTCACTGTAGGTTTAGGTTGCCATTTTAAAATGGATAAGATTCTCGTTGTTTCTGTGTCCTTTATGAAAATGAAGATTTGCTTTTACTGATAGTTAGAGCCACAGCAACTCTGGTTCACCCTTAGAAAAATCAGTTTTCCTAGTTGTGGTGAAACAAGACTAACCTCAAGTGAAGAAGGCATCTTTGCTGTCTCTATAGGTAACTTTTTTCACTGTGCTGAAGGAAGGGGGAAACAGTTGCTCAATTCTGGGGCTTCAAAAATAGACTAGAAAAACAGGGTCATTATTTATTGAAATATACCATTACTGAGTTGAGATACGAGTGTGTCCTTGTGGAAGACTTAGAATAGGAGATGGTGCTTCTGTTTGGAGACTGGTCATTTCAGTTCATGGATTGTAGGTGGGCCCTGAAAACTCTTAGAGGGGAAGAAGTCATTCATAAGTACCTAATGGCTAGACCAATTTTGACTGAAAGAATTTGTTCTTATGTTATAATCTATATCTTGCCCTTGAAACGTAAATGCACGGATGTCCATGCTAGACTTTTATAGCAATTTTTAAAGAAGAGTTTCTATATTCCATACTGTATAAATATAACTATTGTGAAGCATAAGATGCAAGTCAATGTGGTTAAAATTATTCTTGTCCCTAAACTGGAGATCCATTTCCATGTGACTATAGTGACTTTCATATAATTTTTTTTTTACTTCAGAATTTTAATGGTATAGGTAAGTATACTTTAAAATCTGTAGCATTGTTGCTCTGACTCATGTGTTCCTTCTGTCTTTCTTTACAATTGCATTCATACTAGAAAAGTGTCCGCTTAGGGTTTGTGTATACAGGGAGATATTCTGGAATAGCTGTTCTCCTTATGTGGGCACTCTGGCTTAATACAGACAGTCAAAAAGCCCAAGGCTGAATCAATTCAGTCTTTTCAGGCTAGTTTAAGTCGCAGAGATTAAACTGAGAAACAACTGTACAGACATTCATTTTTGATTCAAGAAATGCAGCCACATAGCTGCAGTAGCTCAGGCCAGAAGCCAGTGGGAACTAGAGCATGGCTCTCTGGCACATAGCCAGTATGGGCTGTGTGCTTGCTTCCTCTTCCTGCTGCCCCCGAAGTCTTTTGGATTTGCAGTCCAGAATCACAGCAGCAGGACACTGCAGAGTTGCTCATCACTTCCTCTTCCTGTTTCCAGGTGCCTCTGGGATTAGTAGTTCACAGTCGGTGGCAGAAGTAGGGTTTTTTAGCAGGACAGGGCAGCTCTGTACTCAGGCGAAGGGAAGTTTAATCCCACTCCCTGGCCCCATACCCCAGCCTGGGGAGGGGAGCCAGTCCCTGCTTCCTTTCCCCCTGCCCAACCCTTCTCTGCTAGACCAGATAGCCCAGGGCTGGAAAGCATGCTGGGGGACTGTGATTTAACTTGAACCAAGAAAGGGTCTGGGACAGAAGTTTCATAAACCAGTTTGACCCAAATCGATTAAGTCTGATACTATATTCAACCAGGTTGATCTTAAACCAGTTTCAGCCATTTTGAAACTGGTTTATGTGCACTGAATTTCTGTTATAGGCTTAAACCAGTTTCTGATGACTTATATGATGACTTTTTGATGGCTTATATGTAAATTCTGTCCCTAGTCTCTGATTCTGGATAAGTGTGCTTTCTTCTGGTTCATCTCATTCTGCCCAAAAAGTGGATTAAGCGAAATTGAAATAAAACACCTTTATTCTGGAATAAAAGTGGAATAAACTCCATATCTGGCCAAAGTAGGTATTGTCGTTTAAAGTCATACTTCTATCCAAAAAACCCTGTAAGCACTTCTTGGATAATATCTGTCTGTATTGGAAAAGGAGGAGGAATAGAAACTATTCTTGAAGCATAAAATTCTGTTTTATGGATGGAGAATAAGAGTCTCCTTCTGCTTTTTTCCCTTAATAAGCACAAATATATGGAAGTGTTTTTTTTAAGGAACTATTTTCTTTTGAAGCAAACATAGGGTCTGGATTATAACTTTAAAATGTCCAATAGGTCTACTGTAAATTCAAACCCTGGAAATGTTGTCTAACATTGAAATATTAGGCAGATCTTGTCAAAGGAAGATTAATTTGAACTTGAACATATACCTTTAAAAGTAGACCTATATCGATGATCAGTGTTTATCATATAAATAGCTAAAACAGCTGAACAGGACACATTCTTTACTGTCATATGGAAACTTTTGTCTGAGACTTAATTTTCTCTGTGTTAATCTTTTTGTCTATGACTGATAAAAATTTTGCCTTGACCGTATGGTTAGTTTCATGCTATAGATGTTTTCACAATACAATATGATTTTGCTTTATTTTTATGTCATAATATCATCTATGTAAATATATTGAGAATTAGATATAACATATTTTGCATTATAATATTATTCATAAGAAAGAGTAGCATAGTTATTTTCCTGTCATTTTTCTCAAAATTGTATTGATCAGAGAAACCCATTAAAAACAGAACTGAAAAGAAGTCTGTAACATTTTGTAATGGATCACCTAGCTTATTTTACTCAGTTGTTATAACTATGGTAGTATCTAGAGGTCTTATTTTGAATGGTTAGAAATGAAGGTAGCTTACTGAAGGGCAAGCTTCATAGATTTCATAGATTTTGTAGACATCAGGGCTGGAAGGGACCTCGGGAGATCATCAAGTCCAGCCCCCTGCCCAAAAGGCAGGAAGTCAGCTGGGGTCATAGGATCCCAGCAAGATAAGCATCCAATTTACTCTT
>NW_017728931.1:82698922-82707710 GCF_001723895.1 Crocodylus porosus | reverse complement strand
CTGAGGGGGTGTCTGGGGGGCTTCGGGGGAGCGGGGGCGCAGCAGGCTTCACCCGTGTGTCTCTCACCACTCCGGAGCTGAACTGAGCTTTTTTTTTTTTTTTTTTCCCCCCTGTTTGACAGGCCCTTTTAAACTGCGTGCATTTGCAGTGGAGCTGCCGTTGGGGAATGCTGGTTTCTCAGGCCAGGGGGGCCCTGCCTGGGATTTGGTGGGCCCTGCCCTACAGGAGGGGGACTAGTGAGTACCCCACTCCTTCTCTTCTCACTCCCTGGGGGGCTAGGCCAAGTAGGGGCCTGGGCGGGGGCTTGACCCGGCCCGGCACCAGGCAGCGGCCTCCTCCCAGGGAGTGAGGAGTTAACCCCTTCCCACCACGAGCCCTCTTACCTCTGGCTGTGCTGGGGGTCAGCAGGGGGCTCTGCGGCTGCTGAGGGGGTGTCTGGGGGGCTTGGGCGGGGGCTTGACCCGGCCCGGCTCCAGGCAGCGGCCTCCTCCCAGGGAGCGAGGAGTTAACCCCTTCCCACCACGAGCCCTCTTACCTCTGGCTGTGCTGGGGGTTGGCAGGGGGCTCTGCGGCTGCTGAGGGGGTGTCTGGGGGGCTTTGGGGGAGCGGGGTCGCAGTGGGCTTCACCCGCACGTCTCTCACCGCTCCGGAGCCTAACTGAGCCTTCAAAGGATTCATATTCCATAATGTTACCAAGCAATGTCTAATTAATGTTATGTTGACTAAGTATATGCAACAAAGGAGTGTTTTTAAATTAAGAGACGTGTCAATGTAAATGATACGCGAGACGCAAACATTTTTGTGAATTATATCTTTTATTGGCCCAACTGCATGGTTGGAATAGATTCAGACAAGCTTTCAGGTATCACAGTACCTTTTCTAGAGTCTCTAGGAGAGAAGCAGACACAGCAGAGCTAACTAGCAAATGGAACAAAAGTGTGCATAAATAGATAGTGATAAGTCCTCTCCCAGCCAATTTGCAACGTGTCTAGTGTGTTATAATTCAGCAAGTGCTGCAGTAACCCCAGGCATTTCATGAGCCTTCATCAACAGAGGGTACAGAGAAGTGAACAGAGGTCAGCAAACAGGAGCGCCTATTGAGTTTGCCTCAGAAGGGAGTCAGGGAGCAGGAGACTGCTGGGGTGGACAGTTACTTGGGCCCAAGGCCACATAAGGAGTTTTAATGAGGTGTCGAGGCCTGGATCAGGACCCTCTGCTCCCCCCTACCCCCCCTGCAACTCACCAAAACTCCCTGTGGGATTTTGGGCAGGCAAGGAGCAGTGTTCAAGTGATCAACTGCCTGTATGCCCTGTCCTGTGGAGGGTGTGTGTATGGAGGTGGGGGGGGGGCATATGCACATGTGTGGGGGGGCAGGGGTGGACAGAGACTGCCTGGGCACTAGGTCCTGGGAGCCTGCCCAGGGTGAGGGGAGGGAGGGGGAGGTGAAGGGCACATGCAGCAGAGTTGCTTGGTCCATGGCTGCCCCCATAGTGCTCTGCATGGGACCAAGATCTGCCTGCGGAAACCTGTGCTGTACTTACCGGCCAAACCCAAGCCTCCCCTCCCCCTCTTTTTTTTAATCATTACAGCATAGGTGTGCTCCAGGGAACAAAGGAGGCACAAATAGTTTGTGTCAGCTTTTATGATCTGTGTGGGATGTGCCATGCTCATGTTCCTCCCAGAGGGTCTGGGTCACTTCATGTGCACCAAATGGAAGCTGGTGTCCACCCTGGAGAAGAAGATTCATGGATTGGAAGCATGGATATTCATATTGCTTTGCATCTGGGACAAGGAGGATTACTTGAACAAGAGTTACAAGAGGCTGGTACTGGAGGGGCCAAAGGGCAATGATGAGAAGTAACAGCATGTGACAATGAGAAGTGGCAGCATGTGACTACTCAAAGAAGGAGGACCCCCAGAATTGAAGAGGAGCAGATTGAAATCAGTAACCACTTTCATGTACTCTGTGGTGGAGCTGCTGAGGAAGAGGAAAGGACATCTGCAGGCATGAGGCAGAGGAGGCAGTAGCCTTGAGAACAGGATGTGCAAGGCCCCAAGCACAGGGGCTCTAGGACCACTGCACCAAAAAGGAAAAGAAGAGTGGCTGGTGATTCCCTTCTGTGGGGGACAGAGGAACCAATTTGTCATCTAAATATGGGGGCCTGGGAGGCATGCTGCCTGCCTGAAGCCCAAATGCAGGTTGTCACAGAGAACTGCCCAACCTTACCCATCCTTCAGACAAGTACGTCTTCCTGCTTATCCATTTAGGCACCAGCGATGTTGCTAGGAATGACGTTGACCAGATCAGAGGTGACTATGAGGCTCTTGGCAGGAGGGTTAAGGAGCTTGGAACATGAATGGTGTTCTCATTGATTGCCTGAACCCCTGCCTTCCACAGGAACAGAGATCATCATATCCTGAAAGTGAAAGTATGGCTGAAGTAGTGATGTCAGCTGAAAGCTTCTTCAGTGATGAGTGGATGTTCTTGGGAGGAGGGCTGCTATCAAGGGATGGGATCTGTCTGATGAGAACTTGGAAGACCATCTTTGGGCAGTGTCTGGCCAACCTAGCAAGGAGGGTTTTAAACTAGGTTGCACAGGAGATGGTGATCAAAACCTTCCAGCAACAGAGCACATAATCCAAAGGGAAAAGGACTCAAAGAAGCAACTCAAGTCTGTGAAATGGCCAGAGAGCTGCAGGACTGCAACAAGTGGCACCAAAAGGAAGTGGAGAGGCCAAAATGCAAAATGCATCTGATGCATGTATACAAATACGAGAAGTATTGGGAATAAACCAGATGAAATGGAAGCTGCAGCCTGTGAAAAGAACTATTATGTCATTGGCATCTCTGAGATCTGATGGGACAGGTCTTATGAATGGAATGTGAACATCAAGGGTTACACTCTGTTCCGGAAGGACAGGGTTGAGAGAGAAGGTAGTGGTGTTGCTTTGTATGTCAAAAACATATACACTTTTTTCTCTGGTTCAGGAAGAAGAAGATGACAAAGCAGAATGCATTTGGGTGAAAATGAAAGGTGGAAGATGCAGGACCGATATAATGGTGGGGACTTATTATAGGCTACCTAATCAGGAAGAGGAGGTGGTGACAGAATTATCCAAAAGCTATGGGATGGTACGGATGGGACACTTCAGTTTTCTGGACATCTGCTGGAAGAACAATACAGCCAAACAATGTCAAGCCAGTTCCTAACTTGTGTTGAGGACAGTTTTCTGTGACAACCTGCATTTGGGCTTCAGGCGGGCCCCCATATTTAGATGACAAATTGGTTCCTCTCTCCCCCACAGAAGGGAATCACCAGCCACTCTTCTTTTCCTTTTTGGTGCAGTGGTCCTAGAGCCCCTGTGCTTGGGGCCTTGCACATCCTGCTCTCAAGGCTGCTGCCTCCTCTGCCTCATGCCTGCAGATGTCCTTTCCTCTTCCTCAGCAGCTCCACCACAGATACAACTAGAGCAGGGTTGGACAGTTACGTTGGGTGGAGAGCCACACACTCAGTTTCTCACTCTCTGCTGAAGCAGTGAGCTGACATGGAAATGGTGAGGCAGGACTGGGCTGCTGCATCCTGCTGCTGGCTTCCCCTGGGTCCTACTGCCCCTGTCTCCTGTAATCGTTGATAGTTGGCCAGGAGCAGATAAATATTTATTTTCTAAATTTTTTAGGGGCCATAGAATAGCCTGGTGGGCCTGAGATGGCTTGCGGGCCATGTTTTGCCCACCCCTGATCTAGAGGATCATCTATCTTGGATCTTGTCCTGACTGATAGGGAAAAACTGGTGGAGGATGTGAAGGTGATGAGTAACTTCAGGAGGAAGACATCACAATATGCTATAATTCCAGATCATGAGACGGGGAAAGCATGAGGTCAGCAAAATTAGGATGGTAGATTTCAAAAAGGCAGATTTCATCCACCTCAAGGAGCTAATAGGCATGGTGTCATGGAATCATAGATTGAAGGATAAAGGCACCCAGGAAGACTAGGAACTTCTCGGGGGCACAGTTTTGGAAGTCCAACAAGAAACTGCCCTGATATGATAGAAGCACAAAAAGAGTCTAATGTGGCCACACAAGGAGCTTGTACAATGCCTCAAATGTAAAAGGAAAGCATCCAGGTAGTGGTAGAATGGTCAGGTCACCAAGGACACATACCAGGAAATAGCAAGATGAAATCAGGAAGGCAAAGATAAAGAACAAGCTGCACCTGGCAAAGGAGGTTAAGGATAACAAGATGAGGTTCTATAAATAACGTTGGCCAGAAAAGAAGAACCAAGGAAGCTGTGGATCCTGTTAACAGTCCAGAGGGAACTCCTAACTGAAGATACAAAGAAGGCAGAGCTACTCAATATCTACTTTGCCTCAGTCTTCACGAAGTTAAGCTGCTAGACACGTACTAGGGATTATCTGGATAAGAAAGGTGTAAGATGAGGGAGGAAATAACAAGAGACAATCAGAGAACTGTTGTTGGGTCTGAATAAACTCAGGTCAGCAGAGGCAGATGAGCTTCCTCCCAGGGTTCTGAAGGAATCACAACTTTTGGCAATGATTTTCATGAAGTCATGAGAGATGGACCAGGTACCAGAAGAGTGGAAAAGTGTGCCCCTTTTTAAAAAAGGCAAGAAGGAGGACTTAGAGAACTACAGACTAGTTAGTTTCACCTTAATACCTGGGAAGTTACTGGAGCATATTCTAAGGAAAGCCATTTACAAGCATCCAGAGGAGGAAAGACTGATCACAAGCAGGCAACATGAATTTATGGTAAACAAATATCAAACAAACGTGATCTCCTTCTTTGACAAAGTACTACTCATATACAAATATGAGAAGTATGGGGAATAAACAAGATGAGGTGGAAGCTGCAGCCTATGAAAAGAATTGGGATGAAGGGAATGTCCCATTCCCTCTTCACCTGCCCTGAGCAATGGATCAGGGCCACAGGCTGGATCTAGCCTGATGAGAGACCTTTCATTCCTTTTTTGTGTCCTTGTGACAAGGTATTTAGCAGAATTCTCAGTTTCGTTGTCATAGAGAGTGTATCTGGACTTCAGCAAGGCTTTTGACAAGAGCCCACACAATCTTCTCAAACAAACTGGAGAAACGTGGGTTGGATAAAACTACCACTAGTTTTCCTAGGTAGATAGATAAAGCGTGATTATTAATGGGTGCATGTCAGAATGGCAGGTTTCGAGTGGTGTCCCACAGGGCTCTGGGCCTGGGCACAGTGCTGGTGGAGTTTGGTTATATTTCTGGTGACTCCTCCAAAGAGTTGATTGGAGGACTTTTGTGAGGAAGCTTGTGCAAATAAATTGTTAGCAATAGTTTCCTCTATTCACTAATAGATGGTGGTAGGGAGCTCCTTCTAAAATGGGGCATCTGTCCCTGACTCCTGGGGAAACAGTTTCTGAAGCTACTCTTAGTCACTCTTCTTGCTATAAACCAACAGACGGTAGTAGCAAGATCCCTACTTTCAGGTCACAGAGCTTACTCTCAGGGATGGAGCTTTCAAAGGGAATTTCTTACAAAACTCAGAGTAGACAGTATATCAGTGCCTTGGGATCCTATCTATAATAAAGATAAAGATTTTTTGGGCTGATACCGGTGGCCAATTATTGACTAGCCATATCAGCTGATACTGATCCAATTGCCAATATGCAGCCTGGCAGCTTGGAGAGCAGCATCTGGCCGGTAAGTCTGTGGAGGAGGGAAGGGGTGTGAGGGTTGCAGATCAAGGCCTCCACAGTGAGAGAGGAAGTGGGGCAGGGATAGGCACTGCCCTGCCAAGGTGGAGCATGGGACGGAGCTGGCAGGCTGTCTGGCAGGCAGGGGGGTGGGAGGGAGGAAGGTGGCTTTTGCTGTTGTGTGTACCCTGTGGGAAGCATGTGCCCCATGGATCTGCATACAGGGCGACGGCAGGCTGCCGCTGCATGTTTGTGCTCAGGGGCTGTGCCAGGCTCTTCCTGGCGACTGTGCTTGGGCCGGGGCAGAGTGGGCAGTGGCAGTGGCACTGGGACAGGGGCTATGGGTGGGGGCTAGAAACAATGTCATAGTCCCCCCCATAGCCCTCCTCCCAGTGCTGTCACTACTTGCCCCACCCTGCCTGGCCTGAGCACAGGTGCTGGGAAGAGGCAGAGTGGGGCAAGTAGTGACAGCCCCCAAGCATGAGCACGCAGGGGCAGCACTCCCTCGCCCTGCACACAGATCCAGGGGTCACTTGCTCCCAAGCCCCCCAAGGATGCATACAGTAGTGGGAGTCTCCCCTTTCTCCCCACTCCCCAAATAAGCCGTCGGCTTTGTCCCCTGCCTCGCCTCGCCTTGCCCTGCCTTGGCTGGGCAGTGCCTGTCCCTGTCCCAGACCAACTCCCTCTCTCACTGTGGGGGGGCTCTATCTACTCACCCCCTGACCCCTTCCCCAACACAGACTTACCAGCTAGATGCTTCTCTCCAAGTTGCCGGGCTGCACTCCTGGCCACGTACATGCTGCAGCTGCATGCATGCAAGCAACATTTATCGGTGACATTACTGGCCACATAAGCCAAAAAAAATCTGCTTGCTGATAATGTCAATTTTCCTTTTATTGGTGCTGATATGATATGGACCAGTGTATTGGTGCACCTCTATCTATAATAGCAAGTAATAGTGCACAGGAAATGGTTAAAAGGGGGTGGGGGAATAAACCCCAGGTAGTGCTTGCAATCCAGTGGAGTAATGTCCATTTTCTTCTCTGAGCAGCGTGTAGATGTGAGCACATTGTAAAATGAGGCACAAATGTTGTTTCTCTGTAGCAGACACTTGCTGCACCTGAGTGCACAAATATTGCTAAGAATTCAGAATGGGTTGCATTTCATTTTGTCCCATTTCCTGAATACATGTGATGCACTTTCTCCCCAAAGTGGAAGTGCTTCTCTTTGAGAGAAGAGCATGTCCAAACACTATTCTTACTCCTGGCCCCATCCTTGATTTAAAAAAAAAAAAAGATTTATCTTTGATAGAGCTGCAAAATCTTTGTATCTCTGTGTGTTGCCCCTTTTGGCAGCTATTTAGAAAAACAATCCCATTGCAATCAGCAGCCATGATAACTACCAATGTAATTAATACCTGTCCACAATAACACCCCCCTCCCCCCAAACAACTAAATAAGCTTTTCCCTGCACGCCTGGAAGTATGTTGTCTTTGTGTCATCAGTAACTGATACCTTTTCCTTAATGCATCTGATTTTGCTAAAATATGTTTGTAGCCCCCTCTTCAGTACAGCAGTGCAGTAGGGAGTCTTTCTCTGAATTCGTACATGCATTTCATGTGGGCAGTACTGCCTTGCTTCAACCATGTTTAAAATCTTTACCCCTTCCTTTATCTCCTCTCCTGTTTACTGTCAAAATTCCCTAATCTGTGGGCCCTATAATATAGTAACCTGTGACACCACTGATTCACCACAGGTGTTGGAGAACAGTTGAAGACAATTTTTAGATTGGGATGGTCATGTGTTTTCATCCTATAAATTTGTTTTGGCTACACTTCCAGATGTTCAGCAAGAGATTTGCAAACTCTCTGTATCAGCACTTATTTCCCTTAGCCTGCCATCAGTCCCACTGCATGAAAGTTATCAGCAAAGCTATACAGAATACTGTGAGCTTTCTTCTGTATCTGTAAGAAATGAAAGCCGAAGGCAACTTTATAAGTGGGTATCTTTTACAGCCATTCTTACTAAGAAAATGTGAAAATGGAAACTTAACAAGACCTAACTTTAAAGGATCTTGAAATAGCAGGATGCTCTAATAACTTGTCCAGATATCTGTTGGATAACAAATCTAAATACCAAATACTTGGTTAGAACCCTGAATTATACACACATCAGCTACTTGGTTCGGAAGTTAGAATCCATATTAGGGCCTTGTTACATGATAACTTGGCTTCTGGAGCTCTTAACCTTTGGGTTGTTTGCACATTAACACTTAAAACTAGTTTTAAGCATTCTTTAAGCAGCTTAAAGTTATGTCACTCCAGTCTAGGTTTATCTCCTATGTTATTCAGCTCATGTTATACTAACTCTAGATTAGACTAAATATGTTAGTGTAAACTCCCCACCTGCTGCCCCCTTCTTGCTGGCCCAGATCAAGCTCACTACCCCCTTGCTCCTTGCCCCTCCTTCCTTGCTTACTTGTGGCTGCCCTGTCTTCCCTTGCTTGCATCTGCTCACTACCCCTCCCCGCCCGCTCCTCTTCCCTTGCTTACTTTTAGCTGTCTGTGCTGGGGCAGCACGCACAGAAGGCTTAACCTGCTTGCCTGGCCACTACTACCACTGCTGCTGTTCTCTGGACCAGGCTCAACCAGGAGAAAAGCAGCAGGCGGTGGTGGTGGGGGTCGAGCAGGCAGGTTGACCCTTCATTGCCTTCTCCTCTGAGAGAACAGTGCAGATGGCCACAAATAAGCACAGGGGGTGGGGAGGAACACTGAGGGGCAGGGGAAACTGTGGGAGCTGTGGGGGGCAGTGGGGAAGCCAGGAATGGGGGAGGAGGGGCAGGGAGGGTGTGTGAGGATTCTTACTTTTTAATCCTGCAAGCCCCTGCTAGCCTGAATGTGTGAGTGCTCCAAACTCGAGCTAACACTAAAACTAATCAACATCAGAGTCAAGTTTAGAGTCTGGAGCGGACTGGAGTCAGGAGCGGACTGGCCAAGTTCACCGATGACACCAAACTTTGGGGAAAAGCATCCACGCCAGAAGACAGGCGGGTGATCCAGGCTGACCTGGACAAGATCAGCAAATGGGCAGACGAGAAC
>NW_017728931.1:82692930-82698392 GCF_001723895.1 Crocodylus porosus | reverse complement strand
CTGCAAGGCCGTTTCGGGCTGTACATAAGGAAGAATTTCTTTACTGTCCGAGCCCCCACGGTGCCATCGGAGGTGGTTCAAGCACCTACATTGACCACCTTCAAGAGCAAATTGGATGCTTATCTTGCTGGGGTCCTATGACCCCAGCTGACTTCCTGCTGTTTGGGCAGGGGGCTGGACTCCATCTTCCAAGGTCCCTTCCAGCCCTAATGTCTTTGAAATCTATGACTGGGTGGTAGGCAGGGCAATAATGCCTGTGTGCCAAGTAATCACTTTCCTGGGTGTGAATTGATTCAGTGCCTGGTGCACCCTCCACCCACCCACTTTTGGGCCCCTATCCTTCCTGGCACAGGTTCTTCCTGCCCTGGCACTAGGCCAGGTATGGCACTATCTTGCTGCAGCCATTGCCATGCTTATCCACGGCTTGCAGTTCCATCAGCCTCCTGCTGGCATGCTCCAAGTCTACAGGCATGTTGACTAGGCATGAGGTGTTGGTGGGTCCCTGAACTGAGTGTCCTCTCTGGCTGGTCCCCACAGGTCCCACTGGGGTGCCCTCTCCCAGCCCTACCTGACTTGGGTGTTTCTGCATGCAAAGTGAGATCCTGTCATGTCTGGACTGGGAGAGCTGGTATCTGGTTGTGTCCCCAGTACTCCAGCAGTGAATGGAATGTCTGGTGCTTTCCTGGCCATTTCAGCCCTGGGGAAAGCAACTGGGCTTCAGCCAGCGGTAAGATAAGCATCCAAGTTTTCCCTGGATGCCTTGGCTGTGGGACAGGCACATGCTGCTTCCCCCCCGCCCCCCTTCCCTTCCCTGCCCTTCCTCTTTCAAAAGCTACTACCTGAGGGACCGTCTCCCAATTCCAAACACTTCTAAATTAGGGAATGTCTCTAAATTATAACTTTTTTCACTGCATATAGTAAGGAGTAAACCCAGAAAAACAAGTATTTGATTAAAAAATTGTAATGGGACTTTGCAAGATAAGATAGGATGTGGTAGTAACTGCAGAGAGGTGAAAGAATAAGGGCCTGCTCCAGAGCTATTTGTAGCCAACAAAATTATTTTTATTTATCTGAATTTGGTCATTTACTGGGAAGCCAGATGGCAGCGCTGAACAGTGGCTTTTGATCTACCTCGCTGGCTAGACAACTGGTTACAGGACCATCCTGAAGAGGGGCATCCCCAGCTTCCTTGTATGATCTTGTCCTTTTGTGTTTCTCATCGTATGCAAGAGGAAGAGACAGACTGAGTTGTTAGTGCAGGGTGACATACCAGTTGGAGGTCCTGGTTTATGTTAGGATGCTGTAGCCAGCAGATGGTACTGTTGTTCAGGTCCTGCTGGGCTGCAGATCTTGCCAGCAGTTTAACATGCAGCTGTTCTCAGTGGCTAGTTAACTTATTTAGTGTAGGCATGTCAGAATTTGAAAGTCATCCTACTGCTGGTCTGAGGCATTAGTACCACCAAACAAAAAAGGCCTGTAGCTTGTCAGCTAAGACCAGGACAGTTTTGTACAAACCGTACCTGTAGTACAAGCCAGTTGATTTAACTGGTACAAGAAACTTGCACCTGAAGCAGGTGCCACAAAAAGAATTAGGACATAGTGCTTTGACCCTACCCCTGTTTAAACTGGTTTTTATTGCTCCGGTGGCACAGAGTAACCAGAAGATTCTGCCCCAGGAAGATTTCACTCACCTAAAGAAAACCTTGGACAGCCTAATGCTGTTGTGGCAGTGCCTCTATCTCCCGCTTAGCCAATCTTTGGTGTAGGGCTGTGACTAAGCATGACATGCCCAATACCTAGGGTCTATTTAAACCACAGTTTCCTGAATTTCATGGAAACTGAAAAATCCAGGATTGTCCACAAAATCAAAAAAAGAAAACTTTAACATTCTGGCTTCCCAGTGGGAGCCAGCAGTCCTCAATGCTGCTGTGACCCAGCATCGGTGCTGCTGTCAACCAGTCTGCCTGGGAGGGGAAGGTGCTGACTAGTGGGGTGGCATGAAGGGCAGCAGAAAAGATGGCCACCACCCCTTCATTTCCTCCGCCCCCTGGCACTGATTGGCAGAGGCACATGGGGGGCGGGGCCACCAGAGCATATCTGTGAAATATCTTGCGGAATTTGCTCTTTATGCCGCAACCAACCTGAGAAAATTAGTAAGTCTGACTGTGATTAGTAGTCCTCTAGTAATACCCCTGCAATCCCATGCTGCCATAATAACACTTTAGGACAGGGGATAGAAATCTACAACTTAGGTGACATTTGGTGGTGGGAGGTTTTGGCTCCTTATACCACTGCAAAGATTAGAGGTGGCAGTGTCAGGGTCATTGTGACCCACAGCTTTGCCCCACTTTAGACTTGTCTAACTTACACCAGAGAGTGGGCCAGGCACTAAACAAACACTAGGGTCAGAGGAGTATTAAGGTCCCGTTTAAATGTACTGCTTTCCATTTCCATTTTCTATTTCAGTCTTGTACAGAACACAGCTGAATGGAATAACCTGACACTATACATTTACTCTTTTCTCATTATTTTCGTGATTTCCTTTTCATTGATTTCATGATTTCATGATTTCCTAATATGTATTTCTACCTTCTTGGTTTTAAATAGGGTCTTATTAAACAAGTAGATTATTTCCAAATCTTAATGTCTTCTCCACTGGTAACGCATAAGGGGTGCACGTGCACTCCTTGAGAGCGCTGGTGCACCCTCTGACTGGTCGCGCTCACCCCTTAGGTGACAGGCAGGAGCACTGGTGCCACCCCTGCAATTGCCAGCCAGGGAGTGGGAGCGCTGGAGGAGTGCCACAGCCACTTCGTGATCGGCTGTGGGGGGGGACCCTTCCTCCCCATCAGTGAGATTGGGACCCCCGCCCCAATCGCTGACTGGTCGTTGGGTGGGTATGTGCCCACCCTGACTAATGTGGCACCAGTCACCCATGGTCTTCTCTTTTGACAAGTGTGGTTTGTGATGCCACGGTTGTAAATAAAAAACGGGGGAAAGCTTTTATTATTTCTGTCATTTGGAATAGTCACCAAGAAACAATGGAGGCAGACTATGAAATCTGTTCCATGAAAAAAAAATGAAGATGTATAAGTAAGTTAAAGATTAAAAAAAAAAGATTAAAGATTAAAAGTTTTTCTCATAGTTCTTTTATTGACTGCCTTGAATTAGTGCTATAAATTTATGACTAATAAGTAATTGTAGGCAAGATCTGTCATTTGCACATTTAAGTCTTCATGTACTTTGTTGCAAAAGAAGAGTAAAAGGGAAAATGCAGTCTGCTTTTTATTAAACTGGAATGTTCAGTGATCACCATTAAAATTTTAACAGTGTTGATCCTTACATGAAATGGTGACTATTCAATTTGTCTTCTGCCAGATTAATTTAATAGTAACCAAAGTGTATAAGCATTAATTTTACCCAAATTTGTGGCATAGTACTGCAACTGTGAAGTTAGCAAATGAACACACAGTTTTAAAGGCAAGCAGATAAAAGGGTGCATGCAAGTCCAAACTTCTTTCTCTAATTCTGTAGACATTATGCAGAAGGCAGGGCAGCGTGTTAAAACTTACACTGAGTTTGAACCAGAGAGCAAATATGTGATTAAGCTTTAGATCAGATGAAGGTTAATCAACATGGCCAGAGCCCCCAAACTGTATCTCGTATTTTTCAACTGATTCTACTCTGCAAAATAAGAATCTGGTTCATGGCATTCTAAGTTGTATATCTTAGCACCCTTAGTTTCCCATCAGGTAGTGAAATTATTAGTCTTCCCTATTTTGCATGCCACAATCGCATCCTTTTTATTGGTCTCTTCTCTAACAAATCAGTATCACTCTTTGTATCAGTAGTATCTCATCCTTATAACTAAGCAGGTGTTACAATAAATGCTTACTTGTGAATCATAAAACTCAGTCAACCCTTTGAAAAGTTGTATGATACTCATTTTCATTCCAAATTAACACTGGAATGTTAATATTCTATATGACTTAATCACAATATCCACTTTATGGAAAAAATGATGATAGATTAGATAGGTATATTGATAGATATATCATTACAACATCTAAGGCTGCTTGCAGACATGGAACTCCTTCCTCCTCCCCCTCAACACAGCCCTGTGGAGGTGGAGGTTTCTTTAGGACCTTAAAGGGGAAGAAAAACACCAACCCCAAAAACCCCCCAAACAAAAAAACCCAAAAACCCAACAAGTCGTCATGCTCCTGTGCCATGCCCAGAAGAGGCAGTGCATTAGTTCAACCTGGCTCTGCAGCATCTGGATAAATCAGGTGCTCTAGTGGGGCTTTTTTGGCACTTTTGTCTGATTGAATCATCTTTAGATAAAGGCACCAAAAAGCCTTGCTGAGGTACCCAATCTATACAGATGCTGCAGACCTGGGTTGAACCTGTGCACTGCTTCTTCCAGTAAAGGGTGTTTTTTTGGTTTTGGTTTTTTGCATGTCTTCACATCTGCAAGCAGCCTTTGGCTAGTTGGCTGAGCCTCTCTCCAGGCTCTTAGCTCTTTCACACTCTATTCCTATTAAGAAAGTGAATAATTTCAGTAAGATCTTTCATAGGGAGGCTATTGCTAGGTCATGTTACTGTATGTACAGAAACATGGGAGTCAGTGGATATGGTCTTCACATTGCTTCCACGGCTGCTGTTGAGGAGGAGGAACAGAATGCTTCCCGTTGAAATTTCATAAACTGAAGAGAAAACAGCCTTTCTGCTGCCTGTTTGTTTTCAGTTATGCACTTTTTTTTTCTCGTCTCACAACTGTGGTATGTCACAAATGCAGTTGATCTCTTAAGTACTCATAAATGAAGTTAAATGGGGCTGCATGTTAATATTTCAAAGAGCAGAATGCAATGGAAACCCATTGTATGTATGTGTGTATGTATGTATGTGTATATATATGTACCTATACGTATATGTACCTATATATGTGTGTATATAGGTGTGTGTATATATATATATATATAAGTATATAGATCTATATCCATTTTTCCTCTCTTGAGCACAGGTGTTACAATTCACACAATATGAAAAATGCCCCATTATGAAAAACTCTGGGAAACAGGAGCAGCAGAATGAAGTAGGAGTGGAATTATTGTCTTGTCTCTTAAAGGTTATTGTTTTAATGCTATTTTAATCTAAGCTCAGTGGTTCCCCCATGGTTTCTCACTCAGTGGGGAATTTTTGTCCAAAGATCTGGGCCATGAGATATGTATTAGTGAGACTGTCTTCTTGACACCCGGTTCCCCATTCTCCACTATTTCTATGTAGTTCTAGGTTGGAAAGAGAGGAAGGCTGTGAGGTTTAGTGAGGTTCTTTCAGTCTTGCCCCCTTTCTAACCCATTCAGTAAGTCCGTGCACAGGTACATTTCTGCGGATAGTGTTTTCACTTGTGAGGGGGCCAGGACCCTGAGGGGCCCGGCCCGAGCGGGGAACCCCGGAGTTCC
>NW_017728931.1:82680906-82692110 GCF_001723895.1 Crocodylus porosus | reverse complement strand
GAGCGGCGAAGCGGGACGGTCCAACGCGTACCCCCTCCTCTCCAGGGGACATCCGGGGATCGGGGTCTCACGGTAAGTGATGCACCCCCATCCCCTTACATCACTCCTTTGACTATCTAGTTTGGAACCTTTGGGTAACCATGGTGGAGCGAGCCCTTTACAACACGCTTATATTTAGGAAGAAGTGAGGAGGACAGGGGCTTTTATACAGTGAATCCAGTTCCCCAACATCAATAACGGGTAAAAACCTATGGCCTGTTTTCAGTCCCTACCTCCCAGTGGAAAGAATTGTCACAAAACTACATGTTCAGACTCCTCATTTTCACTTTCCTGGGCAGGAATAACCTTTGAAAGAATAATTTGACTCATGGACTTCTGTGTTTAGCTACCAATAGTGCAAATGGTTCAGTGCTCCAGTCAGTTGCTTACAGCTTGTAATATGGTTCTTTGGTTAATGAACTTCGTGTACTTCTCAACCTTGTCATGATTTATACTGGTCATTCCAGGGCTTATCCAGAAATAGATATGAATAGCAATTTCCAAAAGTGTATCACTGAAATCTTTGCTTACAACTTCTACCACCTGCTTTATTATCTTAAATATATATGTGTGTGTATTAATACTTATTTTCTGATACTTTCTAAAATTTATAAATATATTTAAAAGGACTTAAGGGAAAATACCAGGGTTTTGCTTTGCTTTCAGAATTCTCAAAGATTAATATAGTAAGGATGTTCAGTACCATCCTCAGTACAATAGAACAAATGAAATTATCTGTGTTACGTTGATGCATGCTACCTTTAATTCACTCTGTATTTACAGAAACTGCTCAACCTTATCATATTATTTCAACACTATGGCTTGTTTACATAAGCATATAGTAAAACTAATGGACAGCTAAGATTAGAAAAATACACCAGTAATAACACTCATTATTCAAAACATTCAGACTGAGTGGAGACTACAAAAGGATGTACAGAAAGGAGCTCTTTGAAGTTTTCCCTTGACTTCAATCTATTCTGGACTGGGCCCTAATAAAGATAGATGGAGAAAACACAAAGGAGGCAGTTGACCAGAGAAAAATTAGGAAAAAAAAGTATTCCCAAAAAGATGTAAATTGAATGATTATTTGTCTTGTTAACTTAAATAAAACATTTGGGCTTATTTTTTGCCATTCCTATAATTTTTCTGCATAAAAAGATTGCTAAAATAGTTATATGGAGGTGTGAAGGTTAGGTGCCAGGATCAGTCCCCTGGCTTTCCAGAGGATAGATAAAACTAGATCTATGTAGATAGTGGGTTTTTGGTTTTGTTTTTGTTCTTGTTTTTTTTTAAGTGTGATACTTGCATGCATACACATGATACCTGCACACATATGTGTACACGCATGAGGCTTGAGTGACTCAAAACAAAGTTGTTTTGTTTTTTCCAGTGAACTGAAGAAAAAGTCTGTTTTGGCTCAACCCAAAGCATTTCATTAAATTTAATGAAACCTGAAGTGTTTCATTTTGTTTTTAGTCCATTTAACCTGTTGTTGTTAACAATTAATGATGGGTAACATTGGCAGTTAATAATAATTGACCAGTAATTATTAGTAGTAGATTAATACTTATCAGTAATAGGTATTATTTAGGTCAACTTTGAAATGAATGTATTTCAAAGAAAAATGCTAAAATGCATCATTTTGAAATGAAAAGTAAACATGTTTCATTTACAATCTTATTAAATGTTGCAGCTATTTTGGTTTTTTTCTAATAATTTTATGTAAAACTATATACCAAATGTAACCTGAGTTTGAAAATAGCTTTGATCCCACAGAAACTGCTCTTTTTGTAAGTAACTTTACCATTCACCAACTCTATCAATAGCTCAAAAATCAGCCCACTTTTTAATCTGGTGCTCCAGTCTATTTATTCCTTGCCCTTAAGCCAGATCCTGCAGAAGCGCATTATGTTGTTGTCTGTAACGTGAGAAACTAGTCACCTTTCCTGAAACTGATTATCTTTTGATTCACTTCTTTCCAGTAGAGATTTGAATTGCAGTTTGCCTCTCTGGTGACTTTGTGTACAGGAAGGAATCCTACTGAGCACACCTGGAGTGATATACAATTACAGCAGGGGTATTTTCAAAACCTATTGGTATGTTACAACTTTTGGGAGTGGGAAGGGTGAAAACATCCGAGAGTTGAACTGGAAGCATTTTGGGAGCACTAGACACCCATTAAATTAACTTCTGATGAAGTCTGAACACAAGAAAAGCACACCCTGTCTGCTGGGGCTGCAAGTACACTGCAGCCATCAGATGGGCTTTTGACTGTAAATGTGGGGAATCACCTCAGAAACATGAAGAAGGACCTACCTAGATAGAAGAGGCAGACTGGTTATTTCACAGGCTTATTGCAGTGCTGGCTGCCATTTTTGCAGGTTGTTGTGACACCCCCCCAACCCCCCCCCCACACCTCTGCCCAAGGAACCCTGGTGGTCCTGTCCTTCATGGCAGATGGCTCAAAACCATGGCATAATCCACCTCAGGTTGCAGCACATTATAGTATCATCCCTCTGACTGCTTAAAAGATAGCACTGAAACCCTGTCTCTTCCCTGACTGGCCCACGACTGGTGCCTGGACTGAGGCCACATCCCCTGCTCAGCCTCTTATTTGTTCCCCCCCAGCCCCAATCCAAGGCTTCAGGGCTTCCCACCTTTTTGTTTGCTTGCTGTGATTTCGGTAGGTCCCTAAATGTAGCAGAGAAGGGGTAAGTCCCAAGTAGTAAAGTCTTGCATTCTGTACTTCTCCATTGAACAACGCTTGAGTTACTGCATTGGGACCAGGGCCAGGGTCAGTTCCTTTCATACCTGCCACATTCTGCTTAAACAAATGGACCCTGTACATGTAGATGAAGAATTTAAACCTTTAACATGCTGTGTTTATACAATAGAGTTGAATTATAGTAAGGTAGGGGGTAGTGTCAGGGTCTGAGGTTGAATCAGAAATATAGTTTGGAACTGACATGCCGAAACTGCTGTTCTGAGACTGTATTTCCTGTAGACCTACTGCATACTCAGGGATGTGCGGTCCTTATCTCCATCCTGAGAAGCTTATCCTCTAGAACCTGCTGTTAGAGAAATTAGATCCAGAGGTGGATGGTAACTGAGATTCTTAACATACTAGTCTCAGACTCCCCCCTCCTCCCCCCCTCTTTTTTTTTAAAGAAATAGAAAGTTTAAGTGGCAGCTAAGTTTTCCCCCTGAAGCTCTGATGGACGGCCAATTGTGACTCTACAAAACAGATTGCAAAGGAATCCAGAAATGCTATGGCACTTTCCATAATAGTTCTAGAATATCTCCCTGGACAAAACCAGCATGATTGGCCTGCTAATTTTACACAACTGATGCAAAACCAGAACTCTGCCAGGTTGTAGTACTGTCAGACACAATAATCCAACCCCTTTTCAGCTGAGCTAGCCCAGCAGTATGTAAATGACCATGTGTTTGCTATAGAAATATTTTTGATGGCACAGAATATCAAGTGGGAATTGGCCTCCCATGTATCTATAGTTCAGTTAGCCAGCATATTGCTCATAACCCCAGCAGTTCAACTAGTTCATGGCATGAGGTCTTTCTGGGAAATGTTTTTTCGGTACTCTAAATATTTTAAACATTTCAGAAATGTTGTCATTTCCCATTGGGATGAATTCATAGCTTTTCAGAGTTTTTGGCAACCCTCCACCCCAACTCCCTGTGGATAGCTGGTATCCTGGTGATAATGGCACTTACTAAGAATATAGGAGGCTGAGGGTCAGGTCTTTGTTTGCATCAGACAGCCCAGAATCTTGAATTCAGGTTTCCCACATTCTAGGTAAATGATATAATGTACAGACTACTGGATTTTCTGTGTTGGGCCTCTTTATCTCTCCTGTGATGTATTGTATTTGGTTAAACATTCACTGGAGCAGAGACTTGAACCTCACTCTTTCACATTGCAGGTGAGTACTATGATGATCCAGCTATTACTACTCTGGATTGGGTAGATCTCCTGAAACTAACGTGTTCCCATGAAGTTTCATTTCTGATGAATCAGCATTTACCAACCGTACCCTTTGTTGGCAAAGTCCCATTGAGACCTAGTCATCATTGGTGTGGATCAGAGGTGCTCACTCTCTTTTGGCTCTGTGGGCTGGATGCATGGCATGAAGCTGGTCTGGACGCTAGATCTCATGCAGGGTTGGGCCCCATTGCTGCCCCACACTGTCCCTTCAGCCCAGCCTGTGCATCCAGATCCAGCCCCATGGCATCTTGGCCCAACCCTGTGTGCCCAGATCAGGCCCCACGTTGCTTTGACATGACATACCCAGATCAGAATATTCAATGATAGCTTGCCCTGTTCACTCAATTTAGTGTACAGGGCCTGTGCTATCTGGCCTGCAGGGTTTCCCACTTGTCTGGAAACTTGGCAGCAGTGGAAGAGCAGCAATTAATACTGCCCCCCTTTCCTGCTGCCAAATTTTCACTCTTGGAGAGTCCTGTGGCCGGATGACACAGCTTGTGGACTTGGGAGTTTAGCATCCTATTGTGTATTGTCTCCTTCGATGGAATTTCTCATGAGGATCTCCTTGCATTCTCTTTGGGAGGTGGGGTTGACTTTCATTTGCCCCTCATCTATTGAACATTGAGCCTTGGCCCCTAAATATGAAAGAATCCAAGGGAATCATTTAAGATTCCGGTGCCTGAAGCCCTGTATGTGTCCTTGTGGCTGAGGAGTCTGACCTTCATGAAGGCAAGCTCTGTATCTCACTAATGGAAGAAGCAGGGTTTCCAGGGGGGAAGGAGAGACTTGATAGGAAGATCAAGGGGAAGAAGGGTGGACAAATATATGTAAGTAACAGAAGATTAAAAAGATCTTGAGGGATCATTTTGAATGACTTGGAATATTGAAAACATCTCTACTTATGGCCACCCTTAAACTATGCTATTCTTAATTGCCAATGTTTTGCAAGAGCATGTCTCTACTCCCCAACTATTTCATCCAAGAGTTTTTTGGCAGATGTTTGTCAATACACTGTCACAGAACCAATAAATGCCTAAGGTATTAATACATTTGGTTCCAGAACAATTCATTGAAATGGTGGGCACACTATATTTTGATAGAGTTTATGTTTAAAATAAATGTCCAACTGAAAGAAATACAACAGTCTTTGAATGGAGTAATTTACTTTGCACTTCATTAAGTCTATTTTCCCTACTAGTACACATGTGGCAATTGTGCAAGTAAAACACTGATGGGGTGAGCAAAAGTGATGTTTCTTGTCTGTATGTGCCAAATACCTGGTATCCATTTTTAAACATGATGTTTCTGAAAAAGACCATCGCAGGAGTTGTCATGCTTCTCAGAGGAAAATCCAGCCTGTTCAATAACTACACACACAATGTTGGGTTCTGAAGTAGTTGTTGCGTTTCAGGAAAGAGACCTTGGAGTCACTGCAGATTTGTTCTCTTAAAACATCAGCTAAATGTGCAGCAGCAACCCAAAAACCCAATAAAATGTTAGGCATCAATAAGAAGGGAATTAAAAACAAAACAAAGTATATCATATTGCCATTATACAAATCCGTGCTATGCCAGTGTCTTGAAAACTGTGTGCAGTCCTGGTCTCTGCATCTCCAAAAGGATGTAGTAGAATTAGAAAAGGTAGCAAAAAGGGGATTTGGAGCAATTGCCATACCAGGAGAGGTACTCAAAAGGCAAGGACTCTTCAGTTTGGAAAGAAGGCTGAGGGGTAATATGATAGAGGTCTATAAAATCATGAAGGCTGTGGACAAAGTGAATAGGAAACTGTTTTTCACCAGCTCTCAGAATACTAGAACTAGGGGGCACCCACTGAAATTAGTAGGAGACAGATTTGAAGCTAACAAGAGAAAGTGCTTTTTTATGTAATACTTAGTTAACCTGTAGAATTCATTGTTACAGGAGATGGTGGAGGAAGATAGCATAGGAAGTTTTAAAAAGAGACTAGATGAATTTGTGGATGATAGTTCTTTTAAAAGCTGTTGAACAGAATACTTGGAGATATTTCCTCTGACATCTGTAAACCAATAATGGTGGATGCCAGGGACAGTAATGAATAGGGGATAGATCACTCTAGATCGGGGGGGGAATTATTTTGGTTGGAGGGCCGCTTACTGAGTTTTGGCAAGCTGTTGAGGGCTGCATGGGTAGCCCCACCCCTTGACAGATGCCCTGCCCCCTGGTCGCCATTTTGTGACTAGGAGTCCCTCCCGCGAACCCCTGACTTTTACCAACAGAAGTCTCTCCTCTTGCCCCGAGAAGTACTCCTTTCAGCAAGGGGTTATGCCATCTTGGAACCAGAAAAATACCAAATTATATTCTAAAAATCAAACATCTACAACATTCATTCATTTGATTTAAAAAATGTTTTGTCCTGGTTTACATGTGTTTGTGTAGTGTACATAGAGGTGATTGCACAATAGCTTAAAATGAAGTCTTACTCTTGTATATTGTGGGGGAGTGGGGGCATGGGGGAATGGGTATAGGTTTGTGTGGGTATGTGGGAGGATGTGGGTGTCTGTGGGGAGGGGGCGTGTGGGTGTGGTGTGAGGGAGCATGTGGGTGTTCATATGGATATGTGGGGTGTGGGTGGGTATGAGGTTTGTGGGGGGAGGGTAGTTTGGGTGTGTGAGGGGGTGTGAGTATGGGGGTCTGCATGTATGGCAGTGCAAGGGGGGTGTGGGAGTGTATGGTGGGGTGTGCATGTCTCGCCCTGTGAACACACACACACTCTGTCCCTCCTTCACTGCACGTGTACTGTCTGTCTCTCTCCCTCCCTCATTGCTCTCTCTGTCTTTCTCCCTGCCTGCCTCCTTCCCTCCCTCATTGCACGGACACTCGCACTAACTTTTGGCTCTGGAGTACTGGGGGTCACATTCACTCCTGGCTCTGGAGTACTGGGGGTCTTGTGCTCCAGCAATCCAGCCATGAAGCTGGGAGCCATGTGGTGCTGGAGTGGCTGGCAGGTGGGCAGGCAAGAAAGCAGGGAAATAGTAGCTACAGGCTGGGGGGAGTGGCAGTGAGCAGGGGCACCAGAATAGTGCCAGAATGGCAGTGTTCTTTGTCAGATAGACCTCTGTTCATAAGTAGAATGTAGAGAAAAATTCTGTTATGTAGGGAATTTCAGTATGTCAAAATCTGATCCCCATTTTCCAATGAGGAACCACAATAGAAATTCTGAAAATGCTCCACAAACAAGAACATGTTTGGGTCCACAGCACTGAGGCAGTTTGTCAACTTTGCAGTTTCACTGTTTGGACCTGTGAAGCTTAGAAGCTTTAGGTTTTCTAGTTGGGGACAATTGCCTCAGAACCGTGGAACTGGAGCCCTGGTTTCCCCGTAGGGGATGTTCACTAAAATCCAAACTATACCCTCATTACTACACTTTTAACATCTATCGCCAGTTAATGTGAACATTTTTAAAACAATTGTCAATAAATAACTAAGCCATGAAGCAGCCATTAGAGGAGAAATGGTACCACTGAATTCAATGCCAAGGCTCTCACTAGGGGTTCTCACCCTTAGTATCCAATTACCATAAATATTATTTAAAAATGTTAGAGATAAAATGCTGAATTTGCTAGTGGAAAGGCACAAACCACCAATACAAGGTTTAAAATATTTACTGGAGAAAGTATATTGTATCTCTGGCATAAGCCAACAATTAGTAGATAAATGGTATAGAAAAAATTCCTTTTATATGCAAGTTGTTCCATTATATAAATGTTAGCACCCTCCTCTGAAGCTTCCATACCATTGTAGATGTTTAGTGGATTAACTAGAACTGTTTTTTGTTATGGTGTGGGAAATACCTATGGTTTCTTGTATTTGTTTTTTGTAGAAGAAACAATTGCTGTGCTATTCTTTGCATCAGGAAAGGAATGTTTTTTGTATGTGAAAGAAAAGATTTTGCTGTTGATAGGAGGAATCTAAAAAGCTTGAGGATAGCTGAGTGAATTAAACATTCTTCTTCCAGCTGCTGCTGTTCACCACACTGACAGTTAAAATACATTACGCATTCTCTTGTCCATTTAATATAAACAATTATTATTTTAAGTGGAGTTCATAATCAAACCAAAATAGTTGGATACAGACAGGGAGTTCAGAGATTAAACTCAGCAGTAGGCTAAATTTATATAAATGTAGTTTGCATTCAATTCGGTACATACCCAACAGATTGGATACATGGCACATCAGTTCTTTGGAGGCATTACACAGGTGGTTCAAGGTTTCTCGAACAGAATATTTATATTTTCCTCATTGAAAAGACCTTTTTCATTAAAGAGTTCTTACTTTATAGTTTGATCATTTTATTTTGCATAAAATAATCATTTCAGCTGGCACAGAATACAATTATTTGTGCAGTTTTGCTGAGAGACTTCACATACTGCATTTTCCTGCAAATCCTGTACCCCTAAATAAAGCACACACTTTGTTTTTGGAGGGTAGAAAGTTTTAAAAAAACAAAAGCAAACTCACCACTTTTTCCAAAGTCATGACCAGGGATCCTGGTTTTCCCTGATTTAAAAAAAAAATCAAAATCACAGATTCTCTACAAAAAATTCCAAATTCTGTGCTTAAAAACCTAAAATCCATGATTAAAATGAAAGGCCACTATAGATAAGTGTCAGTTGAACACAATGTTTTCCTGATATATTTACAATTTTAAAGCAATTTGGAAGCCTACCTCAGTCATTATAATAAAATAAATTCCAAATACCTATACATTTTGGTATTTGATTTTGTTTTTTTATTGTGCAAAATCAGAGTTTCCCCTCCCCACTTAGCTTACAGAATGCAGGTCCAGGCCCCTCGCTCCCAAGCCAAAGTCCCCTGGCCCTGCCAGTGCCCCTCATTCTCCCCACCCCCTGAGCGCCCCTGGCCCTGCTGGTGCCCCTCACTCCCTTCCCCCACCACAGCCCCCTGGCCTTGTTGGTGCCCCTCACTGCTACCCCCTGCCCCTTTCCAGCACTGCTGGAGGGGGCCTCCAGCGAACAGGTTGTGCCCCTGGCTGCTGCTGTGCAGGCAGGGGATGCCTCGCCAGGGCAGCATGGAGCTCAGTGGCAAAAAACTTCCCCACGTGGCTCCACTCTGCCTTGCACCACTGGGTCGCACTCACTGGGCTGCAGAGGTCCCAGGAGAGGTCAGCAAGGGAGGGAGCCCAAGCCCACAGTAGGCAGCCTGCCCTCACCCTCGCACACATTGGGGGCATGCGCAGCAGTGGGGTGCCAGTCCTGACTCTCCAGATGAGCCACCCATGGCCCTGGGCCACAAGCTCCACACATTCCCTGGCTGGGCAGCAGCCCCAGCCCTGCCCAACTCTCTCCCTCCCTCTCTGTGGAGGCCTCGATTTCACCACCCACCCCTCCCAGACTTACCTGCGGGAGCTGCTCTCCAGGCTGCCTGGTGGGCATGTACATGTACATGCACATGGCACCCCCTGCCTGACTACCCTCTTCCCGCTCCCCCGCAACCCGTTGCAGGCTGGAACTCTGCCAGCCTGCAGAGAGCTCTTTGCAAAAGTGCAAAATCCACAGATTTCTCTGTTAAAATGAAAAATCTGTCTTCCTCAGGTAAAGGGATTTTCTCTTTACCACATTTTCTCTGTTTTTTCATGGGAAACAGAAAACCCAGATCCCTGGTCATGTCTGACTATGTAACATAGAATAAGTCCTCCTGGAAACACAGGCCAAGTACAGACATTCAAAAAGCTTGAGGCAGAATCAATTCAATCTACCCAGGTTTATCTAAGCCGTGTAGATTGGATGAGGAATGGACGGAACTCACATTCACTCTTCGGCTGATGGGGCATGCACATGCCTGCAGTGGTCAAGGTCAGAAGGTGGTGGGTGGTCCTGCACACCTCCCAACATGCCTGAGATTCTCGAGGACAGCCAATTGAAGCCAAGCGTGAACTCTGATTCACTGTCCAGCACATGTCCCAACCTCATGGTGTCACTACAGAGCCTCCCTGGCTCAGCCTTAGGCTTCCAGAGTGGGTCACCATGTAACATCTGGTACCCCAGCTGGTAGCAGTGGGCAGGTTGGGGGGCAGCGGGAGCAAGCACACATTTGCTGGAGCTCCAAAGACTGGGAGATCGCAGCTGCCATGGTCTCCCAGCCTCAGGGCTGCATGAAACCTCTGGGGCAGACTGCGGTATTTGTGAACTCCCAACCAGCAGGGTTTCATGCATGTATTAATAGATGAAATCAGGAAGGCCAAGGCACAACAGGAGTTGCAGCTAGCAAGGGATATAAAAGGTAACAAGATGGGTTTCTACAAGTGTGTCAGCAACAATAAGGGACAAAGATCCGGGAAAGCATGGGTTCCTTACTAAATGGGGGAGGCAGCCTAATGACAGATGATGCAGAAAAGGCTGAAATACTCAATGTCTTTTTTACCAGGTCGTCACAGGCAAGGTCAACTCCCAAACTACTGCACAGTTTAGGGAGGAGATGAACAGCTAATAGTGGTGAAAGAACAGGTTAGGGACTATTAAGAAAACCTGGACATGTACAAGTCCATGGGGCCGGAGGTGATGCACCTGAGGGTGCTGCAGGAGTTGGCCGATGTGATTGCAGAGTGGCTGGCCATTATCTGTGAAAACTTGTGGCAATCCAGAGAGGTCCCAAATGATTGGAAAAGGGCAAATATAGTGTCTATCTTGAGGAGGTCCTTAAGGAATACATTTCTAAGCACTTGGAGGAGAGGAAAGTGATCAGGAGCAGTAAGCATGGATTCATGAAGGGCAAGTCATGCCTGACCAACCTGACTGCCTTCTATGATGAGATGACTATCTCTGTGAATGTGGAAAGGGCAGTGGACATGATATACCTCGACTTTAGCAAGCTTTTGATACAGTCTCCCACACCATTATCATAGGAAAGCTTAAGGAAATATGGGTTTCACGAATGGATTGTCAGGTGGATAGAAAACCAGCTGGATCGGCAGGCTCAAAGGGTGCCTATAACACATATAGTGAGGCTGCTTAGATGTGCTGTAATTACAGTGCTCCATTAGACTCCAGCATCACATGTATCAGTGCCCCTGTGCTGAAAAATGGCAGTGGGGGTGCTTTAACTAAAGTTTATTCACTCCAGGTGCTTCAATTAAAGCAACTCTCAGAGCCACTCTAATTAAA
>NW_017728931.1:82648498-82680786 GCF_001723895.1 Crocodylus porosus | reverse complement strand
TGGCTCAATGTCTAGTTGGCAGCCGGTATCAAATGGAGGGTCCCAGGGGCCAGTCCTGGGGCTGGCTTTGTTCAATACCAGGAATAACCTGGAGGATGGAATGGGCAATGCACCCTCAGCAAGTTTGTGGATGACACCAAACTGGGGGGAGTAATAGATGCACTGGAGGATACAGCTGGGATTCAGAGAGACCTCAGCAAATTGGAGGATTAGACCAAAAGAAATCTCATGAGGTTCAATAAGGACAAGTGCAAAGTTCTGCACTTATGATGGAACAGTCCTTGCACCAGTACAGGCTGGGGGCCAACTAGCTAAGCAGCAGCTGTGCAGAAAAGGACCTGGGGGTTACAGTGGACAATACACTGAATATGAGCCAACAGTGTGCCCTTGTTGTGAAGAAGGCCAACAGCATACTGGACTGCATTAAGAAGAGCATTGCCAGTAGATTGAAGGAGGTGATTCTTCCCCTCTATTCAGCACTGGTGAGGCCATATTTGGAGTCCTGTGTCCAGTTTTGGGCCCCGCACTACAGAAAGAATGTGGACAACTTGGAGAGACTCCAGTGGAGGGCAACAAAAATGATTAGGGGGCTGTAGTATGTGACTTATGAGGAAAGGCTGGGGGAACTGGGCTTATTTAGTCTGCAGAAGAGAAGACTGAGAGGGGATTCAGCCTTCAACAACCTGGAAGGTGGTTCTAGGCAGGCTGAAGCTACACTGTTCCAAGTGGTGGCGGATGACAAGACAAGGAGCAGCGGTCTCAAGTTGTAGCAAGGGAAGTTTAGGTTAGATATTAAGAAAAAGTTTCTCATGGGGAGGGTAGTAAAGCACTAGAACAGATCACCCAGAGAGGTGGTGGAATCTCTGTCCTTGGAGGCTTTTAAGACCTGAGTAGACAAAGCATTAGTTGGGATGATCTAGTTGGGGACTGACCTGAGGAGGGGATAGGACTAGATGGCCCCCCTGAGGTCCTTCCAACCCTAATTTTCTATGATTCTAAGGGCTCAGTACTGCAAGTATTGACTATTATACCTTGAATTCAGCAAGGCCTTCTAAGCATCTGAGCATGAGACCATGGGACTGTTCTCATGTGTGAAGAGAAGTACTTTGCAGGATCAGGCTTGAGTGTTGTGTCAGTCAAAATTTGAGCCCTTCTAGATGATATTGATTGTCACAACAACCATATAAGAAAGCAAATATCAACCCACAGTTGAATGTGGAGCATCTAAGAAGTTAAGATTATAATTTTTAGGTTCTTTGTGCCAAGGATACTGTTTCTACACAGTGCCTAGCAGGAATGGTTTTGACCAGGATAGAGCTTCTATGCCTACAGTAATACAAACAGCAACAAATAATAAGCAAACAACTTCCCCAAGGCTATAAAAGGGAGCCCCCACCAAGGTTTTTAATACTTTTAAATTGTTTTTTTATCTACAATAAAATGGTCCCTCTGTACAGAAGGATCTGCAGCAGTCAAAGTTGGTTTGCACCATTAAAAAAAAACAGGAGAGAGGAAAAAGTTAAAAATAAAAAGAGAGGTTAGTTTAATTTTCTGATTTGTTTAAATTTGTGCTCTCCTACACATAAATTCATCAAACTTCTTTCCTGGTGACAATACTTCATTAGATTAGTTTGGTTAGGTATTCATGGCAATTTTCATCTTCTGACTCACAAAATTCTTATATTCCCTAAAGAATTTCCTGTTTCTGACTGGAATTTCATGTCTTCGTAGTTTTAACTGCACTCCTTGAAACAGTTACTTTCTAAATGACTGTTTTTTAGGTCTCCACATAATACCTGGGGAGCCAGATCAGATTGACTCCTGTTTTTTAAGAAAATCGCTCCCTTTCAGTGTCTTACCCATAGTAATTCAAGATTTTTCTTAACCTTTTAAACCCTTTCTTTCATGACAGTGATGTTTTCACTTGCTGCCTGTGCAGTTTCCCAATGTCTACTTACAGTTTTTTTTGTCTAATTCTGAGAATGCACCCCTGTGACCTATTGTAAATCTATAGCTTCCTGGCTCATTTGATCAGGTTTTCATCATTCACTTGCTGTAAAGGAAAGAGAGAGTTACGAGTATATTAGACCATTGAGCAATTGAGAAATTCCTTTTGTATGTCTTCCCCCGCCCTTTTTTTCCCCAGCTCTTTTTGAAGGGGGTGAAAGTCAGGTTAGGCTGGATACCAAAACTTTTGTGTGTTCTTGTTTGAAAGGTTCATTGAAGATGATACTTTCTGACATGCAAGTTCCAGAAATGTATACAGCGATTGTAGTGTGAGCAAGTCCAGCTTTTACAAGGAGCTTCATTTCTGTGTTTCCCTGTGTAAAATGACAATGCTTGGCTGCCATTTATTATTATATTTACATGATATAGGTGAATGTCTTTGAGTTGAGAAAGCTGAAATATAAACTTGGATGCCATTAAACCATGAATGTAATTTCATTTGGTAAGACGAAGGTTTCATACTTTGGAAGGTAGATATAATATAGAATAGGTATAGCATGATTCAAAACAGTGAAGACAGTGTTTTTTTAATACAATTAATTTGATCTTCTGAGCAGCGTATTATGTACAGCGTTTTTTAGAATCTGATGGGAGTTTGCCATAGTAATTCTTATTTTAGTGAAGATTGGGCCAGTAAACACAGAACTATGCATGGCTTGTGTAAAGATTTACAGAAGAGTCATAAATTTACTAACACCATGGTAGAGGCAAGAGATTTTGTGGATGATGTCTTTTATTGGACCCACTGCATGGGTGGGATAGATGTAGACAAGCTTTGGAGTATCACAATATTTCCTTGGGTACTGGGATACTCCAAAACTTGTCTACATCTATCCCAGCCATGCAGTGGGTCCAATAAAAGATATCACCCACAAACTCTTCTCTCTCATATTTCCTGGACCATCACAACTACCTAACAGCATGATGTTATTTAGACTAGCATATGGGATGGATTCTCCATTCTGTCACACAGATTTTATTGAGGCATTATTCCACTGATATCAATGGTGTGACTGCGCCATCAGTTCTTAATGGTGTAAAGGTAAAAAATCTGGCCTCAGGTGTATATTGATTTTTTTTTAACCATTATAAATCAGATTTTAAATAATGCCTATTAAATATGTACTTGGTGTTTCTGAAAACGTAAATGAATATAGCTAATGCATTTTTGCATTATTTATTTTCAAAGCCAAAAAACAAACAAATTGCCTTATACTTGTGTACAGACATTTTTTAATGTTTCAGAAGTAGCACGTATTTGCATTACAAATCCTATAACCATAAGTTTACAACAAGCTGAAATGTTTAAACCTGGGAAAGGAACCAGACACTAAAGCAGTATTGTTATTATTTTTGGAAGAGAACTAAAAAAAAGTTTCATTGAGAACTAATGCAATTGTAACAGTCTCCTACCCATTGCTTCCTCCCAAAATTCTGGTCTTTGGCACCATTTAGCTAACAATTTTTAGTTCTTGAAATGCAGATTTAGAAATAGTGACTTACAGTTATACCTAAAGTTTTCTGTGAGTCCTCTGTTAGCCTGGGGAAGCGCATTTAATTTCCCAATCAGCAGATGGCAAAAGAAACAAAGGCATTCAATGTTTTGGGGTTTTGTTTTGTTTTGTTTTGTTTCATTGTGGGGGGGGAGTGTTACTTTTTAGCTCTCATACCAATTATTTAATATTACCACCAGGTCAAACCAGCTCTGCTGTGTATTTAGTAATTTTGTGTTAAGTTTCTGACTTAAATCTAGACAATAGTGTTCTTGCTCCTGATAAGATGTGGTTCAGGTGCACTCTGTCTTCATCTCGATGGTTTCTGGTTCCACACTGAGAAGGCTCAGTGGGTCTAGTCCTAAGATTCCAAGTTTTTGCATCTTTCCCCATAGTTTCACTGTTACCTGCCTCTTGCTGGTGCCACATGACAGGCTGGCAACCGAAGAGCTGTTGATCACTGTTGTTTCTTCTCCTTAACTGTTTAGTTAAGGAGTTGTGACACTGCTACTTGTCTCCAAAGAATGCCCCTGCACGTGCGCTCTGGTGCATGGCAGATTGCCCTGTGTGGGGTAGGGGAGACTAGGGCCAGGGGTTCCCAGGGTTGCAGAGGTGGCAATCTGGGTGTGCCAAGCCTGGCCAGCAGCTGGAGCATGGCTCTGACTAACCAGGCTCCGGTTTCATGTTGCACACACTGCAGCCACTTTGTTCTGGTGTGGGTTTTTTAGGTACTAGGATGTCCCAGTATCTAATTTGTGCTCTGTGCTGCACATACGTAGCACAGAGAACCTTTTCATATGTGCCATGTGCATTTGCAGTGCCTCAAAAGCCTTTGAGGTGCCGCAGAGCGCACATTCCCACTCATCTGGATGCTTCCCCAATGTTCAGTAGTTCACAAAGTAGGAAAAAAGAGCTCTGTTCCTGCCACTATAGTAGTTGTGATTTGTCTGGTTCCACACTGGCTGCTTGTTGAGGGGGCTGCTTGTTGAGGGGTGCTTGTCCAGACTGTGTGGATATAAACACCCCTCACAGTAATGGACCTTAAAGTCAGTGCAGCAGTTAGCTTTTAGGTTGTACGTTGCAGCTGGTCCTTGCTCTGCTACCTGCACTGGAAAGCTGGCTCTGCTAGGGATATGCATTTGTTTCTCATTCTTTCCTCCTTCCCCCTATTAATCCGGTGATAGTTGAAAGGCTTTGTTAAAGTGGAAGGTCTCACAGTATCATTTGCAGGTGGTACTGGACTTCTGCCTGCTTTGGTCTCCTTCTGAAGTTCAGTCTGTTGGCAAATCAAACAAAAACAATTTCTTTATTGTTTTGTCACTTTCCATCCAAGTTGTTGTGAGTTGCCTTGTTTCAGAGAAGTGCAGTTTTCTTGGAGCAACGTGGATGGAGATTGTTGTCAATACATTTTCCTAAGTTTTGTCCCAAATCTTGAAAAAAAGTTTTTGGTGGTGAAGAATATTTTGCCCCCTTTAAATTAATTGTGAATAAAGTGTAACATAAATTCTCATTGTATTTAATATCTAAAGTAAACAGGATGAAGGCTGCCTTCTATCTTTTAATCACTATTTACCTTGTTTCCTAACTTTGTCTCTGTAATGGTAGCTGTGCTGGTTAAACTGTAGTAGGGCAACGTGTTGTATGGAGTCACACTTGAGAATACATAGTGCTTTATAAAGGAAGTCTCGCCATGAAATGGGATCAGTTCAAACTGTGTTTTGATTGAGTGATTCTGTGCTGGTCAATATCCAACAAATTATTGAGCCTCAAAACCATTTTTCTGAGTTTTGGTTATTTTAATAAATTAATTCCACAGATCTACGTAACACCATAGCAAGAATATTTTAACATGCTTTTATAAATTGTGGATGTTTGTATTTGAAATACTCCAAAGGAAAATTGCCACAGATCTAACTCTCCCAAAAGGGAGGAATAGCCCTAAGTTTCTGTGTAGTGGACCTTATTCAGAGTTATAGATGATTATACATACAAATCTGTGTGTTATTTACTGGTTATTGCACTCTCTTTCTTATATAAGTGATCCATAATATTGTTTCGCATGTAGTCCAGCAGTCATGGAGATATGCACTTGGAACTTTGAAGACCTAGGTTCAGTTTCCAGATCTGCAATGGACTTCCTGTGTGACCCTGGGCATGTCACTTGGGGATAAGTCCTAAAAAGTATTTAGGTGCCTAACCTCTATTTTGGTGGGGGTTTAGGCACCTACATCCTTTTTTTGGATCTGGCTAGTTCCTTAGTTTCTCATCTGTGAAACAGCAATAACAGTACATGTCTACCTCACAGGGATGTTAAGAACAAAGACACTTAAAGATTTTTGTAGCTGCTAAGCTGCTACAGAACACAGGGGCCAGAAAGTATCTAAGATAGATCTGTTGCCTCACTCAGACGTAATTGAGGGAAGAGTGTGGCCCATGAAGTTTGGAAGACCCAAAATTATTTCCTACATTCTGTCTGAATGGAAAACTTAGTAAAGTAGGAACTCCTTATGAAACATTGTTACACCAAAGATTTCTATATGTTTTCTCTACAATTGATGTAGCATTTAGTAATGTCTTTCATAAGCAAAAGAAATGTTTTAAATCTATGGTAATGCAAATAGTTCAAAAGATAATGGAGTAAATGGTGCTTACCTAACTTTATAAAAGTGCTAGCTTCTGTGCTAGTTGTTGCTTTTCAAGTTATATTGACTTCACAGAAAGTCACTTAGTGAGTTAATGGCTGGGGTGGGGGGATCTTTCAGAAAATTCTGTATAGGTTAAATTTTCTAAGTTTCTGATGCAGGGACTGTTTAACTATTTAAAGATTTTACAGGACTCAGCAAGTTGGGTGCAGCTCCATGGTTCGATCCTATATATGCTCCAAATACAAATAATTGTTGTTAACAATAACAATAGTCATAATAGTTTAAATCTTGGATTGCAGGGATGATGTATTGATGATGATGACAGGGCTGTCTTTGTTGTTCATTTAATTTTCCCTTTTAATGCATTATATCAGGATATGTTTGGTTAAATCATTTGAATGGCAGGTTCATTGACTTAGTCACATATATTACTAATCTATACTACATGAAAATTGGAGTAGTGCCTAATGATACAAGTTGTAGGGTATTTGTGCAACATACATTTATTTTGTCAGTCGTGATCTTGGAAGAAAAACAAACAAAAAAAGTATCCAAAGCTGAAGGCTTGAGATTGAGGTTACTAGGTCAATGATAGTTTTTAAAATTTATTTGAGACGCTTCTTGGTGGCATTTTAAAATTACAGTTTAAGGTTACACTACTTCATCTGATGCTGTTTAGATTCTTTGATACTAAAGACATACAACTGGCTTATGTGTAAATTATATTTTTAAAAACATTATCCATGTTTTAACATAACAAGAGACACTATTCAAAGGAAAAGAGAAAAATGTCCTTTGGGGGAAGTAAATTCAGTTCAGGGGTTTTACTGAACCTGAAACAAAAAAGAAATTATTAATGGTTGAATCTTTATAAAAACACTGGTAAGAAGATCCCAGCTGCTGCTTACCTGTTGCATTTTAACAGTAGATTGGAGATGTCTAGTATATTTGAGAGGAAATCCAAGCAACTCTAGCCATTCTATATTTAGAAGTATTTAGAAGCCCTAAGGAAGAAGTAATGGTAATTACTATATTATATTGTTGGTTTATGAAGAGAATAGGCCCTATAAATTTTCATTGTCCAAGGGACATCTGGAGTGCTCTTGTCAATCCATTGTTTAAATAAATATAACACGCTTAAATTAAAAGAAACAGAAGTAATCCAGATTGCACTGATTATTTTGTAAAAAGCTGTTTCGATGCTCAGGGAGCAGTGGTGGAATGAAAAAGATGCTACCTTTCTTTAAGATTTTCATGGTTTTTCTTTTCCATCTGATAGAAAAACAGATTAGGATTATTCCAGAAAAATTGAGATCAGAGATGTTGTCCGATTCCCTTTATGCGCATGTCGTGAAGAATTATATGTACCTGAATACTTCAGATATTTCTGCTGATACAGTTTCTCAATGGAATAAGAAATTATGAGATTTCACATTCAACTGCTGAGGTTTTCAGTAACAGAAGTTGGATTAAAAAAAAATTGAAAAGAACACTGCATCCAAGAAATAAGGCATTTTACAGGTCCAGGGCCTCTTTCTTTCCTAGCTCATGCCATTCTGTAGTCCTAACATACTCCCTCCCCCTCCTACTTTCTCACCTGTAAAAAGCTCCTTGACAGAAATGCTTGCAATAATTACAGCAAAAAAAGAGAGAGAAGATAAAATACAGACTGCACGCAGTGTTTCTGGTTTCTAAATGGAGAACATAACTGCAGAAATCTCTGCTGTAGGTGAGAAAGTGGAGGCCTCCAGCCAGCAAGTATATAAACTAGGCATAATGAAAGAGCATTAGATGCCTTGGATTGTAGTTGTACTGCTCAGAAAAAATTGTCAAAAAGAACATTGCCTCTGAAAACATCCCAAGAAGGCCTCACCCAAAAGCTTGCAAAGAACAAGTTTCCCAACTATTTTAGTTAGTCTAATAAAATATATCAGATTTACCCAAACAACCTTGTCTAGCTAAAAGATAAAGGATCATTTCTCAGATGACTTCAGCCATTTGTTGCAAATCGGGTATATGGCTTTGTAGCCGTTTGGTACCTGAGACTGCTACTGAATGCTCAGGAAGCATCTGTGTGGAAGAACATGTTTCTGGTAACTTGAGTGAGGTCTTTTGTTCTGGATGTGAACCTTATGTCTGTCCCTGCCTTTGTCATCCAGAGATTAGACTACTATAATCTCTGAATAAGACTACACCTGAGAGCACTCTGAAGTTAAAGTTAGTTTAAAATTTAGCAGTTCCCTTATTAAGTGGGGCTTTGCACCAGGAGTGCACGATACTAGTGTTCTGCAAACTCTTCTGATTTGGAGCCTCAGTAGAATTTAGGGTATTTTTATTGACCATTACAACTTTAAAGTAATTGAATCCGAGTCTAAGTTAACCTGAGTAGCTCTCTCTGAGCTAGATGCTACAGTTACTGTCAAGGAGGAGGTGCTTGCCTAGAAAAAACTTTTGATACAGAAGAGGGGCAACTTATTCCGTGTGTGAATAACTTTTTATTGGAAGTAAAATATTCTAAGCTCCTTAGGTGATTCAGGAACTGAAGTCACTAAAATGGGATTAAAGCTCCTAAATCACTTCAGATGTTTTTGAAAGTGTTATGCTTGGTGTGTAATTTTATTTTTTTTTAGAGTGATCTGACACACAGATACCATAGTGCTCTCTTTCTCTTGCTTATCTTGTTCCTCTTTTCCAGGTTGGCCTTCATTCTTCGATGTGATCAGTCCTGATGCAATTACTTTCACTGATGACTTCTCCTATGGGATGCACAGGGTTGAAACATCCTGTAGTCAGGTTAGTTGATAGCACACAGAGACCATTTTGATCTTTAAAGACTGCAAAAATCATTATCTCACATTCTAGTTTCACAGCAAATTACAAACCTTTTTGTTGCAGTTTAAATACTAAACATTTTAAGATTTTATGATGGATCATAGGTATAAGAGATGAGTGCCAGTTGGAATGTTTGTTACCTAACTTAAACAATATTCACCACCATGCATATTCACCATGCATAAATGGTTGGAAGCAGTGGTGCCTAGTCTACAAAAAATTGCCTTTCTGGAAATCCTGATCTCCTACCTTTTTAATGGAATAATTTAGACAAAATTTGGAAGCACTATAACAGAATCTATCACTATGCATTACTGAGGCACAGTTTTAACTGAACCTGTTCCCAGGGCATACTTAGTGGCATCAGGCAATTCCATTTGTCATAATAACAAAGTCAATAATGCCAGCATCTCCCAGACTTTCCATTATTTGTCTTCTTTAACTTGCTTGCTTCCTTTGTGCTGCTTTGGTTTTTGTGAAGTGAATGGCATAATCATTACCTAAGAGGGAGACTGCTGACTTGGCACTTAACAAAAACTCCCAGCAGGTCATAGCTATCCAATTCCAATTGCTTCTGGTAAGAAAGCAACAACTTCCTTTGTGCTGTAAAAATCTGCCTTTCTATTCCTGGATAGGACTGAGGATGGGTTAATTGATTCACTACTGATGGAATACATTCTTGCTGATCAGGCTACACTTGTACATAAATAATCAGAGTAAGTAAAGAGACTTTCAGAAATGCTACAGCATTCTAACAGGCCCAATTCTGCTCCTATTTAAATTAAGGGCAACATTTTCATTAACTTGAGTGTGGTTTCAGGATTGAACCTAACAAAGCCAAGTCTGAGTCTGTCTAGATGAAAACATCTATGACTACAATTAGAAAAATTGTATTAGTTTTTCCTTGGTAGCATGCAACAGGAAATCCATTTAATGTGCTTTTTTAGCAGCTGTGCTCAAAATATTTTAGGAACCCCAGAAGCTCTTCTACCACCCCTTACTGCAAAATACTTTAACACCTTGTAGGAGAATTTATTGCATAAACAATATTTCTTAATATTAAGGAAACTCAAACTGTGTTGTTTTTATTTCATAATAGAAAGAGGCATTATATGAGCTTATATGTCTCCCTTCAATTTTCACTTTCTTGAATTGCTTTTGGGGCTTATACAGTGAAGTGTTGAGTAGTATTGGATACAACTGTGTCCTACACCTGACACTGAATCAGTTTATGCAGAGCCTGAAAGGAAAATGTTGAAGTAAAAACATAAATTATAAAGTACACGGCAATGTATATTTTAGACTGATAACAGTTGGTGAAGTTCTCACCATTGGATGTCCCTGGTATAACTGTAGGGCTAGCAAGAATGGGACTGTAGTTTTTTTTGTTTTCAACTAATGAACTTATCCTCGCTTGTATATAGTTAATAACTGTGATTCTCAACCAGGGTGTTTTGGGGGCCACAAGATGTTAGCACTGTTAGGTGCGCAAACATGATTCACAAAATAAACCTAGCAATTTCAAATAAGAATTGGTAGTGTTAAAAACATTCTGCCCAGTTCTAATCTTTTTGAGCTCTTTGCAACAGAAGAATTGCTCTAGTATTTTTTCTGTAGTAAAAAAATGAGTGCAAATGAAGAGTGGCATTTTCCAAGAGGTGCCTTATTCTATGGAGAGGTGTCTTGAGTCTAAAAAGGTTGAGGACCTCTAGTTTACAAACTAAGATAAGAGGCAGAGCAATAAGAAATGTTCTCTGTATCATGGGGCAATGTTTAGCTCTTCAGTTTTGAGTTAGGATACACTTCTTTTATTGAGTTGATGAACTGATTTTGAGGAAGGCTAATGAATGTTTAGATCAAAACTGATTAGAAATTGAATATTCCTGAGTGGTCTGGGAGAGAATGTAGTTTCTCTACTGATAGCTAAAACTTTAGGACACTCTTTTGTCCTCAAACTAATGATGACAAGATCTCCCAGATTGTCTTCCCCAGCTTTATTGTTATAACTAACCTGAGACATACAGGACTTGAGACTAATTGTAGGGAAGCCAGCTAGCATGCTGTTGGCAGATGTCTTGTGCCAGTTCTGACTGAAAGTGACATAAAGGTATTTTTAGAAACCAGAGCAAAGTCTGTTTACCTTCATCATAGAATGCCCTAAATTTTGATCAGTTAATTTGTTTCAAGTAGTTGGCCCACTGGCTTACTTCATTTTAATGGATGATAAAATATCCTCACAAATTTGGATTTTTTTTGTTGTTTGCAGGTAAAATCATTCAGACAGAACCGTTGGCTTCCATGGACAAATGAGCTGGATCCAGATGTGCAGGCACATGTGGTTAGTGGGACTGCAGACCTCTTTGCAGCACCACAAACCACATGTATTGCACGTTAAACTATGCAGCGCTGCTACTTTGCAGCGCCAAGGCAAAATTTGCTACCAGGATTTCCTGGGGGCAAAACCCCCCCCAGATAAAAAAGGCAGCGCAAAGCATGCCAAAGTACCATGAGTCAGGACAAACTTGGAGCTGAGGGAGCCCCTGTACTGAGATACCCCATGCCCTAGTGACACATGGAGAAGGGGAAGGGGGGAAGCAGGCAGCCTTGGGCTACCTGGTTCCCTGTCTCCACATGCTGCAGAGCCCCCATCTTGAGGCACCCTGCACCCCAGCCAGCTGTTCTCCAGCTGGATGTGGTGCATTCTGCCTCAAACAAGGGAGCGGGCAGCCCAGGGCTGGCTTCTCCCCTGTCTCTGTGTGCCTCAAGACAGGGGTTCCATTGCGGAGCCCCTGTCTTGAGGCACACTGCGCCCTAGCCAGCCAGGGAGTGGCTGGGGCGCAGTGTGCCTCGAGATGGGGGAGCAGAGAGCCCAGGGCTGATTGCTGCCATGTCTCTGCCTGCCTCAGTATGGCGGCTCCCTGCAGCTGGCTGGGGCACAGGATGCCTTGAGATGGGACCTCCATGTGCCTCAGTTTTGGGGCTCCACAGCAGACCCCTGTGTTGAGGCACACGGAGACAGGGGAGCAGCCAGCCCAGGGCTGCCTGCTCCCCTGTCTCGAGGCAGACTGTGCCCCAGGCAGTGAGGGAGAGGCTGGCTGGGGTGCATGGTGCCTCTAGATGGGGGCTCCACGGTGCAGAGCAAGGCTGCCTGTTTCTCCATCGCCATGTGTTGCTCCCCAATTGACTGGGGCACAGGGTGCCTCAGCCTGGGGGCTCCGCAGTGCATGAAGAGGCATGAAGATGCAGCGCATCTTGAGGCAGACTGCGCCTCAGCCAGCCTCTCTGCAGCTCATGGAGCTGTGGGACAATGTGTCCTGCTGCAAACTGGACAACTAAGAGTGTGCCCTGCTGCACAAAATAGCAGCACAAATTTGTGCTGCTACGATTGGTGCTGCTGGAAACTCATGGCCCTGCACGTGAAGACACAGCCATGGAGAGAACAAGTAGTAGGTCTTCTCTAGCTGTTTTAGAGCAGTGTTAATCCATGAAATAGTGAAAGTGTTGACAATACTTTGCCATAGCCTGTGCTTAGGACCTACTGTATTATTTCACATATCACGTGTCCTCAAATTAGAAATACACCTTGTTTTTGGGAAGGCAGAATTAAGAAAAATGATTTTTATGGAATTATGGCTGCACAGAGCAGGCGTAGAGCCTAATGACTTACCCTCCCTTTCATCCATATGCAGAAGCTATAGTTGACCCTTTCATAGCTGAATCGGATGCTTTTATCTGAGCAGGGGAAGGAGGTTAAGTGAGCTGAAGAGCTTGAAGATTAGTTTTTATTCAGCTGCGAAGGGGTTAAAACTGTAGCTGCTGCCAAAGACCGGACTCTGCTTCTCCTTCCACGTGGTCACTTGGAAGACGAGAAAGAAAAGAAACAGGAGCTATTTTATATTTTAGGTGTCTCCATACTTTGGTCTTGGCAGAAAAATAAGCTTCCCTGCCTGAGACGCACACTTTCAGAGGGCTAATTTTGGGTAAAAGGGGTGCAGGTGATGTTCAGGTAAATGTGGTACATCCATCTGGTAACAGCTTCTATTTAGGGGGTAAATAAAACAATGGCAGAAAACCTTCAACTAGACAAGTGTCTGGACTCTTCATACATATAGCTGACCTAAATTAACTAAAACTACTCATGAAAAAGACCTGGCCATAACTGTGGCCAACTCAGTGAAAAAGATTTGCTCAATATATTTCAGTGCTCAGAACAGGAACTTAGAGGTGTATAAACATGGAAGTATAGAGAATAATGCTGTAGACTTCATAATGTCATTACGTAAATCAGTGGTATGTCTTCATCTAAATCAGGGGTTTTCCACCTTTTTGGGCAGTGTACCCCCAGTGGCTGGATGCAGAACAGGTGTGGGGAGCGGGCCAGATGCAGAGTGGCAGCAGCCGCTGCGTGCGAGCTTCCCCCGCCCCTGTGTCTGGCCGGGTGGGTGGTACCTGCGCACAAGCACAGGACGGTGCATAGTGGTGCTCTGGCCCCACCAGCCCGTGTGTACCCTGTAGGCCCTTCTCAAGTACCCCTGGGGGGACGCCTACCCTGGGTTGACAACCGCTGATCTAAATGCTTTGTTCATTTTTAGTCATCCTGTGTCTAGAAGGATCTAGCCGAAAAGGGGAAAAAACATCATGGAAAAATAATAACACTAAATTAGAGGCATGCAAAAATTTCCAGAAGACAAGATACCTACCCCTTATGTTATAAAGACTGTATTTCTCAGTCTATAATATTTGGCTAGCTATATGATCTGAAATTCATACCTGACAGTACATCCAGAATAACAAATGCTCTTACGAGGTACTTTGTAGAGCAGTGGTGCTCAGCCCATCCATCTCCATGGGCCTGCTCCGACATGCTGCCGCCGCTCTCCCACTGCCAAATTCCAGATCCATTGGGAGCCCCCTGGGCTGGACAATGCAGCTCTGCAGGCCAGATCTCGTTTACCCCTGTTAAAGAATATTTAGGTTTCCTCTGGGACCTTAGTCAGAGCTTGCTTGCATTTAACTTAGAGAAGAAATAAATGAGAGGTAATCTGCTAGAGTCATGTCAAATAATGCAGAGTAGAGAGAGAATCAAGCAAGCAGTGCCCATTACTCTCAAGACACAATGGGAAGACAGCAAATTAGAGAGATGAAAACATCAAACTTTCTGATGTCCAGTTGACCTGTGTCCAACTTGAAGAGGCAGGTGGGCAGATCACAGGGCCATCTACCATTTTTGAGGGCTCATCATGGTCGGGGCTCTTCTATGCCTCTGATTGGCTGAGGGGCCCAGGTGGCCCCACCCCTTGCTACTGATTGGCTATAAGGGCTGTCCATCATATGACTGCACCCCTCACCATTGATTGGTCATGAGGGCTGTCTGTCATGCAGCCCCCACCCCTTGCCACCAGTTGGTAAAAGGGGTGGGGCTGCATGACAGACAGCTCTCAGCCAATCAGCAGCAAGGGGTGGAGTGGGGTGGCAGGCATCTTGGGCTCTACAAATAATTGCTTGGGGATGCTTTTTTTTCTCCCTTCCATCTGTTTTCCAGAGAAAAGGAGAACGGGCAGGTTTGTCCATGCAGCCAGCTCTTTACAAGCCACTAGCAAAGCAGCTGTGGCACCACAGCATTTCGGGATCTCTCATTGACTCAGTGCTGATTTGAAAACATTGCAAATGCCCCCTTCTTGCCTTCAGCTCCGCTTGGCAGGACTGAATAGAGCCAACGGCAGTCTAACCAGTAGATGACTTGGTGTGCAATGGCTCCATTCAAAATACAGGCAGAGCTCCTGGCATCGCTTGAGTGCATCTTGAGGCAGGCTGTGGTCAGGGCTAAGGACTTTGGGACTGTTATTTACCTGTTCTCAGAACTGTTAATCTGGCAGACCTCCCTCCCGCCAGCAGCATTAACCACTCACAAATGTAAAGCAAACCAATTTACTAAATAAAGACAAATAAAACTATAACCATTACCCAATCCTTCAGCAACTTCCTACTAGTGGCACCGGAACTCCCAGCAGATCACACAGGAAGATAGCCTATGGGTAAGAAACATCTTGCAGACGCTATAAGGTACAGCTTAACAACACCACATAGTGTATCCATAACATAAGCATGTCTTACCCTCCCCAGGGTACTAAGAATGTGAATCATATATGCAGCTGCAAAAAGACTGTGATTTTACTACAGGCTGGAAATGCAGTGGGACTGATATGGCAGTTCTTGGTGAAACTGAAGGGAAATACTCCTCTCCCTTAGTCAAATCCTCATTAATCTCTTGCAGATGAAAAAGGAGTTGCTTTTCCAATAAATGTCCCTCCACCTGCTTGCAGCAGTGAAACACCTCTCTTTAAATGCTCCTCAATTAGGGATCAAACTCAGAGAAAAAATTATCTTTAATATAAAACAAAAGCATCTCTGAGAATATCTGAGAAACAATTTTTTCAGTTCTGTTAGAAACGCATCACCATGGAAATACATAAAATATCAGATATTGGTGACGGATAAACATCAATTGCAAATGCATTTATGGAATAATACTATACTTACCTGAATCCAAGATGATCCTGAATTTAAGCCAGCCCCCCAATACTGAGATTTTCTACATGGAAAATGTATACTGAAACCATTTCCAGCCTTTTTGTGGATGTGTATATAGTACACAGCAGAGCTGCGTTGAGATGTGCCATGCCTACTCTGCACACACTAGTCTAAAGCAGTGTCACTACTTTAGTGCAGCACCACACCATGCCTATGTGCCAATAAGCTTTGCCTCTTGAAGGAGCAGGCTTGGCATGTCTTAGCACAGCACTGACTTTTGCTATGCAGACATCCTGCTGGCTTGGTAGGGGAGCTGGGTGCTTAACATAGGTCTCCCTCAGGGAGCTGGAGCTCCCTCTGTAGAGGTTTACCCATGCAGATCAACTGCAAGAGTACTTCAGACTCTCCCTGGTAAGCTTTATTAACTTGGTATGAAGGCATGCATATACCCAGCTTCTGAAGATCTCTGATGGTCAGAATTTCAGCTTTTATTTTTCTAGACCTCATGATTGTTGAGGAAAAGCCCCAAAACCTATGAAATTTTGTATTGGAGAGTATCAATTGAAGCAGTAATTTCTGCCTGTTCCTGCAGACAGCCTGTGTGCATGGGTTGATCAAAGACCATAAGAGCAAGAAAATACTGCAGCAAAAAAGATGGCAAAATATTAGCCATGGGTGCAAGAGTTGTTAGGCACCTAAGTAACATGTATAGTTTCACCTAAGTAACATGTGTAGTTTACTCCCAGTTGTGAATGATCAGCATTACTGGTTTATCCTATTACTACTGTCAATTAATTAAACATGAAGAATAATTGTCTGTCCTTTATGTTTGCTGTCTGGATATCAAGTCAGTAATTGGTTAGCTGTCTGACTGCTAATACACTAAGGACTGTATGATCTCTGTTGCATCAGTCCAGTTCTCACTGAGATCAGCCATTTACTTTAATGGGAGACATGTTGAGGCCTAATAAAGTAGCATGTTGTCCTGTTCAAGGAAAATGGTTTGTAAGTCCAGAGTTTTATTTTTTTATTTTCCATGACACACTGGAGAAATGAGTGTGTGTAACAAAAAAGTGACTAATCTCAACAAGCTGTTATCAAAATAGCATACAGTTCTTAATGCAGTTATAACAGTGTAATCTTAATTCGTCAGTAGACTGAATGGGTCAGCTTTTCTAAATGTCTACTGTTAAGGAAGGTGAATGTTGTGTCTGTTATGGTCAGTAAGATATAGAATAGAATGTTACATATATGAAACCCACTCATCCGAAGCAAAACTTTTATCCATGAGGAGAGCCTATTTGGGTTTACGTTAGTTCCTTGTGAGCAGCAAAGTTATTGCCTCACTCAATTATTTAGCCAGAAATAATTAGTGCATTTGAAATATGGAAATCTTTGAATGACTTCAGATGCATACAATTCTACTACAGCATTGTGCTTTCCCTGCAATGTAATATACAGTCTGCAGAGAGACTATCTAGGGCAGGGGAGGGGCAACCTTTTTGGTATGCATGCCACAAATTAGCCTTAGACCCTCCCCAAGTGCCTCTCTGATCCCATTCTTCTGTCTGATCTGCTGCTTTCTGCTCCCTACTCTGTGTTCCCCACCTGATGTCTTGCTCTGCTTGCTGCTCCCTGCCCTATTTGCTGCCATATTGCCTATCCCCTCCCTGATCTGCTGCACAGCACCTGTGCAGCAGAGGCTGCCCATTCCACTTGTGGCAGTCATGCAGCAGTTTGGCTTGATCTAAGGCTTAGGGCTTCCGCCAATGAAAGGCACATAAGCAATTGTTCAAGTTAGTTTCTTGGGTGACTGTTATCTGCTGCAGGCTGATCTTAAGATGTGAGGACTAGATCCAGAAGTGGACTTAAAGACTCTTAAACTGAGCATGTTGATTGCTAACTTTTAGGTGTGCAGCCCCAGGGTGGAACCCATAACCTTGAATTAGACATCTAGGCTAGGGACAGACATTATGCATAAACCGGTTTAAGTGATCAGAAACTGGTTTAAACCAGCAATCAGAAACTGGGCTGCTGCAGCTGTGGGCCATCATGGCCCATGAGGCAGAAGGGGGTGGGGAGGGGGGTTATTCTCCCCTCTACCCTCACTGCCCCTGAGATGCCACAGCCAGGTCTGCCCACCCTGACTGCTGCCAAGTGGCAGAATAAGCCCCCTCCTGTCCTCACCACCTGACGCCAGGGGAAGAGGGAATAACCCTGTCCTTGATGCCCTCAAGGAGCCCTGCCAGCCAGCGTCTGGCCCTGCCAGGTGGGGGCTGGCTAGGGAGTGGGCTTCCCTGGCCAGCTTGGATGGGCCGGCGGGCTCTGAACCCGGTGGCCACCACTGCCATGCCCCCTGCTTTGTGCAGGATCCAGGGCTGCAGCCTAACAAGCAGCTGCCTAATAAAGGGACTGCCTCTGTCATTTGCGGCTGCCGCTGCCATGCTGTGCCGGTCTGGGTGAAGGGGTGGAAAGCTTTTGCCCTGCGTGTGGAGCTCCAGCTCTGGCTCCCAGATGCCTTGGAAGGCAGCAGGTGCCCAAGTGGAAGGCTTCAGTTTGGGGGCTGCAGCCAGAGCTCCACGCATGGGGAAGAAGATCATCCCCGCCACCAACTGGAGCAGTTCAGGAGCAGCAGGAATGGGAGGGGGAGTCATTGCAGCAGGGGAGGGGAAGCCGGCTTGGCCTGGTTTAAGCTGTCCTTCTCCCCTCACCTCCAGCTGTGGCTCCTGCCACACCACGCAGCGCCGCTCCTGCCACACCACGCAGCGCAGCTCAGGGCAGGGGGAGCTTCCTTCAGCCTGGCAGCTTCAGCCCAGCTCAGGGGACAGGAGGGGGCTTATTCTACCACTTGGCAGCAGTCTGGGGCAGGCAGACCCAGCTGTGCAGTGTGGAGAATAACCCACATTCCTGCTCTCCTCTGCCTAAGGGACCATGCTGGCCCAGGGCATGCAGCAGTGAGGGGGGGCCCCCTGGCAGACCTGGCTTGAGTCCCTGCCAGTAGGACAGGGAGGGGGGGATTAAACCCCTCTTTGGCCAGTTCAGCCCAGCCTCCCCCCAGCACAGCTTCTCTGCAGCTGAGGGCTCTAGTGCCCCTGGCTCCTGGCCTGAACAACTGCAGGCATGTGCCCGTATGTCTGTTCTGTTACAAATGGGTTCAACCTAGGCAGGTTAGACTAATCTGCAAAGGTCGAATTAATTCAGGCTCCAGCTTTTTGAATGTCTGTCCGTAGCCCTAGGCATCTAGCCAATACATGGAAAAGTTAGGTGCCTCAGAATAGGATTCCCAACAGCCAGCAGGATAAGCATGGAGCTTTTGAGGCTAGCTGAGGTTGCTAAGGGAAGTGTATCTTAAACCCCATTGCTCTTCAGAGCTTAGGTGCCTATTTCCACTTGCAATTCATAGCCCTGAGCCCTGGAGTTAGGTGAGTAAGGTACAGATATCCAAAACTTGATGCAGAATCAAGATAAGTGACATGATTTTCTGTGAGCAGCATAGTTTAGATCAGTAGAAAACAACATGCATTCACCCTTTGGCGGACCAGGGAGGAGAGCACATCTTAGACTGGGTTCTGCCATTTTTAAACCAGTCTATGTGTGCCTAACTTCTGTTCTGTTATGGGCATAGACTGGCTTCTGATCACTTCTACCAGTAAAAGTTTAATGTCTGTACCTGGCTTAAGATTATTCTCTCAAGAATGGAGCAGAAGTTTTTTTTTTTCTAAACTAGTAGTAGTGCCGGTAGCAGCTCTTTTTGCAGGATCCTAGTGGCTAGTGCAGTCACCCAGGATGTAGAAGCTGCAAGTTTGTCACTCTCCTCTGCCTGGCAGGCCTGAAATCCACATCCTTTAAGACAGCGGTCAAATTATCAGGTTAGGCTTGAACAAGTTAACAGTAAAACATTAAAGATGCACAGTCAGAGGGGGATAAAGTGAATGAACTTGACTACAGTCTAGCATTTAAGGTGTGCACCTGGGAAGGGTGCATAGTCTCAGGACTGCATCTCTGTTTTACATTAAACAGCCAGTAGAAAAAATATATAAACAGTCCTTAGAACAGGGACCAGAACAATTCTCTGTTGTCCCCAGTAACCACAAGGCTACAGTGTCATATCCACTTTCCTTTCTTTCTCTGGCTCATTAAGCCTTTAATTCTTTTATGCAAAGTGGACAGAAGGGGTGAGCACTACCACCTCTCCAGACTAGCCTATGACTTAGTGCTTAGGACACTCTTCAGGGAGATAGGAGGGATGTTGTTTACTCCCCTCTGCAAGCAGAAGGGAATTTGAATTTTGTTTTTTTTATATCATGGATGGGTGCTTTCCCATTTAGGTTATTGTATACAAGGCCAATGCTATCACTCTTACCAACTGCCGTGTTTGAATGCAGGTGCTATTGTGTTTTGTGTGGAACCCCCTCCTGTAAGTGTGCATTAAGCATGTTCTTAGTCTTCAGACAAACACTTAGCTCTTCAGCATTTAAATCCCACTTTGGGTGCCTAAGGACCTTTGTGGATCCAATCCAGCCCTAGTGCATAATGGTAATAGCATTGCCACGCTCATAGATGCACCCCAAAACAAAGTGCCTCTGGGGTTCGCTGTCTGCTATGCATGGATATTCTCCTGAATTAGATTCATTCCTAAATGTTTTAGTCTCCATCTGTAACTAGAATGAAGCTTGGTTCAGTTTTGTCATTTTTATATCTGTATCTATTATGCTACTTGATATAAATGTAAATTTAATATAGTCAAGGCTGCTTTGAGAGACAGTGATTAATAGTGGCCCCCACTTGTTCACACTATGAATAGAGAATCACTGAGAATTAAGCATTTGGTAGGGGTTTGTTGACTATTGGCTACCTGCTCTGTGGTTGTAGGAGCCTGACAATGGTGAATGTACATTTTAAAAGGAATAACTCTAACATGAAGTAACATCTTGAAACAATGAGACTATATATTGGATAAGCAAATCTCAGTGTCTGAAAGGATGCCAATATACTCCTCATCTTAACTGGATCAGGAAAGACTCTGCTGTGGTAAACATAGACCTTTGGGCGGAGGGGGAACCTGGAAATTACTTGATTAGTGTGAGCCCCCCTAGAAATCAAAGATGATGTATGTGGATAGCTAGAGAGGCCAACTGTACATAAGCTTACCTTGCATTGCTTCGCCTCTGGTCTTTCCCTGTGCAGGAGAGACTAGAGTCCCTCACTGAGTAAAGGAGACTGAGAGAAGCAAGTTGACAGGAGAACTTTCAGGAGACCCCAACAGAAAGATCAGAGGCAGGGTTTGCTTATTACCCTGTTGAAGCTGGCTAGGGACAGTATCCATGGATTTAAGGTACAGGGTAGGAACAGGTCGTTTTTCTGATATTTTGTTTTGTTTGTTTACTCTTATAGCTCTGTCTGTCTCAACAAATAATTACAAATTTATTTTGCTTTTTTCTATTTTATAACCAAACCCTTTCGTTATCTTCTTATAAACCACTTGATGGCAGTGGTAGTTGTGATTCCAGAATATTTTGACCGGACATTCATTCTATGGAAAGGGGGATCCATTTTTTCTGAGTGTATGACTGGGCAAATGTGTGACCCTTCTAGCTGGCAAAATGCCCTCTGCTGAGGGTTGGCCAGGCCTGAGCAAGACACTTAGTGCTGAGGCACCACAGGCCAAACGGTTGGCCTCTGGTGCACCACAGCTGGTTCTCAGGGGTCAAGCAGCAGACAGCAGAGAGGTGTTTGGGGCAGAAAGGCATGCCAAAGTGTGGAAGCCCCAAAGGAGCATGTCTCAAAAGTCCACCCAGGCCATATCCAGGGCCAGGGCATGTCATGAAGTTTTACAAAAATGCCTTGATAATCTGTTGTTTTGTTTCAGTGCGGTGCTCATCTGGGGCATATCTTTGATGATGGGCCTCGACCAACTGGCAAAAGATATTGCATAAACTCTGCTTCATTGTCATTCGAGCCTGTGGACAAGAACAAAGCTGGAGAAGGCAGCAGTAGCACCAGTCATGCTCAGACAGACAAAAGTGAGCTGTAGGACAAAGGGCAATCTGTAGAAAACTGTTCTTATCCCACATGGCTTATAAAGAATGTTTTTCCAGAATTGCCTGCTATCTTATATCATAATAATTTTTAAATGTGTTATACTGGTCTGCACTATCTATTTTTTTCTTTCTTTGTTGAAACAGGCCTTGCCTACCGAATCTGCTTTACTGTATAATGAATCTAAATATTTGTTGACTGCCTTGGTTTTTGGGGGGTGGGGGGGGAACATGGGTGGATTGCTTTGGGGAATCCTTAAAATAAGAGGCTTTGACATCATTTGTTTTTAGTTTCTTCTTGTTGCTGTGTTATTATAGATCTGAACTATTTTCCTTTTTGTTAGGGAGAAGGGAATTGTGGTTATCTTCAGTCAATAGAAAACTCTTGAGCATAATAAAGGGTGTCTGTATATGTGCAAAGACGCTGCTTCAATATGCTGTAATTATGTGTTGGAGCAGACTTAATTAATCAAGTCTGCTGGAGCATGGTAATTACTGCACTCCAGCAGACTCCAGTGACACGTATATTAGCATCCCTGCACTGAAAAATGTCAGCAGGGATGCTTTAACTAAAGCTCATTCGACAAGCTTTAGTTAAAGCACTCCCACCATCATTTTTCAGTGTGGGGATGCTGATATACATGACGCCCTGGGCGCTTTAGTTAGAGTGGCTCTTGGAGCCGCTTCAATTAAAGCGCCACCCCCTAACTCCTAGAACTCGTCTATAAATGCCCAAAATGCTGAGTTCTCAGCACATGTACTTTTGTTATGACATGAGAGGCTTATGGCCTTTGGTTATGCATATTCAGCCATTCCACACTATCAATCAGACCTAGGAAGAACTTACACTTAATGCAATTTCCTTCCCACTGGAAGTGCTGGATGAGATACAAAGCCTTATTATTTATTTAAATTGCTGCTGACATGCAAAGGGATGTAGCTGCAGGGAAGTAAACTGTATCAGAATCCATTTTTCCCCTTGTTGGATGCTGAAGTATTAAATCAAGTTCCAAAAGTATTGAGCCTTACTGGGCAGGGATCACTAAATCACCTACCTTTGCCTTATTTTGTGAGGCTCCTTCTGCAGCTTCAACTATGAGAGGCCTGGACTGGAATCATTATACTAAAATATAAGTAGGGTTGTTTATTTAGGCAGGTTGAACTTCTGGAGGATTGAACTGGACGCGGGCTGAAAGTGGGTAGGCTTTTCATCACTATCTAGGGCAGTGTTTCCCAACTGGTATGCCGTGGCCCACTGGTGTGCCAACAGGCATGTCCAGGTGTGCTGCAGCATTTTGGGCTGGAACCATGCCCCCTGGCTGGCTAGAACGCCCCCTCCCCACCGCCCGCTGCTGCTGTGGACACGGACAGACAGGGAGCATGGCTCTAGCCAGGCAGGGGGTGTAGCTCCAGCCCAGAATGCTGTCCAGGTGGCCATGTGCCACCCCCCATCCTGGCCGGTGTCTGGCTGGCTGTGTGCTACCTCCCCTCTCCCCCCACTCCACATCCAGTGTGCCGCGGCACTTCTTTATTCAGGTAAGTGTGCCATGGAGCAAAAATGTTGGGAAACACTGACCTAGGGCAGTACCAAGTACACTGTAAGATAGGATGCAAGAAAGCATGAGACTACAGTCAAGAAGAGTGAGGCCCTTGTGCAGTGCTCTTTTAATTAAGTTGGTTCAGAGCTATAGACCCTCAGAAGTCCAGGTCTTCATTATCTGTAGCTACGGTGATGAATACTTGTGGGAAGCTTGAGACAACAGCTGAACATGAAAAAAGGCAAAAGCTTTCCACAGCTGCTCTTTACATTTAATTTAACCGTCTCTAGGATATCATAATGAATAGTAAGATTCTTTGAGCTATAGTGACAAATGATGATTGTGATGATCTAGTATCACTTTCTTTTGAGATATTCAGTGACCAATCGGATGCAATGCTTGCTTTTCTGAGTATCCTTTTATGACTGACATTGGGTCCAATCCTGTGCCCAGTGAGGAGTAATATACTTATCAGTGTTGTAGTGAAAGCAGGATTGAGCCTATTTATGTAAATAAAACTGAACAAACTACCTGAGATATACTCTTCATTTTAAAAATAACCTCCGTAAAAGTATATAGAAGGGTTAGAATTGCCGCTTTAGCACCATGACAAAGGTATGAAGGAAGCCTAATGTACTTTCAAGTAAAATAAGAAATAAATATATTAAATATTTAGAGCTAGATTGCTTAGTCCTTGTGTAAGTGACCAGCTACTTACACAAGTAGTCCAACTGATGTCATAGAAGCAGTTGCACATCAACATAAGGAAAGGTTGTGTTGACTAGCCCTTGGTGTATAAGGGTAATCAAGTTTCCTATGGCCCCAGCACTCTAGCAGTTTCTCACAGAAGGGCTGTTCTTATTCCTTGCCTTTGTTTGAAAAGTAAGTATTCTCAACCACATTTTCTGACATAAACATAAAAAATGCAACATCTATAAAACTGTGCTCCATACATGTGGTTTAATTTCAGATTGCTGTTGGATTTAAGTGTTATCAAATTTCAGTATATTTCTGTCTTATGTTAAGGACATATATTACTAAAACTTCAGTGAGCAATAATGTCAGCTGTCCTACAGTAGATTTATTTTTGCAGGATATGGAGTGCAATGAAACGAGTCAATATGGTGAGGTGTATGTGATCTGTGGGAGTTATACTATTTAACATAGGAAATTCATTGTTCTCTCTGTCTCTTGCTTTCTCATGGTACCACAGCACGGTGCAAGGTTTCCTTTTAGTGCTCTTAGAAGATGTTAGCATGGGCTGGTATTAACAAGTGTGCACTGAGCTTGGTCTGGCTGTGACTTATGCAGGAATGTTGGGAGTTGAGTGCAGCACAACAACAGTTTTCTATAGATTTAAATTTTGCACTGTCTGGATGCTTATAAACATTTGAATGCAAATCATGTAGAAATAGAAAAGTCTCTTTTATAATAACCTCTCTATACTGTTATTTGGATGTTTGACTAGCATAACTTTTAATCTGGTATGGAAAAGATTCACATATATATTCTATAAAGATAGATATACTTGCAACTATAGTTTCAGCCTTCAATACCTTTTTAAGAATTAAAAACTTTCCTCAAAACAGTTCAGCACTTTTAAGAAATCATATATAAAATTTTCAATGAAAAGTTCTTTTCATATATTTGTTGTACACAGATATGCAATAAATTCCTTTATAAATAAACACTGTTCTATTTTCTTTTCTACGTGTGTCTGTTTTTGCCCCAGGTTCATCTGCTTCCAGCGTTAGCATGTCCCAGGTGGTTTCCTTTACTTGGTTCCCTTTACCACAGTCTGTGCTTTGTACACTGGATATCCTGCTCTTTACCTCAACCAGATGCACAGAACTGAGAGGGGAGAAAGATTTGCAGAAGTGTTCAACCTTAACTGTAGCAAGCATTTTCAGCCACTTCCATCTGTTTTGGGGCTGGACTTTGGGAAGCGCCATACAGAGCGGAATTTGTAACTTTAAGAGCTCTCTCATGCCAGCACCTAGACTGCAGCTGAAGACTTTAGCTAGAAACATGGAATTTGTTAAGAATTCATCTCTAGGGGAACAGCTTTGGAATGAACCATTGATAACAGATTAACTCAGTTCGATAAATCAGGTCTTCAGAATGTTTAAAAAAAAATACGGGGAAAAATCTTTCATGGTGTTTTCAAGACAGCTTCCACGTTTACGTTTCTAGGATCCAGAGTTATTGGTGCAGCAATTTCCTTCTTAATTGTTCTTAAATATTAGGAGGCAGCTAAGGAAAATCTTCGTGACAGGGCATCAGAATGTCAGGTGCTGAGAGCTCACTTGTACGTTGTTTATTAATCTGCCCCCCACACACTCACTTCTGTTTCCTTTTATAATGGGAAAAGTTGATGGATCTGAAGAGAGGGACTAATAGTACTAAATAAACAGGACTTGGGGCCAGACAATTCCATTCATTGTGGTTGTTTTGCACTGCATTGCCAGCATAGTTTAGCTCTAGGAAATCAGTTTAGGAAGATTTCTAATAGCATAGAATTGGTATAGAGGCTCTTACACCAATAGCCCTCTTTAATGCTAGCAAGGGAAATAGCTGAGGTGTACCTCTATGTTGTGCTAAGCTCCAGCCAAAGTTTTGGTTTTGTTGGGTCATTAGCAGATGGTAGAATAATAATTGTCAGGTAGTCAAATAGGATTATTTGCAGTACACTCTGTCCTTGTGCCCCATTTGTCACCTTGAAAATTAATATATTTTGATGCTTGTAAATCTCTTCAGATCAGAAATCTGGTACCAGTTGCCTGGAGTGGTATTTTCATAATTTTTCATTAAAAATAGTCAGGATCACTCATATTTTTATTTAAATTTCATAAACTATTAGTATAATTGGAATATGTTAATACTTTTTTAAAAATACATTGTTTCTATTCTAAGTGTATCATGATCAATGAACTGGTGAAAGACAGGGCAACTGCGTATAGCAAGGTTCAGCAGCTTACAGCCCAAGAAATCATCAAACTATTGTATCCAGCTTGCAGATGTGGAACTTTGGTGTCATTTTGTGTCAGGGGCTTCAGCTGCAGGCACACTTCCGTGCTACTGTGGGGAGAAGTGGTAGCTACAGGTAGATCCTTGCACCTACCTGCCTCCAATCTGAGGTGGCTCATTTCAGCTCACAGCTAGAAAAGGTTGCTTGCTGCTGGTCAGCAGTATAGGCTTGAGGCTTTCTGGAATCTTTATTTATACTGTCTCAAATGCTTACATGTGAGTACACTTTTTTTCAGGATCCGGTCCTACTGTGGCAGTTGTGTAAAGCCACATGCTACAGAATACCTTATCCTTTTGGTCAAGCTTTTCAGGCTACCTTTTAACTAACATGTGCAATTAGCAAAAGAGAAGTTATTCCATAAAAAAGCATGCTCCCTGTTTCAAATTCCTGATTTCTTCCCCCTTCTGCTATTCCTCCCCTCCTCTTCCTCCCCCTTCCCCGCCCCCGGCAGTACCTGAGAAATGTCATTCTGCAGATGTTTCAGCCAGGGGTTTCTTATTTGGTGCTTTTTATACCTTAAGTGTAACTGATACCTGCAATGTAACTTCTGTCTCTGGCCAAAAAGCATCATGTCACTGATGCAGCAGATCTGTCTCTTCCACCTCCATTTGCAATTAGTGAGAGTTTTTCCTTTTTTGATAGGCAGCATTCCAGGCAATACTGCTCCAGTTTGACACACTCTTTTGTCCTTTCACTTACATCTGAAAACTGTGGCTTTGTGTTACATCCCAAATGCAAAACGACAAGCTTCCTGTCTGCCCAGGTGAAAAAATACCCATTCCCCAAAAATACAGATAATCAAAATATTTTCCCTGCCTTTTCCTAATGGTTCTACAAGAACCTTAGTACAAATTTTATGTGCCTGATTGGCTGGGACAAATAGGTTTCTTTGTCAAGCAAATAAAGTAAGTCTTAATCATCACATTAAATCAGGCAAGTAGGTTTTGTCCCTTGGCTGTGTTTTTCCAGGATGTCCAGAAGCCCCTCTTCTTGAAAGATGAGCATTGTCTTATCAAGTTTACAACTTCATTACTGTATATTTCTTACAAACATAAACATTTGGAGAACATCCTTAGGTGCAACTCCTGAGTACTGTGGAAAATATATAGAATTATCTGAAACAGGTTTTGCTTCTTACAAAAGTGCACCCCTGGGACTAAAAAACTCAGAAGGTATGTAGTGCAATAGAGACCCCTTCACCTCTTGAGCATGAGTTCACATTTGGCCTGTGTCTGTAGCAGCAAAAATTTCTGATGATATAGTTGTACATTACACTTTGTGAAATGAGTCAGTCTTGGTACCAGCTTAGAGGTACCACTGCCCCAGGATCTATTCTTTAGCAAGTTCTCTGGCAGACTGACCTACTTCTTCTACTCTAAAACTGATACATTTGAATAAAGAAAGAAGGGAAGCAGTATGGGGGAATTTGCATTCTTACTGATCAACCTGTACCTAACTGTCTTCTGGATAAAGCAAGATACAGTATTTAAAGAATTGCCAATCTGATAGATATTTTTCATGAGCTTCAAAATCACTCAAAACAGTAAAATAGATTTCATAGACATTAGGGCTGGAAGGGACCTCACAAGATCATTGGGTCCAACCTGCTGCCCATGGGGCAGGAAGTCAGCTGGGGACAGATCACCCCAGCAAGATCCAAGCGTAATAATATAAAATTGTGAAATAACTGATAAAAATAAACTTGATTCTGTACTTTGCTGCACCAACGTTATCCCTGGGCACTGCCGCTGATTTCAGTGGAAGGGAGCTATTGGTGGAAACTGGTACATTGGAAAACAGGACTGCACTGATAGGATGGGACTTTCAAGAGCACCTAGACAAAATGTTTTCAATGTCCATTGAACACTTCCACGGGGCACCGAATACCTAACTCACTTATTTGCTTTTTGAACATCTTATCTATAATACATTACAGCATATTGCCTCCGGCATATAGACACTGCAGGCCAGGTCCTATTCTATCGGGTTTTTTGCTTCAGTCTACATCTTCTGAGGTATGCCAACCGCTGCAGTGTCTAAGTGTTTAAGTGCAATCCTGTTTCACTTGGAGAAACAGTTGATACAAAAGGGAGGTGTGTTGTCCTCCTTCCCATCACGCTCAATGACTTCTTGCCAGGGACAGATCTAGGAATTCAAAAAGGGGTTGAGGGAAGGTTCCCCCAGTGCTGCAGGGGTAGTTGCAACTCAACCCTCCCCCTCCTCCTAGTGGACAGACTGCACCACAGCAGTAGCTGCCACGGAAATATTTTTCCCAGAGTAGGTAAGACTCTCTCCCTGATGCCCTGTCTTCTCCCCCCCACACCCTCTGCCCCACCAGTGCTCATCAGCATCTTTCCTCCCCTCTCTCCATCTCCAGCTGGGGTTGCCCAGGCTTTGCCTCTGAGCTTGGGAAGCAGTGACCCACCCACCTCCATTGTTGTCCCTGGCTGACTGGGGTTAGGAGAAAGCCACAGAGCTTCTCACACCCTACTGCAGCAAGGGGATTCTCTGAGCAACAGCAGTGGTGGCAGCAGGTGGGTCCCCCTGTCTTCCAGGTGGCCCTGCTCCTTGCCCAGTTCTCCTGGGCTTCCCCCACTAACCAGGAGCAGGCACTGGAAGGTGGGGGGAAGACCACCAACCACTGCTGCCCTCCCCAGCTGAGCTTGGGACCCTGTATAGCCACTTCCTGCAACTGAAGCCCCTGGCCTGGGAAGGATCTCACTTCATTCTTGTCTAGATGTATCCCTGGCATTGTCAGAGGCGTCTACTGTGGAAAGCAAACTGCCTACCTGCTCCCACTCTCATGTACCAGACTGAGAAAGGCAGCGGTGACACTGCTGTTGGGAATTCTTCCCCCTGCAAGCTGTTCTTGCAGTCCATCTCCTATGTGACTGAGTAGCCTCGGAGGACACCCTGGTACTCTACTGCTGCACTGCCAGGTTTGATAGGCATTAGCGAACGCTCAGGGGTGGGCCACCTTACAGTGCCAGAGAGTGCAGACAAAGCACAGCTTGAACATCAAAGAGGTAGAATAGGATTCAGCCTACGCAGGCCATAACAGTCCTAAAAATTGGGTTAATCTACCACAGAAAACCTGGTACTATGCAAAATGCATGCACATCTTTTGTTTTCTTTTGTTTTCATTAATCCAGGGGTGGGCAAAATGCGGCCCAGGGGCCGGATGCAGCCCGCCAGGCCATTCTATCTGGCCCATGGGTCCCTAAAAAATTTAGAAAATTAATATTTACCTGCTCTGGGCTCCCTGTCATGTGGCCCTTGAAGGCATGCCAAAACTCAGTAAGTGGCCCTCCGCCCAAAATAATTGCCCGCCCCTACATTAATCCCTTCATTTTTCCTTAGTAGACAACTGCCTAAGCAGCTCTTTTTGCATGTAGTAGTTATTTAATTTGCTTGTGCGCCCTTTCCATGCTGGAGTAGGCTTTTACAGTCAGTGGACTCATGGGCACTTTGCCAGCTCATCTGTGGAGCAGGACCTTAGGAGCATTTAGTTTCCTATCTCCATACCACTGATTTAGCTTTGTGAGTTTGCAGTGGCCTACGCCATCATAAGTGGAAAGGTATATTTGGTATTCCCTGGCTGTGGATAATTCCACTTCTTATTCCACTTTGAATCCTTGGAGTGATTAGTCATATCAAAGCCATCATCACTAACTTGTTCCTTGAAGGAAGTTTGTATAGGCAGCCCTTCAGCACAGAAGGAGCTTCAATTGAAGTTTATCGGTGTTGTTGCCCACAGAAGAGAGTGGCATCTCCAGATGATGTAGACTGAAGCAGAATCACCTCTTTTTAAAATACTCTGGTCTTTGCTGTTCAGGGTCAGATGCTTATGGCTGTTCAGATGCCTGAGACAAGATGCCAGAGACTGATGTCCTTGAGAAATGAGGGTGGAGCTGGTTGGGGATCCCTGAATTGCTGCTGACCTGGCTGAAGGATGGCTTTCGTCAACTCTGGTGACACTGTAAAATAGGGGGAAGAGTCCAAGAACCGCATGATATATATCTACCAAATACTTGACCTACCAAATACATGACTTCATGGATTTCATGGAAATTGTGTAATTGGCAGTCTCCCATGAAATAGCCGGGTCTTCATGAAAAAGTGTGGGGAACTGGCTATCTTAAAAAAGCTGGCAGAGAGTTGGCAAAAAGCTGTCTCCTAGAAGGGCAGGGAGAGGAGGAAGGGAGGAAAGAAAAAAAAAAAAGGCAGACTGCCTGTCTCCTGAAGCAGGGGTGGGAGGGAGAGAGGAGAGGGAAGTTCCTATCTCTCTGTTTCCATAAGGGAATGTGGGGAGCAGAGAAAACTCACCAAAAGTCTCTCCTGAAGTGGTGGTGGTGGTGGATGGGGTTGGATGACAGCCAGTCACACTTAAACTATAACTGCCACACTTAAGCTATTTGTTCACCCAGCAATCATCACCCTCAGCCCCTTGAAGAGGGTGATAATCTCAGAATTAATAAGCCAGGCAGCTCCAGCTAGGGCTTTCAATTAATGCCTGGGAAGGGTGGGACTTATGGTCCCTCTCATCCAATCAGAGGCATGCCCCCCCCTTTGTGTCACCTTCAAAATGGCGGCCTTGGCCGCGATATGGCCATGAAATCGGGGGCCTGGGCTGTGTTACAGCCATGCAATCTGCTGCCATAGGTCTCTATGTATATCCTATAGGAATAATGTTTGGACCTTTATGAACCCCAAATACATGGATGGATCCAGGATTTTTAAAAGTGGGGGGTGCAGATAATGTGCATCATCACATGTAACACAACATGTTTTTCTTCACTTAAGAAATTAGAAGCTTTACTGATAAGCTAGGAGCCTAAGGCTATATTATTCAGTTTAAGACTGAAACAAAAAAAAAAAACTTTATTGGAATGTGCATTAATTTGCTGAATCATGTATTATGTATAAAATACAACAAACAAACCAAAAATTAAAGGTGTCATTTCATTAGTCCTGTAGTCATTAGAATGACATGTAAACCTCTTTTTTTCAGATTCATAAACAAAAATCTTACCTTCTTCAGTGTCTTGACAGTGCATCCAGTGCTTCTCTGAAAGTTACTTCCACATGTGAGTTAATATCCATCTGGGTTAACATTTCCACACTTGAGTTAATGTTTTTAGCTAGAGTTAAAAAAAAAACAGTCTTCAGGGCCACATTACCAGGAGCAACTTATAGACAACAGTCTTGCAGAAATAGCTTGGTTAGTTGAACCGTTGAGGACCATTAAAAAGGAGAGCCATTGTTAACACTTGTAGGATGAAGAGTTTAGAAGGAATCCAATAGATTATGATGACTGATGTCAACTGACTCCTTCACTGCTGTCTGACTAGAAATGCTGCTGCTACTGTCAGGCAGTTGGTTTTAAACTTTGGGTGGATCAGGAATCAAAGGCAGGGTGCAACTGCACCCCTGCTCCCTCCAGAATCCTCCCCTGCTCAGATACTTTGGTACACACAGGGATCCTCAAATGAGGAGAATAAATATAATATGTTGACTGCATCTGATGCTCCCTTTCACCCATCACCCCTATCACAGGCTGCACAGCCCGGCTGCAGTATCATAAGGACTTTTGGCTCCCACTGGGGAGCCAGCATTTTATTTTTAGTAAATTTGTTCTTTTTCTGTGCATTTTGCAAAATCGCAAATTAAGTAGGTCCCTAGTTATATGTCATAGAATCACAGAATCAATGAGTCGGAAGGGACCTAGACAGATCATTGAGTCCGACCCCCTGCCATGGGCAGGAAGGAGCACTGGGGGTGTCAGAGGTTGTAAGACCCCAGCCAGGTGCCTATCCAGTCTCCTCTTGAAGATCTCCAGGGAAGGTGAGAGCACCATCTCTCTGGGAAGCCTATTCCAGGCTGTGGCCACCCTTACCATGAAGTAGTTCTTCCTAATATCTAACCTAAACCTATCCTCCCTCAGCTTATGGCCATTGGTCCTAGTGACTCCAAGGGGGGCCCTGGTGAACAGACTTTTCCCAAGTCCCTGCTGGTAGCCCCTGATAAAGTTGTAGGCAGCCACAAGATCCCCCCTCAGTCTCCTCTTGCGGAGACTGAAGAGATTCAGGTCCCTCGGCCTCTCCTCATAGGGCTGGCCACGGAGGCCCCCAGCCATACGAGTGACCCTCCTCTGGACCCTCTCCAGGTTCCCCACG
>NW_017728931.1:82642022-82648398 GCF_001723895.1 Crocodylus porosus | reverse complement strand
CTCTGTGCTGCCGAGAGGGGCAGCCCCTAACCTATAATCATAATGCTGGTTCCCTCTCCCCAGGTGCAGCACCCTGCATTTGTCCTTGTTGAACTGCATCCTGTTCAGATCCACCCACTTCTCTAACCTATCCGGGTCTGCCTGGATGTGGTCCCTGCCTGCTGGTGTATTCACTTTACCCCACCAGTAAGGCTGCTCCATGCTAGACTCCAGTGCCTTCCCTCAGGCCTGCCAGAGACCAAGGGCTCAAGAGTGGGGACAGAAGGACAAGTTTGGAGCAGCCTCACTGACCTGTTTCTGGGTTTGGAGAGCATCTGGGCTGGGTGAGGCATAGGAAGAAAGCTGCTGTCACAGTGCTGTAGACAAGCCCTATGTGTCTAAGTGAGTTTCTATTTTGTCTTGCTTGCGTGCCTGAAAAACTGTTAACACAAGAGGCAACTTAGTCTTAAAGATCACAGTGCATTTCTCAGGGACTTGAAAAGGGTATAATATGATCACACCTAGACTTAGACACCTAATGCCAGTTAGCTATCTAATAAGTGGGTATGATCTGGCACTTAGTGCATTTGACTAGGCTAGAGGGCAGGAGTGCAAAACAGGATTAAGTAACATAACCTTTTTTAGGCAGCGAAAATACCAAGCTGCATTAAAACCTCTGTTTAGGACTTGGCTGTTGTCATGAAACTCCATGACATTATTCATGAGGAGGAATAGTTATCTCCCTGTTTCAAATCAATAGGTGTCTCCTTCTTGCCATATAGGAAAATCTCTTTCAGGGGTTCACTGTAAAAAGTACTGTAATTGCAATTCTGATTATGTAGAGCAGAGATAACTATCTACATGAAGGGTAGAAACAATATTGGTGGACTTCAGGTTTACACCTCAAACTATACTTTTAGGCCAACTGTAGAAAAGTGAAACGGGCACTTACAACAGTTATGTGGCAAAAATTAGCTTTTCTCCAATGACAAAACTAGTTTGTTTGGAGCTACCAAATAAGCTTGTTACACTGTTAAGAGGCCTCAGACACTGGTGTCACTTGTTTGATCTCTATGGTGTTGCCTCTGATTTACACTAGCATAAATGAAAGGAGAAGGCAGTCCAACATGGACAAAATATGGCACTCCAAGTGGTCACCACAGCTTCCAGTCATTATGGCTGAAAGGTAACTTCACCAACTCCAACCGGTATTCGGACTGTGGACAGTCATCTTGGGGCCTAATTTGGTGGAGACATTTCTACATTAATTACACGTGGAACACCAGATAGTTCTGAAAAAGAAATGCAAAGCCTGGCTGCTGCTTTGAGCTCAGGGGTCAACAAAGAAAGGAGAAAATGCAGAATGGCCAACTTAAACTCTCTGTTTGAGGGATTGTCATCTAAGTGTACCAGACCTGCTGGCAGACAGAACAGCTGCTGTTGCAGGCAAAGCACAAAGGTAAGTCTCAGACATTTGCTTCCCAAATGCATATTCTGTCCTGTATAATGTATAATCTCAATGTGTTTATCATTATGCAAAGAGAAAGCTGAACTCCATTTCACTCAATTCAGGAATCAAACAGCTGGTTCTTATCAGGGTTAGTAAACCAAGCAGTCAGCTGTATGAGGCCTGTAAAAGAATAAGTCTGGGACTGTTTACAGGATAATACTTATGGACCCCTTTGAATCAGCTGAGGAGATGAAAAAAAATAGACATTAGCGAAGAATATTTATATTTTCTGTGTAGTGGGATAACTTGGGCTGAAATGTTCATCTCCAACTTGCAAAGTGTTTTCACGTCTGAGATTATATTATACTTCAGAAACTTCTGAGAAAAACTACAGGTTGGTTTGAAGACGGGCACAAAGAATTATACGGTGAAATGTTTTGTTTTGGCTGTGAAAAAAGCTCATTCAAAACTACTAAAATGTCAGGCACAAAGACGTACAGCACTTTTCAGGAAGTCTTATCCGCCCTGAACAAATGTTTTCATAAAAAGCAGCCTTCCCTTAATAATTACAGTTATTGAAAAGACATCCCAAGGTTGCTGTATGGAAATACGTTAACTATGTTCTGAAATTTAATCTAATATAATTTCAACATTAGAGCTCATTCATAATCCTGTATTAAAAGCCTAAGCAATTTTCATGAAATATGTCTGTCTGTGTAATCATGAATGCTGAATATTGTCATGGCTTTCCAGGAATTTTCAACCTCACTGCAGAGGAAAGAAAATCCTTCCAACTGGACTCTTCCGCCACCAAGAAGCAATAACAATAACAACTCTAAATTTAAAATAAACATTTCTGGAAAAATACTATCTTGAAAAAGAGCCCATAGTTTCAATTGGGTGTTGCTTGTAATTTGACACAGAGGCATTGAATGTGCATATAATTACAACCCTTTGCTTTGTACAGGACTGAGGACAAACAGGCACATTAGCAAAGGATCTGCTTGCTAACACCCAGATTTAGAAAATTATCCCTTCAGATAAATCTGGCCCTGGCCTCATAAATATTTTTATTCTGGGTCACCAGATTTGTAAATGGAAGTAGCTGTTACTTGAGTTTTCTAATCACTGCATGCTGCAATTTATACATTTGTCTTAGTGATAAATTCTCCTATGCTATATGACCCTAGATGTCTACTGTACATCTGAGAGGCAATAAGGTAAAGGGGACGATCCTAGGTTTTCCACTATGCAGATGTTGGTTTCACTGCCATGATTGCTTGAGCAGTGATTGTTAACTGAAAGGAAAACTGCAGCTGCTGTCTGTCATGCATTTCTTTTTGACTTATTGTTTGGGAGAGCTGAATCCTAACAAAGTACCATTCAAAACTTGAGGGATGAGGAGTGGTGGCATTTTCTTTTCTTTTCAAAATGTCTTCACGTACTAACAGCTTGTTTGATAATTTTTTTTAACATATGAACGTTTTTTAGTACAACATTATTAATCCTGTAGCATGAATTTAAAATAATAGGGAACAGTATACAACTAGGGGCTGAGTTACTCAGTGCAACTATTTTAATCCTTCATGTTGTTTGATCCAGAACAAGGCAATATACAACTTATTTCCAATTATAATACAATCCTTACTATATTCATCATACATTGATGCCCGCTTCTCCATTTGCCAACAGCATGAAAGCTTGTGATTTAAAGAGTTCCATTTGAAATACCACAGTTAGACAGTGTCAGCTAGATAGGGTATAAGTCTGTTCCCCATATCCAGGGCAGCTGGGAGCTGCTGTGAAGGAGCATTACTATAAAGTTTCCCACCAGCTGACAATTACAGAAATAGATTCTTGAAGCCTGAGCCATTTATATTCATAATATTGCATAGCACATTTGTTTTTGAGTGGAAATTGCATTTGGAAGAGAGATCTCTGGTGATGACTTGTTCCCTGAGGGTTTCACCCTAACAGGAGAGTAGTACTTACCACTGTGAGGCACCCCTTGAAATCAGTGGGATTATATATAATAATGAGCATTGCCTTATAACAGCAGGATTTAGCCTTAAGCTGTAAAGGCACCGGAAAAGTCAGCCACAGGGATGAGAATTATGTTATCAGAAATGTATTTCTGTGATTCAGCCATCAGGGCAGGCTGCATTTGGTACCATTAATATAGGTCTTGTAAAATTGTCTGCTTTCTGGCACATTTCTTCCTGCCTCTCATTTGCTATATTCCTTCATTGAAAGTGATTAGAAACATTGGGTGTATTCATAGAGAAAAGATTTAAAAGATTAGTTTGGAAAAGAGGAGAGAAAAGAAGACATGAGAGAAGTATAGAAAATAGCAAATGGTATAGAGCAGAGAGGGTCACCTTTTTGAGAAGACTATGACTATCCCTTTCCCTTACATGATCTTCTGCTCTGCTTTCTGCTCCATGCCCTGTGATCCCTGCCCAGTCTGTTGCTGTGCTTTCTGCTCTTGCCCTATCTGCCACTGTGCTCCCTGCTTCTTGCCCAATCTGCCAGCTGCCACACACACAGGCCTCCTGTGTCACTTCTGGTACATATCTTGTGGTGCAGAGAGAGAGCATGGTATGTTCCTCACTAGGCATGATGGAATTAAGGGTAAAAAAAACCAAACAGGCGTGTGAATTGCAAGGTCTTTGTTCTTTATCCTGCTTTGGCAAATGCAGCATTGTCAACCCCAAGTAAGAAAGACCCCAGCAATCATGAGCTTGGCTTCAGAATCTTTGCCTTAAGAATTAAATGATTTGAAAAAAATAGTAAATTTAGCTCTTTTTTATTTGCTTCTAGATTTGTTGTCTTTAAGGTATAGCTTAGATTATATTTTCATACATTTTTCCACTGGGGCTAGTAACTTAAAAGTGAGGGTAGGAGGGAGGGTACTACTTAAGTAATCACTTGACTCCAGGAGGAGATTTTACACAAGCACAAGATTCATGATAAAATAATGATGTTTGGCAGCAGTTTTTAAAATACAGGACTACAGATAAGTCACTTCAGGTCAGCTTTTCCAAAATGTGAAATCAAATTGCACCTATAAAAATTCTGCAATTTATTTATTAATGGGTGCAAGGAAAGTGCTTGCAGGACTAACAACCTCACAGGTGCCTAGTGAGGTTAATTACTAATTAATCTAGTAATTAACGATCAAGGGTGCTGATTTGTATCCCTCATTAATATTTCATATGAGTATAAATATGCCTGCAAAAGGGGAAGCGGACCTCAGCTTTTCTAAAAATTCATCTCTCTGGCTCTCTATGCTCCACTCCCCTTCCCAGCGTGTATAATTGCCTAATACAACATCCCACAAACTGGTGTCATGCCCAAGAATGAGTCCCCCTTCTATGGAAGGCAGGTGTCTGGATGTGTAATTACACTGGATGTGTAATTTATTTGTGTTGTTCAAGCTACATGTGAGCGAAACAGTGAGTATCACTAAACTGTAGTAGTTGCGTGCTCCAGTGAGGCTGCCCCCAAGCACAGTTCACGCACCTGCTCTTGTCTGCACTGTCTGAACCTAGAAATACACCCATGAGGATGCTCTGGTGTGTTCTTCTGGTCTTTGGTGTGCTTGAGGGCAGCCATTGGGGGTGAACCCAGAGCAACTTCACTAGTGTATTTCTGAGTTGCAGGTGTGAGTGTGACCAGACAGAGTGGGGCTTGCTAGGGAATATACCTTCCAGTGTTGACACTGGATTTTAGGAACTCAGCCCTTATACCTTTATTCCAGGCAGGCACAACCCTCAGACCAACCACAACACCTGGCAGTTGATAACAGTCAAATTTATTGATGCAGAGTAATAACAAAAAAGCAACAATACAAACAATCAAACAAGTCTATATCTACCAATCCTAGGACTGCCATTAGAGTCAAAGTACATCTGGTCAGGATGCAGGCTCTGCTCTGAGGCTTTTTCTTAGGTGTCAACAGTCTGGAGGTGGGATGTCGGGGCCCACAACCCTCCACCCCTCCAGTGGGGTGCATGGGTCAGGCTGCTGGTATGCCTTTGGTCCATGGTGGCCTCAGGGACCCTTTGTTAATCTCATATCTCTGCTTTTCATAGATTCATAGATACTAGGGTTGGAAAGGACCTAAATAGGTCATTGAGTCCATCCCCCTGCCTAGGCAGGAAAGAGTTCTGGGGTCAGATGACCCCAGCCAGATGCCTATCCAGCCTTCTCTTAAAGCCCCCCAAGGTAGGGGAGCGCACCACCTCCCTTGGAAGCCCATTCCAAATTTTGGCCACCCTTACCATGAAGAAGTTTTTCCTGATGTCTAGCCTAAATCTGCTCTCTGTGAGTTTGTGGTCATTGTTCCTTGTTACCCCAAGAGGTGCCCTGGTGAACAGAGCATCTCTACCCACATCCTTCCAGGTCGATACCAACCCATCTACTACCACTCTCTGGGTGCGACTGCTAAGCCAATTTGCCATGCACCAGACGGTGTAAACATCTGTGTCACAGCCGCTTAATTTATTTATGTGAATGGGATGAGATACTGTATCAAAGGCCTTGCTAAAATCCAAGAAAACGACATCCACCTCTACTCCTGCATCTAAGCATCTTGTGACCCTGTCATAAAATGAAACCAGATTGGTCAGACATGATCTACCTGCTATGAATCCATACTGGTTTCCCTGCTGCATTATTTTTCCCACTGGAGTACCACAGATATAATCCTTCATAATCTTTTCAAAGACCTTTCCAAGGATGGAGGTGAGACTGACTGGCCTATAATTTTCAGATTACTTTTGTATTCTCCTTCCCTCTTGATGACTCCTGATGACTCTTCAATCGTGGTTATTTCTGGTTGGCTGTTTCTCTGTGGTCATATATCCATGTAGCCTCCCTGGCTTTCTCCTAATTTGGTCTGTTCCCCCAAAACTGGGACTCAATGCTCTGCTCCCTCCCATGCCG
>NW_017728931.1:82538112-82641922 GCF_001723895.1 Crocodylus porosus | reverse complement strand
GGCTTTGTTGCTGGTGTCACTTATTTTATGTTATGGGACATACTTCCTTTGGTTCCCAGGCTGTGTGTCCTTGTTGTGTTAGCCAGTGTGTCTGCCCTGAAGGGTGTGATCTCATGTTATGGGATGCCCCCCCCCCACAATTCTCAGGCTGTGTCTGTCCGTTGGCCTTGTTGTGCTTGACAACCCATCTACTTTCAGCACCATGAGAAGCTGTGTATGTGTCTCCCAAGCTCTTTAGAAATCCATTTAACCCCTGCTGCACATCTTGAACCCTTATAATACCTATACCTTTAAGCCAATTCCCAAAAAGCAGGCCTTTAAATGCCATTTTAAGTCAACACCAGCACATGCTGTCACTGGGATGCCTTGTTATGATTACATGGCTTCTCCAAGTTGGGGGTATGCCTAGACAGTCATTGTAACTATTGCAAGTGGAGTACATAGGTGAAATGGAACCACTCAGATTGAAAGGGGCTTTTTATGTCATCCAGCTGGCACAAAAAACCCTCTCACCAGTGTTGTGCTACTACATGCATGTCAAAATCCATATAGTCAGCCATACCTTTATTGGTCATTGTCTCTCTCAGTTTTCCCCTTGCCTAGGTTAAAACCTAACTCTTTGAAAATAGATGCCATTTTTTTTGGTAAGGCATAAAATTCTGCTGCAGGTTGAGCTGTGTTCTTTGGAAATGTGTCCATGTGATTTTATATCTGTAACTTTCAAACAGATGTAAAGGATTGCAAAACTCCAGTTGTAGAAATCCATCATAAGTCACAGCGCATGATCCTACCATAAGAAGTATGCAAACAGTCCTTCTCCTTCTAGGAGACCTATATAATCACCATTTAAACTATTTGAAGGGGAATTGCAATAGACTGCATACCTTTTTAAGACTTGGGAATAGAACTGGCCCTGAACTTGTCCTTTTAGGAAAATATTAAACTGCTTAAAGAGGGTAAACAAGGGGGAATGTTCCTTCCCACTCACCCTACACTGCACAAAGTGAGGAAAAGACTATAATGCAGGGGTTGTCAACCAGGGGTATGTGTACAGCCAGGGTACTCCCTGCTTCTCGCCTGGCTGCCAGGGGTACACCAACCAAAAAAAGGTTGAAAAACCCTGCTAATAGTGTAAGGACTCTGATTAGCTTCAGTGATGACAGGATTTCATTAGTGTCACCACTTCTCAATAGACTGTTGCTTTTCAAATAAGTGTAACTCAACTTCTCTAACAAGTTTCAGTGGCGTTTGCCAGATTTTCAAAGCCATGCGGCTCCATGCCCACTCCTTCTGTCACTCTCACCCCCATTTCCACCCTCACTGAAAGTCCATGTATATAACCATCTCCCAGGTGTCCTCCACTATGGAAGGAGCAGAAACTTAAGTGCCCCTTGCTGATCAGCTGCCTCCACTGCCGTCCTTGTGAGGTTGCAGGAGGAGCCTCCAGCCCTTACCGTACTATGCTATTTTGCCCAGGTACCGAAAGAAGGGGTTCTCAGGATCCCTACTCTCGGGTTCCTCTTTGAGGATGGCTTCCTGCTTCCACACTGGGTAAGGTGCAGGGCTTGGCTTGTGGCACATCTGCCAAAAAAAGTTTGCCTCTACTGTGGACTAAATGGTGACTAAAGAGTAGAAATGGTTTCCCTACTCACCTTTTTGTCCTTTGGGTGTAAATGACTCCTGGTGCAGTATAGTGATGAACTGGACCCTAGGATTTAAACAAATTTGAGAAATGTGGTCTAGAGATAAAACTACTATAAGGCAGATAGATAACTAGCTCAATAGCCACAAAGAAAGGGTAATGATTAGTACATCCATGACATAATGGCAGGAGGTTTTGAGTGGAGTCTTTTGGGGAATTGTCTTAGGCATGGTGCTGCTTAATGTGTTTATTAACAAGTTGGATGCTGGCATAGAAAGCTTCCTGAGCAAGTTTGCAGATGTCATGAAACTGAGAAGGGTTGCTAACACGTTGGAGGATGTGATTGCAATTCAGAAGGACCTCAACAGATTGGAAAGTTGGGCTAGAGCTAACAGGATGAAGTTCAATGCAGATAAATACAAGGTGCTACACCTTCAGGGGGAATAATAAAAAACACAGATATAAAATGGTTGACACCTGGCTGGATGGCAGCACTGTGGAAAATGACTTGAGAGTCATACTGAGTCTGTGGTGTGATACAGCTACACAAAAGGTGAATGTGGTTTTGGGTAGCATCAATAGAAGCATTAGCTGCCAGACATAGAAGGTGATGGTGCCTCTCTACTTGGCATTGGTGTCACTCTACTTGGGCTCATCTGGAGTACTATGTGCAGTTCTGGGTTCCATATTTCAAAAAGGATATGGAGAAGTTGAGAGGGTCCAGAGGCAGGCAACAATGATCAAGGGCTTGGAAAGCAAGTTGTATGGGGAGAGTCTGAAGGAGCTAGGCATGTTCAGCTTGCAGAAAAGGTGCTTAAGAAAGAACATGATAACAGTCTTCAAATACTTGAAGGGCTGTCATAAAGAAGAGGAAACATACTTTTTCTCTCTTGCTGCAAAGATGAGGATACAGACCAATGTCTTGAAGTTGCAGCAAAGTAAATTTAGATTCATATCCAGAACTTCTTTTCTATAGAATACTGAGGCAGTGGAATAGATCCCTAGGGAAGTTGTGAACTGTCCATCACTGGAGGTGGTTGAGAAGAGATTTGACAGCCACTGATCAGGGATGATCAGGGTATAGCTGTGCTGGTACTTCCCATGGTTTGCTGGTTAACCACCACCCCCCTCCACCTTTCCACTATACATGTCAGGTTGTTTTTAAGCCTTCCTCAGAGGCATTGAGTGTTGACCACAGTTGAGGCTAGGACTTTGACTGGGATGTGCCAATGCTTCTGCTGGGGCCAAAGCCAGAGGTTCCTGGCTAGGATGTCTTGCCCCTCTGCTCAGGATCTGACCAATCTCCATATCTGGGGTCAGGAAGGAATTTTACCCCATGGTCAGATTAGTTTGGACTGTGGGGGGTTTTGCCTTTCTGTGTTGGGAGGGGGGGAAGGTAGTGTGGCTCTCTACCTGAGATCTCTTGAGCGTGTGTTGACAGTATTACATAGAAACAGGACGTTGGCTACTGTGGTTCTTCTGCTTTACCTGTGGCAGGTTAGGATGTTAGGTCTGTGTTGAGCTGTGTCAGGGCTCACAATAGTATTATGTATCATTTAGATTATGGTTTGTATGGAATGGTTTGTATATGGTTGATTCTGCCTCAGGCAGGGAGATGGACTCGATGATTTCTGGAGGTCTCTTCCAGCCTCACTTTTCTCGGGTTCTATGATTTCATGTGACCTAAAAAATCCAAACAATTGTCCTAAGTTATGGGGTAGATGCTAATAAGACTGGACAACATAGATGCTCCTGGGCCAGGTTTTGCAGGATGCCTTTGCTTCTAGAGCACCATCCCATCCATCCACAGGCCGGATCCAGCTGGTGGTCCTGATCTGGTTCCTGGGGTGGTTGCAGTGGGGCCCCATCCTGTCATACAGGCAAGGGGGAGAGGGCATGGCCCTAATCTAGCTACAAGGGACAAGGGGTGTGGCCTGGCCACAACTTGGCCATGTGCAGGGAAGGGGACATGGCTCGGCCCAACCCTGCCACATAGAGCTAGAGCTTTCGGAATTTGACAGCAAGGGAGGGTCACCATACTAATTGCCACTGCTCCCCTCCCACCAAATTTCCTGACCCAGAGGAGCCACATAAGCCTGATGCTATGGCTCTGCAGGCCACATTTGGCCTATGGGCTAGAGGTGCAGCAGCATCCCTGTTCTAGAGCATTTAAGTGCAAACTCCCACTTCCCTGTTGCTCCAGATGCTATTGAGCATATCTGACTGAAAAGTCTTACATGCCAAACACACAAATGAGGTGGTGGAGTAGTCCTAGGGTCTCCCTCTTCCTCTGTTCTCAAACACACAAGAGAGCTCAGGAGCAGCTGTGGGGGGCACCCCTTGAGCAACCTCATTGCCAGGTCTCCAGGTTTGGTGTGTGTGAGCAGGAGTGGACAGATGAGACAATGTTTGTGTCCCATTGTCGGGAGCACCAGGGCCACAATATAAACACCAGTTAGTTCTGAGTCTTGCTGATTGTGGTTTGCAGAGATCAACTGGATGTAAGTTGTGTTGTTGAAGAGCATGTTTATTACACATTGATAGCCCCCCGCCCCCTTTTTTCCCCCTAAGCTAGGATATTAATCACCAAATGTCATGTGTGTACCTGACTGTGTCGGCATTGTGTTCGCCTTCCAGCTCTGGAATGTGTGCTTGATCTATTTTAAATAACGGCTGACTTGTGCTGCAAAAGAAAAGAACCAACACACATTGCACTGCGTTTGAACTGTTTTCATCAATAAATATCTTTATTCCTGTTGGCAGATGTTTAAACTAATCCAAGTGTACAATCCTTTGCAAAGGTACATTAGGGCCCTATCTCAAAGTACTCAAGTCAACAGGAGTTTTGCAGTTGGTTTCAGTGGGAGGATCAAGGCCTTTTTAACTTGGCTGCATAATGCTGGTTTAGACAGATTACAAACCCTCTGAAGTCACCTCGATGAGGGAAGATATTTTAAGATACTTTTTTCTCGTGCTCTCATTTCAACAACCTTTGCACATAAATGAAAAGCAGATACATATTTGCACATAACCACTTTGAAAACTTATGTGGGGAAATAGTCTTTCTTAACTGAGTGATGAAGAGAGAGGTCATAAGAACATAAGAATTGCTAATGTGCGGGGGGGAGAGGAGGGTCAGATCAAAGGTCCATCTAGCCGGGGTCCAGTCTTAGACATTGTCAAGTAATAGATACTTTTAGAGCAGGGCTGTTCAGCTTATTTGGCCCCATGAGCCAGATCCAGATTGTGTAGGGCTCCTCTCCAGCCAGATGACCCAGCTTTAGCAGTGGGGTAAGTGTCAGTGGTGTTAACCCTTATGGGTACCTGAGATGCCTTGTTAGCTCAGGGAGTAATAGGGCTTAACACTGCTGTTGCCCACCCTGGTATAGGCAACGTGTCAAGGGGAAGTGGGGGGAGGCACGTTCCCGCCCAATTTCTGTGCCAGTAGTAGGGCACAGGGCATGGGGCTGCAGCCTGGCCAGAGCCAGGGCCCTGCAGCAGTGGAGGTAGTGGCAGTGGAATGATTTCTGTGCTAATGGCAGGGCATGGGGCTGCAGCCTGGTAAGACCCAACACCCAGCAGCAGTGGGGGCAGCAGCAGCAGCATGGAGTTGTGCCCCCCACTGTTGGCACTTACATGTCACTTATGCTCCCTGCTGTTGCCAAAAAGAGTTTCAGTAGGTCTCCATGCCTTCAGCGTTGGCTCAAGGAGCTTTGAGAATTAATATCACCACCACTCACCCCACCTCCAAGTACCCAGGCTTTCCAGGAGCCCTGTGGGTTGGATGATACAGATCTGCAGGCCATATGTTTGACAGCCCTGCTTTAGGAAGAATATAAGAAACCAGGTATATGTAGAATGATCCATTCCCTGTCATGGCCTTCCAGTTAGCAGCAGCCATAGGGATATTCTGAGCCTGAGGTTACACAATCGGTGATATTAATAGGTGAAACATTACATGGCATTGGAGATCTGAGTGTGATTGTTATGTGCTACAGTAAGTCCACTCATTGGCATTTGACACATTTTCTGGCCAAAATTCCTTGTTTACATGGAAAGCCACTGAAACTTTTACTTACTACCAGGGTGGCAAATAGCACCGGGAGAAAAGGTTAATGTCCAAGGACTTTCCACTATCAAGTTGTCATGGCATTTACAATTGTTAAAGCTAAAGGAAACAGCTGCATCTTATTCATGTGTAAATGAACAAGTCCCTTAAAGATGCAGGTATCCAATAGGGTTTTAGCTAGCAGAAAGGCAAGACAATGGCGGCTGCTCTCTGGAGATTTACTTTAGTCCAAATGTAAACTGAAATCGAGCAAAAAATGGCTATCAGTCTGATGCTGGCAGGGACCCTGTAAGGTGAGTTAGAAAACATTGCATTTTGCATGAAATATGTTTGTAGAGCAACTCTGGAGGCTGCTTTATGGATAGCATGTCTTAGTGAGGATTTAACACATGGATCAGTAGAGATTTTACAGTTAGGGCTCCCCTGGTTAGACGAGGGGAGGAATGATGAAAATAATCTTCTGTAATGTTCAGTTAAATTCCTTTGAAAGTCAGAAAATAGGGATAGGATTTTACACTCAGGAGAGAAGAAGTACAATAGAAGGAATATAAGCACTTCACTTCAAACTATTCTCAGAGTGGTCCCAACTTGAAATGTGAACATGTTAAGATTCCTTTGGGCTTCTGATCTTCCTTGTATCCAGACTGCTCTGAAATGATAAAGCTGGAAAGGAAGGAGGAACACAGTGAGAAGGCAGCGCATATGTTGGGAGCAGATGGGCTCATCTGTTTCACAAAGGAGGAAACTGAGGCACAGAGCAGTAAATAAGTAGACCAAGACCACTCAGAGGGTAAATCAGTGAGAAGAGAATCCTGAATCCCTATCACTCCCACTCTGTGCTGTATATTCAGAGTGCTCATCTCAGTGAATTTATAGTGATGTGCTCTCAGGGATTTCACTCCTGCTGCGACATGCTCAGTGCTATTTTAGAAATGCTAAATCATAAGTGGGTTGCAATGTCATGTCTTCTCTTTGGGCCCAATCCTGAGACCATTTACTCTTGCAGGAGGTACTTGACGTGTAAATTGCCAGGTCAACTTCCAAGGGGAAGTAAAGTTAAGGGCTTGAAGTTATATGCCCCTGAGTCATCGTAGTACCTGGGCTTTCTGGTTGGTTTCTTTTTCCTGCCTGGTTAGTGGCATTTCAAATGCCAAGTAAATGAGGAAACTCCAAAGTGAATATTGCTTTGCTGCCAGGACACTGTCACATCCCAACAGCTTCTGCAATTAACAAAGGTATTTAGTGACAAGAACACTGCAGGGTCCTTTTTTATGTGAAAGCATTCACAGTGGGTGGCTTAAATTAACAAGGGACTTTATAAAGGGGCTATCAAGTGTCATTGCTACCCATATATCACAGCCTGGGTGTTAAGTGTTGAAATTCTTGCTTTGTATGCTGCTGCTCCCAAACAGTCCCTCTAGGGACCAAAAGGCCCTGTTTCATGTCAAAATGTAGATAAAGGTCCCCACGCAGTCCTAACTCAAATAAGTGGAGAGATGCTTTTACATCTTCTTTCAGGAGTATAGTTCTGGAGGAGTATCTTTGTTTACTGAAAGACATGCAAAAAACTAGAACCCTTGATTCCAAAATGATACCTTTTATTAGACCAACTGGAAAATGGCAAGAAAATTGTCCTTTTCTGCAAGCTTTCAGGATCAAAGTCCCTTCGTCAGGCTCTGGGAAAAGTGTAGATGGTATAAGATGGTAAAAAGTCCCCATAGGTAGGGAATAAACTTCATTTTTGCACAGAGGGAGCTGAAGATGGAAGGCTGTCCCTCTGGATCTTCGTGAGCTGTGTTGAGTAGCTCTTTGATGTGTTGATCAGGTAGAATTCCTTTCCTGGAGGTGTCAGATGGCAGGCAGGGAGGTAAAAAAAAAGCTTCCTTGTTTTTCTGCAGTGAAGTTTAAAATCCAAAATTGGCTAAAATTTGGCACCTTCTGTCATGTTTCAGGGCTGTACTTGGTAGCCGTGTTGTTCTGAGACAAAAAGACATACATGTTGAGTGAAGGCTCTTTTGAGATTTGTGAGGTGATGAGCACGGGTGTTCTCAGTGTAAATTTGGTGGTATCGCAGAGCTGAACTATATGTTACAGCTTTCTGGTGTGTTTAGGATGATTGCTGGTTCTGTTCAGATATGTAGGTTAGCCTGTGAGTTTCTTGTATATGGTGGTCTGTATTTTACCATTCTCGATAGTGACCATCATGTCGAAGAAAGAAATGTTGGTGTTGGAGTATTCCAGAGACAGTCTGATGGAGGCATGATGCTTGTTGAATTTCTGATGGAAATCAATTAGAGAATTCAAGTTTTCAGTCCAAATGATGAAGATGTCATTGATATATCTTAAGTATAGCAAGGATTTGATGGTGCAGTCCTTGACGATTTTTTTTCAGGTAACTCATGTTGTTTGCAGCCTTTCCCCAGACTGACTTCCCTGTGTTTCCTTTGCTGCCTTCTCCATTTGCACATGAGCAGGTTTCTGGGTCACTGAGTCCATGGGGTGATTGTCCTGATGCATTCTTTGTGTCCAGAAGTTGTGTGCCTCTAGTTTTCATCATCCAGATGTGGAAATACGTCACTTCATAGGACTTCAAATATAAAGGATAGACTCCAGAAGAGGGAGGAAGGGAGCTGAAGAATTTTGAGTTTCCTGAGTGTGAGAATAGCAGCAGTAAAGAAAAGAAGAAAAATGTACCTATTAAATCAGTCTTTTTATGGAAAAAAATATCCTCATCTACAACACCACCCTTGGGCATCCAGTGAGATCAGTGGACCCCTTGAGGATATTGGAGGAGAGTTTTAGATGTACATTCCACCCTAGGTATCTGAAATTTCTTCAGCAAGGATCATGTGAAGCAACTGTAGTCCCACGTTTGTGCTTCTAGACAGGGACTGGAGAGAGCTGAAACATCTTGGCTAGTCTTACAGTGACTAGTTTTGGGGAATTTGGGGCCAAACCACCAGTCACTGGGACCTGTTTTCTCTCTAGTAGCCTGGTATACTTTTCATTCTATCATAACTGCCATCTCTCACTGGATTCAGACTCCGCACTTGTAGGGAAAGGCTTGTGCATTAGTGTCATTAAAGAGAGAGGGTTTTTATTGTGTAACCACCTTTAAACATAATGAAAATTATTTTCTTATATTAGTTTGTTTCAGGAAAGCCCACCCTCTGAGGTTGACTTCCTAGTAATATTAAACTTGTCAGCTTGTTTCCTCATCTTACCGCTTAAGCTACATTCTGTAGTTATGGGTCACACATACCAGTAGCTGTGGCCATAGTAGTTGGTTTCAGTATGGTTGAGTTTGTATTGCTTGTGCTACCCCAGTTATTTGTAAAATACTCTTCCAGGCCAAAACATTATGCCTTTGGGACATGGATAGGCAATAGAGCAATTGTTCCCCACTGAATGTCTTTCCTAGTCCTAGCAACTAGACAAATGCATGGCACTCCACTCCTCCCATATTACTCTCCTAAGGAGCAAAGCAAAATTTGATTAGATTCCTGAATTCTGGATATACCAATACAGAATGCTTCAGAGACTGGATTCCAGCCACTTATACAATGTATATTGTATTAGGAGAACGAAATGCAGAGAATGGAGTGAAAGGAAATAGAGATGGCATGCTAAGCAGAAGAATAAGATAGATCAGGGACATTGATAGATACAGCAGGAGGGAGGAGAGCACAGGGGAGGACTCACTTGCACTTCTGAACCTGATTTACTGTAATTTATTTGTGCATAAAAATGCAGTCCCAGGAGCAAGGTTATTAGCACCTTGTTGAGATCCACAACCCATTTCACTGGCAGCTGCAGGAAGGCTGCCTTCTAATTCCTGAAAGCTCGTTTTTGCAGTTCTATTCTGCACTTACTTCAGATTTATTTGTGAGGAACTGGCATATTAGTATTTCTGCCTTAAAAGATAAGAGCCTGCTTCTTCCTAGATGACTGTGCTTTTACACATTGAGCATTTGGACTCTTTCTAAAAGTCAGAGCCCCCATGTAGGAAGCTTTGGGTGACATTCTATCTATGGCCTGTATTCTACAGAGGTCAGGTTAGATGATTGCAGTGGTCCTTTCTGTAGTGACTCCAGATCAGATGGATTCCAAAGCTATTAGAAAACAGCAGTTGCCAGGGTGGAGTTACCCATGATGTTTAAATTAACACTTTTACTCTACCACAAGTGCCAACTTTAGTGGATCTTCAGTGATTACAAGTAATCAGTACTTTCCTTAGAGCTTTTCATTTAATTTGAGAGAGAGCACTTCTAGCACACAGCGAGACCTATCATCAGGGAAAGACATGGGTGCAATACCAACTCAAATGGATGGAAGAAACCTGCTGATGCACCATTACTAGCACTGGATTACATTATTGTAACCCTACTGTCCCTGGAACTGACCCACCTATTTAATGACCCACATGGGCACTGTTTCAGGTAATGTGTTCTCATCAGTGTGCCATGGATCTTGTTGGCTACAGAATCTTCAAGGCTGTAGCCTGACAACATCATCTTCCACAGCTGCTCTATAAGGCTGCTTACAGACATGAAAAAAACCAAAACAAAACATGCTTTAGTGGAAGCAGCAGCACAGTAGTTCAACCTGGCTCTGCAGCATCTGTATAGATTGGGCACTTCAGTGGGGCTTTTTGGCTGTTTTATCTAAAGCTGATTTAATCGATGGATGTGTGGAGTGACAACGATGGATAAAGTGAGGAATCAGAGGATCAATGAAGGTAGTGGAGACGTCTAAGAAAGTACAAGAGAGAAGACTGGCATAGTATAGGCATGCTCAAAGGAGTCTGGCAGAATATGTGAAAAAAGAAGTTACCAGAATGGCACTACCAGAGAGAAGGGAAGGAGGAAGACTGAAGATGAGATGGAGAGATATAGTGGAGAGAGACATGAGAAAGAAGGAGTTGGAAGAAGATACATATGACCAAACTGGTGGAGAGCCAGAATCCAGAACAGCAACCCCATTTAGACAGGACAAGTGAGAAAAGATGATTAGAAAAAAGCCCCACTAAAGTGCTGATCTATACAGATGCTGGGTGAGCTAGATCCAAGGAATGCAATGCTACTTCTGGGCGTATGTTGGGCTTGGCACAGCAGTGCACCGAGTTTAGAGTAAAGCACCATTTGTTTGGTTTTTTAACATCTGTAAGCAGCCATATGTGTTTATTGTAGAAGGAATCCATGTGGTTTCATTTCTCTGGTGATGCTTACTGATCACTCAGTGCTGATTGCTTGAATGAGGTATAGCCTTAAGTTGAAGAACAGTCAAGCTTTCCCGTCAGAGATAAGAGAGGCTCCTCTGGTTTGTTCTGTAGTTATCATATCAAAATTGAAAAGTGTAGTGTATTGAAACTGGGAAATAAAAAATCTGATTGCCTAAATAGTGACTTTTAGTTTCGCTTTACAGCTGCTTGTGGAAGGCACCACAAGAAGGTTGTCACTGTTGTCCCCTTTCATCATGAAGATGATCTCCACATCTCATTCAAACTCACTACCAGCCAAGGAGAAAAAAGGAGAGTATAAACTCTGAAGAATGCAGTCCCCCAAGGGTCAGTGCTAGCACCAATACTTTTCAATGTATATATCACAGACTTCCTGCATACACCATTTAAGCGATACATGTACGCTGACAATGTCACCATAGTAGCTCAAGGAACAAACATGACAGCAGAGGAAGAGACACCGGGCACTGACATGGAAATCACAGCTATCTCCACAAGTGATACTTAAAGTTGAGCATTAAAAATCAGTATCATTACTCTTCCATCTAGACAATTGTTGAGCCAAGAATCTGTTGAATATCAGAGTAGGCAACCATATCCTTCCTCATGAGCATACCCCAACCCACCTAGGAGTCGCATTAGATTGTTTCCTTACCTGTAAACATCACATCCAAAAAGATCTGCAGTAAAATCTCTGCACGGGTAGCTGCCTTAAGATGTTTAGCCAGCATGATATGGGGTGCCATTTTCAAAATGTACAGAACCACTACACTTGCAATGGTATATGTCCCAGCAGAATATTGTGCTCCTGTATAGTCCAGAAGTTGTCACACTAAAAAGCTTGGCATTGTACTTAACAGTGTGCTGAGACTAGTAACAGATAGCACAGCATATACACACATAGATGTACTCCCTGTATTCTTGGGCATTAGATCAATTGATATAAGAAGACAGATCCTAACATTGTTACTGGCAATAGAGCCAAAAGATGATGAAAATCACCTGCTCCACCAACTGCTAACTGAAGACCCACACTGAAGGAGGCTTAAGAGGCCTAAAAGTTATAAAACATTTGTACACAAAGCCTACCAGCTCCTGGAAGAGATTGGGGATGTTGAACCAAAACTATGGGCAGAAATGGAGCTGGCCAACTGTTGGAAAAGATCAGACCTATTCCTACAGAGTTTTATACCAACACCAAATGGGTCCCCCATTGGCCACGACCTTGATAAAAAGGTTGAATGGAATCTGCACACAGAGCAACAATACCAGAGAGTGGTTCATAGATCATAGAAGTTGATATCTAACGCCATACAAAAAAAAAGTCTGTCTCTGGTGTCCATGTATCTTCATCCATCCAAAGTCCACCGAAGTCAACATGAGACTTTCTACTGTCCGCAGTGACTACTGAATCAGGCATTTGGTTTGTGGTTCACATTTTCATAAACGTTTAGTTTATGAAATTGATATTTCAGCTTTTACATTCAAGGCAAGAATATTAACTGGTGGAAATGGCCAATTCCAGGTTTCCTAAAGTACCAGTGATTTGCTATGGATTAAGGAACTTTAGTTGGAGAATTACTCTATATTTAGCACCTGTTTCCCTACCTGTATACCAAAGTTTCCTAACTCACGGGGGTTCTAGCCTCCTTAAATACATAATTTTTACAATCTTAGATGAGGTCAGATTACTACCATGAATTCTGGCCCATGATTATAATTTACAAGGTAATTTTACAAGCTAATCTTTCAAGGTAGTTAACAACTCATGTGCAGTGCTAGTAGTAACCTCTACATTATTATTAGGGACAGCTACTATTAAAGAAACTGGTTGAAAAAATGTGTTTCTTAAACCAAAATTCATGTGTAGATAGAAATCAAAGAAGTTATTGCAAAGGCTTGTTTTTCCTTTAGTCCATTTCTCCTCTCAACCCCTAGCTGAGGTTGAAAGTAAAGAGGTTAAACAAATTCCGGTGAAGGATTGGCTTCCTCCTGACATGCTATGGAGCAGAGGGGAAATCCAGGGAACAGATGTGATTCTGGAAGTCATAATCTGGGTTTTTTTGTGCTCTTGGGAGACTACAACTATATACTGCTCCCTGTTGAGGCTTACATATTTTATTATATTAGTTCCTAAGTATTCTACCCGAACACAAACTTTGTACTAGGTGCAGTTAAAAAAATAACACATTAGATTATTCCTACCATAGCTATCAGCAGAGTAAGCTACTTAGACTGGATCTGAATACTGGATTTGGAGTAAAACTTATGATAGAACATATTTGAGCAGTTTCTCCCTCAGATATTTATACTGGAGGAGGGGTCTTAAACATGGGTCTTAAACACCTTGGGTGTGAAGCTCTGTGGGGTAAAGTGTTCTCTGTTCCTGCTTCAAGGTGAATTGGAGGAGAACAGCAAATGAGCTTCATGAAGAGATTCATGACTAGAGAGAGTGAGATCTTCACTGTGAGAACTCTTTCAGAGGACTTGATAACCGGAAACAATGAAAAGGGACATCTTAGATGTCACGCAGAACGGGCTGCTTATTAAAGATGTGCAAAACAGCAGCAGAGCAGAGTAAACCCTACTAAAGTCTATTAAATACAGCTGAACTCACTATAGCTGTTTTAGCTGGTGCAGCCTCAGAAGCAGACCAGGCTTACACTTTCTTAGGGGCTAGAGACCAGCTTCTCCGGACTGCTTCTCAGGACTCTGGGATTGTGCTATCCACAGACGCCAAACTGTGAGTGGGATTTAGTGGATAGGGAAATGCAGAGGAAGTTGATAAATGAATATTTTGTCCATTGGAACAGTGGGAAATTGAGTTAACAAACTACTGCCAAAGTTAGCATGAAAAAGTGTATTATTAATCAGCTAGACAGTTAGACAGATATCTTATTAATATGATTTCTGTACTCAGCTTCCTTTTGTTTGTTATAGTTTTCCTTGTTTCAGTGTAGACTAGTGGGGAAGGAAGTACTGCCCATTAAGGACATGAAGGGAAGTTGTGCAGTGATCTAAAAAATTATGGGTGGAGGCTTAGACAAGTTTAATTATTTCCATTAAGGAACCAGGCTGCACTGAACCCAGCCCATGGTGCTGCTGAATGGTTGTATACATTAAGAAACGACCATTTTTTCAGCACTCCAGACAAGCTAAGGTACCACAACTTATTATGTAACTCTTCGTACTTTGGATGCATACGGGACCGTAATAGTCTGTTCGCTCCAAAGCTAGAAGGCTTAGACTTGGGATGACAGAGGAAAACCCTGATGTTGCTGGCACCTGATTCCACAACTGTTTTGTCTGTAATGTGGGTGCTCTTATCGTGTAAATGGTAGTAAACTATTACTATGATTGTAGTCAAAGAAATTAAAGGAATTTAAGATATACCCTGGAGAAAGTTTGTCACGCTGACTTTAATGTCAGCGGCCTCAAGATTCAGATTCAGAAAACAGGCAAAGAACACTGTTATAGAAGCCAGCAGTCTCATCTCAAAGCTCACTTTTGCCCCATTTTCCCCTTGGAGCATGTGTTCCAGTCCTGTGTGAAGTGATTCTGTGGAACAGGACATGACCAGTGTAGAAATGAAGTCACAGTGGGATCTAATTGGACCACAGTAAATCAGAGTGAAACCTGTTATTGTGGAAATTCCTGGGCTGAAGCATGTGGACAGAGGATCACAACTGCCTCTCCCTCGGTCCAGCTGGAATAGTAGGTGGGAACTGGTTTGTGACTAAGAGGTCTGGACTCAAACTAAACTGATGCTCCATAGATTTCTGCTATTGTTCATGTTCATGAAAAATACCAATCAGTGTTTGCTTATTTGATCATGTTGAGGTGATGGGTACATTGACATGGCTCTGTTAAGGCTGCACATCCAAAGGCTTAGTAATCTGGAAATGCCAGACTAAGGCTAAACATGAGTTCTTCTCTTGGAAACTTCTTCTAGACTTGGACATTGAAGATGCATTAGCTAAGGTGTTATCGTGCTGCTGTAGACAAGGCAGTGAGTCCTTACACTGAGTAAAGGCTGAATGAACCAGTTTAACATGTATTAAAGGCATATCATCTTGCTGCATAGGGCTTTTAAGTCCTGTGAGCTGACATTATCCATATTCCAGACCATGTTGTGTCTATACTATAAGAGCTGCTACTGCTTTAACTATGGTTGTAGCACTAAAGCAGCTGGTGCCTCTGGTGTGAACACTGGCCTGTCATCAGAAGGTATTTTTTTACAACCAGAGCTACACAAGCTTCCCAAAACAGCAAATGCTGCTTTCTGCTGACAGAGGCAACACCCGTGGGCCCATCATGGCAGACCTTTGCAGGCCTAGCCAATGTAACTGTTTCATCAGCACTTTGTAATGTAGACCGGGACCTAGAAAAAGCCAGGGTGGCTGAGCTTGTGTCTTACATGATGCCCCTTAATAACGTAGTTCTTCAACATCCTCAGGGCTATATATTTTTACTGGTATTTCTGCTTGCCTTGACTTATGCCACCTGAGCTGGATGTAGAGCAGATCATTTTACCTGGCTCACTGTTCACTCAACCTTTACTCAGATGCAGAAGGCCTGTGTAAATTTCCCTTTACCAGGGGCCTCTGAACACCTTCTGTATTCAGAGAAACACAGAGGTGCGTCTTGTGAAGTGCTTCTTTATGAAAAATCTGGTACAAGGGACATGAGGAGCTGTGGCCTCTTCTCTTGTCCATAGTGTGGAGCAGCAGCTGTGGTGGGGCTCTGTTGCAGTCTCATGGGCTTGGGTGTGTGTTTGTGGATTACATCCCCCAACCCTTTGGCATAAAGCCCAGTTACTAGAAATATAAACCAAAGAAGCATAAACAGATGATTACATGAAAAATATATCATGATTAGCCAGATAGATCCCAAATGTTTGCTCCATAAACTGCAGCAGGCAGCCATGGTGGGAGCACAAGTGTTTTCTGCAGCTGCAGTTCCTCATCCCGTTTGTGTAAGTGTGCCAGGAAGTAGGGACACAGGCAGAAAGAGCATGTTTTGGTTCATGCTTTAGGGTCTGCTTTAAAAATATATTATACCAACTCCAATCTGGCCCTTTTGCAACTGCTATTATACTGTAAATCAGCACTGACCTAATAGGAAATCTTCGCATGCTTTTTTTTTCTCCTGTGTTACTTCCTTTCTCTCTGCAGTTATTAAAGTGGTTTGTTTTGTGAATGAATGCTGGCTGCCTTTAGCAAGATGGCATTACCGTTTACTTCTGATTATGTATTGAATTCCTGCCCAGCAGGGAGACTAGGTCATAGGAAAAGGTTAGTTTATTGATGGCCAGAACCTGCTGGGTAAAGGCCTGTTAACTTGCCTAGGAAGGGAATAGCTCGAGCGCTTTTTCCCTTTTTGAATTATCCCAGAGCAGCCATTCTCTCTGTTAAGTTTTAACCATCTGCTGGAAAGATGGGTTTGATTCATCTCAGCTTGATAGGGTTTTTTTTTTAATATATAACATGACATCCGCCAATAAATTCAGGAAAAAATAATTTTAACTTTCCTATTGCTACTGTATCCATCAAAGAAGGGTCTCTTGCTAGTCACTGCATGGAACATTTAACAAAGACAATGCCTAATAACCCAACCAAGTCCTACAGTCTTGGTTAGGGTCCCAAGGAGATTAAATATCCTGAAATGGGACTAATCTGTAAAAGGAAATTTTTGCAAAGTTGATTGGAAACAGCATTCTACTCTCAGGATAACTAACCAATGATAATGTGTTCTGATGATATAATGTCTGTTATTTATGGTACTGTTATACCCTGAAAAGTGATTATGTAAAAATAGCACCTTTTGGCCCAACAGGTTGACAGCCTGTGTTATATTGAGATTAATCTGCTGATTTGAGAGACAAAAATCACAGTCTGATTTGCAGAAATGATGACGATCTGGAGCTCTGTTAAAAGTCCATCAGAGCTGCAGATGCAAGGCACATCTGAGGCTGAGTGTGCACTGAGGGGTTGCTGTCTCTGCTTTAACTACAGCAGCAGAAGTCTGGTGGCAGAGCCCTCTGGTGTAGATGCAGCACTGCTGGGAGGAGGCAGTTTTCTGCTTTCCATTACACCAGCTCCTCTGAACAGCAAAAGCCTTCAGCTAGCAGACCCATGTGCACAGTGGAGGTTTCATTGGAAGAGCTGCGTCATGCCTCACTGACATGGCTGTGTTGGTAGAGCACAGACACGGCCTACAAATAACACTCATAATTTGTACTCATAACTTGTACTCTCATGTATGTCTGTTGGCTTGGAAGAACTATGGAAGATTGAGCTAGATTCAGTTCTTTTTCTTTTCTTTTTTTTGCTTTACCATTAGCTATTTTCCTAAAAGCTGGTTGCAGAATTGTCCCTGTTGGTGATGTGCGAGACAAACCACAGCCAGGCTTTCAGATTCCAAGCAGGGTTTACAGTTCCAGCAGTGAAATACAGCGGCTGTGTCAGTACTGCTCGGTCACACCACTAAGGACATAAGTGCTGGCTGCTTGTTCCCAGGAGCTGAGGTGGTGAGGGTGCACTGAGGGGTACTTGTGGCACTGCATTCAAGATTAGGCTTCTAGTGTGCTCAAGAGCAGCAGCAGGGGGAAATCTCAGAGCATTCTGAATGCCTCATTTCCAGTATTCATATGCAGGGAATGGAAGCAGGAAGACAGGGCTTATTTTTTTGATGGCATGACTGAGTACTCTGTTGCCCTTACACTGGTGTAAATCTGGAACAAATCCACAGAAGTCAATGAAGTTGTCCTGGCTTAAAACAGGCTTTAGGGAAATCAGAATCAGATTCAGCCCCCTTTTTTACTTATAAACTGAGAAGTTAGTGAGAGCCTAACTATGGAAACCCAGCATCTTTTTCAGTTATTCTTCAGAGTAACAACTCACTTTGCTATCCTTGCTGGAGTGTTTGAGGACTGGTTTGAACTGTCCCTACCTGCTGAGAAAACACCCATTCTCCTGAGCACATCGACTTTGAATGAGGTTTATTGATGCAATTATTTCTTTTTCTTTGGATCCACACCCTGATCCCTTGATATTACTTAAGCAACAAATTGGGGGCTACGGTGATGCAGACGCTAAGGTGCATGGTTCACAGCCCAGAGGTTACAAGTCTGAGGCTATAGCAGAAGTACTCAGTGGGATCTGTCAGATAGCTGTTAATTCTGCTAAATACCTTGAGGAAAGCAACAGATGCATCAGTTTAATGCAGGGGTGGACAGAATATGGTTGGCCTACCAGTCCATTCTGTCTGGCCCGCAGGACCCCTAAAAGATTTAGAAATATATATCTGCTCCTGGCTGCCTGTCAAAGATGACAGGAGCCAGGGGCAGTAAGACCTAGGGGGAGCCAGCAGCAGGACACAGCAGCCCAGCCCTTCCCCACCCCCAGCCACTTCCCTGCCTTCCTGCCCCCAGACTGCTTCAGCACCACAGGGCTCCCGGCTGCATTGCCAGACCAGGGAGCATGGGGCTGCGCTGGTACCCCATGTGCATGTGTGTGTAGAGAGGGACTGTGTGTAGGGAGGGAGGGAGGGAGGAGCTGGAGCTGTGTGTGTGTGTGTGTGTGTGTGTGTGTGTGTCCATAGGGTCCCACATGCATACCCCACCATACACATGTACCCACACCACCCTCGCACTGCCATACATGTAAACCCCCACATCCACATCCCCTCACATACCCCAGCCACTCTCCCCCCACACACAGCCCCCCACAAACCCCATACTCACCCAAACCCCGCATATCCACACACACACTCACGTTCCCTCACCCCACACCTATCTACCCCCACAGATGCACCCACACCCTCCCCCACATACCCACACACCCACAGCCCCCCCCACAAACCTATACCCATCCCCCCACAATATACAAGAGTAAGGCTTCATTTTAAGTTATTATACAATCACCTCCATGTACACTACACAAATGCATATAAACCAGGACAAAAATATTTTTTCAAATCAAATTAATGAACATTTTAGATGTTCACTTTTTAGACTCTAATTTGTTATTTTTCTGGTTCCAAGATGGCAAAACCTCTTGCTAAAAAGAGTACTTCTAGGGCCAAGGGGAAGGACTTCTGTTGGCAAAGGTCAGGGGTTAGGGGGTGGGACTTCCAGTCACAAGATGGCGAGAGTGGGGCAGAGCACCTGTCAAGGGGCTGGGTTACCCATGTGGCCCATCACAGCTTGCCAAAACATGGTAAGTGGCCCTCTGTCCCAAAATAATTGCCCGCCTCTGGCTTAATGCAGTACCTCAGAGTTTATAATATGGCTGCATTTCGCTTCCCATTTAGCTGGTTACTGTATCAGTCATCTTTATACTGACTCCTGTATACAGGTATGCAGGGGTGCACCTGCCAAGAAGCATAGCTGGGCAGTTGTGTGCTATGGGTGGCCATGGGACACAGGGCTGTGGCAGTGGCTGGGTCAGCAGCAGCACCCCTGGTGCTCCACTTACTCCCACCTAGAGATGCAAGTGGGCATAGGGCTGCATCTGCCTGGCTACTCTTGCCACAGCAAAGACTCCTAGGGTGCACCATTATGGCACCCCATCTATGTTGGCAGCTGGGGCTGCCCTGCCCTCTCGATTTATGCTACTGGTGTACACAGATACTCTAAGCAGTACACTTCCATGGACCTAAGTGCATTTCACATTCACTTTACAAAAAAGGTGTGACTGGTATTCAGCTTAAAAGGGAATATTCTTAAAGTTTGACCATGGGCTTTATCCATGCAACCTCTATAAACACTGCCAAGTGATTCGAGAGGATAAACATGGAATTAGCAGTAGCTCTGCCAAACCTATGGAGTAGGGCTACCCAACTTCAGCTACCAGGGGCTACATGCCACATGGGCCCCACCACCTATGGGGCCACACACAGTATGGGCCCTTTGACCCCCCCCGCCCTGGCTGGGCATGTCACATGGGCACCCTTCTTCTGCTATCACAGGCAAGACCTAGCTTCTTCTATTGCTGCACACAGCCATGGGCAACCCAGACCCCTCCAGCTGTCCTACCCTGCCCTAGGAGTAGGGACAAGAAACAGAACCTGAAGGAGGGAGGGAGAACCTGGGAGACCCCAGCCACTATTGCAGCACGAGCAATAAGGAGTAATCACTGGGTAGGAGCCCACAGGCCACATGCAGTCTACAGGCCACCAGTTGGACAACCTTGCTCTAAAGCGCATCAGTGTGGCAAAAAGCAGCTGGTAGAACAGTGGCAACACATAGGGGGTGGTGTTGGTGTGCCTCTTGACCAGCTGTGCTCCTTGCTTAGGTGATGGGTGGGGTGGGGAGCAGGTGGGAGCACCAGTGCCCCCCCTGCGAGTGCCATCCATGGAGTGGGAGCACTGGATGTAGGCCTTGGCCACTTCCAGAAGCACTGAGGCTACTTCCAGGAGTGCCACAGCCCCTTTTGGGAGCAGCACAGCTGCTCACCAGTCAGTAAATTTTGCTGTGGGGGGTGAGATTGGCTGCAGGGGGACCTACCCCCAGGTTAGCGAGATTGGCCGTGGGGGGCACGTGTCCCCTCTGACTAAGGTGGTACCAGTTGCCCATTTGGTAGAATGTTACCTGGACCATACCTAAAGTTTGGTTGGAAAGGCGGTAATGCAGATAGATGTTCTAACTATTCAAACTGTTTGTGACCATGAATATGTCTGATGTCACATGTGGACAACACAGTCATGAAAGAAGGCAAGAGGAAGAAGTGCTGTGTTTTAGTTTTGTTGTTGGTGAGTGTTTTTTCCCCCCTTTTTAACTCTGGCATAGTTTGCAGTGGGCATATCTACATGAGATGCTTTACTGTGCAGTAGTGTAGTTTGCTGCACAGTAAGCATGCACACCTACACATGCAAATTCTTAATACACAGTAAATGATGCTACTTGTTAGTAAATTTTCTACATGCAAATGCAAGTAGCAAATTTACTCATGAGTATTCACTGCACAGTAGTGCACTTGTAGAGGCCAACCAGAAGTAAATTTGCTCCTGATCAGCCCCACCACTAGGGAGCCAGCCTGAAGCTAGCCCCTGGGCTCTGTGGCTGGGAGTCTGTCCTGCTCCAGAGTTGGGCCAACTCTATGCCTGCCCCAGCCTCAGGCTCTTAAAAGCGTGCAGGCACTCAGAGCCCAGGGGAACAAGCAGGCAGCCTGAGGCCACTCCAGGCCCCTATGTCCCCCTGGGCATGTCGAAGGACAGCTGTGCCAGCTTGCCTGCATCCTGGCACTGCTGCTTGGCACTGCAGTGCTGCATGGATGCCAGGCCCATGCCCTCCAGGCCTGCTGGCTGCTCCAGGCTCCTGCCAAGCCTGTTAGTACCCAGGCCCAGCTGCAGGCAGAACCGGGCCACTGGAGCCAACTCCAGCTGCCCACAGTAGCCTGCCTGGAGCCTGAAGGTGCTTTAGGGCATTGCCTCACCATGCAGCTGCCAGTCCCACACCATGGCCCTGTGCTGGGTGCTGCAGGCAGCTGTCCAGGACTGGCAGCACAGAGACAGCTATACAGGGGCCTGGGATCCCCAGTGTCCTCATCATCACCCATGCCACACCCCACCACCTGGGGCCCCAACTCATCGCAGGAGGAGTCTGGGAACCTTGTGGTGCTGTGGGGTGAAGTGGACGTGCAGCGCCAATTCATGGGGGATGGGTGCTCAAGCACCCACATCTACAAGGCATGGTCAGGCTGGATGAGGGAGCACAGGCATGCATAGTTGGTGCGGCAGTGCTGCATAAAGGCCAAAACCTAGTGGGTTTTCATCTCTGACCAAAATCATTGACTGGGGAATGCCCACAAGACCATGTCTTTTATGTAGCAGCTGACAGAGATCCTTGCATCCTGGGACCCAGGCTACAGTTGTGCTATGTACAACAGCATGGACAGCCTTCCTGAGCCCCCACTCTGGCCTGGCACCTGCAGTGACATGTTGTCCAGGGAGGGCCTCTCAGCCCATCCCGCTGAGCTCCCTCCCCATAGCCTCCACCAGCAGTTCAGGGAGCCTTGGCCAGCACCTTCTCTGACAGTTCCACAGATTCAGCCCCAGCTCCTCCCTGGAGTGGGCCCTGCCCAGCTACCCACATGCTGTGCCGTGCCATCCAGTGAGTCCACCCAGGGCCTTATGCCATCACTGCTAGTTGGGACCTACCAGAGTCACTGGCTTTGTCAGCCACAGCTGTGTGGTAAGCCCCACACTTTGGAGAGGGCCCTCTCCACCCCAGCCCCTACCCCGTCTTTGTTCCTGGCCCTGACCCCTACTCTTCTCCATCCTACCCACCCAGCTTAGCTCAGCCACACTTCCCTGGGTTTCCCACCCCCCTACAGCACACAGGGAGGTGGAAGACAATGCAAAAATGCATCGAGCAGCCCATGCCCCCACAGCTAGGTGATCACAGGCCTCTCACATGCCGAGGAACACACTGATGCCAGCAGTAATATCCTTGTCAGCTGCAGGTGGCAGGAACGTGTAACAGACCCACAGGTAGCCCTCCAGGTGGTGGCAGAAGTTGCGGGGCCACCCACAGAGTTAAAGCTCAGGGTCCCATGGCAGGTGTACCCGGAGCACCATGGTGATCACCAGCAGCAGGGAGTAGTGGGTTGGGCACCCCTTGGTCCGGACAAATAGCTCCTCACGTAGCGTCTGAGACAGGAGCAGCAGGGGCATGCCTGGGGCACAGCACTGGCACAGGGGGAGCTGGTCCCAGGGCACCTCCCCAGAGAGAGGACGGAGGCATGGGCAGCTCCACATCCCAGTCCAGAAGACCCATGGCCTCTGAGCCCAAGTGCCATCGGCTTGGCAACAGCACAGGAGAGTGGCGGGCCTACAGGAGGAGAAGCAGTGGGGGGTGGGCAGTGGGGTCTGGGGCCATGGCAGAAGGAGGAGCCTGGCCTGTCTTGGCCTGGGAATGGGGCAAGGGAAGCAAGCTACCCATGGCCAACATCCAGTGGCCTGGTGGCCCTAGGGAAGTGAGCAGAGACGAGGGACCTGGCCAGCAGCTGCCTGGGCTTAGGCCTGCCTTGCTAACTTACCATGGTCCCTGGACGCCCATGCACACCCAACCCCTGATCTGAACTCAGGCACCACACAGCCCCTGGTACAGAGCATCTAATCTAAAAAATGTTGCAAATTCTCACAAATAGCTTCTTATGGCTCTGCAGGCCCTGAAGCTCCATGCAGGAGGGAGGCTGCTGTTGGCAGTTGGGATGCAGCCTCAGGGTTTCTGCTGCCCACATCTGTGCTGGATGCGCTGGCTTTACCAGAGGAGGACCCAGTACAGGACTCTCTCCCTGGACCTGTTGGTGATAGCATTGGAGGACTGTCCTGCAGACACATGGGCCTGGCAGGCAGAGGACGTGGCCTGCCAGGACATGTGGCAGGTGGAGAATATGGCCCACAAGGACACATGGGACTGGGTGGACCAGGAATTCTGGCTGCAACTCCTGGCCCTGGAACACAAGTGGATGAGGGCTCTGTGGAAGCAAAACATGGTTATAGCCAGGGCAGTGGAGGCCACAGGCAACAAATGCTGGGTGCTGGACACTGTCCTGGCCCTGGTAGTTGCCTCTGTGCTGGCCAGCCTCTGACCCTAGCCCCACCTGCCCTCTGGGAGCCACTCACTTCCCAGCATCAGGTCTTCCCATGGGCTTGGGTAGAGGTCTAGTGCTGCCTTTATGGGCTAGGGGCCTCTGCCCCAGATCTCACCCCAGTGTGGAGTGGGGGTCTGTGGGAAACTGTCCGGGCAGTTTACAGTGGGGAGTGCAGGAGGAGGTGGTCAGCCAGTACCTCTTGCACTCAGTGCCCTGGCCCCTTCTGGTGGGTGTGCAGCTCACTCAGGGCCTTGGTGGGTGGGCCCACTGCTGTTGCTGCCACCACAGCAGGACACCACAGTGCTCCCACTGCCAGACATCCTGCACCCAGGCCTCACAGATGTTTTGCAGCACACAGGCTGCAGTGATGACCTGGGGGAAGTTGTCCTTGGCAAAATTGAGGTGAGCAGTGAGGGTGTGTCAGCATCCCTTCAGGTGGCCAGCTGCAGGTCCAGCATCCCAGGCTCATAGTGGCCATTCTGCACAAGGCCTGGCAGGGTGGAGTTGCTAAACACGTGGGTGTCATGGGCACTGTCTGCCCAGTCAGGTAATATTGGTGAAGGCACTATGGTGGTCAACAGTGACCTGGAGCACAACAGAATGAAAACCCCTCCTAGTGATGTGACAGTGATGTGAGTCCCGTCCAGATCCCCAATGCACTGGGAGAATCCCAGGACACAGAACCCACTTCAACCACCAGGGAGTCATGCACCCGGAGCACTATGTACCCCAGCACATCCTGGATGTGCACCACACACTTCTAGGACAGTCTCCCTGGCAGTGGTCTTGCCCATGCCAAAGAGATGGCCTACATAAAGAAGGCTGGTGGGTATGGCCAGCTTGAGCAGAGTAAGGGCCAGCCAGGTGGAACAGCTGCAAGGCTGTGTCCTGCTGCTCTAGGAGGCTAGGAGGGTGGCCTGAGTCATCCTGAATGCCTCTAGGCACTGCTAGTTGTCCCAGGTCTTCTGGATGACATGTAGCCATCAGTCCTGACTGGCCTGGTGGGCCCAGAAGCAGTGGGGCTGGGTGCCCAGGAGGGTGATGGCAACCCTGGCAGTGGCATCCAGCAGTCCATCATTGGTTTCCCTGCTGGCATCCGACCAGCAGGATGGGGTCCAGGCAGCAACTGCAAGGTGGCAGTGGCAGCCCTGGGATGGGTCAGTGTGGCTGAACACGTGTTTGCTGTATGTGGGGGATTTGGTAAGGCCTAGATGGCCATGGATCAGTCAGTGTGGCTTGTCTAAATGTATTACACAAGTTAATTGTGTAATATATGTAATGAGTAGTAGGGGCCTGAGTAAAGCAGGCAAGATAGTATGGCACTGTCCCATTTACAAGAAAGGTGGAGCAGTTTCCAATCCTTCTAAGTTTTGACCCCCTTCTTGGCCCAAGTCCGCTTTTTCCAGCTGAATATCCATGAGCCTTGCAACCCCACTTGGAAGTGTTGGGACCCAACTTGGAGTTGTAACTGCTTTTTAATTAAAGATTAAATTCTACCATAAACCGTGGGGATCCCTGCAATGTATAAGAAGACTCTCAATTCACTTTTTAATTCACTAATTGTGAATTTCCATGTATTCCCAGTGGCCATGGGGATTGATGGTTTTCACCTAATTGGTACTTCTCTGTGATTTTTATTTTCCTTGCTAATTGCCCATGGCACACTTATCTGTGAGACTAGCATGTTTAGTCAGTTTCAGCACCAGAGGAGAATGGGGTGTGGAATCAGCTATTCCCTAGTAGTTAGAAAGAGAGCCTTTGACTCCTGATGACACTGTAAGTGATAGTATTCTGTGAACTCTACCAAATGTATTGTAGCATCAACATAAGTCACTTCAAAGAGCTTTTTCACGTACCACATATTTTTTTTCCTCCAGCAAGCACAAGCAGAAAGCAGATCTGGCTGAAACCAGCTTTGCTGCTGAGAGCACCACTTGTGTGGCCTCCTGGAAAGGTCTCTGGATAGTGAACAAACTTTCCATAAGTTTCCAGCAAGCAGGTGTCAGATGTAAAGTTTTTCTGTCACCTGTTGTTAGCACTGTCAAGTAATTAATGGCTTTGTGTTGCTCCAAGAACTGTGTGGTCATGAGAGTAGGATTCCCTTTCTGTTTGAATGAAGGGAAATCAGGGCACTCAGACTGGAACAATGGAAGGAATTATGCCCCAGTGATATTTTATAACACTCTCATGCCCCCTCATTGTAACAGTGAGCAACTGTTCAGATTCTAAGGCCAGAAGGACCATTAGGATCATCTAGGCTGACTTCCTGTATGATACAGACTGTATGATTGCCCTGAATTAATTTGTTTTTTGAATGAGAACATATTTTTTTCAGAAGACATCTAGTTTTAATTTAAAAGTTGCCTGTGAGGGGCACCCCACCGCAGTTCCTAATAAGTTGTTCCAAAGGTTAACTGTGCTCAGGGTACAAAAATTGTAACTTCTTTCAAGTCTATGTTTAGTTTCAATTTCCAGCCATTAGCTCTTTTTATATCTTTTGTTTATTAGATTATCAAATTTCTGTTTCCCATACATGTCCTTATAGACTGTGATGAAGTTGTCCATTAGCCTTCTTTTTGTCGAGCCTTTCTTTTTCAAAGTTCTATACTCCCAAATCACCAATGGTCACTGCTCGAGAGGTGGGAAAAAGAAGAGATTCAAGAACATATTCAAGGTCATCTTGAAGGCAAATCTTAAGAAACTCAATATTAACATTAATACCTGGGAAATTCAAGCACTGAATCATCTGTAATGGTACCGTGATGCCAAACATAGATTGTTTCAAGCAAACTCACTTCTGTATGAAGATAATGAGAGATACAAAGGGAAAGAGCTGTGACCCACAATCATCAGGATCTACTCCTTCCTCCCAGAACTATTTGCCATGTCTGCAGTCAAATGCAAAACCCAGATCAGCATCCTTAGTCATCTGTGGAACTCACTGATGACTTCCCTATCTACTGGAAGACTGTCATGTTCATATCAAGGGGCCAGTGCTTCTATCGCTGACTTTGTCAAATTAAAGAGGCTGAGCTCCTTCCCCATAAGGCATAGTTCTAATAATGTTTGTGGGTCTTTTGAGTATTCTGTTTTCCAACCTTTTTTGTGAAGTATGGGCTCCAGAATGGGACAGATTACACCAACAGTACTCATATAAGCACTAGATACAGATGCAATATAACCTTACTGCCATTTAATATTCCTCCTCTTATGTACCCAGGCTTTACCCAAAAAGTAAAAGGCATTAACTTATTGAGCTATAGCATTGTCATGGGAATACATATTTGGCTGATGATCAAACAAGATTGCCAAGTCATTGCCAGAGTTCCAGTTTTCCAAAATAGTGTCCCCCTATCCTTTGCGTGGCCTGCATTTCGTGTTCCTAGCTATATAACTTCACATTTGGACCTATTAAGACTTTTTTTTTTTTTGCTTGTCCTAGCTTATTATATGATCCTGAACTTCATTATTATTTACCCCTCTCCCAGTTTCTGTACATCCCTGGAGGCAATTGTATTAGCAGAGACACTTTGTAGGGTGCATGAGAAGACCCTGCCCTATTTGCAGTGTGATGCAGGGATCAGCTGATCACCCTGGTCCTAGTCACCCATACTAACCACTGCAGAAACTTAGCAATATCTCCTGGCCCAACAATATCCCTTTTTCCAGATTTGCTAGGGTACCTAGTGTTTTCATCATGTGAACGGCTGCCTATTTATTAGTGAATAGGAAATATACCCCAAGATTTTAAACTTGGAAGACATGTGGGTTAACCCTCCCAGCCTTTCCTCCTTCCTCAGGCGTGGTGGGATTGCCATATAGCCATAGACCATGGTGCAAAACCGCTGAAGGCGTTCATGACTATGACATGAGTATTACTATGGGATGATGTAACTAACTCTCTCCCTGGTAGAGGGTCTACAGCACTGCTTTCTCCCTATACTGTCCCTGGCATCATGTATGAGGGGTAGTCCTTCTGCTCCCCTGAGTGTAGGGACTGGAATTATGTTTCTTGGAGCAGGGACTTCAAGTCAATGGTCAAATATTGTGAGGTCTGTGACAAAGTTGTGAGACTTCATAACATTGAATACTATTGCATTCTACTTAATAGCACATTTGCTATTACTATTGTAATGAGCACCACACCTCCCAAGGTGGCTGTGGCACCTTCTAGCAGGTCCCTCAATCCTGTTCTCCACTCTGGTCATTCCAGGTTACTGCCCTGTCCTTGTCTGCCACACCTCAATGGTAAATTAATACCAATTTTGGCAGGCAACCCTCAGATACCAGAGTGAGATCTTAGGTGTCTCACTCACTGCTCATCATTGGGTTACCTCTGGACTCCTGCAGGGCTTCTTATCTCAATTGGCCTCAGTCAGCCCACTTTCCCCCAGTCTATAGCCAAGGTCCCTCGCTCTCTGGCCACCAGTCCACAGTCCTTAACCTGGCTGTCTTAGACCTACAATCAGCTGGCCTGAGCCAGTGTTCTCTTTGAGACTCAGAAATCAGTAGCCCTTAGTTTGGGCTTTCTCCCTGGCCCCCAGGACCTCAGTCTCTAAATCAAGCACAGTAGCTTCCTCAGGTGTCCACAGTGGCCTCCCTACTCCCCATCAAAGCCACCCTGTGCCTCTTGGCGAAAACAAAAACAAAATCACCAATGTGTAAACAAAATAACTAACCCCCCTCAGGGTACATGTAATACACAGACAAAACCCCTCCACAACTGCCTGACTATCCACTGCCAGCCCCTTGGGCTTATCTCACAGCCTACAGTTAGCAGTTGTAGTCTATGGTCTTCTCTTCCAGCTAGGTCGTCTTCTCCTTTCTTACCCTTAGGCAAATATGGCAGGGTTTCCTGTGCATCCTACAAAGTCTCTCTCCTAATACAGTTGCTTCTCTCCTTTCTTTCAGGTTCTGGTCCACAATGAGTCTTCAGCCCAGGATCCAGATTTATATAGTTCTAGGCTTCGTTTTCTTCTGGTCACCTGTCTTTTTTTCCAGCAGGGCACAGGGACTCTCCAGTAGCTTAAGCAGGCCTACTGCTCTGCAGCCTGCCTTCAGTCTGTCCTTTGAAGCCCTGCACTCTCCCTGTTTGAATAACAGGCTAGTGCCCTTGTTACACTATTTACTTGCACCCTCAGAGCAGTTCTATAACTTCCCTTCATCATTGTGCCTCTCTACTGCGGGCCAGCCAGACTGTGGATCCCACTCTTAATTAGATAAGAGATAAACAGCAGTCAGATCAGTTCATTTCAGCAGTTAAAATGGCCCAGTGAACCCAGAAATGAACAGAGGACCTCAGCACTATGACTGTAGAGCAAGCTGAGCAGCCAACACTGCATTACATAAGGCCTTTGTCTTTTTCTTGGAGTCAAATTAGAGCAGTGAGATGTATGGTAGTAAAGGTAATTAAATTATGCACTCATTTACTTCATGTTACAAGACTCAAAGTTATTTGCTTTCATGCTCAAAGAAGGGAGGCCAAGGCTCTTCATGACCATAATTAAATTGCTACAATCAGGAAGAAACGTTGCTTTTCACATCTAGAAAGCACAATTGCTGTAGCTATTCATTTAGGAAAGACTGAAAAGGTATTTTGTTTTCATTTTCTAACCTTTGTAAATCAAGCTGCCAGTAGGAGCTGATCCCTCTAGGGCACAGGTGCTGAACTCCCAGTGCACAGGCCAGATCCAGCTTGTAGTGCCCCACTGTCCAGCCCACGAGGCTCCCACAGGTATGGAAATTTAGTGGCAGGGGAGCAGAGTCACCACTCCACTGCTGCCAAATTTTTGAATTCATAGTAAGTCCCAGGCCCTGCATGCTGGATTGGGCCCCCAGTTCCAGTACACAGGGCTAGGCAGGGACAGTGTTGATACAGCGTGTGGACTGGTCCCACACCCCTAATCTAGCCCAAGAGGCTAGATGAAGGCCAAAGAGGTGAGCACTGCTGCTCTAGAGTATATATTAGTTTCTACTGCCATGTAGCATCATGTAATTACCAATTACAAATCTTGTAATTACCAAGAATATTGATTTTCTTTGGACCAAAAGCGTTTTATTGATCGTGTATTTCCAAAGTATACACATGTGAGAGAACCACTGTATGTATAAATGTTTAACAAATTGCTGTGGCTGTATCTCTTAGAAAAATTACCTGAGTCCTGATCCTGATATGCCTTCTAGTCGGGGCCAAATCTCTCCACACATCTAGTGGGTATTTCCATTTTGTTAGATGATATGAATATTTTTAAGGATCATTGTGTTCTTTCAGTCTGTCTGCCAGAAGTAGTGCACAAATCCAGTCCCTTTTTAATCGTGAAAGAATGCTGTTCAAAAGATTTGGGGTTGTAAGTGCTCAGTAAATCAATCCAGATACACCCCTAATGAATGGAAAATTAAATAGCATTTGTTTTAAGTTCATAGGTCCTCTTGGGAGATTCCTTTTTTAGAGTGAGTAGAATTACTCGGTTGCAGGTATTGAGACCCTTGGAATTCAGGCGTGTTGGATCTGGGCCTCAGATATTGCAGATAGGGTCTCATTTCCAGACAACTGTGACTAACACAAAAGGCTTGCTTCTTCCATGTTAAAAGCTTGTGTGTTGAATTAAGAAGAGAGAAACATTTTGTTGCTTCAGTTGTTATGCAGTTTGTTTAATTAAGTTAGCTTATACACATACCTATTGCAAGTTCTGTGCATGCCAATACATTGTGCCGGGCATATAATTATTTAGGACAAGAAACTGCATAATTTTGAGAAAATAGATGGGGATGATTGATCCTGCAGTCAGTGAATTCAATAGTAACACTCTCTGGTTGACTTCAGAATGTTAGAAAGGTTGATTAATTACTCAGAACTCTCATTCTGTGAAGTGCTAGGCATTTTCATTTTCCAATGAATTCAAATGGGAGCTGAGTGCTCTTGGCATCTTGAAGGATAAGGCACTAAGCTGGATGCCAGGTTTCTAGGAGAAGAAAGAAGGGTTTGGAGTATTTCACCATCTTGTCTATTTTTAACTGATTATGTTTTTAAATACAAGAGGCAAGGATTTTTGTGGGTGACTGTCAGGGTGACTAGGATCTGGAACCAACTTCCAAGAGAAGTGGTGCTGGCTCCTACCCTGGGGGTCTTTAAGACAAGGCTAGACAAACACCTTGCTGGAGTCGTTTGACCCCAGTACTTTTTCCTGCCAAGGCAGGGGGTCGGACTTGATGATCTGCTCAGGTCCCTTCCGACCCTACAAACTATGAAACTATATCTTTTATTGGACCAGCTGTTGGGAGAGATATAGACAAACTTGCAGGCATCATGTACTGTACCCTCCCTCAGGTTTCCTCAGGTTTTCAAATGGCCTTTCATTCACAGATTCACAGAAGTTTAGGGCTGGAAGGGGCCTCATGAGATCATCAGGTGCAGCTCCCCTGCTTTGGGCAGGAAAGACTACTGGGGTCAAATAAGCCCAGCAAGGTGTGCGTCCAGTCTCCTTTTGAAGATCTCCAGGGTAGGTGCCTGCACCACCCCCACTAGGAGTTTATCCCAGAGTGTGGTCACACAAACCATGACATTTTTCCTTATATTCATTCTGAAACCTTCTAGGAGGTTGACCATTGCTCCTGGTTTTCCCCTGAGGCACTTTGGTGAACAGCTGTTCACTTAGCCCCTGATGATCTCCCCTAATATATTTCTAAGCTGCCACCAAACCCCCACAAAGTCTTCTTTTTTCTAGGCTGAACAGTCCCATATCTGTCAGCCTTCCCTTGTATGGCTTGTTCTTCAGGCCTCTAATCATACAAGTGCTTATTCTCTGGATGTTCTCACGTCTTTCTTGAAGTGTGGCACCCAGAACTGGATGCAGTACTCCAGATGCAGCATCACCAATGCCAAGTAGAGCGGGAGAATAACTTCCTTAGTTTTGCTTGAGATGCGTCGGTTGATGCATGCCAGCGTATTGTTTGCTCTGCTAACTGTAGTATCACACTGGTGGCTCATATTCATTTTATGGTCAATTATAACCCCCAGGTCCCTTTTGGACATGGTGCTAGCTAGTGTAGCACTACCAAGCCTGTAAGTTTGGTGCAGATTTTTCCTCTCCAGATGGAGCACTTTACACTTCTCAGTGTTGAACAGCCTTTGGTTCTGATCTATCCATTAGTCACTAATCTGACTAGATCTGCCTGGATTGTCAATCTACCCTGATGTGTGGCCACACTTTCTCACAGCTTAGTGTCATCAGCGAACTTTGCCAATGTGCTACCCACCCCCACATGTGGATCATTGATGAAAATATTGAAGAGCACTAGTCCAAGTACCGAACCGTGGGAGATCCCACTGGCTACCTTCTGCCAGGTCAACACAGATCTATCTATTAGTACTGTCTGGGTATGATCCTGCAGCCAGTTTCCCACCCATCTGACTGTTGAATTGTTGAGCCCATAGTCCCCTAGTTTTACCTTGAGAGCCTCATGGGACACCAAGTCAAAGGACTTCCTAAAGTCCAAGTAAATGACATCGACCTCATCTCCCTTATACAGGAGGTGAGTAACCCTAGTCATAGAAGGAGATGAGGTTAGTCAGACATGACCTACCCACGACAAAACCATACTGGCTGTCATTCAGAATTTTGCCTTCTACTAGCTTATCACATATGGACTCCTTGAGAAATTTTTCGAGAATTTTTCCTGGGATTGAGATCAAGCTGATTGGCCTGTAGTTCCCTGGCTCCTCTCTCCTCCCCTTCTTAAAGATGGGCACAACACTGACCCTCTTCCTGTCTTCTGGGACCTCTCCTAAGCACCGTGAATTCTCAGAGGTTCTCCAGTGGTCCTGTGATGATTTTGGCTAGTTCGTCCAGCGCTCACAGATGGAGTTCATCTGGTTCTGCTGACTTATAAATATCCAACCTCTCTAGCTGTTCTTTCACCAGCTCTATATTGTCCTTGATTTCAGTTGCTAACCTAAATTGGGTCACCACATTTGCTTTTCTAATCTGCCCTCTACAGATACGGGCCAATCTTATGTAGTTCTCTTTGGGCCCAATTCCTAGCTTCCATCATTGGTAAGCCTCCCTATTCTTTTTCAGGAGATCCGTGACTTCCCTGCTGAGCCAAGATGTCTCCATGATGGCCTTCTCTTTGCTGACCAAAATGTTGGTTTTCAGTAACGATATAAAGAAATAAATTTAAACTCCCTGAAAAAGCCCAAGCTCGTTCCCTCTCAATCTGCTTCCCCCTAAGAGGCCAGAGGTCCTATTCTTTACTTCCTTGCATCTTGTGGAGTCAGTTTCATCTGTGCAAAGTGAGTACAGAGTGCTACCTTTCTTATCAGGTAGAATTTTGGAGCCACTTTATATAGGTATAAATGGGCACCTAAGACCAAGGTGGTAGAGAACTACACTCAATTACAGTTGTTAGGGCAACCACAGTCAAGAACCCAATGTGTACAGTCACCCACAAGAAACTGAGTGTGTTTCTTCCTGCCATGCTATTAGAAGAGGTACAACTAAACCCTTTGATACACTGAAAATCTCATTCAGAGTCTGTTTCCAGTGTACACGTTTCTTTGCTGCATGTTGATCTTTACAATTTTCATTTAATTTTCCCCAAAAAAAGTTTTTTTCCTGGGGGTTTTTTTTTTTCTGAAACAAAATGGAGTAGCCAGCTGCCCCCAGCTTGGTGGGACTTTCCTGGCCACCCATGTTTTGTCCAGTGGATTCAGGGTCAGGTTGAAGAGCCATCAGGAATACCTCACTATAGCATAATGAGACAATGTGAAAATCCCAGCTCTCTCCAGGATTTCCAGTGTTGTCAGGTTCCCTGCTACATAAAAGCCGAAAACCTCTGAGATCCATGTTTCCAAGGCAATCCAAGAGCCCTAGACCCTAGAAGCTGCCAAGGAACAGGTAGGATTTGATTTGTATTTCAGCAGAAATTTGTGGCATAAAAAAGTTTCCATGAAGTATTTTGGCTTTGATAACTCACCATTTTCTACTTTTAAAAACTTTTTTCTTAGACAATTCCAGCTTCACTAATTAGAAGCTACATGGTACAGGCAGTCCTCAACTTACAGTGTTTTGAGTTACAACATTTTGCACTTATAGCATTTACAAATTGACACCCTGTTTCAATTTTCTGACGTCAGTTTCAACTTTACAACGCTTGATCCGACGCAATGCCATGCCAGTGAAAACATTTGCTGCATCATCCATCTCCCTGGAGAACATCTGTCCAAACTTCCTTGGACACTTTCTTTAAGAAAGCAGACAAGACTCCAGAAAAACCTGTAGCCAAGTCTCCTGAGAAGACTCCAGCCAAGAACCCTTCAAAAAGTCTAACCAAGAGCCCTTCAAAAAGTCCAGCAAAGTCACCTCAAAGAAGTCCTTCCAAATCAATATGATTGCTATTTATAATATAAATACATTAATTTAGCTATATTACTCATCTATAATTGATTAAGTACAAAATTCTGGGTTATTTTTTGGTAAAAATAGGGTATCGGGTCTTCGGTCAGGATCCAATCCCCCATTTATAACATTGTTTCCTACAGTGGTGATGCATAGGGGGTGCACAGGGATGCATGTGCACCCCCTTAGAGAGCTGGTGCACCCCCTGACCAGCCACGCTCACTGCTTAGGCAACAGGCAGGGGGGCAGGTGGGAGCACCGGTAACCCTGACTGCAAGTGCTGGCCAATTACTGTAGCTGTTCTCAGACATGACGGTAGCCACTCCTGGAAGTGGCTGCAGTGAGCAGCCTCAGTGAGCAGCCGTGGGGGTACTCCCTATGTGAATCTGGCTTTCTCCTTCCTATTTACCCTTTCAGAGGAAGGTATAGCTGCCTCCATGTTTTTTGAGCTGTCCATCTCCCTCTTGATGGGTCTTGCTCAGTGTAGCAATATCGGTGTTGTCACCTGAGTTCTCGAGCCACAATTGTGGTGCAGCACTCTGGGCATTCTCTATTAAGATTGTCCATGAGGGTCCTGATGTTCCAGGTCCCAAAATTGATTGTGTATCTTCTTTGATTGCAACCACAGTAAAGGTGATCCAACTCAATGCAGTTGATGAAAATGACTGGGAGATCCAAGAGTTGATCAACTGCAAGGACAAGGACTTTTGGGTTTGTCAGAAGGACACCAACTCTAAGAAAAATAAACTGAATCTTGGACAAGCCAGAGCAGAGGTCCAAAGCAGACCTGTGATATGAAGAACAGATGGTGCAAAGACAAGGCAAAGGAGATTCAACATCTTGCTGACATCCACAGTATGCACAGTTTTTCAATGCCACCAAAGCCATCTACAGTCTAAGCACTCAGGGACCAACCCTCTTGAGACCTAAGAAAGGAGGAGACCGGATCAAGGAAAAGGGAGCCATCAATAACCATTGGAAGGAGCATTTTGAAGACCTTCTCAGTCAAAACTTTGTTGTTGATGGGAGTGTTCTCCACTCCGTCCTGCAGCATCCAGTCAGAGACAGTCTTGGAATCCCTCAAACTCTTGAAGAGGTAAGAAAAGTCATCAAGCAGATGAAGAACAACAAGGCATGAAGATGAAATTCCTGCCAAAATATTCAGGCAGGGGAGAAAGGAGCTTACATCACAGCTCTATCTCCTTTCATATGGCTGACATGAAGCAACAATTGTAAGTCTATTTTAAGGGTAGTTAACCAGTCTAATGCTCTTGAGGAAAAGGAATATATCTCTGCAATTACACCATTCGATGTATACAGAGGGCAGAGTGTTGTTATATGGTCCATAGTTTGATCAGAGTTACCACCGTCACATTCTGCAGAACTCCTAATACACCACTTCTGCATCAAGTGACTGCAGTGGGCATGCCCTCTGTGCCCTTATCTTAAGGATTTGGTATAATGAGGACATTCCAGATGACTTCAGGGACACCATGACTGTGAAAATCTTCAAGAAAGGAGACAGGTCTGACTGTGGAAATTACAGAGGGATCACCTTGCTTTCCACCACAGCAAAGATCATTATTAGACCCCTCCTAAACTGTCTCATTCACTTGCTGTAGAGCTCCTTCTGGAATCTTAGTGTGGGTTTAGGGCATCAAGAGGCCCAACTGACCTTATCTTCACAGCTCACCAGCTGCAGGAAAAATGCTAGGAGCAACATAAACCTCTCTATATGACCTTCTTTGATCTCATGAAAGCGTTTGACTGTCAACCAAGAAGCACTGTGGAGGATCCTTCTGAGGTACAGATGCCCACCAAATTTGTCACCATTCTTTGCCTGCTCCATGATGGTATGTGAGCAGTGTTTCTCAGTAATGGATCTAAAACAGATCCCTTTAAGGTTGAGACTGGAGTTAAGCAAGGCTGTCATTGCTCCAACACTCTTCTCAATATTCCTTACTGTGATGCTACATCTGACCACCAACAAACTTCCAGTTGGAGTGGATCTGAACTACTGAATGGATGGTAAGATGTTTAATCTGAGGCAACTGAGCCACAACCAAGATCACCCCGACCTCAGTCATTGAGCTGCAATACGCTGCTGATGTTATAGTGTGTGCTTACTCAAAAGTAGATCTTCAGGCAGTCATCAATATCTTTACCAAGGCATACAAGAAAATGGAGCTGATGCTTAACATTCATAAGAATAAGGTCCTCCATCAATAAACTCTTAATGATGGAGGATTACCCACTACCACCCCAAACAGAGGAAGAATTCACCCACGACCAGCTCTTCACCCACTACCACCCCAAATAGAGGAAGAATCTGATGCAAGTATCTCAGTACTTCAAAACTTTATGACAACGGGAGATGGAAATGCAGGAGCAGCAGAAACAGCATGTTGTGGACTGATTCAAGAATCTGGAGCCACCCACCCCACATGGAAACACATGCCCAAGTTAAAACAGAGTCTGTCAATCCCAGATCAGCCCTATTAGCAGGGCAGGGCATTGTTGGTGCCTGACACTTTAAGGGCTGAGCCAAGCAGCTGGCAGGTGCTTGATTGTGGTGGCCGTATTAGATCTCTGGCCACCTGTATAAACAGAGCAGTTCACTGCTGGCAGGCCAGGCAGAAACATTGCCTGGCTGCAAGGCTGTATGCAACATCCTGGAGAAAAGGGCAGGAGCTTAAGGGGATGGTTTGGAGGCTCGTGGTCATGGGCATGACCTAAAACTGCATCCTGCCAGGAGTGGGTGGCCTTTTGGGGCTCCCAGTGGTGCAGGAGCCTCCAGGAAATACCAGGTCAGTTACCACCTCAGTAAAAGGTGGGTTGGGGTGCCTTAATAACCCCAGCTCCCACAACTGGGTGGGTTACCCCATAGCAGGGCCAAGAAGGCAGACCCAGGTTAGAGAGTGGGCTAGAGGCTCAGAGACCTGACTTGAAACACTCTTGACTGGTCAATGCTGGGGCCAGGACTGGAAGGGTCAAAAGGGCCAGGAGCCCACCACAAGGGATACCCAGAGATGAGGGCCTGGGGTTTCTGACTGACTTTGGAGGTGAGGCCAGGGCCTGTGGGCCAAAGGTCCTGAGAAGAGGAACAGTTCAGGGAGCTAGGCAGCTCAGAATGAGGATGGAGTAGGCTGCTTGATTGGAGGGATCAGGCTGGGGTCTGACTGGAAGGATTCTGGGGCCCAGAGTGGGGCTGAGACGTTAAGAACTGTGGATGCCATCTGTGAGGCTTGGGCTGCAGTGTAGGGAAGGAACAGAGCTGCAGATAGTGACCCCTGGCATCGGGGCAAGAATGGCAGCCTCCTGCCTAATTAATAATATCTTAATTATATATCATCAAGGCATGGAAGGAAAGGAGGCAGGTGGTTGCCCCTAGAAACAGGTGGGCGGGCCATTGGTAGACCAGCCCTGAGAGTGCCCCCTGTTACACAGCCATATTTAAACCCACAGATAGGACAATCATGGACAGAGCCATAGCGTGGGGGGTGGGGGCAAGCAGGGCGACTGCCCTGAGTGCCGAAGTGAAGGGTACCAACAGACACTGCCCAGCTAGGGCAAGGTGTGGGACGGAGCCACAAATGGCTCATTTGGGGGGGCACGGGGATGAGAGGTGGCCAGCTCCCATCACTGTGTGCACTCCTGGCCAAGCAGGCGGGGAGTGTTTGGATCTGTGTGTGGGGCAAGGGTGGGCTACCACTCTGGATTTTGCCCAGGTACCAAATTTAGTTGCTATGGTACTGATCATGGAAGACAATCATCCTTGACTGCAAGGAGTTGCTGAAGAAAGGATTGTTACAGGTTTACACAGAGGTAACAGTTACAGTGCATCAGCTGCTAAATGTATCTGACCCAGAGCTTTCCTCCCCTTTAGAAGCCACTACAAATGTAGGATTGTCCATGTTCTGTGGTAATTTAGACAGTTTTACCTGAAGTAGAAAACTTTTCCCGGAAGTCTGTGCTGCATCTGGATTTCACAGTGGTGTCTAGCTTGCCTGCTCAATTGGTGCTAAACTGAGAAACAGGCAGCTGTTTGTCTTGGTGTGTTGGCTCATGTCCGGTGTTACTCTTAAGACAGCTATATTCAAGGTAGAGGGATCAAGCTGTATGTATTATGTAGCTGTCCCTCACACGGTCTGAAGGTGGTGTAAGCATGCCACCTATAATGAAGTACATTGCTTCCTCAAACAACAGTTCTCAAGGCCAGGGACAGCTTGGGGAATCCTAGAACCATGATGGGTGGTTTTTAATATGAAAACCACTTGTGTGTGTGTGAGCAATTTTGACCCATTAAATATGTCACATGCAGTGTTCCCATATGTAATTAGAGAAAGCAGCCAAAAAGACTGGATCAGCAGAAGATCCTGTGAATTACATAAGATAGCCATATGAATGCTAAAGAATGTATCAGTCAAGGATTTCTTAGGGTTATATGTTTTTTATTGCACAGTTGGGATAGAGTTAGACAAGCTTTCAGATGCAAGATATTCTTCAAGTCTGAGGAGTAAAAACCAGCACAGCAAAACAAAAAACGTGAGGAAGAGAAATCCCCAGGGGCAGCAAATAAACAATTAGCAGAAGAAAAGCAGCTGATTAGTAGGAGATCAAGGCCTGTCAAACAGGATAAGGGTCATTATCACCTTTCCCATGTGGGAAGAATTTGGGTAGGTTACAATGGGTGCGTCTACACATGAGGCTATGTCACTGTAACAATGCATTATGGCAACATAGCGTCCTTGGGCAAAAACTGTGATGTTGCAGCTACATCACTGTAGCAATGTGCTTGCTCAGTATAGTGTCTCTCTACAGTGACATAGAAGCTAAAAATAACCATGCACTGTGCACACGGTGCAGTACAGGCTATTACTGCATTGTCATTTAAAACTTCTAAAAGGACATACTAAATGATGGTACAGTAACAGCAGCGCCAGAGGTGTATGTTAAGTCCTTGGTTCATAGTGTCCAGCTAGTTTATGAATTTTTGCTCCCAAGTTTTCCTTTTAAAGGTGCTAGGTAGATTTTCCTTGAGCAAAGAATATATCGTGAGTCAAGTTATTCCAACTAATGACTAAGAAAATAATGATGACTTTGATACTTGTTATAAAATGCTGGCAAATGTGTTCCTGGACTCCTGTCTTATGCTTAGATCTTTTTCTTCTTGCATGGGAGCACAGACATTAGTAATGTCCACTGAAGAGTTACTTATAAAGCTTTAATAGATAGTTGCCAATCATTATCATTTTCTCTGGAAAGGGTGTTATAAAACCAGATAAGATTTTCTCTCCATATGTCTTCACCAGCCCAGTACTGGAAGATGAAACACATGCCTAGGGGATTACCAATCCAGCAAGCACCCTTTTCCAGGAAAGTAAGCTGAATGAATCATTTCAGACAAAAATGTGTTGAAATGTTAAACAAGTGCTGTCTTGATTTAATGCTGCTGTTAATTATAGAAAAGGATTCATAAGAATGGTAACAAGTTAAGACTGATATTGTTAGTCTAGAATAAGCATTTTAAAAAGGAATAAAGGAATCAGGCAGGTTCATTGAACCTCAAACTTCTGTGAAAAGGGCCTGGACAAATTTTCACGAGGCTTGGCTTTCTATTAGTTTTCATGTGATTAAATGATCAGTAAGAGATTTTGTGTCTCAGAATAGTCTCCCTTAGTGGGGTTGCTTGCAAATACATGTCTTAGTGGAGCTCCAGGCAGCTGACTGCTTTCAGTTTTTAAATAGCATGAACCAATTAGAGGTTCCAAATCACAGTGGTAGAAACCTTGCAGTGGAAGCAGGAGAGAGGGAAGGGCATGGCCTGTCACTGGCCCTGTGGAACTTAGTGAGATTCTGAGTGTCCCTGGGTGCATCCAGATGAGCACAGACATTTGTTTCCCTGGGGACAATTAGTAGTGGCACATCTTGTGCCACTGCTATTTGTCCCCAGGGGACCATGCATTCAATGTGCGCTCTGGTGCATGACAGGTTACCCCAGATGAGGTAGGAGAGGCTGGGGTCAGCAACTGTGTTTGCCTCAGGAGCTTTATCTGGGGTCCTTCCAGGGCTGCTGCCATGGCAGGAAGCCTGGTTGGCAGCTGGAGTGTGGCTCTGGCCTGATAGGCTCCACTTTTGGGCAGCATGCATACCACCACATATGTGGCCCTACTTTTTTTGGTGTGTTTTTTTGACCCTGGGATCTTCTGGGATCAAACCCACCCATCCCACACTCCCTCCCCCTGCACTGCAAGGTAGCAGCACAGGAAATGCCTGCAATTGCAATATGTGTTTGGATGCGGCCCCAGAGGCCATAGCTGGATTGTGACTACAGGGTGAATTCACTCCAGTGTGAAGCATGCATACAAGGCTCTGTGTGCCACAGAAGTTCTTAACTCAGAGTTTAAGTGGTTTAAAAAGATGCAAAGGCCCTTATGTGTACCCTCTCACTTGCTATTTTATTTTATTATAATAGTTATTAAATACAAAGGATTTGCACACTTCATAGCTCACTACATGCACTACAGCAGGGGTGGCCAAGCTACAGCACGTATTCCACAAGTGGCACGTGACAGTTTGGAGAGTGTACAGGCAGGACTGGCAGATAGGGCAGAAAGCAGAGCAGCAGATGGGGCAGGGAGCACAGGACAGGAAGCACAGCAGGTCAGATTAGGGAGTGGAATCAGAATGGTCCTTGGGGTGGATGCAGAGCTAATTTGTGACTTGCCTGCCAAAGAGAGTGGCCCCACAGTATTAGGGGTTTCTTACTCCATGAATCACCCTCCATCCCCTTGTATCTGGAAAGCTGCATGAAACTCCTGCATCTCTTCCCTCATACTGTATACTCTCATGCCATATTCCTCTCCTCCATTCCCCATTTTCTTTCATCTATGCCATGTCCTCTATTTACTGATTTCTCTATGCTAAGGTCTGTGTGTGTTTCTCCTTCCCCTGTCATTGTCTCCCATTCTGCCCTCTGCCATGTGCTCTTATATCAGGGATGGGCAATTATTTTGTGTGGAGGGCCACTTATCCAGGTTCAGTAAGCTGTCAAGGCCCCATGGGTAGCCATACCCCTTGATAGTTGCCCTGCCCCCTAGTTGCCATCTTGTGACTGGAATTCCTGCCCCCTAACCCCTGACCTTTGCCACCAGAAGTCCCTCCCCTTGGCCCAGGAAGTACTCCTTTCAACAACAGGTTATGCCATCTTGGAACCTGAAAGATACCAAATTATATTCTAAAAATCTACAAAAGACATTAATTTGATTTCAGAAAATATTTTTGTCCTGATTTACATGTGTTGTGTAGTGTACACAGAGGTGATTATCTAATAGCCTAAAATGAAGTCTTAGTCTTGTATATTGTGGGGATGGTGGTGGCATAGATTTGTGGGGGGCTGTGGGTATGTGGGGTGTGGGGGAGGTTGTAGACATGGGCAACTGGTGCTGCCTTAGTTGGGGGTGCGGCACATGCCCCCTTCCCCCCCCCCCACACCAGCCAGTCAGAGACAGCAGCTGATCCCACTTCCCAGCTGGCACTTGCAGGAGGGCCACGGCCCTCCCGCCATCCTCCCCTACCCATTGCCTAAGCAGCAAGCATGGCCAGTCAGGGGTGTACCAGCACTCTCAGGGGGTGCACATGCACCCCCTATGTGTCACCACTGGTTGTGGGTGTCTGTGGGGGTGGATAGGTGTGGGAGCTGTGGGGGTCTGTCTGTGTATATGGAAGTGTGAGATGGGGTGTGGGTACATGTGTATGGCGGGGGTGTGTGGGACTCACTCTATGAACACACACGCATAGATACACTCCCCCACACAGCCCCTCCCTACACACACACACACACTGGGGTACTAGCATGGCCTTGTGCTCCCTGGTCCCACGATGTAGCCGGGAGCCACGTGGTACCCAAGCAGTGCAGGGGCAGGAAGGCAGGGAAATGGGGTGGGGCTGAGCTGCTGTATTCCTGCTGAAGCTCCTCCTGGGTCCTACTGCCCCTGACTCCTGTCATCTTTGACAGGCAGTCAGGGGCAGATAAATGTTTTATAAATTATTTAGGGGCACCGCGGGCTGGATTGAATGGCCTGGATCTAGTCCACAGGCTGTATTTTGCCCACCCCTGTCTTATATACTAACAGAGAAATGTCATTGAGTTGAGTGCCAGAGGCTTGTAAGCTCAGCCAGCTATTTTATGATCTGTTCTCTTCTTTTTATTTGTGGCCTGGTAGCATATAGTCCCTGTCTGTCCTGGGGCAGTGGCATATCCCACCCCAGAACACCTGAGCACTCTTTGCTTATGCTAGTCTGGTGATGCACTGCCAAGGAGTCTATCCCAGGCTCATTCTCAGCACCCACTGTCAGACCCACCAGAGTGCTTGAGACTGGATGCTGGACATGAGTCTGGATCACTTCACAGGTAAGTGTCTGTCTGGTTCTCGAGTGCATTGATGGACCTGGGTGGGCAGGTATGCTCAGGCCTTGCTGTGATAGGATATACGCACAGAAGACTGAGTAGGCGCTACCCATAAACATGTCAAAACAATGATCCCTTGCTTCAGTTTCACTTACAGAGCCAGACTTACCTGATAGCTTACAAGTCAGGGTACTGCTATATAAGGAAACATAGATATTTTGTATTGGGTAAAAGCATGTAAAGAAAGAGTGCCTTGAAAGGGGCATAAGAAAGGGTAAGACATCTGTATAGATCCACACATGCATTATACAGCTTTTACTTTGTTGACCCCCTAGAGTAGATGTGGGAGTCTGAGTTTCTTTTGACAGACCCTATTCCCATGCAAAATGCATCAGAGCTTGTGGTAGAGATGATATCTTTTATTAGACCAACTAGATGTCTGCAAAAAAAAAACTCTTTTGCAATTATCTGGTTGGTCTAATAAAAGATATACCATGAGCTCGGATTCCTTTTGCCTGTAGACTTAATATGGCTACAACCTGGATACCCAACACATGCAAAATAAGGCATTCAGTGTAGTGAATGCAGAAACAAAGTTTATTAGAATTCTTCAATTGTGAATATTACTAGCAAAATAAAGAATAACACCATAGATATCTAGATAGAAATTTATGATCCAAGTGGAAATAAATAGTCATACAACTTAGAATCTCTATATCATCAAATCCTAAGAATTTCTAGCAGGTGGCCAGCCAGTCGGGGGGGATCTTACCCAGATTCAGAAACTAGGTTCTAGGTGTTGGATTGTCATTGTGTTTGCAGATGAGAACCTCAACAAAGGATGACCAAGGAACACATCTCAGAGCACTGAACCCCTTTTCGTCTCTCTTCTTAAATAAAACGGTTAATTGATAGAAGCTTTGATAAATATAGTGAGAAAGGAGATACTCTTGTGTCATCTTGTTGCTTGAACACACTGACCTGAACCTTCATTCAAGATTTGAAGTCCTAAGACAGGCTAATCTTTTCAAAAAGTTTCTCTTGCCTGCGACTTAATTCCTTCTACACTCCCAGTATTAGCCTGACTTATGCTGATATGACCTAACTTTAACTTAGCACATAAAAGCCTACTTAAGCTACTATAATCTAAATTGAAAGGTTTTTAGCATGCCACAAAGGTCTACAACATAAAGCTCTTTAATACAGAAAAATAGAGAGTAGCTCCTCAAGTACATTATATATAATATATACAGAGGGAGAGAGAGAATGTAATTGCACAGGGGAAAAATACATCTTAACAGTACTGAGCCAGTAAACAACCTCTAAGTCAGGAGTATTCTGCTTATGAAGTAACCAGAGCATCTAACACAAGAACAGCTGCCCAAACTGTGGCACGTGTTCACAGCACTGTGGGTGCTCCATGGGCTGTTCTCCGGCATAATTGGTCTTGGCCCAACACACCACCTGAATGTGATGCTGTGGCCTGATGATGATGGATGTAAGAGCTCCTGGTAGTGGCAGAGGCTTTCTCCCATTCTCTTTCCTCCAGTGAGCAGATACTGTCCTCTGGGTGGAGTGTGTGCCACATTGTCCAGATATAGGGCTTCTACTGTGCATTTGGTAGCAGAGTGGATACTACATGTCTTTGAACAGAGTGAAATGTCCATGTGAAGTTTCTTTAGTGACCTTGATGGTCAGTTAATCAGTGGCATTCTGATGCTGGAGGAATGTTGGCTAGAACCAGAAACCATAGGAATTGTTGGCTTCACTAGGTCTGTGATAACTCAATAGAATGATCAAGTTGTGTCTTGTTGTCTGGTGTAGGGAGAATTTAACCAAACTGGGCGTGTCTACACATGCATGCCTGTATTACACAGTAAATATGGCAACTTACAGTGACTTGAGTGTAAATTTGATACCTGTGTCATGTAGGTATCAAATTTACCCCCGATTTGTTACTGCACAGTAATGCCTTACTGTGCAATAACCCAGGGGCCTCCCTGCTGGGTCTGCCCAGCCACTGGGGGGCAGGCTGGAGCCCAGCTGTAGGGCTCCTGGCTGGCCCCCTCCCCTTCCCCCAGTGCTGGGCTGCTCTTTGGCAGCCCCCAGCTGCAGGGTATAAAAGCCTGCAGCCATTTTGTGTCTTGGGGCCCACTGTGCAGGAGTTTGGGGGACTTCAAGCCCTGTGTGCCCCCTGGACAGGACCCAGGCTACTGTTGTTCATCCTGTCCACTAGCCAGAGCTTCTCCTTGGCCACAGGTGAGTCTTGTAAAGGGCTGCAGCCTACTGCTTTTCCTTCCCAGCCCTTAGAGCTCTCCAGGGCTCCTGCCTGGCTGGCTGTGGTAGGAGGGCAGCACCAGCTCCCTGTTCCTACACACCCCTAACACTGTCTCTTGTCTTTGCAGCTATACACACATGCTGTCGCACACTAGCCTCTGCTGCATGGCTTCCAGGCCCTGGCCCTACCCCACTGCTGAGTATTCCTGAGTACTCTTCAGGGCTGACCGCACAGGGGCAGCTGTGTGGGGGCCCAGAGAGCTGGCACAGGAGGCACCATCAATATACCCTCCACATCCTCCCCAGTGAGTCCTGGCACTGCCTGCCTGTGCACACCTGAGCCAAGCACCTGGGGCCCCAATTGAACCCAGGAGGAGGTATGTGATCTTGTGACCCTCTGTGGGGATGCAGAGGTACAGAGGCAGTTTGTGAGGAGTGGGCACTTGAACACTCAGTTTATGAGGCCCTGTTGGGTGGGATGCATGAGAGAGACCACTCCCAGTTGTCATGGCAGTGCTGCATAAAGGTCAATGCCTTGTATGCACAATGGGTAGCCGCAACTAACCACAACCATCAGTCCAGTTGTGTCCATGCCCTTTTATGTGGGAACTGACCAACATTTTGATGCCCCGGGACCCAGACTGCAACCCTGCAGTTTTCACCATAAGCGGCAGCCTGGCAGAGCCCCAGCCCCACCATGACCCATCTGGGGCACTTGGGTGCTCAGCGCCATGCCCCAGCCACTTCCCTGGATGCTGCACCCACTACCAGCTCGGGGAGCCCTGGCCAGTGGCTGCCTTGCCAGCTCCGCACTCCCCTACTCCGCCATAAGGAGCAGCCAGCCACAACATTGCTGGCCGCTAGTAGTGCCAACTCCTCCCTAGGCACCAGCCTAGCAACCACCACGGGCCACAGACATCAGGTGCAGCCATTTGCTCTGCTGCTCACTCCAGTTCCACACAGCTGAGGAGCTGGGAGTTACCGGCGTGGACCCACCAGCAGATGCTGGCTCTCCTGGGCCTGGTCTCAGGTGGCCAGAAGGGGCACCTCCCACCCTTCAGGAGCACTGGCTACCTGCATTGCAGCAGAATTCTGTCACTCGCTGCAGTCATTGTGGTCCCTGGAGCAACAGGGGAACTGTTCAGGGCCAAGATGCTGGCCGCCTGGCTTTGTGCCCTATTCAGTCCCACCCCTCAGCTTCCCACGCCAAGGCTTGGGGAGTGCATTGGACTGTTAAATATAGTTTTCAGTTTGGGATGCAGGTTTTTTTACTCTGGATGGGTGGGGATAGTGGTGGAGGGGGGCTCTGTTTGCTGAGGGGGGGAAGGCTGGGGGTGGGGGTTATTCGGGAAATAAATCTGTTTTGTGTCATGTACGTGAATGTCCGGGAGTAGTGCTGGAGGTGAGCAGGGGTGTGTGCGAGTTTGGTGGGGGGCAGGTAGGCTGGAGTGCGGAGTGCAGGAAGAGGGGGTCAGCACTGCTGGTGCCCTGGGCCTGGCTGGCAGGTGCACGGCTGTCCTGGGGCCTGGTTGGGGGAACCTACTGGAGTCAGCAGGGCCAGCACCATGGCCAGTAGGAGCACAGGGCACTGGTCATTGCTGGCGGGGGGGGGTAGCCATGGTGCAGGGAGGTAGGGTTGGCAAGGAGGGAGCTGCCATGTGCTGCCTCTGTGTTGAGCACGCAGCTCCCGGACAGGGAAGGAGCTGGCCAGGGATCAGAGGGCAGGAACAAGATTCTAAGATGGCTGCCAAGTGCTGGCAGCTGCCTCTGGCTGAAGACTAGAGTTCCCTTTGGTGGCCACAGGGGCCCATGGCAGGCTGCTCTGACCTGGGACTAAAGTTAGTCCCAGGTCACTTACACATGTAGATGCCTGCCTGTGCCTTACTGCACAATAAATTTAAGCCAGCATAAAAGCATGTGTGTAGACATGCCCACTGGGGAACATCATTTTCTAACTGAGTAGCAGTTTCTGCTTTTCATCTTCTACTAGCTACACTGGCGATGTGGACATTCATATGTGAATGTGCAGTCTAGGATGACTTTGACTTTCAATCAGGTACTAACTATTTCAAAAGATGATATGCTCAAGATGGTTCTGAGCACAGTGTATGTGGAAATATGTTTATACTGCCTTTGATGTGCCTAGTTGCACTTCTTTCAGCAGATGTACACTGGTGATACTGAATTCAGTAGAGTAGGATTAGCCAATTCATGTATTTTCCCATGGCCCACATATGAGTTCTTCTACCAAAAAAAAAAAAAATACATCTAGTTAATGCTCCCAGTGAATATCCAAAGCAGACCTACATCATCATCACACTACTGTATTATAATCCTCACCAACACAAAATGTCTTGTTTCAGTGCATGCCTTGAGAGGTAGCTTAAAAAGCTGAACAGGCATGCAGGATTTTTCATCTCAGTGATTCAAGTCAAGACTAAAGTACACTGATGCATTGCAGGCTCTGGGGTAAGGGGTATTTTAATGACAGCGGCTCCCAGATGGCTGCTCTAATTAAAATGCCACAGCGTCATGTATATTCCGCATCCCCCATTTCAAAATGGCCAAGGGGGTGTTTTAACTAAAACTTGTTCAATGAGTTTTAGTTAAAGCTCTCCCACTGCCATTTGGAAACATGAGATGTTGTGTACACGTGATGGCGAGGCATGCTAGAGCCTTCTAATTAGAACACTCCTGCCGACTCGTTCTAATTAGAATGCACCGGAGCACATGTATGGGCACCCTATGTTTTTAGCACTTGTTCTCTGGACATAACATTGTCAGCACTGGGGAAATTCTGTGAAAATTTCCCACTGCTCAGTTTTAATGTTAGCAATGGTGGGAACCACAGTATAGATGGGGCCTGTTACTCCTGACACACCATGTTCCATCAACAAAATCATCTGAACAAATTGCTCAGAGCAGTTCTAATCCAGAATGTCACATAGGCCATTAATTTTCAGTGCCATCTGTCTAGCACCTTTGATCAATACTCAGTTCCTTTTTAAAAAACACAAAGTGGAATGCACATAAATTTCCTTGCCCTGTGCTGCATATGTGTGTAATGAGATCTCTGCGATCAGTAGAAACATTGATCCAACTACTTTCTGAATAGTTTTAAATCATTGGCTGTCTCCAGGGTGCCCACTGATGGGCAGATCTCTGCTGCCATCTGAATCAAGGCAAATTCAGGAAGAGCTGTTCCAAACCATTCATTTGGCACAGCATGACTCGATTCCAAATTCTGCACAAGTAACATCCATCAGCTCTGCAAACCAATTAGAAAATCTGTAAATGCCACCAGTGACAAGGAAGCTGACTGATGGCCTAGTACTGATTTGCATGGGCCCCATGCCCAGGCTTTTCCTCTTTTAGTTCAATTACAGGGCCTTTTAAGGGCCTTGTGCTTTGAGTTGTTATTGTCATCACTTTTCAGAGGCAGCGTGCACCAGGACAAAGTGAGGTAGTGCAGCAGGGTCTCTATTCAAAACCAAAAGATATTTACTGTAGAGGCCAATACACACAGTCTCTACAACCTGCCAACAGCCAAATGTGTTGGACTACAATTTCCATAATAGGTTGAAAGACTGTATTGAAATGTTTCCAGTTCAACAGAAAAGTAGCTGTATACAGTTGTGGACAATAGGGTGGCAGCAGGGTTAGTGAGAAAAAACGTAGCTAACCAAAATAGTGTGCACACAGATGTGGCTGTTTTATGTTAACTGTGGAAGAGTCTGCACCTTCAGATTTAGTGTTGAGCCTGTGATTCTCAGCACTCACACTATTCACAAAAACATCCATTCCTTGCCAGTGCCCTCAGCTCACCTGCTCGTATTGGCTTCTGGGTTTTTTTTCCATCTTCCTCTGAAGCATTGGAAATTGGCCCCAGATAAGACCAAGACGTTTGAGTGGACATGCTACCAGGACTTTGAAACTTCTTAGGTTTCAGTCTAGCTGGTCTTGCTTTTCCACTCAGGGTCAAATTGATCATCAGATATGGCAAGGACTGTGTGGTTCTTTTTGGAACCTCTCAGCATATAGTAACCAATCACTTCTCTGCAATTGCAGTGGTAGGGCATATGGCATCATCTCCCATACTTTTGCATGTTATATTGCAGAGGCGCTCAACCTATCTGTCCCCATGGGCTGGATGAGTCGTGTGGGGCAGGTCTTTAGGCTAGATCCCTCAGGCAGGGTCAGACTGCAGGCCAGATGCAGTTTGGAATCTGGGTGTTATGTGGTGCATTGGATCAGACTGTGGTGTGACCCCATGTGCCAGATAAGGCACACCTTATCTGAGATAAGGTCTCAGAATGACCAAGCATGCCAGATCTGGCTGCAGTCCAACCCCATACACCAGTTGGGGCAGGTCCACCTTATCCACCCCAGGGAACTCCCCCTAGGTCCAGCAATTTGGCAGTGTGGGAGCAGGGGAAGTGTTAATTGTCAGTTAATGCTGCCACTGCTCCCCTGCTGCCAAATTTCTGGACCTCTGAGGAAGCCCCATGGACTGTATGACACTATTCTGTGGGCTGGGTCTTGCCCATGCTACATAGCTTGAACACCAATGGTTATAATGTGCTCTTGGTGTTTCAGGACTTGTACGTTGTAATTGTGTATTAGTAGGGACCTACTCAATTTGCAATTTCGTGGAAACCACAAAATCAGGTATTGTCCGCAACCCCCCCCACCCGTAATAAAAATAAAGTGCTGGTTCCCCAGTGGGAGCCAGGGTTTTCAAGGCTACTTCAGCCCAGCCTAATAGTCTGCTGTGGGGGAGGGAAGCCACCAGCATGAAGGCAAGCATCCAAAATGGTGGCTGTCGTCCCCTGCCCCCACCCCAACTAATTGGCTGGGAGGGCTGTCTGTCACATGGCCCCTCCCTTCTCCACCAATCAGTGGCAAGGGGCAGATCCACACAATGGACAGCCCTCTCAGCCAATTAGTAGTGAGGGGCAGGGCCAGATGATGGACAGTTCTCTCAGCCAATCAGCAGCAAGGGGTGAGCTCACCATAAAATGTCCACAAAATTGGCTCCGTGCACACAAGCGGCCCATGAATATCCCTTTCACTCACCATAGTTTAGGTAGCTCTCTATGTTTTAGGGTTTTGAGTCATTTTTAGGAATCTTTGAATTAATGGTTACCTACAAATGCAGGGAAAAGGACATGGTGGCCTGGGAGGTCCCTTCCAGTCCTAAGCTCCAATGTTCCTATTTCATTCAGTGCCCACTCACCAGGAGGCTCCAAAGAGAAAGGGCAAAGTTTTGGCTGTATTTTCTAACTTTTCAGGGATGAGCTGTGTCCCATTTTAATAATTTTTATTAAAAAATATCACAAGAAAGTTATGATGAGCCAGATAAAAATGAAGCAGTTTTCCATTGGAAAAATGATGTTCTCCTTAAATAAAAATATTCCACAGGGAGGTTTCAATTTTGATGTGTTAAAATATGAAAAAAATCAGTTTATTTCTATGTATGCATTGTATTTAAATAGCTGTTTAAAATTGGATATAAAAGTAGAAACAAAATAAATCAAAACCATAGTCAAAGTAAAATTATATATGTCAGTGGATTGTAATGGTTTTTTAAATTTTCAGTTTGGAGGACATTTCAAATTTTCAGCTTTTTTATTTCAATTTTAAATGAAAAAAACAATAAATGTTAGAATTTCCCATAGAGCAGAAATTCTGAGATGTGGAATGAGTGAGGACATGACATCGCAAATGTTCAGTGTTATGCTTTTGTTTCCCTACTATTGTTCTCAGTTTTAATATATTTCTGCAACATGTGGATGTTATTCTACAAACCCCGCCCCTCCCCCCCACTGAGTCCATGTCATGATGTCATGTGGAATCTATGGCTCAGCCCTTTACCTTTTGCTCATATAAGCCAGTGCTATCAGGGTGTGGACAGACAACATTTCTAGTGGGGCAAATTGTCACAGGGTTTGACCCAGTTCAAAAATTAGTCCTACAGACATGGACAGATATGCTTCTTCCAAGCAATATTCAGTGGGCACATCTACATGAGATGCTTTGCTGCACAGTAGACTAATCTACTGCACAGTAAAATGTCAACATCTACATGTGTGTGGCATTTACTGTGCAGTTAATTAATCTATTGCACACTATAAATACAGGTAGTACAGCAGTTCCCAAACTCTGACAGATTGTGCACCACGAGTACCACCAGCAAATTTTTCTGTTCAACCTTAAGTACCACCAGCAAATTTTTGTCATATAAAGTAATTATAATAAATCTGTTAACCTGTACCACAGACAGGTTGTTTGTATACCACTGCTGGTATTCATACCACAAGGTGGAAACTGCTGAGGTAATAGATTAGCAAATATGCTCCCAATCAGTTACACCAGCAGGGGGCCACGGGGGATATGGGAGTTCTCTGTCTCTGGTCCTGGCACTGCTCAGCTCCCAGCTCACCCCAGAAGCCAGTCAGCACTGGGATAGGGTTGGTCTCTGAACACCACCACCCCTCTCCCCCCTGACCTGGCACTGCATAGCTTCCAGCTCCCCACAGGAGGTGGGAGATTTCTGCTTCTCTGCTCAGCCAGAGAAGGCAGCAACCAGTGAGCCCTTGGCTGGATGGAGATTCCCCGCCCAGCTAGGGGCTCACTGGCAGCTGCCCCAGGAGCAGGACAGCTCCTGGTGAGCCCCCTGCTGGGCAGGGAATCCTTGTCCAGCTGGGGGCTCACTGGAAGCTGTATGTCCCAATGTGCATGGGGCTGGGAAAGCTCTGCCAGCTGCAGTGGCAGCTGTCTTCTGGCCCTGTGTACATCAGGACCCCTCCCAGTGTGCATAGGGCCAGGAGATAACTGCCACTGCAGCCAGCAGAGCTCTCCTGGACCCATGCATATGGGGACCAGCCCCCATGCCCTCTGCCACCCCCTGGGCTAGCACCCCTGGGGAGTCTGGAGCTCCTCCTGGCTTCTGCAGGGATGCAGAGCAGGGCAGGAGGTGTACACGTAGAAGTGTTCCTGGGGAAGGCTTACGATGCAGTATTTTACTGTGCAGTAAGCCTATATCACATTAATAGCACCTTGTTGTGCATTAGCAGATGCATGACCATCAGATTGAGGAAGGTGATGCTCCCTCCCTATGCGGCATTGGTCAGGCTGCAGTTGGAGTACTGTGTCCAGTTTTGGGCTCTGCTCTTCAAGAGGGATGCGGAGAATTTGGAGAGGGTCCAGAGGAGGGCCACTCATATGATTAGTGGCCTCCGTGCAAGACCCTACGAGGGGAAGTTGAGGGATCTGGATCTCTTCAGCCTTCACAAGAGACATCTGAGGGTGACCTTGTAGCTGCCCATAAGTTTATCAAGGGAGGACAACAGAGAATTGGAGATGTGCTATTTACCAGAGCACCCCTAGGAGTAACTAGGAATAATGGGTACAAACGAGTGGAGAGTAGATTCATTAGGAAGAAATTTTTGACAGTAAGGGTGACCAGAATCTGGAATGGGCTGCCAAGGGAGGTGGTACTCTTACCTAACTTGGAGGTCTTCAAGAGGAGGCCAGACTGACACCTGGCTGGGGTCATATGACCTCAATGCTCTTTCCTGCCAGGGGCAGGGGGTCGGACACAATGATCCTTTGTGGTCCCTTCTGACTCTACAATCTATGAATCCATGTAGATATGCCCAGTGAGCAGTAGAATGTGGTGATACTTGCCTACCAACAGGTGGCTACTGAGAGCATACATCCCAGCATGCTGTGTAAGAGCCCAGTCTCCAGAGTTAGTGCACAATAAGCCCCAAAGAGTCCTTTTTACTAAGTAACATATCCTGTGATTTCTTTATTACAACTGATAAGGTCATTTGTAGAAATAGTATAGTATCCTGATACAGTGCCCTCAATCCCTCCATCTGAACTAAGGGAACCTGACATGTCTGTTACTACAGAGTTATGTGTAACCTTGACCACATCTGATGGAATCTGGCATATGGCACTGCGGGATGCTTAGAGGACCATCTACCACTTGTCAAGGGATGCTGTAGTGCAACAAACAAATGGACATTCTTTGAGCTGTTCCAGAACAAAAAAATACCACCTTTTGGCCAGTTTTACTGCTTATGTCTTCTGCGTACGTTTGTATGCTCACATTTTGTCATGGGAGAAGAACATTTGTCCTGTGGCAAAAAGTATAATAAATGCAATGTTTATCCATACTTTAATTGTGGCCTACCCAATATAGACAATAAACAAAAGATGGGGTGGACGGTAAGATTAAATAAAGGTCATAATAGGCTGTTAAGAAGTTGTCCTTGGAGTGGGATCAGATGCGCTGGGATGTGTCCACTTTGTTGTGTGGAACAGACATTGCCTGTTGTCTTAAATTGGGGTGTGGCAGTGTTATACATGTCCTTAGTTCCCATGACACATTTCTGCAAGTAAAGAAACCTGGGCAGGCACTTCAGGTGCCCAATTCTGCCAGGGAATTCTTGGGATGTATAAGACCAGGTCCCTGAAGCCCCAGGGAAGCTGGCTGGGGTGGCTGGAGAGCATAAGCAGCTCTGGGTTGCCTGTGCTCTCCCACCATAAAGCAAACAGACATCTGTTGCAAAAAAGTGACAGATATTAATCTATTGTCCTGGCTACCGTTTTGGTCATCTAAGGCATGACAAGGGGCATAGACGTATGTTTGCTTGGCCTTTGTGCTACTGTAAAAATGTTAACAGTGGCACAAAGGCTACATCAGGTTGCAGCCATAGTGAAAAAGACTAAGAAACACATAATGTTACTGACTATAGGTGTCTTGTAAATTCTGCTTTGGATTTCATTTTAAATATTTCAAATAGAACACTGTCTGGTGAAAATACAGTGATTTTCTAATTGATTTATCTTGGCTTCAGTTGGTTTGTGTTATACGTGCAATGTATTATTTAAACATCTTTTCTTTGTTAGTGAGTGTATACAGTAGCAATTTTCCAGACCAGACCATTTTTTCTTTGTTTCAATACATTTGTAGCCCGGGTACACCCAAGGGGTATGCCCTGTCCTCTGATGACAGTGGTGGTGGTCAGGCAGGGTGCTGAGGGAGGGGTCAGCTACTAGAGCGGCTTCCTCCCCTCTCTGTAGAACTAGGCCAAAACCAAGTACTTAACTATGTAAAATTTATTACAAGAATAAATACAGACACTTAATATACAACATAGAATATTTACAAGGCTTAACATATAATACTATATATAATATTCCACAATTCACATATAATACCAAATATGAACCTATACAACCTATAGCTTACAACCTATACAACACAACATATAACTTACAACCTATACAACACAATTAACACATATGGATATTAATCTATATAACCCAAATAAATTAACAATAATATTTCTTTAAACCTTCACAAATACCGATACCAATATACACACCGAGGCATTAAAACACATAAAACATATAACCTCCCTTAAAGAGTTCCCCTACCTATATAGCCCTTAACACAATGACAACTGCAAAATAGGGAATGCACTCAGTATCTCCCCGAGGGGTTTCCCTGAAGCCCCTCCACCTCAGGGCCCTGGGGCGTGGACACATGCTTCCTGCAATGGAAGGTGGAGGTGGCAGACCCTCCGCACCAGTGTCAGCCTCCCCTGCGGGGCCCACTTCCCCAGTAACTCACACTTCCTCTAGGGAGAAGTCAAGGCTTATCCCCTGGTGGAGGCAAGAGCCTCTCCCCAGTGGTGCCTTTGGCTCTCCTCAATGTCCCGGGGCCCTCGAGGGCTCTCTGTCTCGCTTGCAGGAGCCAAGCCCTTGCAGGCTCTGACTCCCCTGTCTGCTGTTTGAGTGAAACAGCAGACCCTCAAGCCTGGGACTCTACCCAGGACCTGAAAAAGGTAAGCCTGCTACACATTTTTAAAACAAAATATAATCACTTTCCTTTTCTAGGGTTAATGTAAGAGAGCTGGTCTTCTAATCTCCCTGGTTTTTGGTAATAAGGTAAAGCAGTGGACATTTAATTCTTGCCATACAGGAATTAAGGACCAGTTTCATTCTTATTAGAAAATGCAGGACTGTAGCAAATACCATACCTCTAACCACTTCTCCACAGTTGATAGATTTTCTCTGATCTAAGCACTGTATTTGCAAATAGAAAGTTACAGCCAGCTATAGAACTTGTTGGTTTGAATTCTGGTGAACAAGTTGCACCAAAACTCTCAAATATACGGTCTTTTAAAAAAAATCATGTTTATTTAGTGTTTTTAGTCAGTGCCTTCTACCACAGTAAGATAAAGTATTTAGGCCATTAGGAATAATCCTGGTTTCCTAACCAGTAAGAAAATCCTAAAGTGTTCCTTTGTCTCCCTTTTAGTGGCCTGAAGATGCTTAACTGGTCAAGAGTTTAATCTTTATTTGTTGTTTGTGGTTAGTAAAGTGGCAGCAAAAAGGGCTTCAGTAAAACAAACCAGACTTTATCTTAACTGCAGGGATAGATAAAACTTGTCACAATTCATTAACAAAGTTTGATTGATTAGAAGAAAATAGTTAGCTTTCTCTGCCTTGCTGCATAGTCTTGTGACATGCCATAAAGAAGATACCCAGGGGACTGTTCATCACTTTAGCATTTATTTTCTGTCATTGGCATAGGTGGTGGAAGGCCGGGGCTTGGTCCCCTCCAAACTCAGGGCAGTGGTGGCAGTGGGTAGGGCCACAGGGCAGCACAGGCACAGGCTGCAGTAGCGGGGGGCGCACACAGACATGCAGCCGGAGCCTGCAGCAGCCCAGTGGTGTCCAAAGCACTGCCCAGCACATCAGATAACTGTCATGGGGCGGGGGGGCAGATTGAGGCCCCTGAGGTGAGGGAGGGAGTGGGGCAGAGGAAGGGGCAGGGTCTGGGGTGAATTGGGGCCCCAAGGCTGGGGCGGGTCATGGGAAGGTTGGATCCCAGGAGGCTCATCCAGGGGCGCAGGGGGACTCCTGCTGCTGTGCACACCCCGAGGAAGGCCTGGAGGTCATGTGACCCCTGGATCTGTGCACAGGGCAGAGGCGGACTGCTACTGTGGGCTTGGCTCTGCACCCCACATGCTGCAAACACACGGCATTGCGCTGCTCCAGGGCAGCAGCAGCAACAGGGGGCAGAGTCCAGCATGCAGCGGCAGCCTGCCTTCGCCCCATGCACAGACTTAGGGGGCATGAGCCCCCCAGGCCTCCCTCGGGGTGCGCACAGTGCTGGGAGCCCCCCAGGCACCCCAGATGAGGTGCCTGGGCTCCAACACTCCCGTGACCTGGCCTGGTCCCCAGGCTCCATTCACCCCTGCGACCATCATGGCAATACAGAAAAGATATTTCTAGGCACCCCATAGGGATTTTTGTTTATGCTGAAGTGTGTACCTGTGCACGTGTCTGTGTTTCACAGATGTTTTATTCTTTGAAGGATGTGTAGTATTTTTATTTTATTTATTGGAAAAGAGGCAAACATCAAAGACACTTTATATGCTGTCTTTCACACTTGCATTTGTAGTGAGTGCATGTTCATGCGCATATTTTCCAAAAGTGTATACAGATATGTACAGACATAGGTACCTGTGCTTGTATCTGTGATAACTGGAACAGGAGCATAGCCAGAGCACAAGGAGGAACTGTGAGGATCTGCAGCTGGCATATTTATATCGTGGTTCATTAGAAGTGTATTCCAGAAGTATCACTGCTATCTGCTTCCTCTTTTGATCCTTCTATAGGTCCTTTTGGTTCATGTATTTTATTATGTTGTTAGTCAGTACTTTAAAATACTTGTTTACTAAAATTACTGTACTCAGATATGTTAGAGGAGTGTCAAACTCATCTTGTCCTACAGGCCAGATAAGTGGTGTAAGGCTGGTTCAGGGCCAGAGGAATGGCATGTGGCTGGTTCTGTGGGCTGGATCAGACCCATGAAGCCACCCTATACCTCCCCATACTATATCAGTGCACACAGCGCTTGCTCTGGCCAGTCCAAGTGGACCCTGCAGCACTTCCTTCAGTCAGGGACGTGTGCTGCACGTAGTATCTGCCCTAACTGGTCTAGGACCCACAGTGTATGCAGTGCTCTCCCAGGAGCAGCCCATGGGTGGGGAGGAGGGTGCAGGTGGTGCCACATGCAGCATGGGTCCTAGAGTGGCTGGCAGGGTGGGGTGCTGCATGTGGTGTGAGACCTGGGCCCTGGGCGTAGAGGCGTTTTTGCAGGTACCATGTGCTATGTGTAGGTCTACTTTGGAGCCAGGGGCAGCACTGGGGACTGGATAATGTGGCTCTGTGGGCCTGAATCTGGCCCATAGCTTATACATGTTTCCCTCGCTTTATGCTGTACATGCATTCCTGGAAAATTGCGCATAACTCAAAATTGCATAAAGGGAACCCAGTGTACAATGTAACAAGTAGGGTGACATTCCAAGACCTCGCCTGGACTGACCCCCAGACCCATTTCTACCACTTTTACAAGACAATTTTGGTACTCCCCAACAGCAGACAGTACACAACACACAAGCACAGGGCACTATCATAATGGGGATGGCAACTACAGAAACACGTGTTGCAGACAACGAGTGAGGTGCACAGATCCACACAGAAGACTATATTTTGGTGCGCGTCACTCCTACAGTGCACCACACAAAGCAGTTGACTGCGGGTTTCCACCACATAGATCACATAAGAGTGAATTTACCTCGCATATAATGACTTTTTGGTATAAAAAGGGTCACTGCATAAGAGTGAATTCGCACATACAGAACCCGCATAAAGCGAGGGAAAACTGTATTGGTGACACCAGAATGTTAGAACATAATGATAGAGGCTAAACAGCTTATCAGTGGTGCCCTAAAAGGAAATAAATCAGTTAAATAAAGATATTTTTAAATACATCTTTACTGGTTAATCACCTAGACTTTCCTGGACAAGTCTTTGCCAGTTGCTTGAATCAGAACCCCTAAAGATATGACTCATGAGAAGAGCTGGGATATATCACTAACACATGGTTGACAATATTTCCTGCATCAATTCACAAACTGCCGGTACGTCTGTAGTAAACGATATACAGTACAACTCGTTCTCAGTGGGAATACGAGTGTAGTCACTCACTGGCAGGATATTGGAGAAACCAGCAATGAAATAAAAGCCTTTACTCACTCTGTGGAGGCTGTGGAATGTAGGAAAATCAGTGAACAGCTGAATATGTTGCAGCATGGATTGAACAAGGCACTGAGATACAGAAGGCTGACCCATTTGTGTGAAATCCCACACTACCCTTTGGAAAGATCCTCTGCATTATATACAAGGGGCACATTTGGTAAGAAAAAAACACGCGCTCTTTCCAAAATTGGAAGCCTCTAAATTGAGACACTGGGCAGAAACAAACAGACTCAATTTAAATGCACTGGACTCCCATTCCAGCATGTGGGAGTGAAAAATATAGTTGGTTTCCTTAATAGAAGGGGACAGACTACTCACAGTGAACAATTTGTCTCCATTTTCTATCTTTTAAAATTATTTACAGATTTTGACATTTCTAATGCATTCATTATTCATGGGTCCTTGACATGCATTTTATGTGATCATATTTCAGCCAATAGGTTGGTTGCAGATCAAACTGATCAAAACCCAGAATTCCTGTCCCACGGGATATTCTGATCTTTTTTTCCCATCTGTTTTTATCCCAAATTGGGACAAGAAGACCATCTATTAAAACTTTTTGAAGAACAAAAAGTTCAGGAAAATTTTGCTTTTGAAATGTCAAAACCCTTATTTCAGATCAAGCATGATCTCTTCATATAACTGAGCTGCTGTGGTGCCTCACTGGAGTTTTCATTCTGAGCCTCTCATGACCCTATAATCAATTATTTGACTACAGTTTGTCTCCCAGGAGTATATCTCCTTTTATTTCTCCATTACTGAGCTGCTGCGGTTTATCATGTCAACTAGATCCATAAGGAAGAATAAGGGGTATGAGAAGGTTGGAAAATTCCGATTTCCCCAAAGCTTAATTTTTCAATAGGGAAATAAGTTCTTCAAATGTTTTCACCAAGCAGCTGTTAACCTTGACTCTGTTTTGTTAATTTTCCCTATTTGGTGTCCATTGTACAATTGCTTTTTGAGGCCCAGTCCTCTTGGAATAGCTTCCCCTGTGTGAAGCTAGGCACTCATGTGCATCTTTGTGGGGTGGGAGATTAAGACATTTGTTTCTGCTCCCAAATATTTAGCAAAACTTTATAAACAGAGGCTAGGGGAAGGTGATAACTGACTGCTCCCTTCATAAATAGCAAACAGGATGATTTTTGTAGAAAGCAGGGTAGATTTGTCCCTTAAAGACTAATGAAAGCTTGCTATATATCTACATGTGTGTATGTGCATACATACGTATAATCTTTTGTCAGCTGTAGTTAGTAATGCCAACTATCAGGAAAAAAATCACAAGACTCTTGATTTTCAAATCAAATTAACTCTGACTCGGGATCTTGGGATAGAACCTTCAGATCTCTGGATTTTTTCTTTTTGCACGTGTAGAGTGCCCAGCTGGTCAGTCTGTGGAGGGGAAGGGGCGTAGGGTGGGGGGCAGATTGAGTTCCCTACAGTGAAGGAGGCAGTGGGGTAGGGGCTGGGGTGAATGGAGCCCCAGGGTTGGGGTAGGTCATGCGACAGAGATGTGGGTGGCTCATCCAGAGGTACGGGGTTGGGGGACATGGCTCCTGGATTTGGCATTAGGGGCATGTGCCCCCAGATTTGTGCACAGGGTGGAGGCGGGTTCCCTACTGCAGGCTGGAGCTCTGCATCTTGCCCCGCGCGCGCACACACACACACTTCCAAAAATAGCATCTTATGATTTGCATTCCAAACCTCTTGATTTTTAAGTTTGTCTCATGATTTTTGATGTGGTGGGATTGGCAATATTGTGTAGCGTACTTCATCAGATGCTACATAAGGATGAGATTCATGTAAAAATCACAGTTGCCCAGCATTTTTGCAAACCAAAACCCATTCAAAAGGAATGTTCATGTCCATGTTAAAACTATTCAGGCCCTACGAAGAAAGGCTAAAGGGCCTGAACCTATTCAGCCTCCACAAGAGAAGGCTGAGAGGGAATCTGGTGACCATTTACAAACTCACCAGGAGGGACCAGTGGGAATTGGGGGAGGCTCTGTTCCCCCCGGCACCACCTGGGGTTACTAGGAATAATGGCCACAAATTGTTAGAGAAAAGGTTCAGGCTGGACATCAGGAGACATTACAGTTAGGACTGGGAGGCTCTGGAATGGGCTCCCAAGTGAGGTAGTGCTCTCTCCTACCTTGGGAGTCTTCAAGAGAGGGATATCTGGCTGGGGTGATATGGCCCTTGCACCCATTCCTGCCCGGGGCAGGATCTGTTTAGGTCCCTTCCAATGTTAAGTGCTATGATACTACTATGATACTATGAAAAGGCTTCACTCAGCTTTACCTTTTCAATGAAGACCACCAGTAGGTATGAAAATGCCTTTTGTTCTCAGTTTCATTCCATATGGTTACAGAGCAGCTGCAGGATCAGGGCACTTGTGTTTGAAAGGGAACATTCTTCCTGTAGGTGCAAAACATTCAACTGTTTTTTAAACTAAAATTTTAGAAGCAGGATTTAATTTGCTTTTACTACCTTTTAAGCTACCCAGAGCATACAGATAATTCTGCAATAATGACTTCCATTTCATTAGTAATTGTGAGAAACAGATGCTGAAGCTGAACCTGCAATCTTCCCAGGCAGAAATGTAAACTCTGCAATATAAATTGTGTACGCAAACTGTGTTGTTACATGCAATCAGCTAACTGTAGCTGAATATTTTGTGCATATGATTATGTGTTTGTGACTCCAAGTGCATGTTTTGTATATGGTACATAACTTAGAAATTTAGCCCTATTGGCTTATCTTTATATAGAAGGCAGGATGGATTTGCACTAGCTAAATCAAACATGTATAGCATAAGATTTTGTAAGTAGAGGGCTTATTTCATCAGATGCTTCATCTGATGCTATATAGCATCTTTTATCTGATTAAATAAGCCATCTTATGCTAGAGGTGTCAAACACATGACTTGTAGGCCAGAATCTGGGGTTCTTTGTCCCCACTGGGCATGCCCATCAATGGTGAGCTTGGCTTACTACCACTGCCCCTGGGACCCCAAGCTGCTGCCGCTGGATCCCACGATGCTGAACCACACACTGCCAACACTGCTACCATGGGTCCCAGGGCAAGCTGGATCTGGACCACTACTATCCCCATGGTCTGGAACTGGCTTGGGGCTGCAGGTGATTTTGACACACCTGCCTTATGTTATACACCTCTGACTTAGTCTACAACAGTGATTCTCAACCTTTTCAGACTCAAGGCACTTCTTGTTAGATTCAAGGCACATCGTGGAAAATGCCAGTCCTTAAGTTTTCACTCCTTTTTTGACTACAGAAATATAGTTCTTCCATTGCAAAGAACTCAGAAAGACCACAGCAGATCAAGATGTTTTTAACACCATGAATTCCAGTTTGAAATCTCTGACCTTATCTTGTGAATCATGTTTGGACACCTAGCAGTGCCACGGATGAGTCTAAAGAGGTTGAGAAACCATTCATTCTACCATCCCTGAAAATATCAATAAAGAGAACAAACAACAACGAAAGACAGGTGTGGCATTAACATGAAATACTCCTGCTTTTTCTTTGCTGATTGTCCTCTAGTCCTTGCCTATCTTGTTTATGTAGGCTGTAAGGTTTTTGTGGTAACCATTTCTTGTGTGTATCCACAGCTATTGGACACATGCACTATCCACCAGGTAGTACAATGGGTCCCAATCCCAGGTGGGGTTGCTAGTCTCTACTATAATATAAATATTTAGTAACAATAACAGTTGCTTTGTTTGTGCTTAAACATCTGACAGTGCAAGGAGGATCGACATAGAAAATAATGATATGAGCTGTTTATATAACTTTGTAGCTTTAGTATTTATGTTTGATACTTCTTCATTTGTCTGGAAAGCACTGTATACATCTTGAAGTCTATGGGTGAGATTTTCAAAAATACCAAAATACCTCTGAAAGTCCCTTTTGAAAATTTTGTCATGGGGGAGCTGGGGCTTGGAGCTCAGGTGTATTCTTCGCCAAGCTTAAGTAGAAAGAATGAGGGCAAGTATTTGAATATAAACCAGATGACTGAGCTGTAAGAACATCCTATGGTCACAAGGAGAGAGATGCTCAGGAGCAAAACCAAGAATTCCAGGAAGAATAGAAGTTGGGATTGGCGCTCCGTTAAGAGTGCAAGAGTAAAAAGACCAGGGAAGGGTATGGGAGGGTTTGGGAAGAGGCCTTTCCAGACAGGGCACACAGAACTGAAGGGGGCTTCCTGGGCCATAGAGTCAAGTCCTGTATGCTCTTAGGCAATCACTGGCTGAAGGAATTCCAAAACACCACTTCAGGTACTCATCCTCAACACCAAGAGTGCCTTATAATATGGCATAGAGAAGAACAGTGCCAGTGCCCTACCACAAATTTGCGCTATGTTTCCATTCTGTAAATGAGTGCACCAGTTTTCCATACAAAGGGAAGAAAGGCGTAATTAGAAACCAAGTGAGACAAGAGGACAGAGAACAGGCATTCAGAGGAAGGGCTATGCCCAATGAAAGTGTCTGAGGTGTTTACATTGGATTCAGAGTTAAATCTCAGAGGGCGCATCTACACGAGCCGCCCACTGTACAGTTGTTACTGCACAGTCATTTGGTACTTTGGGGGTTAGACTCAATGATCTACTAAGGTCCCTTCTGACCCTAAGCATCTATGAAATCTTCTTACATAAGGAAGTACTACATGACTGCACAGTAACCGGCATTACTACGCAGAAACATCCTGGCACAGTTACCTAGTGATGCCTACCGCACAGTAGCTTGTTACTACTGTACAGTAGCATCACATCACAGTTTGTGCTCAGTGAAAATACGGTGCAGTAGTAATGAGCTAGTAACGAGCTACCTGACTTTATCCAGAAGGCTAAGTCTGCAGCAACCTAACAGCACATACAACCAGTGAATAAGCTAAACTAAGAGAAAATGGTGGTAAGGGCAGAGTCCAGGGCCAGATTTGGAGAGAACGCACTGCACCCACTTAAAGTAAATGAGAACTAATTAAACCATTGGAATAAGAATATGTGGTGAGTAAGACCTGTTTATGTAGAGCAGGTCATGTTCCTTGGTTGGTTGGCGTAAGTCTTTTATTCAGTTTATTAAGTTTTTAAAAGGGCACAACCTTGAAAATGGGACTGATCTTTGTGGCTAGAGGCTTGTGCCTGTGTGGTTTCCTTTCTAGGACCAAAACCTGTTTAATTTTAGGCTCTAATTGTTGTCATTAAACAGAGAGCTCTGCAGAAATATGTATAGTCCTCCTTTCAGGAGGTTCATCAGACAATCAGAACGCTTAATTCAAAGCTGATCCCCATGCTTGGAATAATACTTCTGACCTTCTTCCATATGTTTATGAAATGCTCACTCACTTCCTGTGTGTCATGATCAATTACTGCATTGGTATTTTGAATTCTATTTGGCATTGTCTGTTCTCAACCAAAGGGCTCATATCACAGGAAATTGATCTGCCTTCCCCTAAATCCCTTATGCAAAGCCAGAATCACCCTTGTCTTTATTACAATACAATTAAAACAGAGTTATGTGACAAAAATTCAATCTTGTAAAATGCAAAGGATAGAAAACATCTATGTTAGCCATAGTGTGTCCCCTTTAAATGAGAAATTTAAGCATCTCAGGGATAAGATAAAATAATATGCATGGCAAGGTAAACTGTACCACTCAAGAGTATGACAGTCTCATCAGTCCAGAGCTCATTCATGCGACCTTTGAGATATTCCAGAACTGTGGATAGCCATGGGAAGTTACCGCTTTTGTACGTAGGTGCACACATCGTGATTTCCAAAAATGAGTAACAAAAATGGCTTGCTCGTATTCGGTGTGTAAAACACTGAGTTAGAAGTTAGACAATCTGGGTCCTCTGCCCTGCTCTTACATTGTCTATACATTGTATAAAGTGGAGTAACCCACTTTACATGTCCACTTTCTTTCTAAAAACCTATTTGCAGTGGGGGTAACTGTGCTTTGTGACCCCTCCCCTCAGATCTGTGGATCGACAGTGCTTTACAGGGTGAGTATCAGTCAGGTCTATGAGGAGCAGTAATGTCACTAACCTGTTGTATATTTACAAAGTGCTTTGTACCCAGGTTTGACAGCTGTCAGTTAAAAATCAGGCTAAAAATGGTTGTCAGTAAAGCCTGTAAAAAAAATCGTAGCTGTCAGTAAAAATACTAAGCAGCTGCAGCTTGATTGAAGCTCTGATAGACACAGCACAGCAGCACAACCTGGTGTGTGAGTGGGAGCACAACACCCTTCAGGGAGTGTTCTTTCAGTCATGTGTTGCTGCTGCTATGTACCAGGATGTGTGCAATACTGCTGGGTCACAGATAGGCTTCTTTGGGGATCTGTGCCAGGCTGGGGTGAGTGAGGATGGTGGGGAGGCTGGGGGTGGGGAAAGCATAATACAGGGTTCAGTTGGGACATCAGGGTGTGGGAGTGAGTAGAGGGCCTTTAGTGGGGAGGGGGAGAGCACTTCAGTGTAAAACCAGTGCTGCAGTTAAGCAGGGTTGCCAACCCAGGCACATTTTTTTTTTGCTGCAAACTTTATGCTGACAACTTTTTTACTAAATTTGAACCTAGCCTTTCTAATTGGTGCCTGATAGCAGGGCAGGACCTGGTAGCAGAGTTACATTTACAATATGTAAAACATATCAGTAAAAACTAATGTCAGTAAGTTTGTCTGTCAGTAAAAAGCTTACAGATTTCAGAAAAAGAATTTATTGAGTTGGCAACCTGGTTGGAATTCCTGTTTCTAAAAGTACCTCCACCCTACTGGGAATATAGTACAAGGGTGTTGATTTAGGGTGCAGAAAGGTGTAACACTTAACCCATTTCAAGAATGTCACTGATCAGGATCTGGTTCACATTTGTCCCTGGACAGAAATGTTCACATGTACACTGCTGAAGATTCTAAGTAGAACCATCACCTTTTAACTGCCAAAATGCTACCAGGGGATAATACAGTATCCAGACCATCAAGCATTTCAGTGCCCAGAGTTCTCCTAGGATTCCTCTAGAGGGGGAGGAAGACCTGGATTGGCTGATCACCAGGAGGAATACGTCATGGCCCACAATTGTAGTATCATTACACTTTACAAAATATATGTGGTAGTATTCTAACTGGGAATGTACAGGTGTGTGCGGAGTGGGCAGCGTGGACTCCATGACAGGAAATGGGCCCTACTTGGTGGGATCACTAGTGGGACATCAGGGTGTGGAAGTGAGTAGAGGGCCCCTAGTGGGGAGGGGGAGGACACTACAGTGTAAAACCACTGCTGTAGTTAAGCAGGGTTGCCAACCCAGGAACAGGGAGAGGAGGGGTTGCCAGGTGCTGGGGAGGCAGTGTGGCCCCCTACCTTAGTTTCCCAGGGGCCTGGATGCCCTGGCCCACCCCCAGAACCTCTGCAGCTTTTCAACCCTTGAATTGGAAAGCAGCTTGTCAATTTTAACCTCCCTGCTAAAGCCCTATTCTCAGGGGTTTGCAGATTCAGTGAGGATAGGGATGGGCAGTAGAGGGGTTGTCAATTACTGGAAGTACTGTGTGGACTCCTACATGTACTGATCAGGGGGCTGGAGCATATAGCAACCCCTCCACCCCCACCTTTACCCCAAATGAGCCTGGGACCCCATTGCCCAGTGTTTGTAGCATGGAGGGCAAACTAACACAGGTGTGCTGCCCCACTCATGCAGCCTGTGGTCTGTTGTTTGCACAGTAGAGTCCTGGCAGCATTCCCAAACAGCCCCTTGCCCTGCATATATTTGGGAGCAGTGCAGTTTGGGCTGCCTGGAGGACTGATCAAACATAAGGCATAAAATACTCTGAGTCTCCACATAACATTGAACTGGCTCCTGGAGGATCATGATAGTACATTATTTTCCCAGAATGCTTTTGAAATGTTTCAGGAAGTTTAAGCTGGTTTTAAGTGGCCTGCATATTTGGACTAGGGACAGAAGTTGCACATAAACTGGTATAAGTGATCAGAAACCAGCTCAAATCTGTAGCACAACAAAAGTTTAGTGCACATAAACTGCTTTGAAACTGGCTGAAACTGGTTTAAGGTAAACTGAATAGATGTTGTAGGAGACTTAACTGATTTAGGTTAAATCAGTTTATTGAACTTCTGCCCCAGATCTCCTTCAGATTCAAGTTAACTCACAGTCCCCCGGCATCCCAGGATGCTTTGCACCAACCCCACAATTCCCACCCCCTCACAGGATGGGTGGGCAGGGTAGCCTTGGCCCAAGCTGTCTGCTCCAGCAGAGCAGGGAGGAGTGCTCCAGCACCCCCTGCTTCTGGCCAGAACCACTGCAAACATGTGACTACATTTTCAGAATTAAAAGTGAATGTCTGTTCACTTGCTTATTGGTTCAGTCTACACAGCTAAAAATACCTCAAGACAATTGAATTGATTCAGCCTTGGGCTTTTTGACTGTCTGTACTGAGCCCTAGAGTCTTGGGGTGTAAAGTGTATTTAGAATGTCCTAAGTATTACATCTGCCAGCACCCTGAGTTAACTTAGTAGTTTCTCTTCCAGTTGAAAAGGGGATATTGCATTCTAGATGTACTGAGACTAATGGAAGAAAAGTCACTCATTACACAGGATACAATGTACAATAAAAGCCTGGGAAATAATCCTCCTTAGGCTTTCTCTAGTTCAACAATTCATTAAGAATCTGCTTATAAAAACAATAGAAACTCAGGGCAGGGCACAACAACGTGCCTGCAACTGCATAGTTCTCTTAAGATGACAAAGACCACATCAGATTGACTGTGCCAGTCAAATATTTGAATATACCCAGTTGCTAATTGTATAGTTACATGGTTATTTTTCCCAGCACCTTTAGGCTTTGGATGTTTTGAAAACTAGGACCTCAATGTGCTTTCCTTTAAGTTAAAGGCTTTAACTGGTGATGAAATCCTGGCACTACTGAAGTCAAGGCATTCAGATGTATAACAGGACAGCTTGGCACATGGGCAGCAGTGGTGCATGGGGCAGCAGTGGCTTCTGGGTACCATGCAAGTGGTGCAGCCATCCAGCAGCAAAGGCACCTGTTATTTTTCTGCTCTCCCCAGCTCTAAGTTAGCACCCAGGGTTACTGCCCCAGTTGTTCCATCTTATGGTACTGTAGGCATTGACTTCATCAGGACCAGGACTTCCAACAGTCCCGGTCCTAATATATTTGTCTATATATGGAGCACATTGTCCAAATTGTCATATAATGTCACACAAAAGATAAAATCCAACAAATACATGAGAGATTTGAGGCACAAGTGCTATTTAAAATAGTTGCTGGCATACATAGGATTTCACTTTAAAAATGAGACTCTTGTTTGTTATTGCAAATAGTGACTGGTCAGCTCTTCTTTCTTTTTGTTATTACTTGTTATGTTACTTTATTTATGCAATTCTACCTTCTGCATAAATCTTTCTAATCTAGTTTAGGCGGTCAATAGGTAAGGCACCCTGTCCCAACATTTAGTTGTACTAGTTCCTCGGGATTACAAATGAGGGCCATCTGTAGTCCCAACTATTTATGGAGATGAAAAGAAGGCTTAACTTAATGTACTTTGGCAGAGTAATAGGAAAACATCAATCACACCATGACATGTTAGTTCATATGCACCGATAGGCTCATGTTTGTAGCTGAACACATTAAGTAGATCTGTTCCTTTAAAGACAAGTCTGTCACTTAAAGACATGCATTCAGATCTCAGGCATATAGAATACTTTTAAGAGATACTTGATAAAGAGCTTGAAAATGTGAGTAGTGACATGAAGCTAAACTCTGGCTCATTTTCTGCAGATTCCCTATTAATATGATCCTCATAAAGTTGAAATTGGGGTCACTTGGACAGTTACGTTAACTAAAACAGATGGAATTGCAGTGGCTATTTCTAAAAAAAAACTTTTACCAAAACTTACCACATATCTGTCTCAGAGATAAAAAAACTATTTTCCTGCATTATGCTATGTAAGGCTGTGTGGTCATTATTAACAGAGCTGATTTTTTAATTGTAAGCATGATAGCCATTTTTATATGAAAAAAAAGAAAGGAAAAAAGTAAGTGTTAATTCACTGTACAGAGGAAGTCATATTTTCCTCAATCATGCCAGGAACAAAATGTTTTTTAAGATAATGTAAAAAATTGGCAACCTCTGAATCACTGTTTTCCTCATGTAACAAAATATTTTGCATGAAGAGAAATTATTAGAGCTCTCTAAACTTCCCTAGTATGCAGAGTACAGCTTTGTGAACAATTCATAATGAATAAAGTCTTAGGGAAAGCTCAGCTATTTTTCTACTTGTGGAATGGTCAGGAGCAGATTGTTGCTTCTGTGCTATTGTTTGTTGTTCAAAATTATTCACAAAATTCCTTCAGTCATCTAAGTTTTCATCTCAGTAATAATACATTCCTCTCATGTATTTGAAATCAAAATTCCCTCTTTGTTTAGGGCAGTTACACAAGTTACGTAGTATTATTTCTATTCCCTGATTACAAGACAGGTAAAATTAGAAATGAATCCACATGTTCTTATATTTGAAATGTCATTTCAAAAAAAGGTAGTTCTGTTGAAAAAAATGCTTTATGTACTTATGTAGCAGGAACAAATTTGTTCCTGCTTGAAAGAGCAAGTTGTTATTTATTATTATTACTGTTAATCAGTACACAGTAATAGTAATAGTTATCCAGTGATGCCTAGAGGCCAGCCAAAAATGGAGTGCCAATGTGCCAGATGCTGTACAAACAGAGTAATGGATGGTCCCTTCACCAGAGAGTTTCAAAGCTGAATAGAAAAGATACCCATAAGATGGGGCAAAGGGTTTGTACAAGCAAACAGAATCATGGCAGCTAATTTCGTGTTAGTTCCTTTTTCTGGGGGCAGGGGCTGGCTCAGTCGATAAGCTAAATGGAAAGAAAAGCACAGGGATGAGGTATAAGAGAGAAAGGAGAGAAGGGATAAGAGAACCAGGAATGGAGTTGAGGTGAAGACACCAGGTGAGAGGTTTATTTCTCTCTTCCCTTCTAAACAACAAGAATTACATGTCAGATATGAACATGTAAAGTTAACTGTGCATTCAAATGTTGCCTGTATTTGATGCTTATGAAAGGGGCAAGACCAAAAAGAGCTTTCACTGATTATGGAAATAACATGGGCAGGTGCTGAAGGAAATACCTTCCACAGCTTTGGTAATGCATCACAGCCCTGATTTTAAAAAGCCCCTGCTACCATTATTCTTGCCACTTGTTCAGCAAGGCACGTACTGAATTGTGCATGAGCTATTTGCACTGATTTGTGCCAGGTTTTCCAATAAGGACAACCAGGTTTAAAAAAAAAAGCCAAATGCACAATAAATGGGCAAAAATCAGTTGATTTCAATGGTTTGGGTGAGCAAATTTGCCGCTAAGTTTACAGAGGTGAAATGATAGACCTAGGTAATAGCTGATGTGTATAAACTATTTGAGATGTAGGTTGAGCTTTTATTGCCTATCACTTGAGAAACTGCTCTTCATTACAGTAGACTTATGATACTGTGAATATTGACTCAACTAAGAAAGTTCCTGGGATATGCTTACCACTAATTCTTCTTTGGATTTGTCCCAGCATCATTGTATTGTATCCAATGACATTTGTAGGCATTTGTATGCAATGTCATACATTAACACACGCATCACAGCTTGTAAACGGTACCGAGGGAGAAGCAACTGACTAAAACCCCCTGGCTTGGGATAGCAGTTGCACATAAGCTGGTTTAAATTATCAGAAACTGGTTTAAACCTGTAACAGTACAGAAATTCAGTGCACATAAACCAGTTTCAAAATGTCTGAAACTAGTTTAACATCAGCCTGGTTGAACGTAGTATCAGACTTAACTGGTTTGGGTTAAACCGGTTTATGAAACTTCCATCTCAGACCCCTTCCTGGTTTAAGTTAACTCAAAGTCCCCCAGCATCCCAGTATACTTTTCAGCCCTGGGCTGGGCTGGGCTGTCTGCTCCAGAAAGCAGGGCTGGCCCTGCCCCTTTTCTCCCTAACTGGAGCTCTGGCTGTCTAAGAAGGAGGTGGAGACTGCAGCATCTGCCTGGCTTCCCCCTGGCCCGCTCCTTCCCCTCACAGCTCACTACTCAAGTAGGGATCCCCCCTCTTTTACAACAGAGACCCCACCAACCTTCCCCTCACACTCTGATACACTGAGTTTTCAGACTTCAAATATCTGAAAGGCAATTACAAAGAGGATGGAGAGAAAATATTCTCTGTGGCTGTAGGGAACAGGTTTAGGAGCAGTGGGCTCAAGCTGCATCAGAGGAAGCTTAGGTGGAAGTTTAAGAACTTTCTGAGGATGAGGGTGGTCAAACCTTGGAGCAGGCTACTTAGAGAAGTTATGGACTCTCCATCTTTGGAAATTTTCAAGAAAAGGTTGAACAGACACTTGGTTGGGAGGGTTTAGTCAATCATGATCCTGCCTTGAGCATGGAGCAGGACTAGATAACCTCATGAGGTCCCTCCACCCCTACTTCCCAATGGCTCTATGATCACATAAGCCCAGTAGAGGCTAACACAAGGGAGGGATTGGGACTGGGGTAGAAAGCAGAGGTCGAAGACTAAGCTAAAGGAATGAGCTCTGTGAGGGAATTTGAAGGCAGAGGCACATCTTAGCTGACAGATAATTTTCAAAATAGAATAAGGAGAACTGGATCATTTTAAATGAACTGAAAAATGTTATTTGATAAAGAGCAAATGTGAACCTTTATACACCAAGAAGGGTATGCTGAAAAGATATAATTTTCAATATCAGCTACAGAGAGTGTTGTATATGCTGTAACATTGGACCATTAAGGAACGTATTTAAGAGTATCTACCTTAAAACATGGAAGAAGTTGTTGTAGGTCTGAATAACTCAGGCAAATAATACAATTGTAGAGGTAGCATGTCTCTTATAAGGGCCCATCAAAACATTAGCATTCCTTTCTTTTTAAAAGGCACATTTTATTGTTTTTGGATAAGATCTGGAAACCATCTATAGGTTGGGATGAGTTTTAATAATGGAAGTATTTTAGAGTGTTTGGGTCATCTTGGGACCTACATGTCAGACAAGAAGTAGCTCTGCTGTGATCTACCATGCACTGAATGTCCTCAGAATGAAGTACAGACACAGTGATGAAAGATCCAGACTAAAATGTACCAGACTTTTCTAAAGCAATAAAACAATAAAAATAAAGGATTATCTGTTTGCTCCATGAGTCTGGAACCACACAAAATTCACTTTCAAACCATGTGATTAATAAAAAAAAAGGTCCTTTTCAAGTGCCAGTCTTACTGGTTTGTCATTGGTTAATACTGCAGCAACATATGGTAAGAGAGTTTTGTATTATCTGAGCTAAAGTGCCTGAGTCCATCTTCTCACACATAGGAGGCTCTTTGGTGTTTTGACAGGCTCTAGAGTCAGGTATTTTCTGACTCTAGTAACAAAAATGGAAAATATATTTCTGTGTTTTCTAGGTCACCTATCCCAGGTACTGCAGATCAGCATTTTCACAACCAAGGCTATTTTTGGCAGGGGTTTCTCCATGTGGCATTAGACAGTAGCTTCATGGTAGTAGGTGACAACCGAACAGATCTATAGTTTTAGATTGACTGGTTGAGTATTTCCTCGATGCAAATGAGCACACCTCATACTTACCTATTAACTTAGTTGACAGCTGCCTCTTTCTAGGAAACTCACATTTACATTTACTTTCCATTTTCAAACCCAGAATCTCCAGAGACATGCACTATGGTAAGAACAATCAAAGCACAACTAAAACACTCTTTTTTGTGAATACCTGCTGTAGCTTGTCATCAAAATAAATGAAGACAGGAAGTGTTTGTGGGGTTCAACATCCAAAAGCTATACCATCTGCAAACTGCCAGAAATATTGCAGCTTTATATAATAAATAGCATCTGTCAAACTGATAAAACAAAAGGAGGGATACTTTAAAAATATTCATTGTATAAGTTCTGTGTGGCCACAAATGTCACCTTGATCTGCATTGAATCCTTATACTAAGACTCATATGTGCATAGTGTTGTGTAGCACTGCTACAGTGAAATGACTGTAGCGTGGCTGAAATATATTGTAAAATATTCATGAAGAATTTCATTTTTTTCATGAACATTGTTAGTGAGACTTTCATATTGTCAACAAATGTACATTACTCTATAAATTGGTTAAAAAAAGCAAAAATGAAAAATTGTAAAAATAAAGGTTAGAACTTTTGCAAAATCCATTATATAAAGCCATGCAAAGTCCATTAAAACTGTTAGTAGGATTTTCATAGGTTGATGTAATTTCTGGTGAAAGACAACGTTGCCATGCTCACTGTTAGATAGAAAATAGCTTTTATCACCTGTTTTATGTTTCTGCCTTTACTTCCTGGTTGGTTTGTTGAAGGTGTTATCGTGGAGCTCAGTTTCAGTTATAGTGCTGGGGACTGCCAAGTGCAACCAAGCACCCAGCTACCTCTGACTGATTGCCAGGTGTAGATGGGGTTACCAGATTTCCAGCCCTATTGATGCCCCTCCCCCAAGCCCTGCTGCCTGTGCAGCGCATACATACCCACACCCACCCATTTACTTTCTCTCTCTCTCTCCTACCTGCCTGCATCTGCCAGGGCCAACACAGAGCACGTTATGCCCCAGCCTACAATCGCCTTCCCCCACTGTCCCCAGCAGCTCCTTGTTTGGGCAAGCCAGAAGTGCCAGGAAAAAGCAGAGGCAAAGCAAAATCTCGGACATTTGCTTGCATTTCAAAAACCTGCCCATACGGAGGACAGAAGACCAAACAAGAGGACCTGTCCGGGAAAACCCAGACATATGGTAACCCTACGTGTAGTCAACCCCATCTCACCACCTCCATTTTGAAGCTGGCTACCCCCAGCAGTCTCTGCTGTATTGCCAACCAGTTCAGCTTGGGCAAGTCTGTGCCCGGAGAGACTGTCTGGGAGGTGTGTCTGGTCATCCAGAAGGTCCTGGCCAACCACTTCACCTGCCTCGTCAGCCTGCAGAAGGGTCACTGGCTTCTGCCACAGCTGTATGGGGGCTGTGGACTGTACACACATACCCATCCTCTGCCCACTGGAAAGCACTCAGGCATTTATCAATCACAAGGGCTACTTCACCATCATGCTGCATGGCATTGTTGACCACCAGAGCCAGTTCACCCACATCTTCACTGGCTGGGTGGGCTTACTTCCTCTTGCCCTTGTTCATGAAACCCTACACAGGTCACCTGGACCACTAAAAGAAGTACTTCAACTACTGTCTGAGCAAGTACCACTATTGCATGACTGTGGTGTGCACCTTTGGCTGCCTTGAAGTGCGCTGGTGGGCTCTCAGCATGCACTTCAAGGTGGAAGAGGAGGACCTGCTGTGCTTCATTATCACTACATGCATCCTTCACAACATCTGCATGAGCAGGAGGTCTCCAAAGGAGGTCTTTCAAGAAGTCTGAACAGAGGAGGTAAAGCACACAGATCTGACGTGACACATCAAGCGTGTATGGCACAGGGAGGCTAGGGAGAATAAGCCCCCTACTGATGTTGGGAGCACCAGCACTGCATACCAGCAGGGAGTCCAGGTCTGCAAAGCCCTGACTGACTACCTTCTGGTCCTTGGGGACTGGCAGCAGTCCCCAAATGAGTGGGGCCAGAGGGCTTCAACTCCCTGAGTGCCCATGCCTTGGCACTGGGTCATGGGTCTCCTGTCCCAGGCTCCTCTGGCTCTGCATCCTGTGCAGCACTACCCACAACCTTGGTTACCTGGATACTGTTTCCTCCTCCATTCCCACAAGGGACACATACCAGGATGTGGTAAGAATGTGGCATGTGGCCTGATTTACAATGTTGCAGTTGCCAAGCTGTTCTTGTTTTTAATAAAGAAAACCTGTTGAATGTTGCCCATGTTATAACTCGGTCCCTGTTCACATTGATGCAAATCAGTAAACCTTTGGAGGAGGCAGAGGTAGGCGCAGAAGTGGGGGAGGGAGCCAAATAACTTGGGTGGTTAAAATGGGGAACAGGAAGGGGGTGGAAGGTCAGGGGGAATGCCACCGGGCAGAACTCAATACAGAAACTTGGAGAGGCATGGTGAAGGGGGCTGTAGAGGCAGGTTTCCCTTGCCAACCACAATTTTGCAAACCAAGGTTTTGGGTATCTATGGTTAATATTCTATATACCATTTTGGCTACCATGGCATACACTTTTGAGTCACCACAGTTTTCTGTGGTCACATAGGCAGAGGGAGGAGGGTGGTGTTGCAGATAGCTCTAGCCTCAGGCCCCAGGCAGCACTAGCACCAGTCAGGGGTGTCATAGGTGGTGACAAAGTGGCCCAGGACCCTGTCAATAAATGCCCACTCCTGGTACTGGGACACTGCTATCTCCACCAAGACATGGATTGCCTTCTCAGAACAGCAGGTGGCCATCTTGAGTTCCAGCTACAGGCAGCTTGTAGCTGACAGGTGGCTGGAGGCTGGAGGGGGTTGGGGTGTGTGTGGAGGGGCTGTGCTTGCTCGGAGCTATGACAGCTCAGGAGTAGGGCATGCTGGGAGCTTTGCTGAAGCAGCTGAGCACTGCCTAAGTGCTAGCATACCTCCCTGTGAAGGAGGGGCAGTGGAGGCTGCAAAGGAGGTTGGGACGCCAGAGGACAGTGATCTAACTTGAATCAATTTGTGTTTCTCTCTATTTGCCCCATTTTTATTATAGGTTTAAGAAGCAAATGCTTAATATCGTATTGACTTATTTGTTTGTTGTAATTGCTATTTTCCAATGAATATGGTCTTCTTTGAAATTAGTGCATAAAACAGAATCTCATTATTTACTGTGTAATGCCATTCTGTGTCCCCTTGTAGTCTGTCTTAACAGTCTACCTTAAAAAATGATGGGATTCCTGAAGCCATCTTAAGGCCATACATTCTGCAAAGAAACCTAACAACAAAGGGATTTTTGTTGCTGATCCTAAGATGATGTATCTTTTAATTTACCTGTGAGCCAGTTTTAAGTTTCTAAGTCAATTCCATATCAGTTGCTGAGAGAGGAATCTGAGGAATGCACTTAGCATATAATTCAATTTTTTTTCAGTATATGAAATATCATATACTGCTTTTATGGCCTTGAATTCAAGATGCTTTCCTTATGCACAAGAGGCAGAACTTTCTATAGACCCTATTTGGCTTGATTCCATTCATTTCTCCATTATATTTTTTCCTTTTGAATTAAGTACAATGCTTTCTGTGGGAAAAATCCAGCTTCCTGCATATTGGTAAAGTCCTATCAGTTTAGCATATAGACCCTCTACCGGGGGAAGCTCTAGTGGTAAGTATATTGATTCTACCCCATGTTGCATAATTCTGCCTTCTTCCTTCTAGCAATTCCACTCTTTGCGGGGATCTGTTTACACTGTGGTCTGAGAAACAAAGGGGTATATAGTATAAATAGGCATTAGCCAAGCTCAAAGCAAATTTTGTATAATGTTATTCAAGGCTTTTTAATGTGATATAATAGCTCATGCCCACCGCTGTTTCTCTAGAAGTTCATCCCAGTGGCAGGAAAAAAAAGATTATAAGTTCAATATGTGCAAAGAGACATTATGTCAAAAATATGTTATCTTTGAAGAGTGATTCAAAACTTTTTCAAAATATCCAGTCAAATTAGGGAGGCTCTCTTCCTGCTAACCTCCTGGCCCCCACCTCCAAAACATCATGCTTAAGAATTATGAAAGAATGGGTGTCTACAGGAAGGAGACTGTTGTAACTAACAAAAATTTACTTCTCATCATTTTCTTAGTGTAGGAGACGACTGCTGCTTGTAGACACTAGGAAAAATCAGACCTGTCAGTTTGACTTCGTTTATGGGGAAAGACTCTGAAACTATTTTAAAGGGAACAAATGGGGAACACTTGGAAAAGCAGAGCTTGATTAAAGACAGCTAACATCAGTTCAGGAAAGGGAGATCATGCCTAACTAATTTGTTGGAATTCTTTGAGGAAATTACTGCCATGGTAAGCAAGAGGGAAAGGATATTATAGACTCCGTTTTTCAGAAAGCATTTGACAAAATTCTCCACTGCTGGTTAAAATGTCTAAGGTCTGAAGTCATGGAATAGGAGGACAATGGGCATATTGGACTAAAAACTGGCAAAAGAGGAGGAAAGAAAGAGTAACTATGAATGGAAGCCTTTCATTTTAAAGAGAGGGATGCAAGAAGGATCAGAGAAGAAACCACATTTTGAGTTTGAAAATAGGATCTCCACTGTTACTGAGGACACTACTGTACCTTGGAAAGTACTGTTAAAAATGAGGAACAGTACCCATGAGAGAAAAAAGAATGGCTTGTGGTAACACAGTAACTTCAAGAGCAGATACAAGGGGGAATGGTTTCCTGTCTTGAATACCTTGCCACAATGTATCAGTCTAATTTTGGAGTAATAGCACGGTTTAAATTCCAAAGACTCACAGGACAATCTCTACAAGAAAGTCTCAGACCTCAAACCTGGCTGTGACCCACCTTCCATTTATCAAGCTAATGACCATCATTATGTAATTAGCCATCTTGCCATCAAAAGAGCTTATCAGGTACACACAAATGTATTACCTAGGGTCCTCTTGTTATAGAATGATCTCACCATAGGTTAGTTTTATTACTAGCTCTTTAAATACTATTCACAGGGCATCTCTACATGAGATGTTTACTGTGCATTTCACTGATTAACTGTAAACATCTTAGCATCTACATATGCACCCCTCTTAGGGCACATGACACTAATAACCTTGGCAGCAAGGTAGTACTTGGTAAAGTACTGCCCTGTAAATACAAGTAGTACCCTGGTATGGAGTTTTTTTCATGCACAGCAGCACATGTGTAGATGCTGTCCTGGCTGACTGGGGCACGAAAATCCTTCAGTGTAGGGGCTTCCTGCCAGCTAGCCCCTCACTGAAGCACCCTCATGCCCTAGCTAGCTCTTCCACAGCACACTATGCCTGGTCAGAGCATTCCCAGTCTGGCAGGCTGGTCCCCTGGGTCCCCTGCCAGGAGGGACTGCTGCAACCTTGCTCAATGTGTTATGGTCAGGGTGTGTGTGTAAACTACACACCCAGGAACTTCCCTGGAGCAATAAGCGCCGCAGTTTATTGCTGCACACTAATGGCATATGTAGATGTACTCTGGGGGAGGGGAAGGGCAGGGGGCAGGAAGGTCTGCTTTGAATTCCTGCTTCGGGAAAATATTAACGTCCCTTTTTGCTGCTTCACACTAATGGCTTGTCTACAAAGGATAGTTATAGTAGTCTCAGGTGAGGTGTAAATTTAAACCAGTTTTAACCTATTGAAGCTCAAATCCTTGCCAAAATTGTAAAAAGCCATGATTGTTCCATAATAAGAGTGTTCACAAAGGGAGATATTATGGGATAAGTATATTCGTTTAACTATATTAGTACAATTAGGACATGTGCTCACAAACAAATTGCCATGAAAGAAAGACAGGTGGGGATTTCAGAGTGCCAGCAGTAAATCATGAATTGTTCAGCATCACTGAGAGGCAAGCTGCTGTGGGTGAGCTTTCAGATACCATAGGGTGTAAGCATTTAGGCAGGCAGTTACCATAGAGCATCTGATATGCTATAAACCTACACCCTCCTTTAACTCAGAGTCACTTGTTTGTGTGACCATACCCCGTGTGCCTGTACAACTGATAACACTTTCCCATGTAGAAAAACCCTATGTATGGCTTGCTCACACTGTTTTAAGAAAGACTATTTAGGCTCAGAAGCAAAGGTCCAGTATTTCTTTCCCCCATGACCTGCCTGCAGAAAGAGTGCACTTCTTTGAATAAGTCACTTAGTGTTATTCTCTGCAAAAGAAAATGCTGGCTGATATTTTATTGTGTTTTAGTTATGTATGCCTATCTTAGCTCATTTGAAAATAGCTCTTTACTTTAATATTTTCGGTAGTGCTATGTTGGGACTTCATATATAGAAACACTCCACTCTGATTATCCCATTCCTGGAAGGGAAGCAATAATTTAAGGCTTGTGATTACAAGAGTAATTTTGATGACATTTAACATATGTGGGAGCTAAGGTAAGTAACCTTCTATCAGTGAGAGTGTTAAGCCAGGAAGCTTTATCACAAATGGGAAATATGCATTGGTAAAACAGCCTTATAATCATCTCATTTTTCCACACTAGATGATATAAAGTTTATCCTCGGAACTGACATATTTTGCCTTGTTGCTTCTTTTTCCACATTTCAATTACAAAGAGACATTTGTTTCTCTGATCTGTAACTGACCAAGAAGGAACAGGACAGACAGACAGCAAGTGATGTTGTACCAGGAAAATACATCATTTTATTAGTATTTCTCAATGCTTATCTTCTCCAATGGGTCTTGCCATTCCTTTGCTGGCTTTTCTTAGATGTCTCTATCTATAGATATTAACATTTCTAAAAGGTACTTTATAGTTGAAAGGAAATGTACAGTTTTTTTCACTGTCTAGCTCCATTTGTAACTTGTTTTTAGCACCTACCCTCTACTTTTTTGACCGCTTTTTATATTCTCACTTCCCACTGTAGTCACTGGATGCTAAATCTTTTACATCTGGATCTTGCATTTGCCCATTGTTGGAAATATTCCTTCTTCTCATGCCACAGCTCTGCATCATCAATAACTTCCATGAGTTTAGCATTGTTCCTTCTGTCTAGGTCATTGATACAAAACATTTGTCTGAGTCACAGAAACAGAAAAGGAAAAGCTCTGAGATGTGACCCTATCTATTAGAACACCACTTCTTTCCACAGCGGGAGGCATCAAGCTGTTAATTTCAAAGAGAGAATACTGCACAGCTACAGAAAAGATGTCATTATTATTTTAACTCGGAGCCATGTCTGAGTTAAAGGCAACAGATGTATGGGGAGATTTGGGAGCCTTATGTCTCTCTTCAGATCACCATTTCTTCTTAGCCTTTCCTCTGTGCATGAAGGAATTTTCTTCTAAAACATTTTTGGCATCTGTTAAAGTATTTTTTCCTCATATGATAATACAATTTAATGTGTCTTGGGAGGAGAAAACTTCTTCTAAAACAATTCTAATCTGGCCTCAACAAGTCTCCTTATTAATTCATTTCTAGTTTGTGGAGGATTTTTTCCCATGCTCCTTGGATGGTCATTAATAGACACCAGCATGATAACAAATTTATAATCCCTCCCTCATTATTTTTAGTTTTTAGGAGGGGGAAAGGGAGAGGTTTGTATGTTTTTGAACCTTAACTGTAGTCCTTGTTCTTATCAGGTTAATTGGACTGTGGTAATGTCTGGCTGGATATCCTGCCTAGAGGTGATTTAAAATGGCAAATGTCATGCATTTTTTTCATTTACTTAATGCTGGAATGTCAGCCCCTTTGTATAAATCAAAATAGTTGCTTCTGTCTCAATGACATAGGTATTTCTTTAACATGGATTCTTAGATAAATAACCAAGCTGCTATCAAGAACAAAGAAAATGTGATTTAACAAAAATTCTTTATATGAGCCCTATCGTTCTGGCTCTATAAAGGTCCATTGGTAGCAGGCCAGATTTTAAGATGTCACCATCATGCTTGCTACTTCCACTTAGCTCTGCAGAATTCTATCTGGCATCTTTTCAAAACAAATCTTGGAAGGAGCACAGAGCATTGCATTCTTTGTAGAACCCTCTGAGTCCTTTTAACTACATAGCAGCTGCCCAATTGTAGCTAATGGGATGCTTTGCTCTACTTTTTTAAGATGTCAGTATCCTAAATATAACAGCATGCCTGCAGCAGAGCCTTCAGGAGACAGAGGGCATATCTACATGAGATGCTTTACTGCACAGTAGAGCAAATTACTGGGCAAGACTACACGTGTGTTTATGCCGGCTTAAATTTACTGCACAGTAAGTTGTAGGCTGGTGTGTACAAGTGCAGGAGTTGAAGTGCATTAACACTGTGCATGGACTGACTTAGGACTAAACTTGGTCTCAAGTCAGCCCACACACAGTGTTACTGCGCAGTAAGGCATCTATACATGTGTTACTGCACAGTAACTAATCAGGCATGATTATCTAGCATCTACATGTGCGTTACTGCACAGTAACTGATCAGACACAGTAACTAGCCTGCATGATGCAGGTATCAAATTTACTTTCAAGGTGGCATAATGCATCATATTTAGTGCACGGTACAGGCAGGCATGCACATGTATACATATGCCATTACTGCACAGTAATTTCAGTTACTGCACAGTAAATGTGCATGTTGTGTGTGGACTGACTTGGGACTAAAGTCAGTCCCAAGTCAGCCCACACACACAGTGTTACTGCACAGCAAGGAAGTACTAAATCATGATGCAGTAACAATATCACCACAGCGACACGTGTAGACCTGCCCACTGGGTAGAAAGTCAGTGGGCAGAAAATGGTATAATGACCCGGTCCCAGGAAGGGATGTACAAGTAGTGAAAGACACTCACTGGCAGCAGGAGACATGGTCCAGCAGGGGCGGAGGGAAGAGCCCACGCAGCGCGTCAGCCGCTTATTTATTCAATTAAGACCGGCCAGTGACGTAAGATACGAGCGCCGGCCGGCGCGGTTAAAAATGGTGGCTGATGCTGCGGCAAGAGAGAGAGGTCCTGGACCTGGCGATCCCAGAGTGAACGGAGACAGCGGGGAGCAGGGTGACTCACCGCGAGGCAAGAGTGGGAGACCATCAGTCAGCAGGAGCCCTGGACCTGAACCAGGATCCAGGGAAGAACTGAAGACCCTGCAGGAGTTCAGGTGGGAGCATTGGATTAGCCGGGGTGAGAGCAGCAACACACCAGAGGGAAGGACCATGAGGGACGCTCCGGAGTAGCCACAGTCAGGGCGGGTATTGCTGCCATTGTCAGCTGAACTGACGGTGGGGTGGGAGGAAACCTCAGGGATGGCTGGTGCCTAGGGGAGCATCCCTGAGCTGAAGTAGGGGTGATCGGAGCTAAGAAGCCAGGTGGAGCACGCGAGGGGATGGCCCTGTGTTTAGTTACCACTAAGAGTCTGATTTATGTTTCCCCATGTGTGAAAGGGTTGAGGAGAAGGGGTTTTCTTGTTTCCCCCAGGTATTGGGGCTGAGGGTAGGGCCTCGGAGGTTTTGTCTTTGTTTCCCCAAGAGAAGGGGTTGGCGGGAAGAAGGAAGGCCAAGTAAGGTCAGAGCCGAGAGACCAGGCCCCGTGCTGGCTAGCAGGCAAAGTGGGTGGCCAGCAGAAGGACACGGCTCCACAAGAGGGACAAGGCCAACTAGGAACCAATGTGCACTGGGGGAATGAGGCCAGGGTGTAGGGGTGGCGGAGCCCCATGAAGGACTGTCGGGCGAACCAGGGGCCAGTGAGCGAACTGGGTGGCCAATACCGTCCACTGAGGAACCAACAAGTCGTGGCAGGTTACAGCATGGGCAGTGAGTCCTGGGGAAGACACCTGCTCAGCCAAAGACTCCCGCCCAGAGAATGTCCAGCGTGCACCATCTGGGCAAAGGCTGCTCAAGAGCGAGTACTCGAGGCCCAACAGTCACAGACCCAAAGACCTATATCCTTAGCTGTGCAGGTCATGGGGAGACCATAAAGGGGGTTATATTGGGTTGGAGGGCAGGTGTATCCAGGAAAACTGGGGAATATACTAATCCCATGAATCCTGTCAGTAGTCCATGCTATATCAGCTTTGTGGGTCTAGCCCATTATCTGAGTCAAGTTTTTACTTATTGTCCTGAGACAGCATGGGGGGAAGGACCCCAAACAAGAAAAGAAAGCTACAGGAGGCAGAAGGGACAGGAGAAAGAGAAACAAACAAACACAGAAGCTAAAACAAGGAAAAACTACTTACCCTCAGCCAGAGCTGTGACACGGCGGGAGCACAGAGAGAAACCTGCACGGCTTGTTAGCCGTGTCTTTATTCAGCTGGGGCCAGCCGATGACGTCACCAGCAATCACTGGCTGACAGCAATAAAAATGGCTGGCAGAGGAGGAAAGAAAGCGGGGAGAGCGGACCCACGCTGGGATTCTCCCAGGGAGGAAGAAGCAGCAGAGGAGGAGCCAGAACAGGCTCCTGATGCCAGCAACGGCAACAGCGGCAAGGAACAAACTGCCAATGCCGGAGGCGAGCTAGAAGCAGCCCCTACAACCTGCGAGAGCAGCAGCACCAGGGGAGGCAGCGAAGGGTGCCCTCACCACAACAGGTGGGAGTATTGGGAACAGTGGGGAGGAGGAGGAATTCTCCCCAGTGGGAGAGTCCCAGCAGGAGGAGTAAGAAGGGCCTGGAGAAGCGGGGCACTGACCTTGAATGGAAAAAAATAGCCAGCCACACGCTAGGGAATTGCAAGACACCCAGATTGAGACGCTCCGGAAGGGAGAGAGGGGCAATACCGGGCTCACCAAAGAAGTGGAAAGGTGGGGAAAAGACAACCCGAGCAGGAGGCCATGAGTACAAGACCCCAAAGAGAGGTTGGCACTTAGCTAGACCATAGGGAACTCGGAACGCAGTGCCGTGGCACAAGGGACCAAGGGAGGGAGTTACCCTGATTCCTAGAGATACGTCAGATGTGTTGTCTTGTGTTTTTTCTTTCATGTTGCTCTTTTGTGTTTCCCTGGTGTGAAGGGGTCAAGAGTCAGGAGGGGCTTATAGAGCTAGAATAGGTGGTATAAAGCCTGTAGGGCTTTGTATCGGATTAAGGCCTTAGGGTGAGAGTGCACCCTAGACGAGTACAGGTTCCACGAGTGAGACCTCCAAACATGGACAGCCTGTGGCGGAGTAAGGAAGTTGGCCACAGGGGCTGACATCCACGATAGGAAGGAAATCGAGAGGCTCCTCAGGGTTGTAAGAAGAGGCACATGGTCATGAAGATTGAACAATCCATTGAGGTGGCGTGAGGACAGGGTGTAGGGGTAGCGGAGCCCCGTGGGTGACTGTCGGGTAGACCATGCGCCGCAGAAAGTCCCCAGGTAGCCAACCCTCCACTGAGGAATATTCAAAGCCGTGGCAGACGAGGTAGGGGAAGGCTACCCACGGAGGGAACACCTACTTGACTGTTTGCGGGAATTCATGAAGCGTACACCATCCAGTGCTGGAGCCAAGGCTGCACAGGACTGAGTGTTCAAGGCCCGGCGCTCACACTTATGTTCAAGAAGTCTTAAACAATCTTTTCCCACCTAACTTCAGTGGGCTTTGGATGTGATGTACATGCAGAGAGATCCAAGCATTTCCCTTCAGAGACTCTCAGAGCACTTCATTAAAATGTTCCGAATTAACCCTCACAGTATTTCTGGATTAAATTTGAGAGAATTTAAGAGAAAGATGAAGAATCTAAGAACTTGAAGAATTTAAGAGAAGGTGACTAAAGAGAAAAAGAGAAGAATAATAAAATGGTAGAAGTTGCTATGTTTTGTAAGTTGATTTAAATAAAGAATCCATCTTATTACTACTGTTTTGTGCTCACTTGTTTCATCCAGCATAAAACACACTCTTTAATAAATTGGTTTTACATAGTTTAGCCAACTTTCTGGTGGACTACAGACCCAAGACATCCATAATTCATGAGCAAGGAAGGGTGTGGAATTTTTGTGGTGAACTGGACCCTGAATAAACAAGATCATTTTCATTATCTTATTATATCTCTTGAACAATATGCTTTTAGGAAATCATAGGAACAAAACAGTATGGGTGTAGCAAAATCAAGCTAATGATTCAAAAGCAGAAAGGAAATTCAATGCAAGTTGAACCCTTTAAGGTAATATTAGTATTAATTTAATTTGATATTAGTTTAATACTAATATTTATTTAATAAAAATATTACAATTAAGATAATCAGAATATCTTGCCATTTAGATTTTAGTTTTCAAAGTTTAACAGAGCTGACTATTTATTCTGATATACAATGATGTACCTTATACTGTCTGAACAGTTGCAAAATCATTCAGCTTGCAAAATACTTATATTTTTCATTCTATTTTGCCAGCCTTGTAATGCTTTAATAATGTTTACCGGTGTTTGAAATTGGTAAAAATTGGTAAGAATTTCAGCATTCTAGAAATTAAGGTAGATATAGCCAAGGTTTCTTGTGAACTCATGTTCTTTTATAACAGTATGACAAAGCAATTGGTATCCATTGATTTTAATCATATTAATTTTTGTTAGGTCCCTGGTAGAAATGAATCTAGACCTAAAACATTAATAATTTCCAAAACCTTCTTTGCTTGAAGATTGGAAGCACAATAGTCAAGAAAACCTTTTTTCTGATGCACAGAAATAAATTAATTTCATTCTCAGAAAGGATTAGAGCTCATGTTAGCTTTTTATTATAATTTCTTTTGCGCAGTAACTGGCATTACTATACAGTAGCATCCTGGCATGGTTGCCTGGTAAAGCTTATTGCGCAATAGCTCGCTATTACTGTGCAGTAGAGTTGCATCATGGTTTGTGCCTGGTGATGCTACTGTGCAGTAGTAACAAGCTAGTGTGCAGTAAATATCTCGTGTAGACATTGCCACTGAGTACTAGTAGCGTTGGTTATACTGAACCTTGTAGTAAACCTGAAACTGATGATTCATTGATTTTCACTGAAGATCAAAATGCTTAAAAAGCAAATAAAGCTTTTTTTTTTTAAAGAAAAGACTATGGAAACATTTTTCAAACATGAATATCTAAACTTAAATTATTTGTGCGTGCGGGGGGGCAACATACATATATACATAAATATATACTAGTATGTACACATATGCGTATGTTCAGGAAAGGCTGGCAGGGGAGTAGAGGAGTTGCATAAAGTTGTTTGTTATGTAAAAGAACCATATGATTGCTCAGATCTCCAGTATGATAGTGGATGGCAACTTGGGCAGCAGCAACCACGAGGTGATTGAATTCAGGATCCTAAGGAGACAAAGGATGGAGAGCAGCAGAGTATAGACTCTGGATTTCAGAAAATCAGGCTTTGGCTCTCTCAGGGAACTGATGGGTAGGATTACCAGTCTGAGAAAGAGACAAGTCCAGGGGAGTTGCTTGTACTTTAAAGAAACCTTATTGAGGGCACAGGAACAAACCATCCAGAAGTGCAGGAAGAATAGCAAGTATGGCAGAATACTAGCTTGGCTTAGCAGGGAACTCTTCAATAAGCTAAAACACAAAAAGTAAGCTTACAAAAAGTGGAAACTTGGACAAAAACTAGGGAGAAGTATAAGAGTATTGTTCAGGTATGCAGGGATGAAATTAGGAAGGCCAAACCACAATTGTTGTAGCCAGCAAGGAACGTGAAGGGTAACAAGAAGGGTTTCAATAAGTATGTTAGTTCCAAGAGGAGGATAAGGGAAAGTGTGGATTGTTTACTAGATGAGGGAGGCAATCTAGTGAAAAAGAATGCAGGAAAGGCTGAAGTACTCAATGCCTTTTTCATCTCAGTCTTCACAGGCAAGGTCAGCTCCCAGACTACTGCACTGGGCAGCATAGTTTGGAGATGAGGCGAGCAGGCATTAGTGGCAAAAGAACAGGTTAAAGACTGTTTAGGAAAGCTGGAGGTGTACAGATTCATGGGGACAGATGCAATGCACTCGAGCATGCTGAGGGAATTGGCCAATGAAAACTTGTGGAGTTCGGGAGAGGTCCCAGATGATTGAAAAAGGGCAAATTCAGTGCCCATCTTTTAAGAAATGCAAGCAGGAAATTCCAGAGAACTGAAGACAAGTTGGCCTCACCTCAGTTCCTGGAAAGATCATGGATCAAGTTCTCAGGGAATCCATTTCTAAGAACTTGGAGGAGAACAAGGTGATTAGAATCAGTCAGCATGGATTCACCAACAGCAAATCATGCCTGGCCAACCTGACTGCCTTCTATGATGAGATGACTGACTCTGTGGATGCAGGGAGACCAGTGGACATAATATACCTTGACTTTAGCAAGGCTTTTAATATGATCTCCTGTAACATTCTTGCTAGCAAGTTAAGGAAGTACAGGTTGGATGAATGGACTGTAAAGTGGATATTAAACTGCTCATTGGATCAGGTTCACAGGGTAGTAATCAGTGGTTCAATGTCTAATTAGCAGGTGGTATCAAGTGGAGTGCCCCAGGGGACAGTCCTGGGGCTGATTTTGTTCAATATCTTCATTCATGACCTGAAAGATGGCATAGAGTGCACCCGCAGCATGTTTGGAGGTGACACTAAGCCGGGGAGAGTATTAGATATGCTGGAGGATAGGGCTAGGATTCAGAGAGACCTTGACAAATTGGAGGATTGGATCAAAATAAATCCCATGAGGTTCAATACGAAAAGTGCAAAGTCCTGCACTTAGGATGGAAAAATCTCATGCATAGGTGGTCTTATTTAGTCTGCAGAAGAGAAGACTGAGGGGAGATTTGATAGTAGCCTTTAACTACCTGAAGGGTAGCCTTTAACTACTTGAAGGGTGGTTCCCAAGATCATGGAGCTAAACTGTTCTCCATAGTGGCAGATGACAGAAGAAGGAGCAATGGTCCTGCAGCAAGTGAAGTTTAGGTTAGGTATCAGGAAAAAATTTATCACTAGGAGGGTAGTAAAACACTGGAAAATGTTATCCAGAGAGGTTTTGGAATTGTCATCCTTGGAGATTTTTAAGATCTGGCTAGACAAAGATTTGGCTGGGATGATCTAGTTGGGAATGGTCCTGCTTTGAGCAGGGGATTGGACTAGATGACCTCTTGAGGTCCCTTACAACCCTAGTTTTCTATGATTCTGTGATACATGCGTACACACACACACATCTGGGGGCGGCTGCAGGCGGGTGACGAGCGCCCGGTCACTACACGTAGGCAGCGAGCACCTGCAGCCAGGGCCAGCACCTTTCAGGCTTAATAGATTTAAAATTGCCCCCAGCACTGACGCTATCAGGTGCGGGGAATACATGGGTGCGGTCTATACATGGACTATTTTCTGAAAATACAATTTTTCGCGCGTTATACATTAGTGCGGGTTATATCAGTGTGCAAGCTATATGCGAGAAAATACGGTATTTGTACACTTGAAAGTACTAAGCATCTGACAACTGTCCTGGAAATAAATGGTTGTTCAACAAGTTTTAAAATGAAGCACATTATTTAAGGGTACCTACAGATGTTTAGGGAAGGCACTCTAACTCAAGGTGCTTTACATAAAACATTGTGAGTTAGAGCACCACTAAATGGAGGCTGCCAAACCACCCCTCTCCCTGGCCTTGACCCGAAGAGCTCCAGCGATGGCAAAGTCCAGCTGGAAGCTGTGAGCTGGTGGCTGTGTGCTGTTGCTGTAAAAAGGCTCAGGTGGGGGGTGGAGGAAGGGAGACTTCCTCAGCTTGAACGCCCTCCCCAGCTACCCTGGCCGGGGTACTGGGGGGGAGCTGGACTAGGCCTCTGAGGTGGGGGGGAGGCTCCCTTTGCCCCCCCACCTGAGCCTCTTGACAATGGCAGCAAGTAGCTGCCAGCTCACAACTTCTGGCTGGGCTTTGCCATGACCAGAGCTATGGGGGTTGAACAGGGAGCCCTGTCCCTGTTACTGAAAAGCAGTGCAGCCCCTTTATGGGCAGAGTCTTCATAGCACAGATAGCCAGCAAAGCATGGGTTAAGGGACAGAACTGTAGTCAGGTCAGCTGACTGGGGCATCACATGACTGCAAAAGGGCTTAGGTCTGAGCTATATAACATTTGGGCTTGAGCCGGTCAAGGATGCCATCCTGAGAGTTGTGGAGAATGGAGCTCCTGACAGCAGCACTGTGGAGTCTCTAAAACCTCCATAAGGGAAGGATGGCCTGTAGTGGCCTGGAGACTAGGAACAAGTGTCCCACCTAACTGGTGATGCAAAATATGTGCAAGGCATGACGTAAGGGTGGATTAAAGCCACACAATTAGCCCTTAGGACATTGACCCCAACACCTGGTAATTGTTAGTGTAAGATCAGGGCAGCCTCCTGTACCTTAATAACAATTTACATCAAGGCATGGTGGACAAAAGAAGGGTGGACTGCCCCAAGACCAGGGTGCAAGGAATTTGCTTGGCCTCCAGGGGCTTCACAGCAACCTGTGCAGATGGTGCCCTGTTACAGGGGTTGGGATGGAATGGAGCTCCCTTGCCTTGGAGACCTGGCTTAGTTCCCTCAAATACCCCAGCCAGGGTAGCTGAGTGGGACCTGCAAGGTGATGGGGCTCCATTCCAACCTGCCTCTCTCCAGCTCCGGCCATGGCAAAGCCCAGCTGGCAACTGCATCCTGCCACTGTCTAGAGACTCGGGCGGGATGCGGGGGAAGGAAGCTCCCCCTGCCTCACAGACCCACCCCAGCAGGGATACCTTCCCCCAGCCCCATACACCTCCTTCTCTCCCTCCCTCCCCTGCTGCACAGAGAAGAGACTCTCCTCTCTGTGACAGCCCTGTGGGCTGGTGATTGCCAGCATGAGTACCAGCCTGGCCCCACAAAGGCACATGAGAAAAATGAACCCTTGCATGAAACCTGAACAGAAGTTCCCAAAGGTTCTCTGCTGTAGAGCACCTTCAGCTAATAGCTGATTGATCGAGAGTTAATTTTTCATGCAGTTGGCCATTTTAAAGTGCTCTGCTACTGTGAATGTGAATTATGTCATGGCTGTAGAGCACTTTCAGGGGCCAGATCACATGAAAAATGTAACTTGTGTAAGTGCCCCAAGTGTCTAAATATGGGTTAGCTACCTAACTTTAAGACCCCATTTAGAAAGGTTCTGCCATGCACACACTAATAGATACACATACACACACCCATACAGAGACAAAAATTATTGACACTATTGTTGTGATAATATCCTTTTGTTGTATTAAAATTTCTGTAAAAATATCTGAAGCAAAGTAATGTTTAAAATAACAAAATATCTGATGTTAATAAAAAATGAATATATCAAGGTGAAAAAGGAAAGTAAATATTATTTTACATTACATTTTGTTTCTCCTATATACACTGAATTACAAGGAACTCAGCATAACTGGCATGGTTGTAAGTGAAAGTAGAGTCTAGGGTTAGTTTAGAGTTGATTTAAAAATTGTTGTAAGGAATTTTTTTTCAGTGTCAGTTGCTTCATTTTTGTCATGTTCAAATCTCCCCACTTCTGTTTTTGCAAAATTTTCTCTGAGTTTCTTTGTTTTAATTGCATCTGTCAAAATGTTTCATTTATAAAAAAAAAGTCTGGAACAACGTATTTTCAGCAACCAAATACATTTGGAAAATGTCTTTGGTAAAATTCTTCTGTTTAAAATATGTTCATGTAGTATGGATTTTATTTTGGAAAAACAAACATTGTCTCATATTAACAATTTAAATTTAAAAAACAGGATTTTAAGAAACTGTCAGACTAAATAAAGAATCTACTACTCTATGATATTCCTATGATGCTGGTATCAATAACTACTATTAATTTATATGGAGGATGTTGCTACCATCAGAGATTAACCCACTATCATCAACCATTGGCATACTGAAGGAACAGGTATTTTTACAATTATATATTGTTCCCAGGTCTGATCTAAGAGAAATGCATACTTTTTTTGCGATTCATGGTAAAACTGCAATACACCATGCTTCTGCAGAATATTGGGTTCAGCTGGAGAATAAAATGGCAAAGGAAAACTTCCAAATGGAGCCCACATGGCATGTGCAGAAGGGTGGGAGCCCCATCCTTACCTGCCTCTTTGGCAGGAGGGAGGGGGGTCGAGCTGCCAGTGGGCTGAGTAGTCCCTGAGCTGTACAGGGGCCTCCCAGGTGGCACCCGCCTACTGGCACCCAGCCTGGGTAGTGCCAGGGGGGCGCTGCAGCCGTGGAGGGAAGCACTGCCCCTCCCCGCCTCCCCGCCTCCCTGCAGCTGCTGAGGGAGCATCAGGCCCCCTGCACAGCTCAGGCAGGCAGGCTCTAGGGTTGGGGCGGGGAGGAAAAAAAATAAGATCAGGCTCACTCCTTTTTTTTTGTTTATTCTTCAGTGGAGCCTGAGCTGCTGCTGGATCCCACAGCCCCTGAGCTGCACAGGGCCTGGCAAGCCCCAAGCACATTGGCTTCCAGTGCCTCGTGCACTGTTACACTTTGTTAGGTAGCAAACTAAAACACCTTGGAGGCGCTTTGTCTTGCTACATACCAAAGTCATTTAAAGTGGACTACACTGCTGAGCATGCAAACAGCAACGCCATTAAAGTGGTGCAAAATGGCATTTAAGCTGCTTTAAAGGCCAATTTTGTGATGTGTATAAAGGCCCAGCATCTTTAATTTTTCCTTTTTAAAGAACAGAGAAAGGGTAAGTAAGGGATTTAACAGAGTTGAAACTCACTGAAAGAGTTATCTTTATATTCCAGGATCATAAAGAATACACTATAAAAAGATGGCTGACATTTCACTCTGAACATTTTTGTCAATTTAAAAAACCCAGAGAGCTTCAGCATTTTCTGCAATGTTTCTTAAGATTTTCTTATGAGCGCTCAAGTGTCAGTGAAATGAATGTGCTGCACTTTGCAAAATCAGACTACATATTAGGTGCCTAATGTAGTGTTAGAAGGTTTTCTTTAGATACCCTCCTTTGAAAATCTTGCCTGTAAGATTTGGTTCTGGGCAGACTCTATTCCAAATTCCAATTCCAGTTGCAGAACAGATGTGAGTACCTTTTGGAAATCAGATAAATAAGTACAGTTTGACAAAAAGAATTATATTAAACTATCATAGAATCATAGAAGAAGGGTCGGAAGGGACCTTGTAGATCTCCAAGTCTGACCCCCTGCCTGGGCAGGAAAAAAAACTGGGCTCAAATGGTCCCAGCTAGGTAGGCATCAAGCCTCCTCTTAAAGACCCCCAGGGTAGGAGCCAGCACGACTTCCTTGGAAGTTGGTTCCAGTTCCTAGCTGCCCTAACTGTGAAGTAGTTCTTACCGATGTCTAATCTAAACCTACTCTCCAACAACTTGTGGCCGTTATTCCTTGTTATGCCAGGGGGCACTCGGGGAAACAAGGTCTCTCCCAAACCCTTCTGGTCCCCCCTAGTGAGTTTATAATATAGTAGTATGGTATAGGTATTATAATACCTATAATAGTGGCCACTTCCCCCTACTGGGAACACCTACACAAGACATTTACTGCAGAACTTCCTAATTAGCTCTGCAGTAAAACGTCACTGTCTACATGTGCAGTGCTATTAGGATGGAGTAAACTACTTAACTCCACTGCAGACAGCGTTTAAGGCATTTTATACATATGCTCTGAGAGTGGAAAGAAATGTTTTAATTAGAGCAGCTCCAAGAGACTTGCCCAATGGGTAAGATAGCTATGCCCTTAGGCACCTAAGTCCCACCCCAACTTCCACAATGGACACTTAAATCCAAAACTGTACTTGTTACAGCAAGCCTCCTCCTCCAACGGGTGTGTTGGGTGGAGGCAAAGGTGATATTTAATTCATGCTTAGATGCCCGTGTTCTCCAAGACTGCAAACAGACGTTGCTTTTCTGCCATCATAAAGTCTATGCCTTTTGTCATGCCACAGATGACAAACCTGTGGCCTAGTGTGCTTTGGTGATCTGGTGAAACTGGAGAGCAGGGAAAAATGCTGATCCTGTAGCAGCTTTAATTTTCCAGCTGAAATGGGAGGACTCCTCTACTTAAAGGGAACAGGACTGTTCAGCTTTAAGGCTGAATGAATGTCATCAGGGATCATCCAGTTCTTGGGGTATATTAAAACTTTCTTAGGTTGGATATTGAGCACTATATTGAAAAGGATAAATCGGCAACCTGCCAGAGGTGGATAAAAATGGCCTGAACTTTCAAAATGCAAGTGCGTAGGCTCTACTTGCAAACATATGGACAAGCAGCTAAGTGTGCATGTGAGACAGACCTGCATAAATCAAGGAATTGTATAGAATTACCCACTCTGCATTAACAAATGTGTAGTCATTGTTAACATGCTCTATGCATGTAACAGTGGTGCTTTGAATCTGTCCTAAGTGTGGGTCATGCATAGAGGGGAGGAAAGATGATTCTAAATATCCTGTGTCTTGCCCTGATCATGGGCAAACTGGCCACTGGCAATATTTATATCAGGTCCAAAGGCTCTAGCATGGGGCCCTCCCACGTCCAAGGTATAACAAGTGCTCTGTGCATTGAAGTAAATTTGCATTTGAGCCAATCAATAAAAATCAACATTTATGGTATCATAGCAACCAGTGTACCAATTGCATCAACCTGTGCAGCTCTCTGCTGGGTCCCAATTCACAAACCTCACACAAATACTTCAACACATTTTAAGCCAAAGTCCAGTCAATACATGAAGTAATTTCACTTAAGCTCATAGCTGATAGAAAAGAAAACACACTTTAAAAACTTAGTTTCAGAAGTTAAAATAGTACAAGATTAATGAAAGCAGCAATGAGCAAGAGAAACGAGAGGACATAACTTCTGCTCCATCTGAGACACTGGGAGTAAGTCTCCAGCTGGACTGGGGCCTGCCATTCCTTGTTTTGTACAAGCAACCTTTGTTTGCAAAGACTGGATTGTGGATGGAAATCTGAGAACTTGTCCCTTCAAACTCCCAGTCTGTGCCCATGCTTCATTCGCAGGCAAAAGTGTTCCCCTCATAAATGGAGGCCACTTTCTGAAAGTATATCCTTTAATCCAAAGTATGGGCAAAATATGGCCTGCAGGCCAGATCCGGCCTGCCAACTGACTGGATCTGGCCCGTGGCTGCCCATGAGGTGCTTCACATGGGGCTGAGCTCCACCTGTTCCTGCAAGGGCAGCTTGCGCTATGCTCCCACCAGCCTGGACCCTGGCCAGCACTCAGCTTCTGGCGGGGCTGTTTCCAGTGTGGCTACAGCTGGCCGGATACTCCTCTACTCCCCTCTCCTCCAGCGGGAGCTGCTGAGTTAAAGCTTCCCCTCCTCCCACTCAGAGCAGTGCAGTGGGGCCGGAGTGGGAGTAGGAACGGCCACTGGAGGTGAGGGGAGCACAGCAGCACCCGGCCATCTGAAGCTGCACCAGGAGCAGCCGCACTAAAAGCTGCATGCTGACCAGGACCCAGGTTGGCAGTGGTGTTCTGCTCCCCTTGCCTCTATCTGTGGCTGCTGCTGCTCTTGTCACACTGCTCTAGGCAGGTGGATGGGGATGGGGGGAAGAAGTTTCAGGCAGGCAACTCCTGCCCAGTGCATGGAGCTCTGGCTCTAGCTCCCAACTACCCTCCACCTGCTCTTGCCTGGCTGGTGCAATAAGGATCCGGGTGCAGCTGTTCCTGCAGCTGGCCAGGTGCTGCTGTGCTCCCCTTGCCTCCTGGTGACGATGCAAGCTTTGCCGGCTGCAGCCATGCTGGAAACAACCCTGCCAGAACCTGGGTGCTGACCAGGACCCCGGCTGGGGCCATGGTCAGGGGTGGCGGGTGTGGGCCAGAGCATGGCATGGGCTGCCCCAGGCAAGGCTTGGACCCATATAGAGCACTGCAGGGACAGCTGTGAACTGGGTGAGCTCTGCTATGTGTGCCCCCTGCCTCCCTCTCCCTCCCCTCACCCGCCAGTAGGCTCCCAGATAGCCCCACACACACATGCACACTTCCTCTGCCACCCTCCCCCACAGAGCAATGTGTGCAGGGAGTGGATCACACCTGTCCCACTCCTGAACACTGCTCTCACTCACCCAAAGCCCCACAGTGAGTTTTGGTGAGTTGTTGCATGGGCAGGGTGGGCTGCTGACCCAGCCTGCAACAGCTCATCAACCTCTCTCTGTGGCCCTTGGGCCCAAATAATTGCCTTAATGCTTAAAAACATGGGTTGGGCCAAGTGTTGAAACAAGAAAACTTCAGAATGGTTGAAGCTGCTGCGCATGAATGGTTAAAGTAGCCAGCACACATGCCTATGTGTATGCACACTTTTTGTGGGGTAGCAAAGTTGATGTAGAAGCAGATTCTTTTGTTTGCTTCCTGGTAGCACTGTACTGGGCAAAAGGGCAGGATTTGACCCACAGTGCAAAGTGGGTGCTACCAAACACCACAGCTTTATGTGGTAAATACTACTAGGGGATATGATATTGGTCCCCCCTGCAATAAATTTCCTGCAGGAAGATGACTCACTTTGGCTCCCTTTTCAGATCACTTTTGATGTTGCACCTTGTTTGCCTTATTCTGCTTTCACTTACTGTGTGTGGCATGTGATACAGATTTTTATATAATGTTGGATAATTTAGGTTTGTAGTTGTGCAGTGCCAGATGCAGTCAATGGACCCTTCATATCTGGAAAAGCTATATAGAAGAGAGGTGTTGGGCCTGCTATGTAACAGATGTGCTCAAACTCTTTCAGAGTGTGAAACTATTCTTGAACAAGATAGTCTTATGAGCCACCTCTTGATCCCACACTCTCAGTATGGCAACCACCCTGCTTGCCAATGACTAAAATAATACCGGAATAGAATTTGCATACTTATGACCATTTTTAATGTGATGGCTGTGTTTGCACCCCAAAACATTTCTCTGATCTCAGGGCTCTGTAAATGTTCAAGTTAACAATGAAAATACAATATTTTCCTTATAAAAAAGGCGATTCTTTCTTATAAATTCTCCTGGTGCTTCAGTAAGAAATTAAAAACTCCATGCTGCCTGGTTTCTGTTACATAAAGTCTCTTTCAGAATCTTAGAAACATCCGAACTGTAGAACTATGGGACCGTAAAAGAAGCTGCCAAGGAAAACTGTGGAATCTTCTTCATTGGAGAGTATCAAGAGGCAGGATAAGCATTATCTGGGGAAGATTTGAAAACAGTAAATCCTACATTTGTGTAGAGGTCCCCTACAATCCCATGATTCTGTATATATTCTTTATGTTTATTCATGTATTTACTTCATGTGTGCTCTAAAACCAGGTAGTAGGGCTGCCCAGTTGTCAAGTATAAATTAGAATCATAGGAAATTAGGAAGGGACTTTGGGAGGTTATCTAGTCCAACCCCCTGCTCAATGCAGGACCATCCCCAACTAGACCACTCCAGCTAGGCCTTTGTCAAGTTGAGCCTTAAAAACCACCAAGGATGGAGGTTCCACCACATCTCTAGGTAACCCATTTTAGTGCTTCACCACCCTCTTAGTGAGAATAGAATCATAGAAATTTTTTATTATATATAAATTGCTGTTCTCTTCCTCCTGGGTCCCAGCACACAGTGGGGGAGTTGAGTTAAGTGTAAAGATGTCTGTGGAGGTCTACAAAGGATAAACACTTTTCATCACATAATTCACAACGTCGTTCATTGTGCAGGTTGGCCTGCTGCTCCTGCAGCTGTTACTGATGTACTCTTCGCTTGGCATACTGTTCCTGCTATTCGGACAAGGATAACTATTTTACTTGTATACAAAGAGAACTGAAAGAAAGGAACTCAACAATGTTATACCTTGAGTAAAAGAAGTCACTGAAATAGCCTGTCAGTTTCAATGTCTGTAAAATGGACTTGTGAAACGTTCTGAGGGCTTGTCAGGATTTATTAGTTAATATCTGTAAAACACTTTATAGCCGTTCCACAAATCATGCTATGTATTTTAGGTATTATCACTATATCAGCAGGGATGGAGAGATGTGAGTCTTGTTTAAAAATGTGGGTCTGGTGTGGGTGTAATGGCACAAAAGCATGCATTTCAATAAAACCTACTCTGCAATGAGTGGCCTCCTATGAGGTTATGCACTCTCAGTGTACTCTGCCTTGCTTCTGGTTTTCTGACACCAGAAAAAGTACAATGGCAAGGAGAAAACTCAGTGCATGCAACTTGTGCCCTGATGCTTGAAATCTTTGCTAGAGCCATAGAGCCATAATCATGAGGTTGTAGGCTCCAGATAAAGTTGTCTGTGATCTTTGGTTCTGTGACAACAGCATCACTCAAACATTGTTGCTCTCAGAAAAATGGTGACATACTACTGGCACCTTCTTACTGAACAGCTCTGCTGAGCGAAACATAAAAAATGCAATCCCTTGACACCATTTTATAAAAACATACCTCTCCTCATAACTAAACTTTGAAAGTTTCTGGATTGTTTGGCTATTCTTGTGTCTCAGACTCCAAATTTTCAGTGTCCAATCCTTGCAATCTGTGAAGAAAAGGGGGTGAGGAAAGAATTTTAAATGAGCTGCTGAATTGTTCAAGTTTCAGTCAACTCATGAGTGGAACCATAAGTTCTCACAATGTAGTTAAGCCACATTTCTCTCTAGACTGTAATTTTCTTTATCAGGAAAAACTACGTAAAGCACAGGACAAAGTTATGTTGCTATCTACCTGTAGAATAAATGCAATAATCCTAATAAACAATAGTGTAGCAGGGCGCTAAGATGTGCCTGCTCCATAAGGCTGAAGAAGGCCGGCCAAGGAACTCTACAGGCCAAACAGCTCCCCAGCTGCAGGTTGCCAAGGTAACAGCCTAAGGGAGTAATTGGCCACATCTGCTGACCTCTCCTGATGGGCAGGAGGCAGGGCTCTGGGATATATAAACCCAGGCTGTAGCTGGCAGGCATGCGCTCTTTCTCTGGCAACTGACAGGGAAGGTGTTTCTGCCTGCTGAAGCTACTTGAGCCCTGGTGCTGCCTGCTCTGCTCTGCTATCTAGGTGCTACATGACTACAGGGAGTCTCCCAAGTACCTAGCATAAGGACATGTTATTCTGTGTGGAAGTTTGTCCTCTAAAAGGGGTGTAGCACTGTTGTTGTTGCTAGTATTTAAGTTATAGCTTAGGTTCTTGTGTTTGTGTTCAAGTTTACCCCTGGAGGATTGGGGTGAGGCTGGAAGGGGAGGCTTGGAGGCCTCACTAGTGCCTGGAAAGAGACGGCATATGACTTGGTAGAGCCCAGTGTCAGGCACAGTGAGTGTAGTGCCAAAAGGGTGCAGCCCCAAAGGTGCAGTGAGCCCAGACCACCAGAGGGGTGCATCCAGAAGGACTCAACAAGACCAGACAGGCACAGGTACAAGGTTGGGGCTAGCCCATAGTGCCAGAGGGGCACAGTGCCCATAGTGCCAGAGGGGCACAGCTAAGGGGATGCAGAACCAGGTGCCCAGGAGAAAGGCACTGAGCCAGGCATCTGAGAGAGGGGCACAGAAAGCCAATCACTAGAGAACTTGGTGCCTGCAGGTTGCAGAGAGACAGGTGCCTGGGGGCTTAGCACCAGGGGAGTGTTGAGTTGATGATGGTAGTAACACCTGTGAGGCATGGAACATGTGTAGGGGAGGTTGGAGCATGTATGTATTGCTTGGGAGGCTACCTTGCATGCACTCAGCTATACCATCTAATAAACAACTTAATTGGTTACTAACAAGGTGGCCTACCCAACTGTCTTGGACAGTCTGCCTGCCTCTCTCTCCTGCTACAACTCTGAGGGTAGCCTCAGGATGGCCCCCTGTCACAAATAGTCATTATGTTTCTGATCATTGGTGATGTTAATTTAATAGTGAGTATAAGCAATTTTGTGGTCCAGTAATGTTGTCTGTCAGTGTGTCTGATTTTTGTGGGAAATAAATCTGCTGCTAGTCAGCAAGATGCATAGGATGGGGACGAATGTCTAAGAGCCAGAGGCATTCCTTTGCAAGTATCGCTTGCACTGTACCTGAATGGCAACAGTTTGCATGCAAGAGAATGTGGGGGGTCTTTTTAGATCAAAGAGTAAAAAATGGAATAATTCACTGCACAGCACAGAATACTCCTTATGGGAGAAGGTAAACTTGTCCGTGTGGTGCTTCTTCAGCTTGGGTCCTGATGCTTGCAAGACAGTTTTCTTGCATCTCCAGAGCATTGTCAGCCACTTGTGCCTAGTTAGATGAGACCTGACTGAGACCGGAATAACTACAGTTACTCTAAGCACTTCATTTTGATAGAGATGCTTTTCCTGCCCCCAACCTTTTTTCATTGGAGAAATGTTACCTTGGTCATATTATGTGTTAATCTGTTGTAAAGTCCTTCAGAGGGCTGTTACTCCGCTGCTGGATTTCAGTGGAGATTCAGTCTCAAATAAGACTCTTCCTTGGTGTGTATCATTGAAGCATAAGAAGAGTTTAGGGCTCCTTTGAGATAAAGGGCTCAACTTAAAATTCATTAGGTTATTCATTTTTAATCCTTTAATTTTATACACGAATATAAAAACATCTTCACTGGCTCTAGACACTTTTTTGGTAATATTTAAATATATTGTTATTATGTTTTACATATACTATGTATTATACTTAAATCCCACACTCCAGCTGACGGGGAAGACCAAAAACTCCCAAACCACTATATGTCTGCCACTAGTGATGGGGCAGGGCCACTTAAATGTCAGACTTGAGGACCATCCCGGTGTAAGGTGGGTGAGGGAGGCTAAACCCCTGCCCCCACCTTCAGGTGGGCTTTGGAGGCAGTTCAGGGCCAAGCATGCAGAGTAACTGCACCTGAGTCCTGTGAGGTGGTAGACCCTGGAAGTGGGCCAGGCACCTCAGAAAAGTACTACCTAAGCCTGCAGAGGTGTTCTACCTTGAGCCCTGAGTGAGAGGGCAAGTGGCGTGCCACCTGAGCCTATGGAGGTAGTCAACCCCAAGCCTAAATGGTAGGGTGGAGTAGTGTGGCCCAGAGTCTGGTGATGTTGTGAGAGGCAGTTGAGTTGTGAGGCCCTGGGGTAGAGGAGGCAGTTGAAAACATCTGCAAGGATGCTGGGACCTCATGCTTTGGTGGGGAGTAAGAATCCCATGTGAGAATCTGGAGCTCGGGTCCCAGAGCTGCCTAGCTGGAGGGAACATCTGTGAAGCATGGGGCATGTGTGGGGATGGTTGGAGTGTGTATATCAGGCCCTTGACATCAGGGCAGGCCAAGGGAAGCCTCCCACCTATTAACATCAAAACAATAGGACATCAAGGTGTAGCAGCAGAGAGGCAGGCAGTTGCCACAAAAACAAAGGAGCAGGTGAGTCTCCTGACCCGGCTGTGAGTTGGGTCCTTTCATCACAAGATGGCTTCATAATGTGCCATAACGGTCAAGAAAACTGAAGGAAAATTTTCAAAAGTGCTTAAGGGTACAGGCATGCAAATAACTTACTTTAGGGTGACAAGAGGATTTGCTGGGCACCAGCTGTTTTGTAGTAATTGCCTAAATCTAGGGATGCACAAACCAGTTCAAATCCTCATGGAATAATTGGGGAATTCTGGCCTAGATAACATTATAGTCTGGTTGGGGAACTGGTTCCATGGACAGACACAGAGTGATAGTTGACGGAACCAAAGCGCCTTGGCGCACTATAACCAGTTGTGTCCCTCAGGGCTCCATTCTCGGACCTGTACTCTTCAATGCCATTATAAATTATCTGGACTTGGGCGTTGGACTAACTAGGTTTGCTGACCACACCAAACTACAGGGAAGTGTAGCCACCCTAGAGGATAGGCTGGCAATCCAGGCCGACCTTGACAGGCTTACAAGGTGGGAGGATCAAAACCTGATGGCATTCAATGCTGAGAAATGCAAGGTGCTCTACCTTATAGGCTTGGCAGTGCTACGCTAGCTAGCACTGTGTCTGAAAGAGACTTGGGGGTCATGACTGACCACAAGATGAACATGAGCCACCAATGAGATGCCACAGCTGGAAAGGCAAACAAAACTGTGGCCTGCATCTTCTGATGCATCTTAAACAAGACCCAGGAAGTCATCCTCCCACTTTACTCTGCCTTGGTGAGACCACAGCTGGAATACTATGTCCAGTTCTGGGCTCTGCAATTCAGAAAGGATGTGGAGAAACCCAAGAGAGTCCAGAGGAGAGCCACGCAAATGATTAGAGAACAAGACCAACCTGCCTTACACTGGGATGTTCCTTGAACCTGACACAGCTCTCCTTATGAGGAGAGCCTGAGAGATGTGGGACTCTTCACCTTGGAAAAGCGTACACTCAGGGGTGACTTAGTGGCAGCCTATAAGTATATAAGAGGTGTGCACTAGGAACTGGGAGAACATCATCTGTTCACCAGGGCACCCCATGGGAAGACTAGATCCAATGGTCACAAGCTCTTGGAAGACAGCGTTAGGCTGGACATAAGGAAAAACTTCTTTACTGTCTGAGTTCTCAGGGCTTGGAATAGACTCCCCCAGAGATGGGATGCCTGAGTAGGTGCCTGCACCAAGTGTTTCTTAAAGGAATCCAATCTTGCTGGATCACTTGACCCCTACTGACTGCTAGCCCTCTTGGCAGGGGGCTGGACCCAGTGATCTTGCAAGGTCCCTTCCAGCCCTAATGTTTATGAAATATATGAAAATGGTTAGAAACTGGTTTCAACGTGTAACAGAGCAAAAGTTCAGTGCACATAAACCAGTTTCAAAATGTCAAAAACTGGTTTGAGAGAAACCTAGCTGAATGTAGAATCAGACTTAACTGATTTGGGTCAAACCAGTCTATGGAACTCCTTTCCCAGACTCCTTCCTGGTTTAAATTAAATCGGAGTCCCCCAGCATGCTTTTCCATCCCAGACTAGGCTGCACTCTCTGTTGCAGAGAGCAGGGCTGGCCCCACCCCTCTGCTCTCTAGCTGGAGCAATGGAGGGGTGGGGCTGCAACACAGGGATGGGGCCTGGCATGACCCCCCTGAGTTGGAGGGGGGGCTTATTCCTCCTCCCTCCCCTCTCCCCCAGGAACCTCAGCTGGGGTCTACCTGGCCAGTACCCCTGTCAGGCATTCCTCTGCCACCTCACTGCTCAAGCAGTTGGGAGTGGCAGGGGAGAAGGCATGGTCAGCCCTGTTGGCAGCCTGAAGCAAATGGGGGGGGGGGGGAGAGGGGGATTTAATTCCCCTCCCTCCCCTGTCCCATTGGCATGGACCCCTGCTGAGGTCTGCCTGGCCGGGGTGCAGCTGTTCCTGTCAGCCCCTTCCCCCCCCCCGCTGCAGTGTCAGGGGTGGGGGCCTGGCCAGACACTGGTCGGCATGTTGAAGGGAGCAGATTTATTCCTTGTTCCATCCCCTCTCACCAGGGAACTGCAGCTGGGCTCTGCTAGCCCTGGCCACTGCCTCTGCTGCTTGTACCCAGCCAGGCAGACTCTGGGTGGGGTTCTCTGGGCGGGGAGGGGAGGGAGTAGGGACTAAAACCCCTCCTTGTTTCTCTTGCCTCCAGGGGCCATGCTGGCCAATGTCTGGCCATGCCCTCACCCCTGCTGTTGGACTGGCAAGGGGGGGCAGGACCCTGATGGGGCAGCAGCACCTGTCATGGTGTTCCAGGGAACACAAGTCTCTTCCCAGTGGGGGGGCTGCACTGCAGGCAAAAGCAGGGTGGGCAGAGCTGCTGCAGCCTGCATGGAGTAAGCAGCAGCAGCAGCACTGGGGGAGGGCGGGGGGTCTTCAGGGGCTATGGCCATTCCAAAAATTCAGCCTAGCCCCTGTAGCCACCCTTCAGGACCCCACCACTACTACTTGCCTCGCACAGGCTGTAACAGCTCTGTCTGCCCTGCTCCTGCCCACAGTGTGGCCCCCTCTACCAGGAAGAAGCTTGTGCTCCCCAGGACAGCATGATAGGGCTGCTGCCCTGCCAGCATTCCTCCCCCATTACTTGTCCAGGGGCATGGCCAGATGCAAGCCACCCTGGCCCCCTGAGGCAAAGGGGACAGGGATGAGGTTTATTCCCCACTCCCTCCCTTTTCCCCCCAGGGAACCCCAGCTGGGTATAAGTGACAGATGGTGGCTAGGGCTGGCAGTCCCTGGGTGCAGTCCCCTTGTGGGAGAGGGGATGGGGTGTAGGAAATAAATCCCATCCTTGCCCCTTTCGCCTCAGGGGGCCATGCAGCCAGTATCTGGCCATGCCCCTACCCTGCTGCAGAAGTAGTGAGGGAGAAGGTTGACAGGGGCTCCTGCACCCCAGCCAGGCAGACCCTAGCTGGGGTCCATGCTGGTGGAATTAAATACCCCTCCCTCCCCTGTTGGCTTCAGGCTGCCAACGAAGTGGGCCATGCCCCTTCACTGCTCGAGGAGGGGGAGTGCCTGATGAGGGATGCTCTGCCCTGGCCAGGGAAAACCCAGCTGGGGTCCCAGGGGAGAGGGAAGGGAGTGGGGAATAAACCATCTCCCTGCCCCCTTAGCCTGAGGGAGCCATGCTGGGCAGGCATCTGGCCAGGGTGGGGATTTAAACCCCTTCCCAGTCATACTCGGGACTGCCAGGGCCTGGCCATGCCCCATCTCAGTGCAGCATCCCGCCCCCCAACCCAGCCACTGCAGAAGAGAAGGGAGGGCTTGCTCTAGGGCCCCCAGCTTCTGGCTTGAGCCACTGTAGGCATGTGCCTGCATTTCCAAAATCAAAAGTGAATGTTTATTTACTTGGAAATTGGTTCAGTCTTTTCAGGTTAGATTAACCTGCCTAGAATGAATCAATTCGGGCTCAGGCTTTTTGAATGTCTGCACTTAGCCTAAGTGAATGCTTTCACTCCATGGTGAGTAGAAACTAATCCATGGCAGTATAGCTGTTCAGGGTTGAAGGAGGCTATCTTGACTCACTCACTGCCAGGTAAAAGCATGCAGACAAACAGTTGACACAGAGAAGCTGATGTTCAGTAGATCTCTATTAGTTTTCACAACAGATCCAGTTGTTTGTATGCCCATATCCTAAGAAGACCATGTCTATTTATTAAACTTAACATGCTCAAAACAATTTCCTCCAGTACCTTTCCAAGTGGGCTACTTCTTAAACCAGAGGCAAGGTAGAACCCTGCAGTGGTTTTGGGGTGGGAGGGGGCAATTAGCCCTGCTGAGTGACAGACCAATTAACCCATCTCCATACCATGCTTTCTCTCTCCCTCTTTCTCTTTCTCCCCTGCAGAGTTAGGTGGAGGGGGGAGAGGGTGAAATTCCAGTGTGAATATGGATAAACATCTCAAAGTACTTGGTAAGTAACTTGATTTTCTCATTTGAGGAATTGCCCACATACACATTAGTGGGTGACTCCAATGCAGCGCCTAGCTCCATGGGGTCAGGTCAGGTGTTAGAGGCATCCTAGGTAAACTGCAGTGTGAGGACCACCCTGCCAAGCATGGCTTCAGCCTTAGAAGCTTCCAAGAGGGTGTAACAATTTTGTGAATGTATAAACAGAGCTCCAGATAGCTCCATAAGTGACAGCTGCAAGTTAGCTGTTACACACGTGCTATAGAAGTGTGTGTATAACATCTCCATAAGTGAGATGTTTTAAGTGGGTGCTAGAAGAACATACTGTGATCATGGGCTGCTCCTACATGTGCTCTGGGGGTTGGGAGTGGTGCTTTAGACTGGCTGCAAGAGCTTGTGTATCAGTGTTCCTCCATTTCAAAATGACAGTGGGGTTGCTTGAACTGAAACTTGTTTGAGCTTTAATTTGAGCACCCCTGCTGCCATTTTTGAAGCAGGGATGCCAATACATGAGATGTGGGAGGCTCCTAGAGGGCAGTAATTGTCATGCTCCAGCAGACTCTATTTAGTCTTAATTACAGAGCAGCCTCTGCACTCATGTATAGGCACCTATAGTGATCTCATAGTATAGTTTTATACAGGCCCCAATCCAGTTTGCAAACCACTGAGCTGATATCTCTGTGCCGTTAGAGCTCTTAGCTACAACATGAAGAATTGAGGAAACTTTCTGAATAATTTTGTTCAGTAATAAGCTAATGCTTTTCTAACAATAACATCCAGTGAATGCCACGAGGCCTCTACTTGTTCTGTTCTTCCAGAAGCGCTCCTCACAATAGTTAATCTGCTGCCCCTATTTCTACAAATAGAATATCTTTCTGCTTCCCCCCCCCCATGGTAATAATGGTGACCGTTGTTGAATTATGGTGTAATATTTGTACCCAATATTCTGCATCCTTCTAGCAAGTTGCAAAAACACTCAATTCAAATGAAAAATTATAAATAATTTCTTATTGGTGCACCAGTTCCTGAAGTTCATATCTGTCCTGAAAGAGAGAAGTTACAGCATGCTCCCATGTGGAAACTCTTATTCATGTGCAGAAGTTAAGTACACAGAGCTCACCTCCTTTAGTTGATTTTTACCTTAACTTTCTTGAGTATATCCCCATTTACACAAGC
>NW_017728931.1:82524771-82538012 GCF_001723895.1 Crocodylus porosus | reverse complement strand
TTTTTTTTTTTTTTTTCAGTCCTCTCTGACTCTTGAAGATCCCCCATAATACAGTGAAGATACTCTTTCAACTGGCGTATGGTCTACTTGCACTGTTCTGTTAAAGAGACATGCCTCTGTTCCTCCTCTAACTTGTCATTAATGTGTCCCACAGAAATGTATCAACTTCCTTCCCCCAGCAGGTGTCTTATGCTAGATTTGCTACCTCTCTAGTTGCACATTGACTTGATTAATCTTTTTTACTTGTGTAACTTGTTTGGAGGAATTTAGAGGTTTTAGCAAATGGCTTGTAGAATAAGCAGGGGCAAAAACTGTTTGCTTTTTAAGCTTAGTCATTCCACAAGAGCATATCTGGAGAAGCATTGGCAACTTGTCTTTCTTACCCTGCTATATCTTAAGAGGCATCCGCTACTTGTTTCTCTCCCACCCTGCTGACTCATAGTTAGAAAGTCCCAAGTCTCGTAACTGTTGACGTAAAGTACGCACGCGCTAAAGGAAGATTCCAGTACTCTGTAACAGGATATATAAGTAATGAAGGAACAGCACTTGGGGTCGGCTTTGATCTGAGTCTCATGACTACAGGCCGACCTGCTTGCAAGCAATAAAGGCTTTGTCTCTGTGGCTTGTGGTGTGACTCACTTCTGGGGACCAAATTGGAACTTAGCCTTCAGGAGCTCAAACAGCCCCTTGTGCAACAATTCTGGTGAGCCAGCCAGGAGCGCTCTTGGACCACCCCAGGGCCGGATGACAAGACCGCCGTACGTACTCATGGAGTGCACACCAAGCCATAATTTGGGCTTGCCACAAGGCCGAAAGCGTGAGTCAGGGGCACCCAGGAGGTTAAAGGCACTCCATTTCCATTTGAGTCACCCCAGCCGCGGACTCCGAGGACGAGGTACCTGGGTGTGTTTGGAGTGAGTATACTAACTCCCTGTCTCATTTTGGTAGTATTGTTATTTGTTGGTCCGTCAGGACGGTGGTCTGGGAGTTCTTTGGTCCAGAGTTTGGAAAGAGACATAAGGGGTACGGGTCGCTCCCGAGTTGAAAACTCCAGCACCCCGTTGGGTTGTATACTGAGAAACTTGATTAAATTCGTCAAGTATGGGGATTATGGGGTAAAACTGACTAAGGGCGAGATCACGAAGTTTTGCCAATTAGAATGGCCTACTTCCAGAGTAGGCTGGCCAGGCATGGGATCTTTTGATGTTGAGCAGGTCACAAGGGTACATGACAAGGTGATTCAGGATGGACATTGGGACCAGTTCCCTTATATCGACTGTTGGTTGGGCATAGCACAGGACCGTCCGTCTTGGGCAAAGAAATGTGCCACAGTACGTAGGATAATGGTGGCAAAGGAGAAGACTCGGGAGGGGGGGCACCAAGAAAGTCCCCGGGTGTTACATGATTCAACTAGGGAGATAGATTTGATGGATTCTGGAGGGAGGCGGGCTAGGCCACCCAGTCCCATTAATGTGGACCAGGAAGACACGCCAGATTCTGATGAAGCTTCCGTCTCCTCCTGAACACGAGCGTCCTCCCCCATGTCAACAGAGGGTGATCAGGGAAATCCCACGGCACCCCCTCCCGAGTCAACGGGAAATCGATATAATCTCTGAGACCCGCCAAAGCAAAAACCCCATCTAAATTGCCCCATGAGGGAAGTAATTGGGGAAGGAGGTGATACCACCTTCATATACATTCCCTTTGGTACTTCTGGTTTTTCCAGTTGAACAAATCTGAACCCATCTTTTTCGGGAGGTTCCTGAGAAAATGAGGGATCTCTTTAGATCGGTGGGACAGACCCACCGACCCACCTGGGCAGATGTTCAAATGATGCTTCAGACACTATTGACCCCCGAAGAAAAGCGGTTAGTTCGTGGCACTGCCAACTGATTTGGCAGAAGCTCGCATTGAAATAGGGGAAGGTAGGGATCAAACTCTCTGAGAAATATGTCCAGTTGAAGAACCAGGGTGGAATGGTCACACTGCTGCAAGAAGAGAAAGAAGCGCCCAATATCTGGGGATCATTGTTGAGGCGTTGGGGAAAGGCAGTCCCCCGGGTTACTAACCTCTCTAAGTTTTATATGAAGTAAGACAAGGAAAAGAGGAGGATCCCTCTACCTTTCTCGGGCGACTATACGAGGCTTTCCGCAAATTTTCTGATCTTGATCTGGAGGAGCCAGAAAATCAATGAATGGTTAATCTCATGTTCATCGGGCAGGCTGCTCCAGATATTTGAAAGAAACTACAAAAAACTGAAGGGGGACCTGGTAAGCCCATATCCGAGCTCGTGGAGATCGCATATAAGGTATATGGGAACAGGGAGCATGTAGTGGAGAGAAGGGAAGGGGAAAAAAGGGACAGAGGCAGATGGTGATGTTGGTGGCGGCAATTGTAGGGAAACATGAAGTAAGGGGGGGAAGGAAGAAGGGAGTGGGACGTGTTGAGGCAGATACATGTGCCTATTGTAAGGAGAAAGGACATTGGAAACGGGAGTGCCCCCGACTAAGGGAGAAGAGGGGGGGAACACTCTAAGGCACAAATGAGAGCTGGGCTCTCTGGGGAAGAGTCCGGTTTGATGGGGACCGGGATCCAAGACCACCATCATGCAGGTGGAATCCCAGAAAGATCCTATGGTAACAATAAGGGTCGGTGGTAAAAATTACGAAGCACTAGTAGACACCGGGGCTACGTTTTCAGTGCTCCCCAAGGAAACCCCCATCTGGAGAAGGAAATGGAAAATATGTAACCGTAGAGGGAATTGAGGGTAAGCAGAGTAAATTACCCATATGCAGACCTCTTCTCACCAAAGTCGGCAATAACTTGCTTGAGCACGCCTTTGTTTATTCCCCCGCCTGCCCGGTTGCCCTGTTGGGACGAGATCTCCTTACCAAACTCCAAGTTGAGATTTTCTTCTGAGGAGACCAGATGGCGGTCCAGTTACCGGTGAAGCAAGGATCTAACTACCAAATGGCACTCCTGAGGGACGAGAGTTCGGCGGTGGGAATCAAGGATTTGGAAAACGTAAATCCACAGGTATGGGCCGACGGGACCCCTGCGAGGGCCAAGCACGTGATGCCGGTAAGAATTTATCTTAAAGAAGGAGAGGGGCCCATCCGTGTAAAGCAATATGCCCTCAACAGACAAACTAGAAGAGGACTAAAACCCCTCATAGAAAAATTCAAAGGATATGGGTGGCTAGTAGAGGGTTCATCTTCATTCAATACCCCCATACTCGGAGTACCCAAAGCCGATGGGACTTCATACTGGCTAGTACAAGATTTATGAGCTGTGAACCAGAAGGTCCTAGCAGATTACCCGGTCATCCCAAACCCTCACACCGTCTTAACTCAGGTCCCACCGAATGCAAAAATCATCTCGGTGCTTGGTTTTGTTTTTTTTTAAGACGCCTTCTTTTCCATCCCTCTTCATGAGGATAGCCAGAAGCTTTTTGCCTTTGAATGGGAGGACCCGGACACTCGCCATAAGTCTCAGCTTATGTGGACAGTGTTGCCCCAAGGATTTGTATCTGCCCCACATATATATTTGGCATCTCTCTCCAGAAAGATTTAGAGGACTGGAAACAGGTACACCCTGATTTTACCCTAATTCAATATGTTGATGACTTGTTGATAGCCAGCCCAAGCCTAACCAAGGGGAAGGAAGCAACTGAATCGCTACTAAACACCCTAGGAGAAAGGGGATATAAGGTGTCTCGCGAAAAAACCCAGATATGCCAGTCCAAAGTAACCTTTCTGGGTTACGAGATATCAAAGGGAGCCCAAGCACTAAGTCATGACCGGATTTTAGCTATTCAAAACATGCCAGCCCCTGCATCACCTAGGGAGCTCCGAGCCTTCCTGGGCCTCTCAGGATTCTGCCGATATTATGGAGGAAAGGCTAAAGCCCTGTATGACTCCTTAACCAAGGAGGGCCTGGCAGATTGGAAATGGACAAAAGGGAAGCAACGCTCCTTTGAATTGTTAAAAGCCGCGTTGGTACAACCCCCGGCCTTAATGATTCCAGATGGCTGTAAACCTTATAGACTTTATGTACATGAGAATAAGGGGGTGGCATCGGGGGTCCTAACTCAGCCCGTAGGACCCACCTGGAAGCCAGTAGGCTACTATTCAAAAGTACTAGACCCCGTAGCCTGAGGATGGCCTGCATGCCTGTGAGCAGTGGCTGCTACAGCCACCATAGTAGAGGAAGCCCAAAAGATTGTCATGGGAACTGACATGGAGGTACATACCCCTCACGGGGTCCCATAGATCCTAGGAGGAGAAGGTGGGAAATTCCTTAATCCATGTCGACAGTCCCGGTATGAGATCTTTTTGTTGTCTAACCCTGGGGTCACCTTTTAGGCATACAACTGCCTTTAAACCCGGCCACCCTGCTGCCCAAGCCCGGCCAACCGAATCATGACTGCCTAGAAGTATTAACCCAAGCCATCCTCATTCGACCTGATTTGACAGACAATCCAATGGAGAACCCAGATGATGAGCTCTTTGTGGACAGGTCTAGCACCATGGTAGACGGTAAGAGGCATACTGGTTGTGCAGTAGTTACCCTGGAGGCAGTTGTTTGGAAGGAAACCCTCCCCTCTCACTGGTCTGCGCAGGCTGCTGAGTTGGTGGCCCTTACATGGGCTTTGGAACTAGGAGAAGGGAAATGAGTAAACATATATACAGACTCCCGATATGCATTCACCATGGTACATGCACACGGGGTTTTGTGGAAGGAGAGAGGATTTGTTACTGCTTCTGGTCAAAAGATTGTCAATGGAGTGCAAATCACCCGACTACTCAAGGCTCTAAAGCTACCTAGGGAGGTAGCAGTGGTCCATGTAAGAGCCCATGGTAAGGCTTCCAACGAACAGCAGAGGTGGGGAAATGCAAAAGCCGATGTCGCCTCCAGGGAAGCAGCCCTGATGGGCGGAGAAGCACACACCCAAGCCCTATCCCATCTCACAACACCTTTTATTTGAAGACTGGACGCCGCACTACTCCGTGGAAGAAGAAAGGATGGCCAAGGATGGATTAGCAACTAAAAACTCGGAGGGATGGTGGATTGTGCCGGGGGGAAAGGTCATCATACATCGACCCCCTACTTCAGGAACTTCTTATGCAACTACACTCCATGACCCACATGGGGGGCCTGGCTATGGGCGACTTACTCATACGGCAAATAGTATCCCCCAGACTTTATCTAGAATCTCAACACGTAGCTTCCCAGTGTTTAACCTGCCAAAAAGTAAACCCCAAACCAGTGGGACCCCCTATCCCGATGGGAGGAAGACAATGAACTCACTATCCAGGACAGGCTTGGCAAATCGACTTTGCTGAACTCCCCAAGTCTGGACGACATTGATACCTCCTGGTGATGGTAGACCAATTAACAGGATGGATAGAAGCTTTCCCAACTCAGACAGCGATGGCATCAGTGGTGGCACGCACTTTGTTGAATGAAATCATGCCCCGATACTCCCTTCCGGAATCCATAGAGTCCGATCAGGGGGGACACTCTGTTGGGAAAGTAACACAGGAGGTAGCTAAGGCCCTAGGAATTCGGTGGAAGCTCCATACCCCCTGGAGACCTCAGAGTTCAGGCCAGGTGGAACGCATGAACAGAACCCTAAAAACAATGTTAACAAAGATTTGTATAGAAACCCACCTAAAATGGCCTCAGGCGCTCCCACTGGCCTTAACTCGTATCCGTAAAACACCACGAAGAGGTATTAAATTATCCCTTACGAGATAATGTTTGGTATGCCACCCTGAGTCCTGCCACCTGGGGTTCGGGAAGCAATCACCTTTGAATTAGGTAATGCTGAACTTAGAGCATATGTTATTGCCTTGCAGTCTGTTTTAACCTCTCTCCACAGGTACACTGCCTCCTTCCAGCGACTTCCCTTGGATGCCCCAGTCCATAACTTCCAACCTGGAGACCAGGTGTTGGTGCAGCAGTGGAAGCAAGACCCGCTCTCAGAAGTGGGAAGGTCCCTACCAGGTGCTGTTCAACCATCCACTCAGCAGTAAAGCTTGAAAATCACGACCGGTGGATCCATCACACCAGGATTAAGCAATACGCGGGCAGGGAAGCGAACAGCAGCTCCCTGGGTGAGCCCGCACCAGAAGCTGGGTCACCCCCGGAACAAGAATCTGACACCTGGACCAGCAAACCAGTAGGGGAATCTCACATTCTGGCTCAAATGATCAGCTAAGACCTAGGAGTATGGCAAGCCAGTTGTTCTGTTTGCTTTTTCTCTTACCTCTTTTGGCAACCCCATCTCCCTTTCCTGAAGGGGTATTAACCTCTTACTACCAGCTTGCTAACCGCACAGCTCATAGCTTAAATCTGTCTGCCTGTTGGCTTTGTGTGTCCCAGCGAAGCTGGGGAACTGCTATCCCAGCCCCACCATCCCTGTGGGGTACTCTACAGGCTAGTAACTTTCAATGGATGGAAATGCACCCTAAATCAGACCGGGGTCAGTCTCTGAGGGGAGGGGAGCAAGCGCTTAAATCGGTATGGAAATTTAGAGATCAGCCCTTTACAGCAAAAAGCCCAGCATCCGGCTCCATATTTGGATATCTTACTAATCATGCTGAGAATTTATACCCTATTTGCTTGCAGAGCGATTATACCAGTCATAAAGACTCTGTTTACCTTGGCAGCATAAGGCCCTGGCAATGTAATGTTACCTCTTCAATCCAACCCCCAAAATTTACTACAGGAGGTTTCAATTATTCTATATTCTCCCCCTCACAACTTAAAAAATCTTCAAGACCCAGGCGGTGCAGCTACTCAGACTACACCTGGGGTAGACCCACCAACTTGCACCCAGCTCTGACAAAGGGAGGGCCAAATGCGATCATATTGTATCAATTATTGCAGCCTCAGGGACAGGTCTTTTTTCGATAGTAGCTGAGGGTCGATCTTCTTTGGCCCCATGAATGACACCTCCTACAAAGATCCCTCCCTAGATCCTTTGCTCTCAGCTACCATGGCTGCTCAAACGTTGCAGGCCTCTGTCGCAAAAGAAACTAGGAATGGAAGGGAGGTCGACCTTAACCCTCAGTGCTTATATGCATCTGCCGTCTTCAGCAGTGTCCTATCCCCTGCATCGGGAGTCTACTGGATATGTGGCAATCGGGCCTACTGGGTCTTACCCCCCGGTTGGCAAGGGACTTGCTCCCTAGGGTTTGTATTGCCACAAATCGAGGTAGCCCCCTCTGGAACACCACTCCCCTTCCAACTACAAGCAGTAGGTAATTTTAGCCAAACGGGTGGCCCCACTGCTACCCCTAATGGCAGTAGTAGCAGTAGTAGCCGGAGCAACTAGAATGGCCACAGGGGGAACTGCACTAGGATTGCAGCAGGAATTATCCCAAGAAACAGCTAAAGCACTCGAGAAAACAGGTGAAACCCTGACCTTGCTTCAACAGCAACTTGACTCACTTGCGGGGGTGGTACTCCAGAATAGGAGGGCCCTGGACCTCCTAACATCAGGACAAGGGGGGGACATGTCTATTTCTCCAAGAAGAGTGCTGCTTTTATGTAAATCAATCAGGACAGGTACAAGAAAACATAAACGAGATATTACAGCATGCTAGTAACATCAAGTCAGTGGGATGGGGAGGTTGGTCAGGAGGACCGATACAATGGCTACTATCTCTCCTATTACCCCTCATACCAGTCTTAGTCATCAGCTTAGTTATCCTAATGTGTGCACCTCACATAATACAGGCATTAAATCGATTTATTTCCGCCAGAATGAAAACTGCCACACAGTTACAGCTTGTAATGTTTCATAAGAGACAAATGAGGAATTAAAAAGAAGGCATCTTGAGGGGGGATAATTGTAGAATAAGCAGGGGCAAAAATTGTTTGCTTTTACGCTTAGTCATTCCACAAGAGCATATCTGGAGAAGCATCGGCAACTTGTCTTTCTTACCCTGCCATATCTTAAGAGGCATCCGCTACTTGTTTCTCTCCCACCCTGCTGACTCATAGTTAGAAAGTCCCAAGTCTCGTAACTGTTGACGTAAAGTACACACGCGCTAAAGGAAGATTCCAGTACTCTGTAACACGATATATAAGTAATGAAGGACCAGCACTTGGGGTCGGCTTTGATCTGAGTCTCATGACTCCAGGCCGACCTGCTTGCAAGCAACAAAGGCTTTGTCTCTGTGGCTCGTGGTGTGACTCACTTCTGGAGACCAAATTGGAACTTAGCCTCCAGGAGCTCGAACAGCCCCTTGTGCAACAGGCTTGTTTCTATTACACCGTTATTTTCTCCCACCTGGAAATTCTCAGTGTCTCCACCAAGTCAAATTTTCTGTGGTTTGCTTGGTTCTCCTGATCTGCTTCTAACTGGCTTTGTCAGAGCCATTGACCAGGAAGATGGTTAATCACTGGGGAAATGCCTGTCCTACTACTTCAACGCTTTGTTTTTTAGGTTGGTTTGAGCTCCAGTGCTTAAAAAAAAAAAAAAAAAAAATACAGCCTTGCTCTCTAGCTCTTGATCCTGCCTGGGCTCTGGGCACTTTGCTCTTCCACTGCTCTGCTGTAACCTTCAAGTTCTTTCTCCAGTCTCTCTCTTTCCTGCAGGCTGGGTTAGTAGAACCACTCTCTGCTCTGATTACAATCCAAAGTTCACTGAAATCGGGGGACAGGTTCATATTGATGTCAATTAAATTTGGAGAGGACCCTTAATAAATATGTACTTCTATCTCCTATTTAGGCACCGTTTAAGCTAGTGAGGCATGCCATTCTTTCCGAATCAAATATCAGCATTACAAAACAATGAAGTTTCATCATAGAAATCTTGCTCAGGTTAGTGAAAGGTTGCAGAATCCTAGTGCACAGGCTGTGCCTTGTTTGGAAAATGGTCCAATCTACACACTAATGAATTAGCAGCCCATGGAACCTCCTAGGCAGCCATGCAGTACAGATCTCTTCTCCTTGAGTGCATAACTAATATGGAGCCAGATGCTTGTTGAATGTAAACTGGCAGAGCTCTGCTAAAGTCAGTGGAGCTAAGTTGATTTACAGCACCTGACACCCTGACCCAGGATGTGCTTCTCCTACAGAAACTGCACACATGCCTTCCACAGCAGGAGGGACATATCTTCCTCTGTTTTGTTTCATATCTGGACTTTTCCTGAAATCCCCCTCACAAGAAACAAATAGCTCAGAGCTCATTATTTTCTTTAATCAGACACTACAGCCTCTGTTTATTTAAAGTTCTGCAAAGATAATCGGAACTAATCATCATATATGTTATACAAATAAAGGCATCCCTCCCTTCATCGTATGAGCTGCTTTGAGCCAGTTGCTCTCAAACTGAACTCAGCTGGATGAAGATGGGTTACTTGCAGCAATTGTTATTCTACCATTAAAGGGATAATAGGAGGGGGGTGCTCTGTTTTACAAGGCAATGATCTGGTTTGCAAGTGAATAAACGATGAGGCTGACTCATCTGAGTGAAGGAAGTGGATTATTGTGGAGAAAAATGAGGCATTCCTCCTAAAGGAACCAATTATGTTATCAATAACATTATATTCCCCCTATAGCATCCCCAGCTCAGTCCCTCCTACCCACACAAACATATCTCTGCCTTTAACCTGTGCATGTCTTTGTTCATTAATAAAAACAAGTTTCTCTCCAGTGGCCCCTCCCAATTCCATCCTCTTTGCTCCTTTCCATGGCTGATTTAGCACTATGTTACACAGAATAAATCTAACCTTTCCTTTCTTCTCCCGTTGTGCCTCTTGCTGTCTAAAGGCAAATTCAGCTGTCAGCTTCAGTGCTGAGTGGATCAGACCACCCACATTACCCCGGAGTGCTCTGAGCTGCTTTGGCCTTAGGCTGACAGTTGAAATTGGTGCAAAGGGCAGCAGAGTCATTGGGAGAAACATGGAGAGTGTTAGATTGAAAGGATTTCTATACTTTGGGGCTGAGCCTAGGGAAGTCCTGACTGAGCTAGGAGGGCATAATTATATTTTCTGCATTCTGTAGGAGTAACTATATTTTTCTGAGGTAACGGAGCGAGAATTTCAAGCATGCATGGGGGTGGATATAACAGTTTTTCAAAGCACTACATAACATTACAGTAAGTAGTGGCATTTTGGATATTGTCCTGGAACACCGAAGGTTTATATAAATATAAATCAACAGATTTCCTGCATACGGACTGAGTAAAAACTTTAGAATTTGGCCTGGCCTCTTGTATTAACTCTGACTGATTATTTCATAGATTGTAAGGCTGAAAGGGACCTCAGAAGATCATTGGGTCCAGTCCCCTGCCCCAGGCAGGAAAGACAACTGGGGTCAGGTGACCCAAGCAAGGTGACTGTCCAGGCTACTCTTGAAGACTTCCAGGGTAGGCCTGTTTCTTTTTTTAAATTTTTTTATTTCCATTTGTGGCCTGGCGATGCATTGTTTCCAGTCTCATTAATACCAGGGTAAAAAGCATATAAAATGGCAGCATTCTAATCTGGTTGGATTTTAAGTCCATTTTTCTCTAGTTTAAATGTCTACAGACAGTGCGGGACAGCAGAGGTTCAGGTCCTTGGCGTTTTACAGGTTTATAAGGGAGGCTGTGGAAGGAAGGTGTGAAGTGAACTCTCTCACAAAGGCAACCACTTCATTGGGGGAAACTACCTGATTACAAGCAGAAAAAAAGGCAGCTGAACATACAGATATTTATAAAGGAGAAGTGTGCATGAAGTATATGTGACTCAATAATGCCTGTGGGAAATGAATCATCATTTTTAAGGAAGGTGATGGGATGGTGGGGTGGGAGCCAGGTTCTTTATTTTTACAAATGAACTCCTTGGGGACCTGTGGTAAGACTATTAAATCATATTGCATACAGTTACATAGTCCCATTGTTCCTCAAAGTACTTTGTTTACTTCTAAACCACAACCTGAGGTGTGCAGATTTTCCTCTTTTCTGCAAAAGGGAGCTGGCGCTGGTTTGACTGGTAGTGGCATTGTAGATGACCTCAAGATCTGGCCCCACAAAACATAGCAGAAAGTGGAACTCGTGCACATGAGTTTCCTATGGAGCCCTTTGAAAAGCCCCAGTGGGGAAGCAGAGGAACCAAGTGTTGGGGACAGCGCATCTCACACCTCCTGAAAAATTGTTAGCTGCTTGGGATGTGTGTGCAGATATTTTGTTGCATTGTCTACCTGCTCCTGGTGGTGAAAGGTGTCTGGTGCAGACTGGCACCCTGTCAGCCAGTTTTGCATTGTATTGCCTCTACTGGGACACTGGTTCAGGTAGCCCCTCTCACTGGCAGCATTCCTTAGTGTCCTCACTGTCATTTCTGGGAGGGTGAAGTCATGGAAAGTAGTAGGAAGAACAACTGTACACTCTCTGCTGCAGCAGTCATCTACATACCCAGTGCAGAAAGCGTCTGTGACAGGAGGGTGAAGCGTTCTTGTGTACTGGAGCTTAGCACCTGAGGCAGGATTCAACCCTGTATTTTGGCATTATGCTGATATGTGCAAAACAAAACAGTGCAGTTTTATGTTCAGCAAAAACTGATGTCATGGGAAGCTCAAAATCACTAGGCTGTTTTGTATGCTTGGAAATTATTGAAAACTGTTTTCTAGTTGCATAAAATCAGTCTCACTTAAGTACAAAGTACAATATTTAGAGACTCCTGGAAAGAGATGCCTTTTATGTGAAAGTAAGACCTATACATGTGACTGAACCCTAGCATTAAGTTCATATCTCAATGTCTCCTTGATGACTCCTGCTTTGTTATTATCTTTCAACACTAGTGTATGCACATACAGGATGCAAAGGGAAGATAGATTAGGGGCAAGATGAAGGGGAGATGAAATGTCCATGATAAAAATGCACACTTAATTGGAGGCACTGGGGCTACAGAAATGACTGTAATGCCAGAATGTGTTAGTTTAAAGCTATGCAATGGGGTTGTGTTTCTTTTCAAAAGAACTTGTGTGCTTATTTTCTTCTCCATTTGGGAAACAGCATTCCACACCCTGCAAGTCCTCCTCAGCCCAGTTCTAGCAGCTCAGTCCCAGAGCAGTCCCCATGATTTTATTGTCTCTCTACAGCAGGGGTAAGCAACCTTTCATGGAGGTGGGCCACAGCTTGTGACCCAGCTGCCACTGCAGGCCACAGTCCTCCTTTGCTGCTGCCGAGGGCTGCTATTGCACCCTAAGGCAGCCTCCGCTTACCAAATGCTGCCAATAAATGTGGCCAAAGCCAAGCAGTAATGGAGGATTTGGTGGCTTGGGAATGCTGAGTGCACCCATTTCCACCCTCACATGTTGCCTATCTTCCCCCCCACACACACACACACCTTGCTGCCACAGGCCAGATTATACTTTCATAGGCCAAAACTGACTCATGGGCCATGGTTTACTGACCCCTATAATAGGTTCTATAATAGGTCTTCATCCACAAGATGGGTCATTGGTGTACAGGATAAATGACTATTTTTACAAGTCTACAAATAAGGTATATATGGATATAAGATGCGATATCTTTATCTTTGACGTTAGTACAGAATATTTACATCAATGAGCTGTCACATCTTGGTGAGTCCTTTCAGCATATCCAATAGTTGATAATCTTTATAGCCAAGCAAAATGTACATACTACTGTTTTATGAAGGCCAATAGTTGGAGCTTAACATGAAAATTGAAATACTGATTCTTAAGCTCTGTAAAATACAATGGCAAGAGGTGTCCATTGAAACATACTAGGTGCTCTTAACACTTACACTTCAAAATGGAAAAGGAAACAACAAAACCCTCATAATATAGAAAAGGAGTGTGAGACTCCCCTGCTCTGGACCAGATCTAAACCATGGGACTCCTTGTGAGCTGGATCCAGCTCAGGGAATGGGCTGGTTCTGGTGGTGGAGGCAGCTCAGGATCTGCCTGGTATACACAGCAGCAGCAGTCCTGGCAGGAGCCTGGCTGTGTGCTGTATGCCCCATGCCAGAGCCAGAGCTGTTGCTGTTGCCATACATTGTGACATGACAGCACATGGTAGTGCTCTGGTGTGGAGCATGCAGTACACAGTGGCAGTGAAACTGTTCAATGAGAAGGTAAGGCCACTTCAGTGGAGAAGGGCAAAGTGGCCGGAGCACAACAGGGGATGTCTCTTTCACTTGCCTCCCTGAAACCAATCTTCATGTCCACAAAAGCCCCCAGGCCCCAGATTCTATGGCAGGCCACCCCTCCCTCCTCCCCCC
>NW_017728931.1:82511316-82524671 GCF_001723895.1 Crocodylus porosus | reverse complement strand
CCGCCCTGGGTCATGCCCCCAACTTTCCATGGCTCACTGGTAGCCTGGCTGACTAGACAGAGTAGTTCCATAAGTCACATCTGGCCCAGAGGCCATATGTTTGACCCCACTGATATAGAAGAATCACAGCTAAGTACCACATAATTAGACCAAATGTCCCATCTTTCTAAATACTTCAGCATCAGCAAGATGCACCTTTTCATCAGCTTCTCTAAGTAAATGAACCTTACAACATGCCCTAAAGTTCAGTATATTTGCCCTATTTGGGACTGGAAGGATGGAATCTAAAGCAAAAAGCCCTCACACAAAGAACTTCTGTCAGCAACCTCTTCTCTTTCATCCCAGAGTAAGTCTATCTTGAATATCTCTCAACTACAGCAGTACCTTTCACAGAGAAGGTAGTGGTCTGTGGAACTGAAAATACCAAAATTGCATCTCTAGTTTTGTGCATCTGAATTTCTGCACATACAAGTCAGAATCCATCCTTACTTTACATAACCTCTGGCTTGGGCATTTGTGTGCTGCTGGCAAACTTGCTCCATGGATATGTAAGCATCCACATAGCTACTGAGTGCATGCTAGGGATATTGTTACACATTGCACTTAGCATATGCTAACTACACTTACAGTACCATCCAAGCACTCGAGTGGTAAAACATGTGCTAAGCCATAGTAAAGTTAAGCCTTTTCCAACAAGGAGCGTTTCCAGGTTGTATTGCCTAATACATGTTGATCCTCAGAGGTAATATGATCAGGGGACTTTGGTGCAGTGGCATTGATGTGTAGGGGGTGCATGTGTACCCCCTGAGTTTGGCAGTGTATCCCCTACAAAAAGGTGCCTCCAGCAGTGTAGCTGTGGGCGGTCGCTGCTCACCACCACCCAGCCCTCACTGCCAAAACTGCCCGTGGCAGGTGGTCCCCAATCGCCACTGGCCACCACTAGCACCCAATGGTTGGTGCTTGCCTCCCCGCTCCTCCCACATCACCGACAGCACCGTGGCCGCCTGTGAGATCTCACTGCTTGCCGCTGCCATGCTCCCACCACCGACAGCACTGCTGCTGCCTGCGGGAGCTTGCAGTGCCCCCCCCAGCCTCCGAGTGCACGTGGCATTCATGTGCAGTGGGGAGGTGGGGGGTTTTTGGGTTCCCAGCCTCCTTACTGTATCAGTCTTGAATGGGCAAGGCTCTGTTGCAGTGTGTTGGAGGGGTTGGAGCCTAACAACCAACTGTTTTTTGGGCTCCCCACTACACCAGAGTCTTTCCTGTTCAAGACTCACATGTGGTAAGGAGGCTGGGAGCAACACCAGCACATCATTAGAGTCAGTCCCAGCCTCTGCCAGTTCAAGACTCCTTTGCAGTGCAGGGGCTTGGACCAATTCCAGTGATGTGCTAGTGTTGCTCCCATCCTCCTTACCATATGAGAGTCTTGAACTGGAAAGTCTCAGCTGTGCTGGTGTCATTCTCAGTTCCTGCACCACACCTGAGCCTTGAACCAGCTCCCATACGATGCAGAGACTGGGACTGGGTCCTCTGCTGTGTCACTGTTGTTCCCAGCCCCTGCACCCACACTAGCTCTGGTGGGTTCCCAGGGCTGAGACCAAAAATTAACTGATTTTCTGTCTCGGCACTGGGATCTCACTGGAGCTGGTTCAAGGCTCCAGTGCAGCACTACAGTCTGTATTTAGATCACAGTAAGCATTAACGTGTGACTGCTCAGAAAACTTTCTAAGTCATAGTAATGCTTGCTATGATCTAAACATATGTGCTAAATTTAATGTATAACAACACCCTAGGTTGTGCTCTGGCCAGGCATGTACTCTGTTCTGCATATGTGTATCTTTGGAAAGCTGGGCAAAAACTCATAACTGGGTGTTAGACAGAGGACAAGAAGGGCTGTTTTGTGCATAGCCTGTTGCTGAATGATTGGGATACTTGTCCAGTAAGCAGGGTTTGAGTCTATGTATCTCTGACTTTGAATACATTTATCTGGGTCAAAGCTGACCTACTGAGCAGCCAGAAGAGGGAGCCAGAAAAAAGAACAACATGAAGTCCAAACTGCAATTCCTCAGTTTAAAGAGGAGAGGGTTGGTGACAGTACTAGGTAATACCTGATTTGGTCACTACAGCACTTGGCTGGAAAGTTAAAGAAATGTAAGTTCAACTTCCTCTGGTTGAGAGGGGTCTAGGATCTGGGTCTTCACTTCTGTGGGTAGAGCCCTAATCACTTACCCGCTCAGAGTGTGCAAAGTGGGCCCTATTTGATTTTGGATCTGGTTTCAGCCCGAATCAGAGACAGTAATTTGATTCGTTGATTTGGATCACCATCCCTGATTCGATTAGGCTGAACCCAGATCTGAAGATTCAATGCTGATTCAGAGAATGAGTGATTTGGACACGGACACAGTTTTAAAAGATTTATTTTTCTACGTACCTCCAGGTACCAGCACGGCTCATGATTGTTGCGATGCTGGGGCGCATGGAGTGTCCCACAGGACTGCAGGGGGGCCCTCCACATGCTTGGCAGCTAACCTGGAAGTACTTCTGGTCCACTTTAGTGTCCACCAGGAACACACTGGGTGACCCCCTGCACCCTCCCAGATCCGGGAACCCTGGGTCCTCCCCAGACCCAGAAGGCACTAGTTGCCAAGCCAGGGGAGTGCAGGAGGGGTCCCCAGCACATTCCCCTTCAGACCTGGAAGTGCTTCTGGTTCACTTCTGGGTCTGCTGCCAAGAGTGCTGGGGAGCCCTCTGCACCGCTGTGGACACTCCATGTGCCTCAGCATCACAGCATTCACAAGCCGCCTGCTACCTAGAGGTGTATCGAAAAAACATTTAAAGCTGTGTCTATGGCTGAATCTCTCTGAATTGATTCAGAGTTCCAATTTGATATGGAGAAATTAAAAGATCCTCTGATTCAATTTGGGTTTGTAGATTAGGCCACCTAATTGGGCCAAATCTCTACCAAATTGAATCAGGGACCAAAGCTTCACAGAGCCCTGTTACCCACTAACTCTTATAGGAGGTCCCTTCTTCTGGCCTGCCTAGCCAGAGGTATCATTGTCAGGAGTCCCTCACAACAAGGATGACAGCCTTCTAGCAAACAGGGAAGTCATCTGTGAGTCTGCAGATAACTGATGAAGACAATCGGAGATCAGCCTGGCCAGAGAGTAGCCTAGTACACATGTCCAATAGTGATATGGGTACTTACGTGTCCACATGACATGTGACACAGACTTGCAAAGTGCATGTAAATGCCCAAAATGAACAAATGCCATTTGGGTGTGTAAAGGGTAGTATTTAGCCCATAATCTATTCAACCTAACTTTTTGCATGAGGCAAAACTCTGATTTACATGTGGAAACTGTGAGATTTGTCATCTGAATAAAAGGCCTTTACTCAAAGAAACTGAGTAAGAGCCAAATGGATGAAATCCTATTTCCCAGTCTGTCCAAACATGTTCTAATTTAAGGCATCTGTGGCTGGCCTGCACTCGGATACTGTGAGGTATGAATGGAAAGGACTAAGTTTACAGCTCATATCCTATGTAAATTTGTGGACATGTGGATCCAAGTTCCCATGTGTAGATCTAGCTTATTGTCCACAATGTTGACATGCCCCCATCTGAGAGATCCCCCTTGCCTGTATGAAGCTGTGGTATCCAAGTATTCAGGGTTGCAACTGTGTTTGTCTCCCAAGCAAGCAGGTATTTAAGCTAGACTAGCAGGTAAGGCTAAACATATGTCAGTTATAGGGGGAGCCATACTTATTGTCTCCACTGGATGCATCTACACATGTGCTTTAATGTGCATTAGCCTATTTTAATGTGTTAAAGCGTCACAAAAAAAATGCTCTTTTGCTAATGTGCACTAAATTAGACTAATGCACCTTTTTCCAGTACCTCACAATGGAGGTACTAAATTTAATAATGTGTTACCAAAAGCATATTAGTGGACATGTAGACATGGCCACTTTCTCTTACTTTAACCTTCTAATAGGAACCTTTTCCCAGCATGCCTTTCTCAAGGAGTTTGGAAACTGACCCTTTAAATCTGGCAGGGATTTGCAGTTGCAGACATAACTGACCATTTTGTATTTGACTGTTGCAGCTTGCTGACTCCCTCCCAGCCTGTTAATTCTTAGTTTCTGTTATGATTTCCCCATGTTCTTCTTTTCTTATTCCTGAGGAGACTTGGCTTTCTCACAGAAACAACATGTAATGTAGAATAAACTCTACAACCATAACTCTACAGCCGTAACATATCTTAGATGATGTACAGCCAGGGTGTCAGGCCCAGAGATGGAGTCTGCTGTTAACACAAGGCCCCTAGCAGATGGCAATGTAGGAGAGCATCAGGATCTACTGGGAGGACTTGTATTTCAAGGAAATTTTGTAGAACACTTTGCTTGTATTTCTGGGGGAGCAGTTGGATACAGCCCTTCATAGGATGCATACTCCTTCCCTCCACCTATCTGGCAACTCTGATGGCAAGCAGTGCATGGAGGAAGCAGAGCCCTGGGTCCACATACCGGCCCTCTTTCCAGGACACTGCCTGGGAGGCACCCCTGTGGTCCATCAAATACGAGAGTTCCAATTTGTGGCAGCCTTTCTGTGGTTGTGCCTAAGTACTAACTCCTACCCTGTGTGTGTGCTCTTGTAAATTCCACCAGGTACCTACCTGTGTCTCTAGTCGTCTAGATACCTCTGAAGATCTGCTCCTCAGCACCTTAATCCTGGCTCTGGGGCACCATCCTCCCCCTCTCTCGGGCCAAGTACAGAAATTACACGTTTACTAGTATAAGTGATTGGAAACTGGCCTATACCTGTAACAGAACAGAAGTTCAACCCACACTGACTTGTTGACAAGTGGCATAACTCAGGCTAAGAGTCCCGCCTCCCTAAGGGCAAATGTGCGTTTTGTTCACTCCTGATCTAAACTACGATGCTTACCGAAAACCGTACAACTTAGATTGAATCCACCTTGGGTATTTTGAATGTCTGTATCTATCCTTGGAGTCTAATGGAGTGGCTTTGGAATCCACAGATGAGATGGGCTAGGGATTTTGCTTCCCCCTCCCAAAAATCCTGCAATTTAATTCATACAAAAAGTACCAAGTAAATGGATCTGAGCTGAAAGAGTGGACCAGGCAACTCTGCTGCTAATCTGTAGGTATGGAGCTTCTGGGAGAGCCATATGGCTCTCAGGGCTCTGTTGGAGCTCAGGAGTTGCTGGCTTCTTCAGTGAAAGGGGAAGCATTTGGAGGGAACTCTATGTGGAGAACTTCAACAGAATTTTCTTCCTTTCAGGGCTGGATCCAGCAGTGTTTTTTCTTTGGAAGGGACACTCCCCTTCCCTTCCTGCAGTCCCACTGAGCAATGCTAAGTACCTGTTATTGACTTCACTGGGAGCTGGAGGTGCTCAGGACCTCTCAGGATGTGACTTGTAGCTATCAATAATAGTTGAGGGCACTCAGCATTTCACAGCTGCTGCTTAAGGGGTCAGACCTTAGGAAAGATGCATAGAAAATCTTTCACTAGTGTGAAAGAAACCAAAATTGGATTTTCCAAAAAATACATGTGCAGCTGGGACTCCAGGGACATTGCAACATTAGCAAGCCTGTTGTTGCGCTTCTCAACATTCACAGCATCCTGCTCATATAAAAAATGTCTTCTGTGGAAGAATTTAAAAAGAGTTGACTATGCTCTTCAAAAGGAGAAAACGCACAATACCATAAATAAACACATAAATCAGGTAGAGAACATTAGAGAGGCAGGACTAAGTTCATAAAGCCTGCTTACTGTATATGGAAAGTGCTGAAAGTTGCTCTTAATGAGTTTGGAAAAGACATGTGCTTGCTCTATTCACTCAACTCTTTTCCCCTGGTTAGCAAGTGTTTTGTTCTTTGCTCAAACTCACAAGCCAAAACAAAGCAAAGAAGTGGAAAGTGAATAGAATTCAACCAAAAAATAATAAAAGTCAATCCTAGTTCAAGTGTTCAGCCTAAGCCGAGTTTATTAATAAAACATTCAACATTTTTTTCCAAAAAGGCCAATGCGTAAATGAATGGGCGCAAGGGCAGGTCTGAATTATACTTTGACCTTTCACAGTATGCAGGGTTTTATGTGACTTTATTCTCTTGTTCAATAAAACAATAAATGGTTATACAGCAGCCAGAGGAGCCTGGGAATATTGTACTTCCAAGAGGTGCCAAGTACATTCTTAAGGAAATACACACACCAATAGGTAATGAGAACCTTTTGTCCTTTTTGTGGTATTCAAAGGATTAACAAAATTTCCGAAGACAAGAGATGAATAAAATAGAGAAGCACATGCTGCTGACATCACTTTCAGACCATTGGTGACTGTGTGTAGCTCTGTATCTTTACAAATTTACCACAAGTGCTTTGTTTGCCCAGTGGTAAATAAAATTAAATGCTACCTGCTATGATGTCAGATGATTAATTCTGTAGTGATTGTTTGAGCCTGCTTTTATGATTGGAACATACAAAATGGGTAGGCTACTGTTACTCAGGCCAGCAGGAATGAAAGCACATAAATTAACTGATACATAGTGGGTTCTTTTTTGACAAGTACCCATCTTTTAGGTGGCTTTTAAAGACCAGCTGTTCAATCCAAACTACAACTTCTTAGCTGAAGTCAGGAGCAGTATTTGACTGCTTGGTTTGAAGTATTCCTAATCTTGAAAGGTCACAAAGGAACAAATATTGTATGTATTTTATGTAATAATAACTGCTCTTTTTTTTCTGAAGTTTTTGCTGCAAAAAAACCTAGGGTGTGGCCATTATGCTCACCCTAAACCATGCTAATGTTAAATGAAAGCTGTAATATTTTTCTTAAACATCCATTTGCACTTCCCCATCTTTAACAGTCTTACAGACAAAGCTTAACATCCCACATGGTGTAGATTTCCTGCATGGGAACATTCGATTCTTCAGCAAATCAGATCTTTTTACAGGAAATACTTTTTGAATCTGTTTCTGTAGAAATCTGGGTTCTGAAGTTATACGGATCTTTTTTTTTTTTTTTTTTTAATTGAGGCTTTTTTTTTTTTTTTTTTTAATTGAGGCAGTATTCAGGGAGCAGCCGTAACCCAGGTATGACTTCATGCATGTGGGGAAAAAGGAAAAAAAAAAAGTAATGACATTTTGGACCTTACAGACTAGATTAACATCACAGCAGCAATATTGGAAGCCAGGTAAGTTACCTATTGGCACATGTCCTTGCATGAAGTCATGAAAACCCAAAATATTTTTAGGGCTACATGGTGAAGAATGGTCGAGTAGATCTTGTTTGTTTCTGGATACAGCCAAGACATTTCCCCTGTATAATAAAGGCTTTGGTGTTCTGCAGTTGAGACCACTGATCATGCGGTGTGTTGGAGAGACTTTTTAAAGTAAGCTCAACCCAAACAAAATGTTTCCTTTCTTAATTTATGGCTCCTAAAAAGAAAGCAAAAAGGATCAAAATGAAAAATGTCATTTGTTCATTTTAAAGAGCAAGAAAAGTAAAGAATGAAATGAGCAAAACAAAACGGAAAGGAAGAAACTGGGAAAAACATCCCTCACAAATCTGCACTATATGGTATTTATTTATTTGTCTTGGTCTGGTTGATATATACATCTAACAGCAAATATATCTTTTCCCAAGTTCTAGAGTTTTTCTTTAAATATGCCATTGCATAAACATTAAAATCAACAGTCTCCTCTCAGCATAGGACTTGAAAGCAATTGCCTGGAGGTAATCCCCCTTTCCCCCACCTCCCCCCACACAGATAGCAGCCTGGATCATTTCTTCCTTCCCTGAAGTAGAAATAAATAAAGTAAGGCTTTTACAGATGTGGTGACTGAGACACAGGCATTAAGCCTGGTCCTTTGCAATTAGTCCAGTTAGGGGCAATGAGGAAGTGTAAGACCAGTGTGTCCTGGCACAAGGGACCAAATGAGAGTCAAGGCTAGTCCCTTTTTCTCCATTTCCTGACAGCTTACTCCACCACTGCTACATTTTGTGCCAGCTTTACATTGCCGGCTGATGTTCTGGAGCAGGGGTGGCCAACCTGTGGCTCCGGAGCTACATGCGGCTCTTCAGAAGTTAATCTGCATCTCCTTAAAGCTTTGCACAAGGACACAGTGACCAGCTTCCAAATAGTATCATCTGTTGATGATACTAGATCAGCATTTCAATCTTCTTCAAACTGTGTGCAGCTGTGGACAGGAAGTGAGTGGCACCAAAGCCCCTCAGAAGTGCTTCTGCTATCCAGTTCTTTGGGGTGTGCACAGCTGGATCAATTGGAAGCTGGTCATTGTGTGCTTCTGCAAAGATTCAAGGAGATGCATATTAACTTCTGAAGAGCTGTGTGTGACTCCGGAGCTGCAGGTTGCCCCCCCTCCCCCGTTCTGGAGAAACAGTAAGGAGCTGTGTACATGGGCAGATCTAGGTGGGGGTGTGCTAGGATGGGCACACCCCCTTGCTAATGCTTTCAGTTCTCATCTGGAGAGAGGAGGAGCCTCAAAGCCACTCCTGCCCCACTCCAGCCATGAGCTGTGGTTATATGAGGCTTGGCAGGGGATAACGGCAGTGGTGCACGTAGCTTCTCCTTCCAGTGCCTGCCCCTAGCCAGCAATGAACACTGGGGAGGGAGGAGAAGTGGGCAGGAAGTGGGTGCTGGAAGAAACTGGATGCCACCACCTCTGTTCCCAACTGACCCTGACTTCCCATGCAGCTGTTGTCCATGGCCCACAGCTGGAGCAGGGCAGCAGTGACTCTGGGCCCCCTCCCCAGGTCAGAAAGGACAGTGGCAGCAGTGTTGGCAGGGGAAGGTCCCCTCCTTCACACACCTGACCCTATTCAGTTCCCTAGTGTCCCCTGCCAACATGGGGGCTCTAGCTATGCCTGACCCCCATGGTTTGAGGGGCAGTGTTCCACACCCCACTTTTGTAAAACTTAGAGCCACCCATGGATATTCAGGCCAATGGGAGCTGTTCTTCTGCCCTGTATATAAACTGCTGAAGCCAGTAGTCTGTGAACAGAGTAAGACGGTACCCTGTACTCCCTTCCTCCCTTGTGTGGACCTGGTAAGTATCTCTCAGTTGAGCCTTGGGTAATCTACACAAGTCCACAAGAGGTATCAGTGTTAGAATTGGAGTTCAGGAGTTCCTGGTTGCCAGTCCAGTGGTCAGGCCATAGGCATGGCTCTGTCTGCTCACTTTCTTTACATTCCCTACTATAATAAGCTCCAACAGCAAGAACTATGAAAAACTTCTACTATGTTTGGACTCCATGTACTAGCATGTCCAACCAGAGGTAGAAAATAAGCTACTTGAAGGATAGCAAACAAACATTAAGCTGAATAGCAAACAAGCAAACTAAAGCAACAACCTGCCAACCTCTGATCCCACAAATGCTAAATTCTAATGTGTTGGGCAGACACGAGTGACTATCAGAAATCACTAGTAGTGCACTTCTCTTGAGTGGGTAAGTCTGCAGAATTTGCGGGGCATGTAGCATTCTAATGTCCAGAGCAAGAAAGTCTTGTACTAGTACATGATCAGACAGCTATTTAAATACCTTTAAGACTTCATGCATATTAATTGAGATTAATGCATATTGCTTGAAAATGCTCTGAAAGAAGGAACGTGCTGTTTACTGTAAAGACAGAATGACCTGGATCTGTATTGAGACATCCCAGAGGTTATTCCAGTAAAGCTCACAAAACTGGACAGATCAAGATCAGAATGCTTCCCTTTCTTACATCTTGTGTAAATCAAAGAATAACTTCCAAAAATTTTCAAATTTGGACCGTTTCTTCAGCAGCTAGGGGATAGTGGTAGTACATGTTGGATTGTTCTTCAGTGGATCTTATTCTGGAAGAATGGAGTCAATCAGTGGTGACTGATCCTTATTTCTGAGGGACCTGAAACGGAGCCTCACTCACCGCTCTGTTCTTAAATGAAAATTGCTTTTTGACCATTTTTTCAGATGTTTTTGTATTTTGCAGATTTTTTCATACATCAATTCAAATGTTTTGATTTCCCCCGTTATTTTAGTAAAATATTGGAGTATACTAAAAAAATTAAATGAAATTTTAACTGAAAGACAAATGTAACTAGAAACAGGTTTCAAAAGCTGAAGTGTCAGGGCAGGGGAGTTGGTTCCAGTTCTTCTGTTAAAAAATGAAACATTCATAAAAAAATTTGGAAAAAATAATTTCCTTTAAACAATAATTGAAATATCTTAGTAAATTTCATAATTTTGTTGTAGCCAATGGATTTACAATGGAATTAGGTGGGCAATGGTTAATGGCCATTAGCCTTAAAAAAATTAAAATAAGAAATAATTAACGAGATAGTAAGAAAAACTTAATTGTTTTTAGGTAATAATTCTAAGTCCTTATAGCCTTTGACCTCTGCATGCCACCTAGAAGAGCATGGTAATCTGTTATACTGTTATTCAGCCCTTAAGTGAGGCACTGGTTAACATTATCCTGATGGAGAAATCTATGTGAAATGGAAAATATATTTCATTCAGACATACCATTCTCAGTCCTAATCACAAGAAGCTAAATTCAGCTCTCGAATACATAGTTACACTCACACTGATATCAGCACATTTCAAGTGTTTGCCCCTATATTGGAATATTGGTGATAGATATTATATACATCAACAAGCAAAGAAGTTGAATGGATTTGAAGTTACATTTTCTTACAGCATTTACATTTTTAACACACACACAAATTGATGCAAATAATCATTCGTCACCACACAATTAGGTAACAGATCCTACTGCACTTAGGTTAAGTACAGACATTCAAAAAGCCCAAACTTGAATTGATTCAATTTTTTCAGGTTAGTCTAATATGCATAGATTGAACTGATTTGCAATTGGATAGACATTCACTTTTGATTCAGGAAATGCCAGCACATGCCTGCAGTGGCTCAGGCTAGAAGCTGGGTGGGGGACTAAAGCAAACTTTCCCTGCCCTTCCACAGTGCTGAGCTTGAGGGGCGGATGTTGCCAGGCCCCAGAAGGCTGCTGTGATTAGGGAGGGGTTTAAATCCCCCCCCGGCCTGCATGGTCCCTAGCCAGAGTATGCCTGGAGGGCCAGGCTTTTCCCCTGCTTGCCACGTAAGGGGCAGTGAGTGCTGCCAGCCCCCAGCCCCTAGCTAGCACTTTGAGACAGAGGAGGGGGAAGGGAGGAGCTGTTTGTGTGGAGTATATGTATCTGTTGATGATACTGGATGAGCATTTCAGTCTTCTGCCTGCTTATTCATACTGTTTGCAGCTGTGGACAGGAAGTACCTCTGCTGTGGTTCTGAGGGGTGTGCACAGCCACTTCCCAATGAGTTAATGGGGGCAGTGTGACAATGTGAACTTGTTTGTTCCAGGCAGGTTTGCTGCAATCTTATTATCCTGCTATCTAGTGCTTCATAGTTGCCTAAATCTTGAACTGTAACCAGGGTCAGTAATTGATGCATAGAGATAATCACCAGCATTAATTGCTGTATAGTGACACTTCATTTGCTATAAGGGTTTCAGGGTTGGAGATGCAGTTGGGATACCTGCACTCTGATGACTTTGAAGCAAGCCAGCAGGGAGCTTATCGCAACACAAAGCTTATCAAGCACTCTTTATTGACTACAAAAGAAAATAGAAGTATTTCAGGGATGGGGTCTGTGCTCCTGGGAGGTTGTGGGGAGGGAGGCTTTCTGCTTGAGCAGCAAGTGGGGAGGTGGGATGGGGCAGGGGGAAGCCTGTCAGACGCTGCTGTGCATCTGCTATGCAGACCCCAGCTGCAGTCCCCAACCCTCTTCTCAGCCAACCAGAGCAGTGATAGTGCTCTGGCTAGGGAGCAAAGGAGTCGGGCCAGCCCTAATCTCTGGAGCAGGCAGCTTACCTCAGCCAGCCTAGCCCAGGGCTGAAAAGCATCCTGGGATGCTGGGGACTGATATTTAACTTAAACCAGGAAGGGGTCTGGGACATAAATTCCATAAACTGGTTTGATCTCAGTCAGCTAGTCTGATACTACATTCAACCAAGTTTATCTTAAGCCAGTTTCAGCCATTTTAAAACTGGTTTATGTGCACTGAACTTTTGTTTCTGATCACTTAAACCAGCTTATGTGTAAGTTCTGTCCCTAGCCTCAGTGACTTAACAACCTCATAGAGCAGGCTTGTCCAACATATGGCCTGTGGACTGCCAAGGCATTTTCTGTGGCCCGCAGGGCTGCAACAGGAAACCAAAGTAAACACGGTTTACTTTTGTTCCCATCCCTTGTCCCTCCCCCAAGCCCCTCAGCAGCTTCCTAATGGCTGCTGAAGGGCTGGGGAAGGGGCAAGGTTCCCACATGCACCGCGTCAGCTTGACGTTGCTGACATGGTGCATGTGGGAAGAGGAGTAGCCCTGTGCCACTCGGGACAGGATGAGCCCAGCCGGAGCAGCAGGGGCTCAGCTGCACTTTTCCCCCTACCTGCGCTGGTAGGTCCCGAGTGGCACAAAGCTCTGCCACTGCCTCTGCTGGCTGGTGCCGGCCCGGGCGGGTCTGTCCCATTGAGAGCAGCACGCAGCTGAAGCTGGCTTCCCATGTGCTGCTGGGGACAGGAGGAGCCCAGCTGGGCAGCACCACCCAGCAAAAGTGGCGCTGGAGCCGTGTGCTGCTCGGGACCGACCAGCACTTCTCCTGTGGAAGGATCAGCTTCCACCTGCTGCCGCTCCACCTCACCCTGCCGGGCCCTGCGGGCAGTGCCAGTCTCAGCTCCTGTGGTTGTGGAGCTCCATGTCGGTGCCCAGTGCCGGCCAGGCTGGTCCTCGTGGGCACGGCTGGGTGTTGGCGGGCGGAGGCTCCTGCCCAGCACTTTTCTGCGGACGAGCCATGCATGGGTGCGGAGCTTCTCCATTTGTATCACATCCTGATGATATCCATATATGTTTAAACTTTTGACAACTTAACCAAACACAAAACAACCAAACACAGTTTTGTTATAATAATAAAGCTGTCACTTAGGTGAGGAAGAGTTGTTGATGGTCTTGTGCTCTATCAGTCACCTTTGCTACTGGATTGAATTTTACCCTATAGTTTCTATAAAAAAATCACACGCACAAAACTCCTTGAAGTAAAATCATATTTACAATACTAACATGCGCAGGCTCAGGGCTGATCTGATGGCTGCCTATAAGTTTATCAGGGGTGACCACTAGGATCTGGGGGAACGTTTGTTCACCAGAGCGCCACAAGGGATGACGATGTCGAACGGTCAGAAACTCCTGCAAGACCGTTTCAGGCTGGACATAAGGAAGAATTTCTTTACTGTCCGAGCCCCCAAGGTCTGGAACAGTCTGCC
>NW_017728931.1:82504241-82510766 GCF_001723895.1 Crocodylus porosus | reverse complement strand
AATTTCTCCCTCAGAATTTTCACTTAAAAAGCTTTTTCCACATTCATATTGCTGGGACATTGTAACATCTTTAAGGTATTTGGATAAAACAGTACTATTTTTCCCATGAATATCAGTTCCAAACTATACCATCACTTTTGTACCAGGGAAATAACCAAAATAACTCCTCAATGAGTTCTTTGCCTCAGTCTTCCTAAACGAGGGGCAAGACAAGTCTCACATGGTAGAGAGGCACCAGCTGGGCACCAGACTACCAAGCATTGACCCTGAGATGTTGCCGAGTCGCTTGGCTTGGAAGGACTGGATGTGTTTAAGTCGGCAGGCCCAGATGAGCTCCATCTGAGGGTACTGAAGGCACTGGCTGATGTCATTGCACAGCCACGGGCAAGAATATTTGAGCATTCGTGGCACACGGAACAGGTCCCTGAGGACTGGAAAAGGGCTAACCTGGTCCCTATTTTCAAGAAGGGAAGGGAGGAGGATCCAGGCAACTATAGGCAAGTCAGTCTCACCTCCATCCTTGGCAAAGTCTTTGAAAAGATTATTAAGGCTCATATACGTGAGAGCCCAGCAGGAAAAATTTTGCTGAGGGGAAACCAACACAGGCTTGTAGTGCGTAGATCATGCCTGACTAATCTAGTGTCTTTTTATGACCAGGTTATAAAACACCTCGACACAGAAGTAGGGGTTGATATCATTTACTTAGACTTCAGGAAGGCTTTTGATATGGTATCCCACCCCATACTGGTGAACAAATTAAGAGGCTGTGACTTGGATGATTACACAGTCCAGTGGGTGGCAAATTGGCTACAGAATAGTACCCAGAGAGTGGTAGTGGATGGGTCGGTATCGACTTGAAAGGGAGTGGGTAGTGGGGTTATGCAGGGCTCGGTCCTTGGACCTATACTTTTCAATGTATTCATCAGTGACTTGGATGAGGGAGTGAAATGTACTCTGTCCAAGTTTGCAGAAGATACAAAACTGTGGGGAGAAGTGGACACACCGGAGGGCAGGGAACAACTGCAGGCAGACCTGGACAGATTGGACAAATGGACAGAAAATAACAGAATGCAATTTAACAAGGAGAAATGCAAAGTGCTGCACCTAGGGAGGAAAAATGTCCAGCACATCTGCTGCCTAGGAAATGACCTGCCCGGTAGCACAGAAGTAGAGAGAGATCTTGGAGTCCTAGTGGACTCCAAGATGAACATGAGTTGTCAGTGTGATGAAGTCATCAGAAAAGCTAACTGCACTTTATCATGCATCAGCAGATGCATGACAAACAGAACCAAGGAGGTGATACTTCCCTTCTATCTCGCACTGGTCAGACCACAGTTGGAGTACTGCATGCAGTTTTGGGCGCCACACTTCAAGAGGGATGTGGATAACCTGGAGAGGGTCCAGAGAAGGGCCACTCGTATGGTTAAGGGCTTGCAGACCAAGCCCTACAAGGAGAGACTAGGGCACCTGGACCTCTTCAGCCTCCTCAAGAGAAGGTTGAGAGGCAACCTTGTGGCTGCCTGTAAATTCATCATGGGGGCACAGAAGGGAATTGGTGAGGCTCTACTCACCAAGGTGCCCCTGGGGATCACAAGAAATAATGGCCATAAGCTAGCAGAGAGACTTTAGACTGGACATTAGGAGGAACTTCTTCACAGTTAGAGTGGCCAAGGTCTGGAATGGGCTCCCAAGGGAGGTGGTGCTCTCCTCTACCCTAGGGGTCTTCAAGAGGAGGTTGGATGGGCATCTGGCTGGGGCCATCTGAACCCAGCACTTTCCTGTGTATGCAGAGGGTTGGACTCAATGATCTATTGAGGTCCCTTCCAACCCTAACATCTATGAAAATATTACAGTAGCCAAATTCAGTACTAAAAAATTTCCCCCTCCTGCTACAGCTACTGATGGTGTTCAACACTGAAAAATGCAAGGTCCTCCACCGTGGGAGGAAAAACCTGCAGCATACTTACAGCTATGCTGGCTAACACTACGAATGAGAGGAACTTGGGGGTCATGACTGACCACAAGATGAACATGAGCCTTCAATGTGATGCTGCGACTAGTAAAGTGAACAAAATGCTGGCTTGTATCCATAGATGCTTCTCAAGGAAATCCTAGGACATCATTCTCCCCTTATACTCAGCCTTGGTGAGGCTGCAGCTGGAGTACTGCATCCAGTTTTGGGCTCCACAATTCAAAAAGGAAGTGGAGAAGCTTGAGAGAGTGCAGAGGAGAGCCACACGCATGATCAGAGGTCAGGAAAACAGACCTTGTGATGAGAGGCTGAGAACTATGGGACTCTTCAGCCTGGAAAAGCGCAGGCTCAGGGGTGATCTGGTGGCTGCCTATAAGTTTATTAGGGGTGTTCACCAGAATCTGGGAGAATGTCTGTTCACCAGAGCGCCCCAAGGGATGACAAGATCAAACGGTCACGAACTTCACTGCGACCAATTCAGGCTGGAGATAAGGAAGAATTTCTTTACTGTCCAAGCCCCCTAGGTCTGGAATAGACTGCCCCCCAGGTAAGTTCGTAGATGGCCATCAGGTCCCCTCTCAGCCTTCTCTTGTGAAGGCTGAACAGGTTCAGGTCCCATAGCCTCTCCTCGTAGGGCCTACCCTTTCTGCCCCCGATCATGCGAGTGGCCCTCCTCTGGACCCTTTCTATGTTGTCCACATCCCTTCTGAAGTGCGGCGCCCAGAACTGGATGCAGTACTCCAGCTGGGGCCTGACCAAGGTCGCATAGAGGGGGAGGATCACCTCCTCGGTTCTCCTTGTGATGGATCTGTGGTAACCTTACTGACCGTGTCTTCACATTGGCAGCCCATGTTCATTTCGGAATCGATAATGACTCCAAGATCTCTTTCTGCCACCATGCTTTCAAGAAGGGAGTTCCCCAGCCTGTAGGTATGCTGCTGGTTCTTCCTGCCTAAGTGCAGCACCCTGCACTTGTCAGTATTGAATGCTATCCTATTCTCACTTGCCCACCCCTGTATCCTGTCCAGGTCCAGCTGTAACCTGTCCCTCCCTTCTAGTGTGCCCACCTCACCCCAAATCTAGGTGGCTAATAAAGGAATTGAACAGTGCGGGTGTGAGCGGGTGGGGCCTAGGAGCAGCCGTGAACTCCCTAGCGCCCCTCTACCGTCACTTCAGGTGGTCCAAGCACCCTCGAATCTCGCCCGCCACGACTTTGCTGTTAATATATGTTTATGGGAGGCTGCCTTTATCCGCCTGGTGACTGGTAAGTGTGTCCAGCCCCTACTCTGTATGGGGTGCCTCTATATGTCCCCGCCTGGCAAGCGTCTGGGGCTCCAACCCCCACCTGGCAAGCATCTGGGGCTCCAACCCCCGCCTGGCAAGCACTCGCTTTGCACCCTCTGGGGCCTGGCCCTCTCTAGGGCTCCCACTGCGCTTCCTGCAGCCATTGCCCAGCCTCTGGGCTTATATTGCGCTCCTTGGGCTCAGGTGGCAGCAGCCGTGCCTGGCCCCCTTGGCCCTTCTCTAGGTCTTCTGCCTTCTGGGCAACCACCACGCCTCTCTCTGGCCCACACCGGGCCTCTTCGGCGCAACTGTAGTGCCCTGCTGGCACTGTGCCTCTACTGGGCACTGGGGACCCCCAAGCTGCTGGGGAGCTCCCCTGAGGCCTCCTCACTCCTCTACAGCCTCACCCAGTCCTCCAGTGTAACTGTAACCAAACTCAAGCCACCTGGCTTCAACATAAACACCGAGCCTCCTTGCTCAACACACATAAACACCAAGCCCCCCCACCAGGGCTCTCAATCCTACCTCCCTTCAGGGTGTTCTTGTTCCCAGCATCATCACAGCTGGTCAGTGGGGTAAGGCTGCAACTACCCACCCAAGCTGCTCAGCTCTGCTGCAGAGCTCCTACTCCTGCAGCTGCCAGAAGGGAACTGCTCTTCAGGCTCCAGCCTGGGCTGTTTATAAAGGCCCAGCCCTGCCCCCTTCTGGCCACCTGACCCGCCTGGTTGCCCTAGCAACCCGCACCTGAGCTGCCCTGGTGATTGGCAGCTCTGACAATCAGCACCTGAGCTGCCCTGGTGACTGACAGCTCACTTTTTCTCTCTCAGGCATGGAGCACCCCAGTGCCTCCGTGACAGCGGGCCTGAGGACCGAGCTCTGGAGGACTGTACTGCCCACCTCCCTCCGGGTCAACTGGATGCTATGGAGGGAGAGTTTTGAACTGGTTAGACTCATTTCATTGTCACTTCCTGCAACTTCAATGGTGTCAAAGGTCACGTGACATCACTTCCTGATGTGATACCACTTCCTGTGAGGTCTTTGAATATGTCTTCCTGGCCCACAGGGTGATAAAAAGTTAAAAAAGGTTGGACACCCTTGTCATAGAGGATAAAGGGTCAGCCTAACTATATATTTTTTTCTTTTTTATTGCAATGTTCAGTACAGTCAACCTTGGAGACAAGAAGTTATGCCTTTCGTTGTGTCCTTTGCTCTTGAGTTGGGCCAAAACTTGTGGTTCTTTTAGTGTTTCAATCACCAGTTTCACTGGGGTAGTTTACAGATGAACTCATTGTGCATTGCTGTTGGAATCTTTACAGATTATAGTCCTTGTAGTTTCAGCATACACATAGATGGCTACTCGGATGAGATAGCCTGTGCCTCTGTTTTACCCAGAGGACCAAGGACAGCACTGGTTGAGCCAGTCATTTGTTTGACCTTGTTTTTGAAGCTGATATGAAGGTCATTGGTGTTAAGGTTGTTTTTTGTGGGTGGTCCAAATATCACCTCATTCATTACAAAACAAAAGCCGTTCCACACCCTCAGTTCTGCAGTCAAGCTCTTATGATATTGTTTTGTAAGCTAGTGAATTGCTCTGATTTTAGTAGAAGGTTCAGATTAATATAGATGCTGTTTATCTGGTCAGGGAGACAACTCGCTCAGCAACAGCTATTATCAGCTGTTAGAAGTAACCTTAGATTATCTGGCTCCATGCCATACCCTAGGGGTCTCAGCTTCTGGGAGGCCATCATAGTTTAATGGGATCTCTGGGAGCAGAAGCAGTTGGGCTGCAGATGGAAAAGGAGATGTATGAAGGGCTGCCTGGAATCTGATCACTTGTTGTATAAAGGATTTATGCAGGCATACATAAAAACCACAACAGGCTAAGAGATAATATTTGTCCTTTGTTTTAGGCATTGCAAGGAAACATCTATCTGAACTCTTTCAGGTGGTTAGCAGCCAAATTTATTTGGAATACTTTTCTGAATAAGTAATTCCCTCTATAGCATTCTGTGAGGTGTTTGATATTTTGGGGGGGATAAGATAAATCTTCTGTAGGCAGGATTTCTCATTCCTTTTGTGATGCAAGGCCCACATGGAATATTGCCCTTTTGCTGAGTTTAATTTAGCCTCTGATGAGGATGTGTCTGTAGTTCCAAGCATACTTGCCATCATTTTGTGAAGAAAGTTGCCAATAATTCTGAAATATATAGAGATCCACTTCAACAAATAAACTCCTAACATTGTGTTTGCTGGTTATTGCCTGGTCTTAAACCTGCCTTTGTGGAGGGAAAGTGATTAAGACACTGGTGACTCTTCAATTCCAGAACCTCCTGGTCTCAAATGGCATTCAGTCATCTATGAATGATGATCATTTCTCATCACTAAGGTACTTGAAATGTGCCATTACCCAGAATTCTAGTAGTGTTGGAATGATGTTATAGCCATGATAGTCCAGGAATTATGTGGAGGACAAGGATTTTTGTGGGTGTTATCTTTTACTGGACTAACTGCATGGTTGGGAAACCTGAAGAAGGGTACTGCAATACCTTAACATTCATTTAAATCAGTGGTCACCAGTCTCTGGGTAGAACCCGGACCCCTTGGGGTGGATCCTGGAGCCTCTTGAAGTTGATCCTGGGCTGCTGGGGCTGAGTGTGTACGTGCATGGGTGCATGCCATCCCCCCCGCAAGCCTACCAGGTCAGTGGGTGGGGGAGGGAAGGGGTGGAGGCCTAAGGCACATGTTCAGCGGGGCTCTGGGTATAAAGCCCTGGCTACAGTGACAGCTGGGCCAGGATAGGGGATGGAGCCATGAGCAGCTCATCTGGCGGGCATTGGACGGGGGGAACATGCAGCCCCTGAGGGCACAGGGAGAGCATGTGCCCCCAGATCTGCCCACGGGGCAGGGCAGACTGGGCACCGAGCACAGCATGGGCTAGGCCTGGTGGGAATAGCCTGGGGTCTTTCCCGCCCCTGCTTCTTCCTCCCCGAGGACAAGGGGGCCGGCAGGCACGGGAGATGGAGGGCTGCAGCTGCAGCCTTGAAGGCTGTAGCAGGCTGTTCCTGCTGGGCCTGGCTAGTGTTGTGCTTGGTGTGGATGGTGGCAGCACTGGGAGTAGGGGCTTGGGGGGGGCTACAGCCCCCCTGTGTCCCCGCTTCTAGCGCCGCTGTCACAGCCACCTGGCCTGAGTACAGCTCAGCCGGGAGCAGTCTGGTGCTGCCCCAGCCCCAGCCTTCCCTGCCCCACCCCACATGCAGATCCAGGGGCTC